>NC_090646.1:55107172-55707172 GCF_040937935.1 Hyperolius riggenbachi
GCTGCTTCCTTTGATGGCTTGCAGTATAAATACCTTTTCCTCCCAGAATTCCCTGCTGGTCATAATGGTTTGTTCCTGTTAACTTTCTTGGAGTCTCAGCCCTCTGCTTATTGTTTGTTAATATTGCTATCTTAGTGTAGTTAATTCTTGGGGAGTGCTCCTTGCATTCCTATTTAGTGCAGTCAGTTTGTGTATAATTTGTACTGCTTATTCTGTCTTGTCTTGTCTGTGCGATTGCACGGTCGCCAGCGGATGGCGATAGTGAATCGTTCTGTCTTGAACCTGGATCGCATCCGCCCTAGCGGTAGTGGCGGTGGTTCCTTCTGTACTCTATCTGGGAGTGTAGGCCAGAGCTGCGGTTGCTACTGGTTACTCCTTCTGTCTGTCTTGTCTGGAACGAACGCTTGCGGTCGGCTCGGTGAGGTAACCGTTTAGCAAGCGTTCACGTTCTCTATTCATTTTCGTGTTACATTGGTTAGTTAGGGTTGGTGTGTTTTGTCTCTGTTGCGCTTCTCGTGCGGAGACCGCGCCATTAGCGTGTTTTGGCGCAGTTGCGCTTCTTTTGCGGTGACTGCGGTTAGCGAGTGCATTTGTTATTTTCCTTGGCATTCTGATCATTATTGTTTGCGGTGTCTTTCTTACTACACTTAAGCTCAGTCTTTACTCGGTCTTGTGTCGCTGTTAGCGATTGCTTTCCCACTTGCTTTTCGCTGTTGTGTGTTCACCGTCGCCAGGTGGAGACTAGATTGGTGGACATACATACATTCTGTCTCTGTGCTCACTCTCTCTCTCTCTGAGGGCTATCTTGCCCTGTATTGCTTCCCCTCGTACAATTCCTATCTGGCATCTGTGGCAGTACAGAGGCTGTATTCCTCTGAACTCTACAGCTCCATCTGCTGGTGGGAATTCCCCTCTACAGGTGCATTGCACCACAGCTGGGTTCTGTTATTTTATACGCTTGTGGAGGATTTCCGCAGTGTCGGCGCGCATCTTGTGCGCTGACCACGGAAATAATTCAACAATCGTTACACACTCGTCCTGCCCCGAGCCCCTGCGAGTTCGTAGCGCTCGCTATACTACTCTGATAAGGTGTGTTAGCTTTGATAAGGCGTGCTATCTCTGATAAGGCGTGCTAACTCTGATAAGGCATGCTATCATAGCATGGTTTAGTGAATCAACCCCTAAGTGTGAACTCTGCCTAAGAAAGCGACCACACTTGTGTCCGTGTAATGCTGGCATTTTACTGTGGATGATATGTCCAAGTCGTATGCGCATTTTTTGAGCGTTCCTCATCCACTATACGCTGCCAGCACCTGCTAGCAGTCTATGGGAATCGTATGCACGGGGCTTTTTACATGCGCCCAAATCATGGCGCAGGAGCAGGAGCAGGCTACTGCTCCTGCCACCATCCTCACACACATCACATCTGTGAGTGTTTAGAGGAGTCTTCTCCCGAGCTTCTCCAATAGGAGCCTTTTCATTGTAGCAGACAGATTTCTGCCTATGAGCAAACCTTGCCTTGATAAAGGGGCCCTGCATGGTTCTGAAACGTTGGTTGTTTTTATACAAAACCAATAAAGAATTCTATTGAATGTGCCAGCTTTCTCCCTTACTTATATAATAGTAAGATGAGGCTTCATCCCTCTTTTAGCTGCAGCACTCCCCAGCTTCATCATGGTCTCATTCCGTCCCTGTCATTACCTGACCCCCAGTGCACCTGTCACTACCTAAAGTGGGGGGTCCCTGTCACTACCTAACTTGGGGGTGCCTGTCACTACCTAAACTGGGGGGCTCCTGTCTCTACCTAAACTTGGGGCTCCTGTCGCTACCTAAACTGGGGGGGGTCCCTGTCACTACCTGAACTGGGGGTAACCTGTCACTACATACACTGGGGTGCTCCTGTCACTACCTAAACTGGGGGACTCCTGGTGCTACCTAAACTAGGGGGAACCTGTCACTACCTAAATTATCCAGGCCAGCCAGCCCAGCATCACCACCAGCCAACCAGCCCAGAATGTCAAAAAGGCCACAGCATCACCACCAGTCAGGCCAGCATTTACTTCAACCAGCCAAGCACAGCCCAGCATCATCGCCAGCCAACCCAGCCAGCCAGCCCGGCCACAGAATCACCACCAGCCCGGCCACAGCATCACTGCAGGGCATTTCAGCCCACACATCATCCCCAATCCAGCCAAAAACAGTATTGTCAGGCCAGCCAGGCACAGCAGCCAGTAGAGGAGGATTCAGAAGCCAGGTGAGAGGTGTCTACCATATTAAGGGGGCATTCTGCCTATTTATGTGAAATGCTGTCTATTTATGTGCCTCATAACTGCTGAATTTGTCTTGTTGGGGGCCTCATGATTTGTTGGGAGCCTCGTGATTGCTGAATTTGTCATGTTGGGAGCCTCGTGATTGCTGAATTTGTCTTGATAGGAGCCTCGTGATTGCTGAATTTGTCATGTTGGGGGCCTCGTGATTGCTGAATTTGTCTTGTTGGGGGTCTCATGATTGCTAACTGCGAGACTATGGGAAAAGCTGAATCATCATCATATGAGACAATAGCATTAAACCTACTTTTTTAGCTTTTTAAAATGGAAAATAAAACTGGGAGGTTCTAAAAAAAATGAATACATTTTTCAGGAGTAGGATGGATGAAATTGTTTATCTTCACAGTTTATTTTCAACTTGGATTTTCCATAATGTTCATGTATGAGTTAAAACCTTTGTATTTAGTTTAAATTGCTGTTGCCACTTTGCGATAGATAAGTGACTTTTGGGTTGCAGTTTGGGCACTTGACCTCCAAATGGTTCGCCACCACTGTCCTAATCTAATGTCCCACCATGCTAAGTTCATGTAAATTTGTCTCCACCCGAGACCACACCCACATTCGGGTCCATGGCCACAGCCATTTTTCGGCACGCGCCACACAACGTAACCCTCATATTTTTTGGTGCGCGTAGCTTCTTCCCGCCGCAACACTTCTTCCCCACCTTTTTGCCACCCCTGGAAAATTTTCTGCGGACGCCCATGCCCGAATGTATCAGCAAACGCGGCCGACCTTCACTCGATACGTTCACTCGATACGTTCACTCAATACAGTAAAAGCTGTTACTTTATGACTGTGCTGATAGTAAACTAGCTGCAGTGTGTGCTGATCTCTGCTACCCCCAGTATGTACAGTATAAGCTATTAAGGTGGCCATACACTCGTTAGATTAGCAGCAGATAGATCATCAGATAGATTTCTGATCTATCTGATGTGTTTAGGAACATTTTTTACTAGGAATAGATTTCCAATAGATTTTAGTATGAAATCTATTGAAAATCGATCTGATGACATTTTTTTGCCATCAGACTTCCATTAGGTCCAATGCAAAATGATAAGCAATCTCAACAGATCGACCTAGGTTTTCCAGCATGTCAGATCGGTTGAAATCGATCGAAATCAGACGCAAATCGATCGATTGGTCAATCGATTTGCGATTGATCAATCGATCTATCGATTTTGACCGATCGGCCGCTAATTTGCTCAGTGTACGGGCACCTTTACTCTGTGCCTGTACTGATAGTAAACTAGCTGCAGTGTGCTGATCTCTGGTGCCTACAGTAACAGTATGTACCGTATAAGCTGTTCTCTGGTGCCTGCACTGTGTGTGCTGATCTACCTCCAGTGTGTACAGTATAACGTGTTAAGGTGGCCATACACTCGTTAGATTAGCAGCAGACATCATCAGATAGATTTCTGATCTATCTGATGTGTTTAGGAACATTTTTTACTAGAATAGAATTCCAATAGATTTCAGTTTGAAATCTATTGAAATTCGATCTGATGGCATTTTTTTGCCATCAGATTTCCATTAGGCCCAATGCAAAATGATAAGCAATCTCAACAGATCGACCTAGATTTTCCAGCCTGCCAAATCGATTGAAATCGATCGAAATCGGCCACAAATCGGTCGATTGGTCAATCGATTTTGAACGATTTGAGTGTATGGGCCCCTTTATGCTAGGTACACACCATACCATTTTCTGTTAGATTTTGTGTATTCCCAGCACTAGATTTACCTGCCACATAGACAATTTCCAACATGTTGGAAATTATTTATCTAACCATCTATCTGCCTAGCAATTAGGCATTGTTCTACTCAGCAGGAGATAACCAGAAGACAATGCACCAGAGATAATGACCAGTCTCTACAGAAAATAATCTAAAGGGGCCCATACACTCAGCCGATTATCAGCCGATCAATCGCAAATTGATTGACCAATTGATCGATTTGCGGCCGATTTCAATTGATTTCAATCGATCTGACATGTTGGAAAATTTAGGAAGATCTGTTGAGATTGCTTATTATTTTGCATTGGACCTAAAGGAAACCTGATGGCAAAAAAATGCCATCAGATCGATTTTCAATAGATTTCATACTGAAATCTATAGGAAATCTGTTCCTAGTAAAAAAATGTTTCTAAACACATCAGATAGATCAGAAATCTATCTGATGATCTATCTGCTGCTAATCTAACGAGTGTATGGCCACCTAAACATCTAACAGAAAATAGTATGGTGAAATCTAACACAAAATTGTATGGTGTGTACTAGGCATTACTCTGTGCTTTTACTGATTGTAAACCAGCTGTATTGTATGCTGATCCCTGCTACTTTCAGTATGTACCGTATTAGCTGTAAAGCCTGCTACACACATACAATTTTAATTGGCCAATTTTAGCTCTGTTCATCATATTCATTGTCTGTAGGCCCACTTACTGCATGGGGGTGGTAAAGTTGGTCAGTGATTGACCACTCAAAATTCTATGTGCGTATACATCTTTAATCTATGCCTATACTGATTGTAAATTATTTAAATAAAGGACAGGGGGCTCCATCCAATATTTTGATGGGCAGATCCGTTATCTGTAGCTTACACCGCTGCTAAGTTCATGTACATTTGACCCCACCCATGGCCACGCCCACTCACAGAATGGTCACGCCCATTGTAGCGCGCCGCATGTACCCCCTGCCCGGTACCCGCAGGTGCCCCCGATCTTCAAGGACCCTAGGAACGCCCCTGCTCATGAGTTACCCACATATCTGCAGTAGCTCTCCTTACAGTTAAAGTGGACCTGAACCCTTGCACAGGATGCAAGGAAATCAGAGAGAAATGCACCCTGTATGTATTTAGAGAGTTTAGCCTGTCTGATTCCCCCTCATCTGTGTCTAATCACTTCTTGTAATTTGATCTCTCCCTTGCGTCACCTGACTGCCAAGTCAGATACGCTTCTTTGAAAGCGCAGGATGTTAGCAATATGTCAGCTTCTATGAAAGCAGGATGTAGACACACTGCAGATTTATTGCAGGATTTGTATCAGCTGTAACATAGAGCTGTTTTTCTTTAAAGGTTATTTTGCTGCTGCTTTACTTTTGGAGCAGAGCGGGAGTTCAGGTCTGCCTAAAGGTGAAAAATAAGTCAGCTTTGTACATCAGCAGGGGCGTAGCAATAGGGGGTGCAGAGGTAGCGACCGCATCGGGGCCCTTGGGCCAGAGGGGCCCCAAAGGGTCCTCCAACAACTGCAGTATTAGCTCTCTATTGGTCCTGTGCTCATAATAATCACTTCTATAGATACTATGAATAGTGGTAATCATTAACATACTACTCCCCATTCCCTTCTTGCACCTCTGACACTGTAGTTGCCATTGGCAAGTTTTGGTGCGCCGTATCAATTGTTATGTATAGAGTTCTTGGGGGGGCCCCATTGTAAAACTTGCATCGGGGCCCACAGCTCCTTAGCTACGCCACTGTACATCAGTCATCTTTGTACTCCATTGGCTCCATTCCTAACTCTCAGATCAGGCAGCAATAGCCAAATGTGCCCTGGGCACTCCAAAGGTAAAGTCTTAATTCCCACAGATGGCTTCCCAGTGCTGCAATGCTGCATTCTGACACCTCAGCGGATCAGTGAATAATGGCGCACAGCGCCTATGCATACAAATGGCGCTGCATTAAAAAGATACGCTTATCACTATTTATCGTTAGTACTGCATAATAATGGCGCACAGGGAAAAAAGAAGAAAAACAGCACACAGTAACGTTTTTTATCAATAGCACCGTTCATATGCCAAACAGCAGACGTTATTGCCCACAGTAACGTTATTTATCAATAGCGCCCTACATAAGCCAAACTGCAGAAGTTATTTAACTGCAAAACAGTGAATGGATTTAATGAAACACTGTCAAGGTTAGGGTTAGGCACCACCAGGGGGGGAGTCTTAGGGTTAGGCACCACCAGGGAGGTGGTTAAGGTTAGGCACCACCAGGGGGGTGGTTAGGGTTAGGCACCACCAGGGGGGGTCTTAGGGTTAGGCACCACCAGGGAGGTGGTTAGGGTTAGGCACCACCAGGGGGGTGGTTAGGGTTAGGCACCACCAGGGGGGGTCTTAGGGTTAGGCACCACCAGGGAGGTGGTTAGGGTTAGGCACCTCCAGGGGGGTGGTTAGGGCTAGGCACCACCAAGGGGGTGCTTAGGATTAGGCACCACCAGGGGGGTGGTTAGGGTTAGGCACCTCCAGGGGGTGGTTAGGGTTAGGCACCACCAAGGGGGTGGTTAGGGTTAGGCACCTCCAGGGGGGTGGTTAGGGTTAGGCACCACCAGGGGGGTGGTTAGGGTTAGGCACCTCCAGGGGGGTGGTTAGGGTTAGGCACCACCAAGGGGGTGGTTAGGGTTAGGCACCACCAGGGGGGTGGTTAGGGTTAGGCACCACCAGGGGGGTGGTTAGGGTTAGGCACCTCCAGGGGGTGGTTAGGGTTAGGCACCACCAAGGGGGGTGGTTAGGGTTAGGCACCACCAGGGGGGTGGTTAGGGTTAGGCACCACCAGGGGGGGTCTTAGGGTTAGGCACCTCCAGGGGGTTGGTTAGGGTTAGGCACCACCAAGGGGGTGGTTAGGGTTAGGCACCTTCAGGGGGGTGGTTAGGGTTAGGCACCTCCAGGGGGGTGGTTAGGGTTAGGCACCTCCAGGGGGGTGGTTAGGGTTAGGCACCACCAAGGGGGTGGTTAGGGTTAGGTACCACCAGGGGGGTGGTTAGGGTTAGGCACCTCCAGGGGGGTGGTTAGGGTTAGGCACCTCCAGGGGGTGGTTAGGGTTAGGCACCACCAGGGGGGTGGTTAGGGTTAGGCACCACCAGGGGGGTGGTTAGGGTTAGGCACCACCAGGGGGGTGGTTAGGGTTAGGCACCACCAGGGGGGGGTCTTAGGGTTAGGGATAGGTACAGAGAGGGTTCTGTGTGTAAACGCTAAATAACAATAAGGCTTTAACGTTAAATAGCAATAAAGCTTTAACGTTAAATAGCGATAAGCGTCAAACGGATTAGCGGCAACACCGTGCGCCATTATTTGCAGGCGCCATTTTCAGATGGACCCCACCTCAGAGCTGCCCTGCTGCGAGACCTCCAGTCAGGCCAGCCTGCCGATACACACAAGAGTAGGAAGTTACACCATGTATAGGAATGTTATGTAATCAAGTTAGGCAGCATTCAGCAGGTGATATATGATGATAGCCACATGCAAATGCGGGCAAACACTACATTCAGTGCACTCGGGCTGTTTTGCATATCTGTATAATAAGGATACATATGTAGTCATGGCAGGAGACTTGAGCGCAGGATACAGCCGGTATATGGCTGATCCTGCTGCTGCACAAGTCCCGGCGGTGTTAAATACTATTCCCCCTCCAGGCCGCCATGGATGGTGGGAAATGCAATAATTTTATTGTCTTTTAAAAGTAACTTCAGCTCCGTTTTCTTACAGTGCCGGAGTTACTCTGTGTGCGCTGCTATAGCTGTAATTTCTATGACAGTCTATGGTGGCGCTGGCTGCGCCCAAAATCTACCTGCGCTGTGATTAAAACGCTCGCTGTATAAAGTTATTATGCTGTTGCTTATCTTTTAGAGCAGAAAGGAAGTCCTGAGTTCAGGTCCACTTGAAAGGATACCTCAGTGCTAATCGGAATGCCAAACTGACGCTCTGTGTGTGTGAGAGGACCGTCACCTTACCACACCACCTGTAGCCCGGCATCTGTCTGCCTGCTATGCCTCCTGTTCTGCCTGCTATGCCTCCTGTTCTGTGTTTCCTGGTCAGTGTGGTTGTGGTCAAAGGAGACCGACCGCACCGACATATGTGACTCCTCCCCCCCCCCTTCCCCGTCCCCCAGCTTTGGCAGGCTAGGGGATTACAGTATCTAGCATGTAGTGCTGCGCTTACCCTTCACTAAGGTTACACCCACATGCATATAAAACAAAAAGCAAAGTCTTTGTATGGTGAACCGCTCTACTCTCAGATCATCAATCTGTACAAAGCCCACACGTTTCTATAATAGTGCGATCACTCCCTCCAGGATCACAGTACCGTCCCCAGTCTGTGCTGCAAGAAAACACCTTCAAAGACAAAAGAAAAGCATATAGTGTAGCCTGTTTCAATCCTATTATATCACCCTGAAGTGACAGGCATTCATCAACGGACAAGGTGTGACAACACAGAAGGGGTCCACCACCTGCGGCTCAGGCGCTCCCCCCTTTATGTCCCTGCTCACCAAAGCCACACTTTAACCAGCGTTTAGAGTCTGCCACCAGGGCACTTCCACATGGACATATCTGTAAACAAACTTAAAAGAGCGGACTATGTGTAAAACCGACTTTAATACTTAGATTAAAAGCAAGTAATTCCCGTACATGTTAAAAGATAAAGCATTGTATGTCACCATCCCTCTGGTCAGACAGGATTTCAGCGTCTCGCGTCTCCTATGCCTCTAGACCGCTTCATGGACTCAGCTTCTGTGTCCTGTAGCTCCGCCCTACCGGTTTCGTCATGTCACATGACTCATTAGGGGCTAATGTCAGTACGTCTTGCTGAGTCTTAAATCCACCTCCCATCTCACTGTAATATTACGTAGACAATGCGCCTGGGTGTCATCTGCGCCCAGATTTCTGTAATACTGGCTGCCCGTTACCTTGCCAGTCCTTATTTATTAAAGATGTTTCCCCTTGTATTCTAATTTTCTTATTCATTACCTTATTCTCCAAAGTAGTTCGTATGCCATGGCGCATGCGCGTATCCCTAGGGTTATACGTCTTCCCCTAACCAATAGCCGTACTAGATATAATACCTACGTGTCCTACTTCCCATACTACGCTACGTTAATGGCCACCATTAACGTAGCGTAGTATGGGAAGTAGGACACGTAGGTATTATATCTACCTACCACGCATGCGCACATAGGGGAGTCTCACGATCCTTCTCTGCTGACTTTCTTCTTGCGTTCCACTTACTTGCGCTCCACCTACACTTCCTATGTTTGCGTTCCATCTGCCGGTCTGCCGATGTCACCCAGGCTCCGATTACCCACTGCAGAGAACCGTCTGCAATTCAACCGTACGCCAAATCCTGAAACCCTTCAGAGTTTGATGGTTTACATCCATATTCCATACCCCCACCCTGTAGCCACTCTGACTTACATCAACTCTAACCTATATATAATAACATATATTATAGAATCATATACCTAGCTAATCTATAATCGGGCACCTATACCTGGCTACCTATACTGGGGGCACCTAGACCTGGCTACCTGTACTGAGGGCACCTATGCCTGGCTACTTATACTGGGGCACCTGTACCTGGCTAACCTATAATGGAGCACCTATACCTGGCTAACCTATAATCAGGCATCTATACCTGGCTACCTATACTGGAAGCACCTAGACCTGGCCACCTATACTGCGGGCACCTATACCTGGCTAACCTATTCTGGGGTACCTATACCTGGCTACTTACACTGGGGACACCTATACCGGGCTACCTATACAGGAGGGCTAAGTTGACAGTTTTTACACCTTCGCCCTGGGAGGGTGTAAAATCTTGCCTAGAAACTGGCCTGATTCTGAGCAATTCTGGTTATTTTGGTGTCTTAAGAAAGGCTAGAGGTACAACTGGAGTTATGGTGGGAACATGTATGGAGACTGCACTTATTCGATGGGTTTGAGAAGTACTAACCTCTCTGTGAAATGATATTTGCTGCCCTGTTCACAAAAGATGAGAGAAATGACTTTCATGTGATGACTGACAGCCTGTTTCCTCCACCGTCCCTGCCTCGTGCTCCTTCCCTCCTCATTGCTACGTGTGGCGGGCTTACAGCAGAGCCTGACAGAGACGGTAATCACGCAGGCAGGGTTGCCGCTTGTAGGGTAGCCACAGATGAAAGGCTCCAGCAGGTGGCTCGGTGATAATAATAAATGAAATGGCCACAAGCTGAGGCACCCAGCTGGAGCGCTTACTTGTTTATAACAACAAGCTTTCATTCCTCTGAATTTAATCTCAAAGAAAAAACACAATTCCTGCAAAGTGCTGCGTCACGGCAACAGCGTTGTGCTGAAGATCGCTTTATCCCTTCTTCCTCTTAACTTCCCTTTCACACTCGCTGCGAGTGGTTGTTTCAGCAATCTCGCCACGTGGGTACAAGAGTGTGGTGACGAAAATTACATTTTTCGATGCGCGTCGATAACGGCGGATGAGATCTTAAAGAACCCTGATGACTCCGCGCAAAGAACCACAATCGCTCAACTTTCCATTCGCGGGTGTACCCGCCGGCCGAAAGATGGATCGTGGAGCGCCTGTTGTCAGAGGGGCGTGGCTGGATCCATCTTCCTCCGATGGGGGGTGATTATTTGGCTTTAGGGACCATTCACAGTAGGGCGACTAAAGGGTGATTGCCATACGGCAGTGATCTCAATGCCGCAATTGCTGCCGATCGCAAGCGTTTCGTGATTAACGGCAATCACAAAATGTGTTGCCTGCAGCATTTTCCCGCAGTTCTGAAGCGATCGCAATACAGTGCTTAAAAAAAGCGCTGACTGCGATTGTCGGGAATTGCGAGAATGTACAGTGATTTTTCTGGGCTAATCACTGTAAAATCACCCGTGGAAAATGCTAGTGCTAAGCGCTACCGTTTTGCCACTTCAAGTATGAATGGACCCTAATGGTCCAGCGCTTTTTTAAAGTGGAATATTACCCAGAATTTCTTCTATGCTCTAATAGATGATTCACAGCATATTATATACAACCAGCATTTTTTTTTTTAACCTTCCTGGCGGTAAGCCCGAGCTGAGCTCGGGCTATGCCGCCGGAAGGCACCGCTCAGGCCCCGCTGGGCCGATTTGCATAATTTTTGCTGCACGCAGCTAGCACTTTGCTAGCTGCGTGCAGTGCCCGATCGCCGCCGCTACCCGCCGATCCGCCGCTATCCGTCGCGCCGCAGCCACCCCCCCCCCCAGACCCCGTGCGCTGCCTGGCCAATCAGTGCCAGGCAGCTCTATGGGGTGGATAGGAATCCCCTTTGACGTCACGATGTCGATGACGTCGGTGACGTCATCCCGCCCCGTCGCCATGGCGACGGGGGAAGCCCTCCAGGAGATCCCGTTCTTTGAACGGGATCTCCTGATCGCCGATCGCCGGCGGCGATCGGAGGGGCTGGGGGGATGCCGCTGAGCAGCGGCTATCATGTAGCGAGACTTTGTCTCGCTACATGAAAAAAAAAAAAATTAAAAAAAAAAGATTTGCTGCCCCCTGGCGATCTTTTAGCAAACCGCCAGGAGGGTTAATAGAACATCATTCAAAGGGTTAAAAACAGGCTTTAGAAGCTTCAGTTCCTGCACAGCCTGTTGCATCCCAATGTTAAACAATGTAATCTTGTGTTTACTTAAATGTATCAAGTGTGGAATGTGACACATTCTCTGACTGTGCAGGAGCTCCGGGAGACAGAGAGAGTCAAAGCTTGTCTGCCTGAATGAGTGAATGAATGAATAAAAGCAGTTATTAATAAAATGCAAAGTCAGCTCACAAAGCAAAAAACTGTACTTTTGGGAACCTATAACTTATAAATAAATAATAATACTTATACACAAATGCAAATATGATAACCGTATAGCATATAAAAAGTAGGAAAACATGTTTTTATTGAATATTATGTCAGGGTTTTAAACCGCTTTAAGCACAGTATCGCGGTCACTCCAGGATCACGGGAAATTGCTGCAAACAACAGGTTTTGCAATTGCCGCTAATCGCGAAACGCCCGCCATCGCCGGTAATCGTGGCAGTGAGATCACTGCCATAGGGTTAAAACTGAGCTAGCGCTTTAAAAAGCAGTAGCTCTTCAGCGATTAACTGGAATCACCTGCTAATTGCCCAAGTATGAATGTGCGCTAAGAGGCAAACCATTAGCACAGAAGTCAGGCAACTGGTATATTTCTCATTAGAGAATGAAGATGGCAACCTCCATATTCCACTTACTTCAGGTTTCCTTTAAAGGAAACCAGAGACGCTATAAAATAAATATTTTACACATACCTGGGGCTTCCTGCACGGATCGCTCCCACACCGCCATCCTCCGTCTTCTCCAGCTCCGTAAGTTCTGACAGTCGTGGCCAGTCTGCGCAAGAAAGACTGGCCTTCACTTTCTTCCTCCTGCAGTTGGAGCATGAAAATGTCCAAACAAGCAGCAGTAGCCCCACCTGCAGAGCCTGCTAATATCTCCTTCAGCTTGGCTGCTTCAGGTCACAGAGCTAGTGTTTTTATACATTGGGCCTGATTCACAAAGCGGTGCAAAGTGTTTGCACGCCAGTGAAAAGCCCTTTATCACGCCTAAACTCAGTTTAGGCATGATAAGAAGAAACTTGCGCGAATTTTCCGCGCGCGGCACACGGTGCAGTGCGCGCGATGTGCCCATTAAAGCCTATGGGCACTGCGCGCGGAGTTGCGCGATTGCGCGCGCAAAGTTGCGCGCGATAAAGAGCACAAATCGGTGCTAACTCAGCGGTGCAAAGCTTATCATGCCTAAAGTCTTTTAGGCGTGATAACTGAGTTATCACCGCTTTGTGAATCAGGCCCATTAGCTTTACATATGGAAGGCTTATTTCACACAAAAAATGGTTCGGAAATGGTTAAGCATTGTATAAGTAGGGGGCTTCCATCCAAATATTCTCTTCCAGTTTTAGGCCGGTTTCACACTGTAAACTGGAGTCAGGGGTGCGGTGCAGCCGAGCCACCACACTGCCGAAAACAGGCCTTCAGGAAACACCGCGTTAGTATGCTCCCTACCTGGCCATCAGTGACGTGGTTGCGGTCACTTCCCGCTTCGGGGTATGTGGAAAAGCACGGAAGCATATTGTAAAAACACGATTCCGCGCATGTGCGCGACGTCACATTGTCAACTGTTTAAAAAGAACCACAAAGCCATAGACTAAAGGTAGCCATACACTGGTCGATTTGCCATCAGATCGACCAACAGATAGATCCCTCTCTGATCGAATCTGATCAGAGAGGGATCGTATGGCTGCCTTTACTGCAAACAGATTGTGAATCGATTTCAGCATGAAACCGATCACCATCTGTGGAGCTGCCGCCGCCCTCCCTGGATACATTACCTGGTCCAGCCGGCACGAGTCCCCGCTGTCACCATTGTCTTCTTCTCCGCTGGGCTCCGAGTCCGGCAGGCTTCACTTCCTGTCCGGGGAAGTTTAAACAGTAGAGGGCGCTCGGAGCACTTTTGGGCACGCTAGCCGAAAAATGGGTGTGGCCATGCAACCCGAATGTGGGTGTGGTCATAGGTGGAGCCAAATTTACATGAACTTAACAGAGGTCTAAGTAGGCCTGCCCAGCAAAATGTTGGATGAAGGTCCCTCTCCATTAATAAAAAAAAAAATAACAAAAAAAAAATGCAGCATATCACATAAATAGGCAGTTACCTGACTTCTGTGCTGGCTGGTCTGGTTTTCTGGTGTCTGGGCTGGCTTACTGCCAGGTTGTCTGGCAGCCTCCCATAGCATTCCCTGAGCTCCTAGTGGACCCCCGCCCAGGCTCCCACGGGCCTTCCATTAAAGCACCACAACTCCCAGCATGCCCCCATAGAAGAACCACAGCTCCCTGCATGCCCCATAAAAGCATCGCAGCACCCAATATGCTCACATAGAGGCACCATAGCACCCAGCATACCCCCATTGCTGTGTTGCCTTCTGGAGAAGTGACAGGCTCACGGGACACGGTCCCAGGTTGACTGCTCTGTGCATTGTATGGTTTTAAATGGTTTTACTGGTTACTGGGACAAGTCCCTAATAAAGTTATTCATATTTTTTCAATTGGTGGTTTGTTAGTGATATATTACGGTAGCCTAGATAGATGCTTTTTTGGTACATATACAAGGTTACAGGTCCATAGCCTTTGCCCTTCTTTGGGGCATAGTGTTCTCTTTTTTGTGGCAATATGGTGTAAAAGAGGGGGGATTTCCAGTTGTTGGCTTCATCAATAGGCTCGATAAATCTTTTCAATAATTATTTATACATTATTTAGTCAGTGTTTGACCATTGTAAAATCTGTCCTCTGCCTGGTTTACTTTGAGCTTTAGTACTGGCAGGTGAACTGTGCAGAATGTTTGTGTAATGAGATCCCTAAAGCAAGTAGAAAAGATCTCTGATCTCCAAGAATGCTCGGAGGGAGAATTCAGCATAATAAACAGCCTAGGCTAAGCCTCAGTGTGAGGGTGGGGCTACATATCAATATACAACAATATTTAACTATAGGAAGAGTCCTGATGCTGAAACCAGGATATCTAATTTTTTTTGCACCCTTTCAGACCCAAAAACCTGGAAAAAATCATGCTGCCTGGGAGATCTGCAGCAGTTCTGCAATCACTCACCTCCCTGGCTTCAGTGCTGCAGTTATGCCTCCATCCTCCAGGTGGCGCTGCAACGCTAAAGTGAGATTGCCGGCTGTCATGACGACAGCCGGCGATCTCACCAGCAGGAAGCAGAGCCCCGGAGGAGAGGAAGAAGAATGAAACTGATGAGATAAACAATTAGATTTATCCTCCTGCTCCTAAAAGTGACTTTTTTCAGTATCCCAGGGTTTTCTTTTATATGTAAACATTTAAAAAGTAGGTTGAATGTTTTACTGTCTTTAATCAGTATTTTTTCTCCCTCTGTTCTTATGCTAGGTACACACCATACAATTTTCTGGCAGATTTACCTGCCAGATCGATTATTTCCAACATGGCCGATCTGAAAATGAAAATTGATAAAAAGATGGAAAAAAACGATTAAAAACCTGATCGGAAAATCGAACAATCTATCAAAATTCAGATCGGACATGTTGGAAAAAGTCGATCTGGCAGGTAAATCTGCCAGAAAATTGTATGGTTTGTACCTAGCTTCAGAAGTTGTATTCTGCCAGGAAGACTTTTATGGCTGTGATTTGCTTATCAGTGATGTTTGCTATATTCCGGACAAGACAGAAGCTGTCACTTCCATGGCTAGAAATTAACTTTTTCAGGCAGCAAAGGAAAGCAAGTAAATCAGCCTGGTTATTAATATGTTTGGCACTATACATACACACGTTTGTCTCATCATGTCATATGCTGGCTTGGGTACATTTTAACTTGAAAGTTGGTAGTTGGTAACCTGAATGTCACTGCATTCCACCGTATGTCATTACAGTTCCTCTTTAAAGAGAAACCGTAACCAAGAATTGAACTTCAACCCAATCAGTAGCTGATACCCCCTTTCCCATGAGAAATCTTTTCCTTTTCTCAAACGGATCATCGGGGGGGGGGGGGGGGGGGGGGGGGTTGCATGGCTGATATTGTGGTGACCCCTCCCACAGTGTGATGTCAGCGCCTCACAGCACTGAGGTGCTGACATCACACTGTAGGAGCCTTGTTGCATTGTGGGAAATAACAGCTGTTTCCAACTGCCAGAAATGCAAGCAGCATCTCCTTCCAGTGATATCACCGTCCAGCCGTAAAAATGTCAAATGTAAATCAGGAAGAGGAAAGATTTTACAATGGGCAAACACTGGCTAAATCATTTATACATAATTATTGTAAAAATGAAGGACTTTTTTTATTACATTATTTTCACTGGCGTTCCTCTTTAACATCTTTGGCTGGTTCAGGCGGCGCAGAACAGGTTAAATATATTACCATACCGAAAAATGAGTATTTTTTTTTCTTTTTTCTTTTTTTTTGCTTCAAAGCTATTCAGCGGCTGTGTAATTTTTAACGCGTTACCATAATTGTCATAATATTGGGTCGAGGTCCAGAAAGTCGACAAATAGCTACAGCACATTGTGTTGGCCCACCTGGTCGCTGCGCACGCCCCTCGCAGAACCGGGGCGCGGGGATAAAACATCCTAGCATGGCACGGCTTGTTAGTGGGATTAACTCTCGGCATAAACGAGCAGCCTCGGTGCCCCCATACAATCACCGTCTCGGCACGTGCAGGCCCTCTATTGTCAGTCTATTGGCAGCTTTGGACTCCGGGGTGGTGTCGCATTGTCCTCCGTGAAACGCACAGGACCCACGGAGCCTATATAGGCACGTACGCGAGGCGCCATATTGGGTGCCAGAGGGCTAATTTTGATTTGATGGAGGTCTGCCAGGTCTCTAGAATAGCTCGCACCTGAGGCGAGCGGGCAGGGGTACAGGGGGGCACCTATCGGCTACATAAAAAGCCCTGGCATTTTCACTCCCACTGAAGTGCGCAAGAGAAGAAAAAAGTTTTTTTATAGCCCTTTGTTGGTATAGATTATGTTCTTCCCTGTAATAAGATTGCCGGCGGGGGCCAGAACAACACAAAGGTCAGTTTATAATGATGGCGAGAAAAATGCCGCAAGCACAAATAATCTTATGTTAGCCCCTGGACAATGCTGCCGGTTGCCTTAAATTATAATAATCAAATCAAATAGTCATTTGTTGTTTTTTTTGTGTGCCGAGGCGCTGAAGAGTTCCAAAAATACGGCGCCCAAAGATAATCGCCAAAATTTTGGACCATAAAATTATTTTATTTTTTTCGTTGGCTTGTAAAATGCACAGAAATGTTGTGTTGGAGCTTTCATCTGTAGTTCAGGATGCTGTTTTACAAGGTAATTGTCAAGCAGCCCCTCCCAGAGAAGACTAAAATCTGATACAAAGAGGCTGATAGGAAACAGGAAATTTGGGCACCTAGCGGCCAGTGAACGATTTGAGCGCACCATAGGCGCTAATGCAAGTATCGGCTATTACATGCCCAAAGCAGAAATTTGGGTGCGCAATAATTGTTGTTTTGAAAATTACAATGTTGTAGTTTTTGAAATGTTTTATCATTTTGAAATTTGTTTTGAACATAATGGGCTTGATTCACAAAGCGGTGCTAACCTACTTAGCACGTCTAAAGTCTTTAGACGCGCTAACCAGGGTGCTAAGTAGGTTAGCACTGGATTTCTCAATCAGATCACGCGCTAACTTTGCGCGCGCAAAGTTTTACGCGCGCAAAGTTTTACGCGCGCTAAGTCCCATGGGCTTTAAACTGCACTTCGCGCGGTGCGCCCTGTGCTCTGTGCAGTACGCGCGTAAAGTTTTACGCGCATAAAGTTTTGCGCGCGTAAAGTTTTATGCGCGAAAAGCTTGTTTAGACGTGCTAAGGGGGTTTTCACAGGCGTGCTAACAGTTAGCACCGCTTTGTGAATCAAGCCCAATAAGGTTAGGAAGAGGGGTTTTAGGGTTAGGCATCAGGAAGGGTGTTTTAGGGTTAGGCATCAGGAAGGGGGGTGTTAGCGTTAGGCGTCAAGATGGAGGTTTTTAGGGTTAGGTGTTAGGAGGGGGGTTTTAAAGTTAGGCATCAGGAAGGAGGGTTTAGGGGTCATGAAGGGGGTTTGGCGTCAAGAAAAGGGGGGGTTGGGGTTAGGTGTCAAGAAGGGGGTTTTGGGGTTAGGTGTCAGGAGGGGGGTTTTAGGGTTAGGTGTCCGGAGGGGGGTTTAGAGTTAGGTGTCAGGAGGGGGGTTTAGGGTTAGGTGTCAGGAAGGGGGTTTAGGGTTAGGTGTCAGGAAGGGGGTTTAGGGTTAGGTGTCAGGAAGGGGGGTTTTAGGGTTAAGGTCAGGAAGGGAGGTTTTAAAGTTAGGCATCAAGAAGAGGGGCTTAGGTTTAGGCATCAAGAAGGGAGGGGGGTTTAGGGTTAGGCGTGAGGAAGGGGGGTTTTAAGGTTAGGCGTCAGGAAGGGGGGTTTTAAGGTTAGGCGTCAGGAAGGGGGGTTTTAAAGTTAGGCAAAGAATATCGAGAAATATATTTACAATAATTTTATTACCAAAAATTGGCACCCATTTTTCCTGATGCCTCTATTTCATATACGCAATCAAGAAAGAAAGACTGATCAGTGAGCTTTCAATCGATTGTTGAGTGATCATATGTTGAGCTGAATATCGATAGGTTGTTGCATCGCACCGTGGGTAGGGTGGCCAGCCATAGAGACTAATAGCCACTGCGATGAGCGGGGGCAGGGAAGAGTACTACAACGCGCTAAAACGCGGCAAGTATGAAAGGGGTCTCAAACAATGCCATTTGCCTTTGTCTGCAGTAGTGTCTGGATCACACGCCTGAAACCAGCATCCAACTATTCCAGTTAGACTTCAGTCAGAGCACCTCATCTATGACTTTCCAATCAGACCCAATAAGAATTCTCACTTGTATTAAAAGAATGTATTAAGTAAAAAATGCCTTTCCTCTCGATTATAGGAACATATTTATATTTTAAGGATCTATGGGAGTCTAGGGGTCTATGAGTGGTATCCCAATAGTCAAAAAAGTCACGTCATGGGTGAACATTAGAACCACAATTACCTAGTTCCTAGTACAACACTATTTTCATCATCAAGTAGTTCAAAATTATTTCCAAACTACAAAGGTATGAACAATGGCTCTATATGGTCTGATGGTAATCAACAACTCTGTTCTACCATTAGAACTTATACTCTACTTTTGATTAAGTAGAACAACACCCAGAACAACAAGGCCGAGCACGTAGCTCAAAGTGCTTCGTGAAGAATAACACTTCACTTCCTCAGGAGAAATTTGACTCTTGAGTACAAATCAGCTCGGGATATCCCCTATGCAAAGCTCCTGCAAACAATCAAGTAATAGAGGTGAAACAGTATACATCACATCCATAGGCCCATCCTGATAGCCAGGAACAGAGAGTGTGTCAAGGACTCCCCCAAATGAGGCACCATCCAATTCAGAAGTAAGATTGATTCATCCAACTAGAGTATGATGAGGAGTGGAGGATAGAGCATCGCAGCAGTTTAGCGGCGTCTGTGGTGTGGCAGGGGAACCGCAGGGCAGAGTACTGCAACACACGCAGTATGTGTAAAAGGGGCTTTAAACAATGCCAGTTGCCTGGCTTTCCTGCTGATGTTTGTTCAGGATCTGTGGCTAAAGGTATTAGAGGCAAAGGATCAGCAGGGCAGCCTGACAATTTGCATTACTGCATATACTCGCGTATAAGCCTAATTTTTCAGCATAAAAAAATGTGCTGAAAAGTTACCTCCTTGGCTTATACACGAGTCAGTGGAGCAGAACAGATGGTGGAGCAGGTTTTGTTACTAGCAGAGGAGTGTAAGGATGTTGGACTAGTGATCTTATCAGCTGGCGCCCTGCTGTGTCTGTGCCCCTCATCCCCTGTAACATGGTGTGCAGAGTGCGCTGCTCAAGACTACCCGTTTCCCCTGACTTGTGGAGTGGAGCGTGTAAGCAACATGTGAACGGTGCAATGATCAGGGATTCTTCCTGTGTGGCAATCGCTGTGTCTCATATCTATGACGCCATGTAGTGGCTTCTTCAGACACAGCTGTATCATCCTGGGGCGGATCTGGCTATGGGGAGGGGGGCTGAGTTGTACTGGGGGAACATCTGACTACTGTGGCAGGTGCTATATTGGGGAGGGGCTTATATGCGAGTCAATCACTTTTTCCTGGTTTCTAAGGAAAAAATGGGTACCTCAGCTTATACACGGGTCGGCTTATATGCGAGTATATACAGTCTTTAAAAGGAAATAATTGTGGTAGCCTTCATATCCCTCTCACTTTTGGTATGCTTTAACAAGTAAGGATAAAATCCCCTTAGCTTACACCCAACCAAAAACCGTTCTTGTCTTGATGCATGCTTGAAGGATACCCGAGCTGACATGTGACATGATGAGACAGACATGTGTATGTACAGTGCCTAGCACACAAATAACTATGCTGTGTTCCTTTTTTCCTTCTCTGTCTGAAAGAGTTAAATATCAGGTATGTAAGTGGCTGACTCAGTCCTGACTCAGACAGGAAGTGACTACAGTGTGACCCTCACTGATAAGAGGGGCATCCAGACAGTGGCAGCAGCCATGGGCACTGGAAAGTACAAATCCAGCCCTGTTTAAAGAGGGTCTTTAACCCAGAAACTTCATTCTAATCAGTAGCCAATAACCAATACCCATTTCCCACCAGAAGTCTTTACCTTTTCTCAAACATATTATTTTCAACCTAAGTATGGCTGGTATTGTGGTAAATCCTCCCACACAGTATGTCAGTGTTTCCTGTCTGTGAACTTTGTTCCATTGTGGGAAGTAATTCCTGTTTCGAACTCCCAAGCAATCAGTATCTCCCTCTGCGCATAAATATATATTTTAGACTATAACATTGTTAGTGGGTATAGATAACGACAGTTGGTGACATCTGTTTTTTTTCCATGTCTACAAGTAGTAAAGATGTTGACTCGCAGGCTCACGGTGGGTCAAACAACATGAATTACACAGCGAGTATCAATCACTTCTTTATCTACCTTCTGATCTTGATGTATCTTCTAATTTGTAACTTGTCATTATGCAATTTACAGAAACATCCCCGGTTTCCAGCACCGGCGGGGATCACCTGATGCCGGATACATCTGCTTGCCGGTTGCTGGAGCAACCAGCCAAAAAAGCATTAACCTCCCCCACACTGTGCAGCTGAAAATACTTACTACCTCCCCCAGGCCAGGGGCGTAACAATAGCCCCTGCGACCCTAGCAGGGGGAGCCTAGGTGTTGTGAGGGCCCACTCCACCTCCCTCTCATTAATCACATGCAGTGTAGCACAGGTAGTGGTGTAATGCTTTGTTTACCTGTTCCAGCACTGTGGGTCTCCTTCATGCATCACGACAACTCATGCTTTCTGCTGTCATTTGCTGGCTCCAGGTCACATGACTGATGCGAGTCACGTGATCGTGAGCCTGCAAATGGCAGCTGAAAGTGTGCAGCTGTGATGCATAGAGGAGACCAGCAGCACTGAAGCAGGTTAATAATACGCTGGTCCCTGCGCTATTCTGAATGTATGTTGGGCATACCTCCCAACTTTGTGAGATGAGAAAAAGCGACACTTAAGCCACGCCCCTGCCACAACCCTGGCCAGGCCCTCACCACGCCTCTAGTCACGCATACCATAAAGATTTCATAAGAAACATATGTTGTTTTATAATTCAAACCACACTGGTCCTTTCTATCCTGGTTCATTTTCCTTCATATTAACATTTTAAAATTAGTAATATATCAATTTAAAGAATGGGAATAAAGTTTAGAGTCAATCAAACACATTTTTAGTATAGAAATATATATATTTACATAGAAAGAGGGACAAAGTCCTGAAAGAGGGACAAATGAGAGGGAAAGAGGGACAGAGGGACAGGGCTCCCAAAGAGGGACTGTCCCTCCGAAAAAGGGACAGTTGGGAGCTATGATGTTGGGGCAAGGAGTGTGCGGGGGGGGGGGGGGAGGGAGATTGGGTATGTGGGGGGGGAGAAGTTAGGATTCCAGGGCACCCCATGATAATGTTGCTGGGGGACCTCATGGGCTGTTTTTACAGTACGCCCCAGCTCCAGGTGCGGTCTTCTACCCTTCCTGTAGCTCCTAGCGGATTTCTAGCGTCCTCTGTGTGTGACTCGCGGCCTGTTATCCGACCTGTGTCAGGTCACATGACATGTCGGGAGCCATGCACAGATGCCACCAGGCCACTAGGAGCTACAGCAGGGGTGTCAACTCAAATACAAAGTGGGCTGAAATTGTACACTGGGACCTAGTTGCGGGCCAACCTCAAAGTCTACTGGCCACCTTCCTCCCTTATAAAGTTCCCAGGTGTCTAATAGTCCCCCTTCAGCCCCTATACAGTTCCCTGTTGTCTAATGGTCCCCCTCCAACCCCTATGCAGTTCCCTGGTGCCTAGGGGCCCCCCCTTTCCCCTATACAGTTCCCTGGAATCTAGAGGCTCCCACCCTCCCCTGTACAGTTCCCTTGTGTTTAGTTGTTTCCCCCATATGGCTTGCCTAATGATCTAAGGCTTCACCTCCAATATAGCTTCCTTGGTGGTCTAGAGTGGGCCAAACATAATGTACATAATGTAAAGTGGGGAAAGCACTTGAGGGACAAATTTAATGTCTCAGAGGGCCAGATTTGGCTTGCGGGCCGGAGTTTGACATGCTTGAGCTACAGGATGGTTAGAAGACGGGGCTAGACAGTGGGTAAGTATTTTTTTGCCCTTTCAACCCCCCAAAAACACAGTCCCGGTTATCCCCTCAGGCATGCCGGTTAGTTGAGAGTTCCGGTTGCTGAGTTCTGGATAACAAGGACTTTGCTGTATTGTTATAGTTTTTTTCCCTACTACTATCTTTTGGTAAAGTTCATCTTTAAAGAGACACTGAAGCGAAAAAAAAAATATGATATAGTGAATTGGTTGTGTACTATGAATAATTACTAGAAGATTAGCAGCAAAGAAAATATTCTCATACTTTTATTTTCAGGTATATAGTGTTTTTTCTAACATTGCATCATTCTATAATATGTGCAGATTACACAACACTCAGCATTCAAAATGATTCTTTCACAGCAGTCTGTGAAGTAATGACCTCTCTCCTCTAGCAGAGAAAAAGTAAACAGTTCACTTACAGTCAGGGCCGGGCCGAGGCAGAGGCTGGAGAGGCTCCAGCCTCAGGGCGCAGTGTAGGAGGGGGTGCACAATTCATTCAGCTGTCATTCCCAATTGTGTTTGAAGCAGAAAGAAATAAGAAAAGATGATACATTACAGTGACTGCAAGCCAGATAACTAGAGATTAAGGTGTTGGGGAGGTTGGGGGCCCTGGGGCACCTATTAGTCTAATAGCAATCAGTGTGTGAAGGCTGGGTGGGAGGGATGGAGGGGCGCACTTTGCTGTCTCAGCCTTGGGTGCTGAAGGACCTTGTCCCGGCTCTGCTTACAGTTGAGATAATAAAAGTCAGATAACAGCCCTCTCCACGACTAAAGCAGCCCATACACTCAGCCGATTTTCTGGCCGACCGATCGATCGCGATCGATCGATCGATCGATCGCAAATCGGTTGGCCAATCGACCGATCGACGGCCGATTTCGATCGATTTCGATGGATTTCCATCGAACTAGCAGGGTGGAAAATTTAGGTCGATCTGATGAGATTGCTTATCAGTTTGCATTGGCCTTAATGGAAATCTGATGGCAAAAAAATGCCATCAGATCGAATTTCAACAGATTTCAAACTGAAATCTATTGGAATTCTATCCTGGTAAAAAATGTTCTAAAAACGCATCAGATAGATCATCAGATGCATTTCTTATCTGTCTGCTGCCAATCTGACGAGTGTATGGGCACCTTAAGTTAGTCGGAAAATTAATGGCTTGTTTGCATAGAGATAACAACTGGAGTTTCTCAACTCTTCCTGTACTGGAAACAATTAGACTGATGTATCTGATCTTAATGTTTTATTTCTTAGCTGTACTACACATACAAATCATAATATCATAAATTTTTCGCTTCAGTGTCTCTTTAAAGTGGAACGTAGGGACCTTGAGAGGAACAGGAACTCTACATAGGTAAGTATCTGTCTTTAAAACAAAACAAAAAATCACTACAAATTTGCTTTAAATCTTCGCCAAACTGAATAACGTGAATGCCTATTGACAACTTAAATCCTTTAAAAAAATACAACCCGTACACCTTGATCGCCTGCCATTGTCTTGCGTGTTCCGCAGACTGTGCTTAATAAGCGATGGGCAGGTCGCCTCTCTCGAATGTTAAAACGCCGCCTGCCCTCCGCGACACTCTAAGTGTAAAGAGGAATAAGTGAAAACTGTAATTGTCCTTTCCTTAAGCTGTGCAGAAAATGATTTACTTAAACAAGGGAGTGGGCTTAGGGCAGGGATTTCCCAGCAGGCCCTGGTGGCGGCTTTTGTGTCTGTCACTTCGCCTTAACAATAACAGCGTTTTCTTTTTCTAATGTAATGAATGATTTAGTCCGGCTACTTATTCTTTTACACGCTGCGTCCCGCTGACCCACTACATCTATTTTAATTTATATTTCCTTGCCGAATTTACTAGCAAAAGCTGCATTTAGACATGAGCCTCATTATCATGCAAGACAAACTGGAACAAAATAAACTTATCTCTACCTCCCCCCCCCCCCCCCTCCCTCTTTTTTTTCATAGTACAATGATGAAATGAGTTTTGACTACATTTTAATTGGTTTTAATTTGCTGAAAAGCTCACATAATGGACCTGAATGAAGGCCAATTTACAATAATTATTCCCACATTCCTGAGGCAGAAGTCGGGTGTTTTCAGTGGTTTTGCATAAATGTGTGAAAAAAAATCAGCTCATTGAATATGGGAGTAATGAGGGGAACTCGCTCTGTTGCTGGGTTGACCGGGCCGGTCCTGTCCCTGGGAGCCATCGGCTAACAGAGGATTGTGGGTTGCCTAGCAGACAGGATATGATCTCATGAGTACAGACGGCCGATGAGTTCAGCTCATTGAATATGGGAGTAATGAGGGGAACTCGTTCTGTTGCTGAATTGACCGGGCCGGTCCTGTCCCTGGGAGCCATCGGCTAACAGAGGAATCTGGTGTTACCTAGCAGACAGGATATGACCTCATGAGTACAGACGACCAATTAGATACTAAGAATTCTGTCTTGCATGCAAATTTAAGGCAAACTGTACACAGCTTGGAACAGGGCCAATTAAAGAGGAACTGTCTGCAACCAAGGATTGAAGTTCATCCTAATCAGCAGCTGATACCCCCTTTCCCATGAGAAATCTATTCCTTTTCTCGAACAGATCATTAGGAGGGTCTGTATGGCTGATATTGTGGTGAAACCCCTCCCACAGTGTGATGTCAGGACCATGGTGCTGACATCACACTATGGGAGCCTTGTTGCATTGTGGGAAATAATAATAAAGTTTCTAACTGCCAAGCAATCAGTATCTCCCTCTGTGCATATGTATATCTGTAAAAAAAACGTTTAGCCTATCATATTGTTAGTGGGTGTGGTTATAGATAATAGCAGTTGGTGCTGCCTGTTTTTTCATGTCTGCCAGCAGTAAAGATGATGACTAGCAGGCTGATTGTGGATCAAACAACATAAACAAATTACATGACGAATATCAATCATTTCTTGATATCTCTTCTATTTTGTAACCTCTCACTTTGCAATGTATTGTATTTATTTTTTCCCCTTTTCACTAAAGTTCCTCTTTAAAGAGGATGGGACTCACCTTTTAAAACTCTTGTTTAACATATATCCCACATTTTTTTAAATCTCTATACAGTTAAATAAATGAATAATTACCTGGCTGATCCACCAGTGTAGTGCTGAGTGGAAGGAGGTTCGGAAGGCAACTCAGGCTCCTCCCTTTCTCCTACTTTGTACTAAGTCATCACTATGGCAATGACTGCTACATCACTCATAAGTGGCCTGAACACACTGACAGAGATGGCATGAACTGTTCGCCGGCAAGCAGTATTCTGCGATCATCGGCTGTTCGCATTTGCGGCGAACATTTGGCTTGTTCGATTCGTCCCCTATACATTATCATCGAGCTAAACTTTGACCCCTTACCTCACAGTCAGCAGACACATGGCAGCCAGTCAGCTAGCACCCCTTCCTGGACCCCCCCCCCAACCTACCTATCAAAAAGCAGTTGCAGTGACCATATTGGATTAATTCTCTGCTGGCTGCTGACTGTTGGTGAGAGCAGGGTCAGACTTGCTGCAAATAGGTAGGGAAAGCATTAGCTAGGCCTGTGTTCTTGTTCCTCGCTTGCTGTGAAAGCACTTTTGAGGGCTAGCACATAGGTCTCCTTTATTTTTTTGGATTCATCTGAAAATGGCGCCTGCGAATAATGGCGCACGGTGTTGCCGTTAATCCGTTTGTCGCTTATCGCTATTTATTGTTAAAGCCTTATCGTTATTTAGTGTTAAAGCCTCATTGTTATTTAGCGTTAACACTCAGAACCCTCTCTGTACCTATCCCTAACCCCTAACCACCCCCCTGGTGGTGCCTAACCCTAACCACCCCTCCCGGTGGTGCCTAACCCTAAGACCCCCCTGGTGGTGCCTAACCCTAACCCCCCCCTGGTGGTGCCTAACCCTAAACCCCCCCCCCTGGTGGTGCCTAACCCTCACCACCCCCCGGAGGTGCCTAACCCTAAGCACCCCCCTGGTGGTGCCTAACCCTAAGACCCCCATGGTGGTGCCTAACTCTAACCACTCCCCTGGAGGTGCCTAACCCTAAGCACTCCCTGGTGGTGCCTAACCCTAAATCTCCCCTGGTGGTGCCTAACCCTAACCTTGACAGCGTTAATCCATTCACCGTTTTGCAGAAAAATAACGTCTGCAGTTTGGCATATGTAGGGCGCTATTGATAAATAACGTTACTGTGTGCTGTTTTTCTTCTGTTTTCCCTGTGCGCCATTATTATGCAGTACTAACGATAAATAGCGATAAGCGTATCTTTTTAATGCGGCACCATTTTTATGCATAGGCGCTGTGCGCCATTATTCACTGATCCGATTTTTGTGTGTGTGACACTCCACAGCCCACTGACACCCAGAGCTGTGCATAATGTGTTTCCTGCCCTTTAGAGATTAAAACCCGACTTTGCGTCAACTCTGTAATTTTGGTGGGACTTTTGGCATGGATCCCCCTCCGGCATGCTCCTGTCCAGGTGTTAGACCCCTTGAAACAACTTTTCTGTCACTTTTTGTGGCCACTTTAGTAGGTTTTAAAATTCACCTGCCCAATGAAGTCTATGGCGGTTCGCCAAATTCGCCTGTTCGCGAACATTTGCAGAAGTTCGCGTTTTTCGCCGTTCCTGAACAGAAACTTCTATGTTTGCGACATCTCTAACTGACATCACAGAGACTGATACAGTGTTTGGAGCAGTGGAAAGCCATACAGTATGGGTCCACTTACGAGTGACGCAGCAGCCGTTGCCACGGGGAAGTGTCATTACGAAACGTGAGGTGGGGAGGAGCCAGAGTGTGTCTTTAGAACTTCCTTCCACTCGGCGCTCTCTGCTACAGTCACACTGCAGGATCAACCAGGTAATCATATCTATCTATCTATCTATCTATCTATCTATCTATCTATCTATCTATCTATCTATCTATCTATCTATCCCATATCTATCTATCTATCTATCTATCTATCTATCTATCTATCTATCTATCTATCTATCTATCCCATATCTATCTATCTATCTATCTATCTATCTATCTATCTATCTATCCCATATCTATCTATCTATCTATCTATCTATCCCATATCTATCTATCTATCTATCTATCTATGTTAAGCCCAGAGGCGTAGCAATAGGGGTTGCAGAGGTAGCCACTGCATCAGGGCCCTTGGGCAAGAGGGGCCCTGAAAGGCCCTCCATCAACTACAGTATTAGCTCTCTATTGGTCCTGTGCTGATAAAAATCACTTCTATAGATACTTTGAATAGTGGTAATCATTAACAAACTCCTCCCCATCCCCTTCTTGCACCTGTAGTTGCCATTGGCAGGTTTTGGTGCGCCGTATCAGTTGTTATGTACAGAGTGCTTGGGGGGCCCCATTGTAAAACTTGAATCAGGGCCCACAGCTCCTTAGCTACGCCACTGGTTAAGCAACTACTCTTGTACCTAACAATAAGTACAAGAGTTTTAAAAAGTGAGTTCCATATCCCATGTTAATTACACCCCTTGCCGATATTGGTCCAGTATCAAGCTGCATATAGTTTTTGCACTAAATTTCCATGCAAGCCTCATTAGCATTTTATTAAGGAATCTTGACAGAGGATGGCAACCATTGTTTTAAAAGAGGCTATATAGACCCTCTCGAAAGGCAGGGACGTCACATCATAGGGGGTCTTCAGTGACAACACTGTTATAAATTTGAAGCTGCACTGTTCGGGATTGCTACTGATGATGTCACTCATCTTTAGTTGAGATGGTCAATCAGATGCAAAAAATGTCAGGTTGATGCAGGATTTATGCAGCTTGAAAATGGACCTACCAAATTCTGCCAGAGTGGAATTCCATTGGTCCATATTCCAGGTGCATATTCCTGCATCCACTCAGAAATATTTGCATGTATTTGATCGTCACTAATTTAGACAATGGACAGTCTGCATTCTCTGCATGAGAGCCATTCTAAAGGTGCGTACACACATGCGACTATAGTCGTTTGTAACGATCGTTCCCCGATCTTTACCAACGACGATCGTTACAAAAAACGAACCACCGACTATTAAGGCAAACGACAAACGAGCCAAATCGCTACAAAAGAAAGTTCTGTCTCGGCGGATTTTAACCAACGACGATTGTTTGCAAAAATAGTGCATCGTTGGAAATGGTCGTTCGTACTAGGCTTGACATGCGCATTTCCCAATTTCTCCGTGAAACTTCTCATTTTTATGCGCAGGCGCAATAGTTGCTTTACGTGATGTAACGTTCGTTCTAACGATCAGATCGTTACACACCTTTTAAAACTAACTTTACTTAGTTCGTTCTTTCATCAATTAAAAGTTAGTTCGTCGTTCTCAACGAAGATCGTTGTCGCATGTGTGTACGTACGTAGCATAAAAGTGGCCATACACTGGTCGATTTGCCATCAGATTCGACCAACAGATAGATCCCTCTCTGATCGAATCTGATCAGAGAGGGATCGTATGGCTGCCTTTACTGCAAACAGATTGTGAATCGATTTCAGCATGAAACCAAACACAATCTGTGGTGGTGCTGCCGCTGCCCCCACCCTCCGCTTACATTACCCGCCGGTGGGTGTCCCCACTGTCACCTGTCACCGCTGTCTTCTTCTCCGCTGGGCTCCGGGCTCCGGCTGGCTTCACTTCTTTCTGTCCGGGAAAGTTTAAACAGAGGGCGCTCTACTGTTTAAACTTCCTGCTGGGACAGGAAGAAGTGAAGCCTGCTGGATTCGGAGCCCAGCGAGGAGACGGAGCAGCGGTGACAGTGGGGATACACGCCGGCCGGAGCAGGTAATGTATTGCCGCTAGTGTCGGTCGTCGGGCATTTGAACGTTGCTATCGACGCACTACCGACCCGCCGGCGATTAGAGATGGGCCGAACGGTTCGCCGGCGAACGGTTCCATGCGAACTTCGGTGGTTCGCGTTCGCGTCCCGCTGGCGAACCTTTGCGGAAGTTCGGTTCGCCCCATAATGCACCTTGAGGGTCAACTTTGACCCTCTACATCACAGTCAGCAGGCCCAGTGTAGCCAATTAGGCTACACTAGCCCCTGGAGCCCCACCCCCCCTTATATAAGGCAGGCAGCGGCGGCCATTACGGTCACTCGTGTGCTGCCTGCGTTAGTGAGAGTAGGGCGAGCTGCTGCAGACTGTCTCTCAGGGAAAGATTAGTTAGGCTTAGCTTGTTCCTGGCTGCATACCTGTTCTGTGAACCCACCACTGCATATCTGTGCTGTGAACCCACCACTGCATACCTGTGCTGTGAACCCACCACTGCATACCTGTTCAGTGAACCTGCCACTGCATACCTGTTCTGTGAACCCACCACTGCATACCTGTACTGTGAACCCACCACTGCATACCTGTTCAGTGAACCTGCCACTGCATACCTGTTCTGTGAACCCACCACTGCATACCTGTACTGTGAACCCACCACTGCATACCTGTGCTGTGAACCCACCACTGCATACCTGTGCTGTGAACCCATCACTGCATACCAGTTCTGTAAACCCACCACTGCATACCTGTTCAGTGAACCTGCCACTGCATACCTGTGCTGTGAACCCATCACTGCATACCTGTTCAGTGAACCTGCCACTGCATACCTGTGCTGTGAACTCACCACTGCATACCTGTTCTGTGAACCCACCACTGCATACCTGTGCTGTGAACCCATCACTGCATACCTGTTCAGTGAACCTGCCACTGCATACCTGTGCTGTGAACTCACCACTGCATACCTGTTCTGTGAACCCACCACTGCATACCTGTGCTGTGAACCCACCACTGCATACCTGTTCTGTGAACCCACCACTGCATACCTGTTCTGTGAACCCACCACTGCATACCTGTTCAGTGAACCCACCACTGCATACCTGTTGTGTTCAGTGAACCCGCCACTGCATACCTGTTCTGTTCAGTGGACCCGCCACTGTATACCTGTTTAGTGAACCCGCCACTGCATACCTGTTGTGTTCAGTGAACCTGCCACTGCATACCTGTTCTGTGAACCCGCCACAGTATACCTGTTCTGTTCAGTGAACCCGCCACTGTATACCTGTTCAGTGAACCCGCCACTGCATACCTGTTGTGTTCAGTGAACCCGCCACTGTATACCTGTACTGTTCAGTGAACCCGCCACTGCATACCTGTTCAGTGAACCCGCCACTGCATACCTGTTGTGTTCAGTGAACCCGCCACTGCATACCTGTTGTGTTCAGTGAACCCGCCACTGCATACCTGTTGTGTTCAGTGAACCTGCCACTGTATACCTGTACTGTTCAGTGAACCCGCCACTGCATACCTGTTCTGTTCAGTGAACCTGCCACTGTATACCTGTACTGTTCAGTGAACCCGCCACTGCATACCTGTTGTGTTCAGTGAACCCACCACTGCATACCTGTTCAGTGAACCCACCACTGCATACCTGTTGTGTTCAGTGAACCCGCCACTGCATACCTGTTCTGTTCAGTGGACCCGCCACTGTATACCTGTTCAGTGAACCCACCACTGCATACCTGTTGTGTTCAGTGAACCTGCCACTGCATACCTGTTCTGTGAACCCGCCACTGTATACCTGTTCTGTTCAGTGAACCCGCCACTGTATACCTGTTCAGTGAACCCGCCACTGCATACCTGTTGTGTTCAGTGAACCCGCCACTGTATACCTATACTGTTCAGTGAACCCGCCACTGCATACCTGTTCAGTGAACCCGCCACTGCATACCTGTTGTGTTCAGTGAACCCGCCACTGCATACCTGTTGTGTTCAGTGAACCCGCCACTGTATACCTGTACTGTTCAGTGAACCCGCCACTGCATACCTGTTCAGTGAACCCGCCACTGCATACCTGTTGTGTTCAGTGAACCCGCCACTGCATACCTGTTGTGTTCAGTGAACCCGCCACTGCATACCTGTTGTGTTCAGTGAACCCGCCACTGCATACCTGTTGTGTTCAGTGAACCCACCGCATCAGTGCGCATACCTGTGCAGTTAAGTGAACCCACCTACCTACGTGAGTGCACGCAGTGTGATATACCACTCCGTGCATACCCGATATGGACAAAACAGGTAGAGGAAGAGGTAGTGCCAGAGCCAGAGGAAGGCCACCCGGCAGGTCTGCGCGAGGTCGTGTAAATGTAATTTCGTGTGGACCTGGCCCACAGTACAGTGCTCGGAAGAAGGCACGTCCCATCACCTCCCAAGATTGTCAGGACGTGGTTGAGTATTTAGCGACACAGAACACCTCATCTTGCTCAGCCACCAGCGCTACTACTAGCACCACTTCCGCTGCATTTGACACTTCGCAAGAATTATTTAGTGGTGAAATCACTGATGCACAGCCATTGTTGTTACAGCCAGATGATTTTTCACCAGCTCATATGTCTGCGTTACGCGGCAACACTATGGATGTAACGTGTAAGGAGGATGAAGGACCTACTGATGGTGCATGTTTGGATTTTTCTGAGGCAAGCGAAGCTGGGCAGGATGATTACGATGCTGACGATGATAGGGATCCTCTGTATGTTCCCAATAGAGGAGATGAAGAGGGGGACAGTTCAGAGGGGGAGTCAGAGAGTAGTAGGAGGAGAGAAGTTGCTGAAAGAAGCTGGGGCAGCTCTTCGTCAGAAACAGCTGGTGGCAGAGTCCGGCACCATGTATCGCCACCTATGTACAGCCAGCCAACTTGCCCTTCAGCATCAGCTGCTGAGGTCCCCATAGTGCCCACATCCCAGGGTGGCTCAGCGGTGTGGAAATTTTTTAATGTGTGTGCCTCAGATCGGACCAAAGCCATCTGTTCGCTCTGCCAACAAAAATTGAACCGTGGAAAGGCCAACACTCACGTAGGGACAAGTGCCTTACGAAGGCACCTGGAGAAAAGGCACAAACAGCAATGGGATGGCCACCTGAGCAAAAGCAGCAGCAGCACACAAAAGAAAAGTCACCCTCCTTCTCCTCTTCCTCCTTCAGGTGCATCATCTGCTTCTGCCGCTTTCTCCCTTGCACCTTCACAGGCACCCTCCTCCACTCCGCCTCTGCCCTTGAGCGGTTCCTGCTCCTCTGCCCACAGCAGCAGTCAGGTGTCCGTGAAGGAAATGTTTGAGCGGAAGAAGCCAATTTCGGCCAGTCACCCCCTTGCCCGGCGTCTGACAGCTGGCGTGGCGGAACTGTTAGCTCGGCAGCTGTTACCATACCAGCTGGTGGACTCTGAGGCCTTCCGTAAATTTGTGGCCATCGGAACACCGCAGTGGAAGATGCCAGGCCGCACTTATTTTTCGAGAAAGGCCATACCCCAACTGCACCGTGAAGTTGAGAGGCAAGTGGTGTCATCTCTTGCGAAGAGCGTTGGGTCAAGGGTACACCTGACCACGGATGCCTGGTCTGCCAAGCACGGGCAGGGCCGCTACATTACGTACACAGCCCATTGGGTGAACCTGCTGGTGAACGATGGCAAGCAGGGCGCAGCGGACCAAATTGTGACACCTCCACGGCTTGCAGGCAGGCCTCCTGCCACCTCCTCTCCTCCTGCTACATGATCTTCGCTGTCCTCCTCCTCCTTGGCTGAGTGGCAGTTCTCCTCTCCAGCTACACAGCCCCAGCTCCGCAGGGCCTATGCTGCATGCCAGGTACGACGCTGTCACGCCATCTTAGACATGTCTTGTCTCAAAGCGGAGAGTCACACTGGAGCAGCTCTCCTGGCTGCTCTTAAGAAACAGGTGGATGAGTGGCTGACCCCGCACCACCTGGAGATAGGCAACGTGGTGTGCGACAACGGCAGCAATCTGCTTGCCGCTTTGCATATGGGGAAGCTGACACACATACCCTGCATGGCACATGTCATGAATCTAGTTGTTCAAAGATTTGTGGCAAAGTACCCTGGCTTAGCGGATGTCCTGAAGCAGGCCAGGAAGTTCTGTGGGCATTTGAGGCGGTCTTACACAGCCATGGCACGTTTTGCAGAAATTCAGCGGAAAAACAACATGCCGGTGAGACGCCTCATTTGCGATAGCCCGACTCGCTGGAATTCGACCCTGCTCATGTTCTCCCGCCTGCTAGAACAGAAGAAAGCCGTCACCCACTACCTCTACAACTACAGTAGAATGAAACAGTCTGGGAAGATGGGGATGTTCTGGCCCGACAACTGGACACTGATGAAAAATGCATGCAGGCTCATGCGGCCGTTTGAGGAGGTGACCAACCTGGTGAGCCGCAGTGAGGGCACCATCAGCGACTTAATTCCCTACGCTTACTTCTTGGAGCGTGCTGTGCATAGAGTGGCGGATGAAGCTGTGAATGAGCGTGACCAGGAACCGTTACGGCAGGAACAGGCATGGGACCAATTTTCATCAGACCCAGCTGTTTCCTCAACACCTGCGGCAGCACAGAGGGGGGAGGAGGAGGAAGAAGAGAAGTCGTGTGCAGAAGACGAGTCAGACTCAGAGGATGATGAGCAAGGTGTTTCTTTGGGGGAGGAGGAGGAGGAGGGGACGGCGGCAGGAGAACACCCGCAGCAGGCGTCGCAGGGGGCTTGTGCTGCTCAACCTTCCCGTGGTATTGTTCGCGGCTGGGGGGAGGAGGTTGACTTACGTGACGTCACTGAGGAAGAGCAAGAGGAGATGGAGGGTACTGGATCCGACTTTGTGCAGATGTCGTCTTTTAAGCTGTCCTGCCTGTTGAGGGACCCCCGTATAAAAAACCTCAAGGGGAATGAGCTGTACTGGGTGGCCACACTACTAGACCCTCGGTACAGGCACAAAGTGGCGGACCTGTTACCAACTCACCGGAAGGTGGAAAGGATGCAGCACATGCAGAACCAGCTGTCAACTATGCTTTACAATGCCTTTAAGGGTGATGTGACAGCACAACGCCAGCAAGGTACCACTGCCACTAATCCTCCTCCCGTGTCCACGCAGTCAAAGACAGGACGCTCCAGCGATCTCATGGTGATGTCGGACATGCGGACGTTCTTTAGTCCAACGCCTCGCCGTAGCCCTTCCGGATCCACCCTCCACCATTGCCTGGAACGGCAGGTAGCCGACTACCTGGCCTTAAGTGTGGATGTAGACACTGCTGTGAACAGCGATGAGGAACCCTTGAACTACTGGGTGCGCAGGCTTGACCTGTGGCCAGAGCTGTCCCAATTTGCCATCCAACTTCTCTCCTGCCCTGCCGCAAGCGTCCTGTCAGAAAGGACCTTCAGCGCAGCTGGAGGCATTGTCACAGAGAAGAGAAGTCGCCTAAATCACAAAAGTGTTAAGTACCTCACCTTTATCAAAATGAATGAGGCATGGATCCCGGAGGGCTGCTGCCCGCCCCAAGACTAAGTCAGTCCCCGCACACACAGCATCTCTGCCTGCACGCCGTGTGACTGGCTGCCTGGCCTGCCCCAAGAACACTAAGTCGCTCCCAGTCCCTCCACACAGCATGTCTGCCTGCAGGCCGCTTGACTACCTTCTCCGCCACCACCAACAGGGTCCGGGACTCCAGGCGGATTGCTGAATTTTTTAGGCCGCTGCTAGCAGCGGCCGCTGTAATAATTTTTCTGGTGCGTGTACATGACTGCCTAATTTTTCTGGCTGCACTGCGGGCAGCTGCAACAACAAAAGAAAAGGCATGTACATGCGCCCATTCCCCTTCGTGATCATTACCTTGCCGTGGTGAAGGGGCTTGCGTATCACAATGAAGCAATGACCGGCGCCTAGATGAGTGTCTCGGGGGGCACACAAAAGATAATAAGGTCGTTGCTTCATTGTGGTCAGACCAAATTTGATCAGCTGGACAGTCACTGTTCTGTCATTCAGCTACATCAGCCAGGCGACCATATGGGCTGTAAAGCCACCAAAACCTGCACTCTCGCCATGGTGCGCACCAGTCCAGCACGGCCATCACTACACAAACAGCTGTTTGCGGTGCGTTACACGGTGAGTTTGGTGTGTCAGTGTGAAGCAGTACCTTAATTACACTACCTGATTGATGTATACACATGCAAGATGTTTTAAAGCACTTTAGGCCTGTCATTTAGCATTCAATGTGATTTCTGCCCTTAAAACGCTGCTTTGCGTCAAATCCAGATTTTTCCCCGGGACTTTTGGCGTGTATCCCACTCCGCCATGCCCCCCTCCAGGTGTTAGACCCCTTGAAACATCTTTTCCATCACTTTTGTGGCCAGCATAATTATTTTTTTTTTTCAAAGTTCGCATCCCCATTGAAGTCTATTGCGGTTCGCGAACTTTAACGCGAACCGAACGTTACGCGAAAGTTCGCGAACCCGGTTCGCAAACCTAAAATCGGAGGTTCGGCCCATCTCTACCGGCGATCGAGAAAAATCTTCCGCACGGACGGCTCGACGGGGATCGACGGGAGCGATTGATTTTGGACGAAAATCAATCGTTTGCGTAACGATTTCACAGCAGATTAGATCACAGTGATCGAATCTGCTGTATATCGGCGGGAAAATCGTTAGGTGTATGGGCCCCTTAACGCTGGTAAATTAGTCTGGACTGGTATATAATCGCTCTGCTCCATATTGAAAGTTAACATCCTCCAGTTTTGCAATCTAGTTGTTTTTCTTACTACTAGTGCTCCCGCTTGCTGTGACTGTGTGTTTTGAGACCAGTGATGAAACAAGGAACACTAACGGTGGGAAAAATAATTGATGATCAAGTAATGTACAGAGTAATGGGTGTCACTGCATACATTTTAAGCTTCTAAACATAACCACCCAGGTGGTCAGTGGGATCTGGGTGTCCAGCCATTGGATTCCCTGTTGAAATTCTCCTTCCAAGCAAAACAGAAATGTGCTTTCTTAGAATGTTTTTGAAGGCAAATTTCTGTTTTGCATAGCATTTTAGTAGCTGCACAGTGTGATGGTTAAAGTGAACCTAAAGTCACGCGAAAAAAATGAGATTAACTCACCTGGGGCTTCCCTCAGCCCCCTGCAGACGATCGGTGCCCTCGCAGCTCCGCTCCGATGTCCCAGGACCCGCCAGCGAGCACTTCCGGTTTGGCCGTCACCGGCCGACAGGCATGGGAACGCGAGTGATTGTTCGCGTTCCCAGCCTGTATATCGCCCCCTATGCCGCAATATGCCAGGAGGCCGCAATAGCAGCATAGGGGGCGATATACAGGCTGGGAACGCGAACAATCACTCGCGTTCCCATGCCTGTCGGCCGGTGACGGCCAAACCGGAAGTGCTCGCCGGCGGGTCCTGGGACATCGGAGCGGAGCTGCGAGGGCACCGATCGTCTGCAGGGGGCTGAGGGAAGCCCCAGGTGAGTTAATCTCATTTTTTTCGCGTGACTTTAGGTTCACTTTAACCATCACACTGTGCAGCTACTAAAATGCTATGCAAAACAGAAATTTGCCTTCAAAAACATTCTAAGAAAGCACATTTCTGTTTTGCTTGGAAGGAGAATTTCAACAGGGAATCCAATGGCTGGACACCCAGATCCCACTGACCACCTGGGTGGTTATGTTTAGAAGCTTAAAATGTATGCTGTGACACCCATTACTCTGTACATTACTTGATCATCAATTATTTTTCCCACCGTTAGTGTTCCTTGTTTCATCACTGGTCTCAAAACACACAGTCACAGCAAGCGGGAGCACTAGTAGTAAGAAAAACAACTAGATTGCAAAACTGGAGGATGTTAACTTTCAATATGGAGCAGAGCGATTATATACCAGTCCAGACTAATTTACCAGCGTTAAGGGGCCCATACACCTAACGATTTTCCCGCCGATATACAGCAGATTCGATCACTGTGATCTAATCTGCTGTGAAATCGTTACGCAAACGATTGATTTTCGTCCAAAATCAATCGCTCCCGTCGATCCCCGTCGAGCCGTCCGTGCGGAAGATTTTTCTCGATCGCCGGTAGAGATGGGCCGAACCTCCGATTTTAGGTTTGCGAACCGGGTTCGCGAACTTTCGCGTAACGTTCGGTTCGCGTTAAAGTTCGCCCCAGGTGAGTTAATCTCATTTTTTTCGGGTGACTTTAGGTTCACTTTAAGGGCTCTGCCTCTGACACAGGAGACATGAGTTCAAATATTGGTTCTTTCTGTTCAGTAAGGCCTAGTGCACACCAAAAACCGCTAGTAGATCCGAAAAACGCTAGCGTTTTTTGAAGCGTTTTTCTTTTTATTATGGAGCGTTTTGCTAGCGTTTTGCGGTTTTGTGTAGAGTTTCTGTGTAGCAGATTACAGATATTGTTACAGTAAAGCTGTTACTGAACAGCTACTGTAACAAAAACGCCTGGAAAACCGCTCTGATCTGGCGTTTTATCAAGCGTTTTTCCTATACTTAACATTGGAGGCAGAAACGCCTCCAAAATCCCAAAAATGCTGCAGCCTGGGAATTTGCGTTTCAGCTAAAACCGACCCGCTCTGGTGTGCACCAGCCCATTGAAATACATTACCCAAGCGTTTTCTCAGCCGCAAGTGTTCCTAAAAACGCAACCGAACCGCTCTGGTGTGCACTAGGCCTAAGCCAGCACCTATTCAGTGAGGAGACCTCGGGCAAGACTCCCTAACACTGCTACTGCCTATAGAGCGCACCCTGGTGACTGCAGCTCAGGTGCTTTGAGTCCACCAAGAGAAAAGTGCAATCTAAATGTTATTTGTCTTGTCTTTAGTTAGAGGGCTTTTTGGTCCATTGTATTCCCTTACACACTCCTAGAAGTTCTGGTTCACTACGAGCTTGCTGGGTAATGTGTAACTCCCAGACACGTGCAGAGGGGGGAGGGGGGGGGGCTCTTGGTGTCCAAGCACCCGTTCTTTTCAAAATCCCATAAAAAGGCCCCTTTGGCTGCAAAAATGAAGCTCTGCCCCCAGTCGTGATAAGCCCCACCCACTGCTGCGGGAAGCCCCACCCAACGGAAAGCTCCATCCCCAACTTGGACACTTTAGAGTAAAGAGGTGCCATACAGGATTCCTAGTGTAACCGTCCCCACAGTCGTGTGGTAGCAGGTAAGATGGTGTCTCCCTGACCGCAGTGACCTCTCCCTCCCCAGCATCCACAGTGACCTCTCCCTTAGCCTAGCACCCACAGTGACCACCTTATCCACCTAGGACCCACACTGACCCTACCCAGCATTAGCACTCACTGCAGTGATCCTGCCTCCCCCAGCACACACACTGACCTCTCCCTCCACAGCACCCACAAAGACCTCTCCCTCCCCCACTATCCACATTGACTTTTCCTTCCCCTAGAGGCTCCCTTCCTGCCCCTAGCAGCACCCATAGTTACCTCCCCAGCATCTAAACTGGCCTCTCTCACCCCCAGTGACTTCCCCTTCCTGCAGCACCCACACTGACCTCTACTTCTCTGAACATCCACCCAGGGCTGTGGAGTTGGAGCCGAGGAGTCGGAGTCAGAGCAATTTTGGGTACCTGGAGTTGGAGGTTTCATAAACTGAGGAGTCGGAGTCGGGAGTCGAATGATTTATGTACAAAATCCACAGCCCTGGCAAGTATTAGACTAAGGAGTTAGAGTCGGAGCCATTTTGGGTACCTGGAGTTAGAGTTGGAGTCGGAGTCGGTGATTTCATAAACTGAGGAGTCGGATTTGGGGTTGGAGTCGGATAATTTTTGTACTGACTCGGACTCCACAGCCCTGCATCCACCCACAACCCTTCCACCCATAGCTGGCACCCAGTGATCACACTCACATTACACCAAGTGCTTGCACCCAGGCCTGACATTGCACCTAGTACTCACACCTGCATGCAGCCTCCACATGGTACCCACTATCTGCACCAATCACCCACTTAACCAGTACCCGCACCCAAAGTACCTGCATTTAAAACCCATGTGACACCCAATGCCCACCTATAGCCAGCACCCTGTACAGGCATGGCACCAAGTATTTGCACCCATGTCACATCCAGTACCTGCACCCAGCACCCACATAACATCCAGTACATGCACCCAGATCTTTCATGGCACTAATTACCTGCAATCAATACCCGCATGACACTTAATACCCACCCATAGCCAGAACTCACATGACACCCTGTACCCGCACCCAGAACCCACATGGCACCCACCATCTGCATTCAAAACCCACATGAAACCATTACCTCCCCCTAGCCAGAAACGAGGAGGGGGGGAACGTGCGGCCACCGGTGACAGGTCTGACTGAATCCACACCATTGAATGCAGCAAGCGCTTCTGTGAATGGATGTATGTGTCAAGCAGAGGGGCTCAGGGGAATGGTTTGGGACAGCTGGAGAGCCAGGGAGGAGGAAAGGGGTGTGAAGGTCACAAGTCATTGCAGGGAAAGGGGATTGGTGGGGAAGGTCCCCCACCACTTGTGGTTACTACTGAGCATTTGGGGGGGGGGGCAAGGCCCCTTTTTTAAATTTGAGCACCCCCCACTTAAGGACCCTCTGCAAGGCCCTGCTTTAAAGTAAACCTGTAGGGAAGAAAAGCTCCTAATTTGGTAACTTCTGGATCCTCCAGAGGCTTCCTCACCCTCCTACACTCGGGCCATGTCCCTTCTGCAAAACCGTCCACAAGGGCACATTGACACTTGTTGCAGTAGCAAGGATCCGCTTGGGATTCGGTGGAAGAAGCTGATCTTGATCGGGTCCATGCTGCTGCACATGCGCGGGCACTGAGGATCCACAGGATTCTCTCTCCTGCGGTACGTAACTTTTTTTAATTTTTGAAACTAAAACTAAGGTTTAATTTAATGGGCGAAAATAACTTAAAAAAAAATTAATAGGTATAAATTCATTCTAATTGCGCGCCAGCCCTTTAACACAATGTTTTATTCAGATCGGAGTTTAAAGTCACCTGTAAAATTATAAGTAATTTTCCGAGGACGCCTTGCTAAAAGCACTGCAAGTTTTCGGCTATAATTTAGCTCGTTAAAAGCCGGCGGTTAGCATTGTCCTCGTCTGAGTGGCCTCCATTGTGCCGCTAAAGCGTCTTAGAAATTTTTGGTCAGGTTAACATGAGGGATTCTATTCTTCCCGCCTCCCCTCCCCCTTCACTTTTTTTTTTTGTCAGAGCAGGAAGACGGTGAATTATGGATGCGAAGGAATGGCTGCAACTTTACAGACCGTCGGAACTCCGCTACGCAGGCGGCGCGTTCCACAATGGACGGCGGCCTGCTGGGCTTTCTTGCAAACTTCCATCAATGGCAGCCTGGGACAGACAAGCTAATTAGCCGACGGAGAAAAGAAGAATCGGGCTGGCGTACCGTAGCAGAGGGCGATTTGTATGGCTGACGCAGGAAAAACTACATCAATTCTGTTCCTTTCTGTTTTGTCCTGGAGGAAGTATAGTGCAGTTTTGGAACGCACTGTAGCGATCTGTGTTTCTATAGACTTGTAGTTCTGAGGGAAGCCACGGTGCTGGGAGGATTTCACCTTATGGCGCGTCACATCTACATATGTGTTACTGGCTGACGGGATGACCTACAGTACATGCACATATGGCAGGAGAGGCGCGTTATTTAATGTATACAACTCATTGATAAAATGTATACACAGTTCAGTGCTGGGCGATTATTGCAAAGAGGATACGTGTGCAGAAAGGCTACTAAGTTAACGGAATCCTCTACAGGGTCCAGAGGTATCCTCTTCTTAGGTAATCCTGCTAATATTATAAACTAGCCGGTGGCCCGGCGTTGCCCGATTATGTATTTGGCCAGCGTTGGCTCCGCCCACTTTTCCTAACCCTAACACACAATTACTCAATTACTTAAAGGGGCACTATGGCGAAAGATTGTAAAATTTTAAATATGTGCAAACCTATACGAATAAGAAGTACATTTTTTCCAGAGTAAAATAAGCTATACATTACTTTTCTTCTATGTTGCTGTCACTTACAGTAGGTAGTAGAAATCTGACAGAAGCGACAGGTTTTGGACTAGTCCATCTCTTCATAGGGGATTCTCAGGGATTTATTTATTTTCAAAATCAGTTAGTGAATGGCAGTTGCTCTGCCCAACTGCCAAAAAACTGTGTAGAGAGCAGGGAAGCTGGCCAGCATCATTGTTTGAATCCTTTTTAGGGAATATCTTTATCCTACTGATATAATAAATGGGAAAATTCGGATGTTTGGATGTTTGTTACTCGATCACGCAAAAATGGCTGAACGTATTTGAATGAAATTTGGCACACACATAGTACATTACCTGGAATAAAGTATAGGATATTTTTTATTCCCATAACCAAAAAGGGGCGAGACAAATGCAAATTTCACTGGGAAAATGTAAGCTGCAGCCATTCTTACACTGTTAATGGTAGGGTTCTCAAACTTTACACAGTTGGTCACTGGGTGACTGGGAATAATATTCAGAAAGGTGGGAGGAGCCTACGAAAGCCAATCATAATTCACCTATTGATTTTCAAGGGCAATATTTACATTGCTGCCATTCTTGCACTGTTAATGGCACAAGCCTCAAACCTGGTACAGTTGATCATTGGGTGACTAGGGTTCAATTTCAGAAAGGGGGTGGAGCCACAAACAGCCAATTAGATTTGATTCATTCCAATGCAAATTATTGATGCCAAACACCGCAAAGCTCACAAACTTGGTAATTGAGTAATTGATTAATTGTGTGTGAGGGTTGGAAAAGTAGGCACAGCCAACACCAGCCAAATACATAAGCGGGCAATGCCGGATCATAAGTGGGCGGAGACAAATACAAATTTTACTGGGAAAATGTAAACTGCAGCCATTCTTACACTGTTAATTGTAGGGTTCTCAAACTTTGCACAGTTAATTACTGAGTGACTGGGATTAATATTCAGAAAAGTGGGTGGAGCCTACAAAAGCCAATCAAAAATTAACCATTGATTTTTCAGGGGAATATTTCATTGCTGCTATTCTTGCACTGTTAATGGCACAAGCCTCAAACCTGGTACAGTTGATTATTGCGTGACTGGGGTTTACATTCATAAAACGGGGTGGAGCCACACACAGCCAATATGATTTGTTTCATTTTAATGCAGGTTATTGATGCCAAAAACGCAAAGCTCACAAACTTGGTCATTGAGTAATTGAGTTATTGTGTGTTAGGGCCTGTACACACTGAAAAACGCAAGCAAAATCGCAAGCGCATGCGTTTTTAAAGTGCATGTAGTTTTAAAAACGCATGCGCTTTTGCCTGCGTTTCTTGTGCGTTTGCGTTTTTCTTGTAATTGCTGATTGGCTAAAGAATCCTTTGTTTTTTTTCTAGTTTACATTTCAACAGGAATCAGGAGATTGCAGAGTCTTCTGGGATACTGACTTCTGCAAAACGCAGGCAAAAACGCAAGCGCATGCGTTTTTAATGCGTTTTTCATGCGCTGCGCTTAAAAAAGCGCAGCAGGCACTGCGTTTGCGTTTTTCTAAAAACGCATCGCACCAGTGTGTACAAGTCATCACGATTTTCATTATTTTTCAAAAGACCTTGCGTTTTTAAAAACGCATGCGTTTTTAAAAACGCAGCGCAAGCGCAGCAGTGTGTACAGGCCTTTAGGGTTAGGAAAAGTGGGCGCAGCCAACACCAGCCAAATACATAATCGGGCAATACCAGGTCATCAGTGGGTGGAGACAAATACACATTTCACTGAGAAAGTGTAAACTGCAGCCATTCTTACACTGTTAATGGTAGGGTTCTGAAACTTTTTGCACAATTGGTCACTGGGTGACTGGCATTACTATTCAGAAAAGTGGGAGGAGCCTACAAAAGCTACTCAAAATTCACCTATTGATTTTCAAGGGGAATATGTAATTGCTGCCATTCTTGCACTGTTAATGGCACAAATTAAACCTGGTACAGTTGGTCATTGGGTGACTGGGGTTCAAATTTACACAAAGAGGTGGAGCCAAAAACAGCCAATCAGATTTGTTTAATCTCAATGCAAATTATTGATGCCAAAGACTGCAAAGCGCACAAACTTGGTCATTGAGTAATTGTGTGTTAGGGTTAGAAAAAGTAGGCGGAGCCAACACCAGCCAAATACATACCCGAACAATGTCAGGAAATCAGTGGGTGGAGAAAATACAAATGTCATTGGGAAAATGTAAACTGCAGCCATTCTTACACTGTTAGTGGTAGGGTTCTCAAACTTTGCACAGTTGGTCACTGGGTGACTGGGATTCATATTTAGAAAAGTGGGTGGAGCCTACAAAAGCCAATTAAAATCCACCTATTGAATTTTAAGGGGAATATTTAATTGCTGCCATTCTTGCACTGTTAATGGAACAAGCCTCTTGCACTGTTAATCACCTATACCTGGTACACTTGGCCATTGGGTGATTGGGGTTCAAATTCATAAAAGTGGGGGTGGAGCCACAGCCAATCAGATTTATTTTATTTCAATGCAAATTATTGATGCCAAAGAATGCAAAGCTCGCAAACTTGGTCATTAAGTAATTGTGTGTTGGGGTTAGGAAAAGTGGGCGGAGCCAACACCGGCCAAATACATACCCGGGCAACGCCGGGCTTCCAGCTAGTAAAAAATAAAAGCCTTGCTGAGAATCCCCCATGAAGAGATGGGCTAGTCCAAAACCTGTCACTTCTGTCAGATTTCTACTACCTACTGTAAGTGACAGCAACATAGGAGAAAGGTAATTTATGGCTCGTTTTACTCTGGAAAAAAATGTACTTCTTATTTGTCTATGTTTGCACATATTATAAATTTTACAATTTTTCGCCATAGTGCCCCTTTAATGACCAAGTTTGTGAGCTTTGCGGTCTTTGGCATCAATAATTTGCATTAAATTAAATAAATCTGATTGGCTGTGGCTCCACCCCTTTTCCGAATTTGAACCCCAATCACCCAATGGCCAAGTGTACCAGGTACAGGTGATTAATAGTGCAAGAGGCTTGTGCCATTAACAGTGCAGGAATGGTAGCAACTAAATATTCCCCTTGAAAATCAATAGGTGGATTTTGATTGGCTTTTGTAGGCTCCACCCACTTTTCTGCATATTAATCCCAGTCACCCAGTGACCAACTGTGCAAAGTTTGAGAACCCTACCATTAACAGTGTAAGAATGGCTGCAGTTTACATTTTCCCAATGAAATGTATATTTTTCTCCGCCCATTGGTGTCCCAACTTTGCTCAGATTTTGTTTAATTTCAATGCACATTATTGATGCCAAAGACTGCAAAGCTCACTTGGTCATTGAGTAATTGGTCATTGAGTAATTGTGTGATAGGGTAAAGAAGTGGGCGGAGCCAACACCAGCCAAATACATACCCAGCCAATGTCTGGTTATCAGTGGGCAGAGACAAATATACATTTCACAGGGAAAATGTAAACAGCAGCCATTCCTACACTGTTAATGGTGGGGTTCTCAAACTTTGCAAAGTTGGTCACTGGGTGATTGGGATTACAATTTAGTAAAGTGGGTGGAGCCTACAAAAGCCAATCAAAATTCACCTATTGATTCTCCGCATGCGGAAGTCTTTTCTAACTGCGCATGTGCAGAACGTTCCTAGCTAGGATTCAGAACTTTAAGTTGGGGTGACAGCGGATCAACAGAGGGAACCCAGAGGAAACTGTGGGACCTCACAGACTACAGGGGCTGGAAGACGCCCCAGGGAAGTAAAAGTCAGTTCAGATGTACTAATAATACCTGAAAATGAAATTCATCTGAAGTAAAACTTGTTTTGTTTTAGCCAAAAAGGATTGCCTATTACATTTCTACATTTCCCTCCCCGTAATCCTTCCTTCAAAATCTGACTAAGGCAGGCTTGCAGCAACCTTCCACCCTATCATCCTCCCCAGGATCGGGCGGTGGCAGAGGCGAGAGAGGCTCCAGCCTCAGGGCGCAGTGTAAAGGGGGGGGGGGGGGTGCACAACTCACTCAGCTATCATTCCCCTATTGTGTTTGAAGCAGAGAGAAATAAGAAAAGGGGATACATGGCAGTGACTGCAAGCCAGATAAGTAGAGATTAAGGTGTTGGGGGCCCTGGGGCGCCTCTTAGTCTAATAGCAATCAGTGTGTGAGGGCTGGGGTGGGAGGGATGGAGGGGCGCACTTTGATGTCTCAACTTTGGGTGCTGGAGGACCTTGTCCCGGCTCTGACCTTCCCTGAAAGTAACATACCTCTGGATAGCATAGAGCCTTCCCATTCCCATGTCTGGACCGCTGTTCCTCCATTGTCCACCGGGAAAGATATTTGATCTGCTGTCCAGATTTGCACATGTGCAGTAACGATGCACTTGTCCTCAGAACTAATCAGAGACACAAGTCGTTCCGAGGAGCTGTTTGGACAAACAGTTTTACCGGTTGAGCGCGGAGGAATGATGGGCCATACAGACGAACGGAAAAAACTCTATATATGCAAAAAGGGTGCAAAGGGAAATTTGGGGGCCTAAAAACCTGATAGTAGTATATGAGTAATTTACTGCAAATGACAATAAAATATCATAAGATATTGGTTAAAAAATGCAGCTATGCATAATTATGAAAAGGGGGGGTTGCGCATCCCTAAAAACATGCTGCAATGGCAGGGTTCTCAAACTTTGCGCGCTGGTCACTGGGTGACTGGGAATAATATTCAGAACAGTATGTGGAGCGTACAAAAGCTAATCAAAATTCACCTATTGATTTTCAAGGGGAATATTTCATGACTGCCATTCTTGCAGTCTTAACGTGGACCCAAATTAAAAATACAAGATTTCAGAAATAAAATCTATTTTCTAAATTATAATAATAAATAGCAGCCTTTTTTCAGCTGCATGATGACAAATATAAAATATTTTACATTTATTGGAGGAACCCCTTCCTTTCATATTGCCGGCAAATAATCCGGCACACTGGTGGAATAGATGGTGTCCAGCAAAGGAGGGATTGCTAATGGCTGCCACCTGTATAACCCTAGTTATGCAAAGAGGAGGGTGAAAAGTATGCACTGAAATGCTCATAGGCTCGAAGGAGTGTTTATTTATCTTTGTATGGGTCATTGAGTAATTGTGTGTTAGGGTTAGAAAAAGTGGGCTGGGTCAACACCAGCCAAATACATACCCGGGCAACGCCGGGTGACCAGCTAGTATTTAATAAGGAACAAAGAAAGAGTTGAAAGGCCAGTTGAATTAAATATATACTTTTTAATATCATTTGTTTGTTTTTTTAAACAAAAACTTTTTTCTTTTTAGCCACATTAACTATGTAAAGACTCTTCTGAGGACCTCGGGAAACAAAAATTACCCCTCAGCGCTTAATGGTGTCAAATAGTGTTGGGCGAACAGTGTTCGCCACTGTTCGGGTTCTGCAGAACATCACCCTGTTAGGGTGATGTTCGCGTTCGGCCGAACACCTGATGGTGTTCGGCCTTTTAAGTTCGGGTTCGCCCCGAACTACTAAATGGCCGCCGAACAGGGCCCTGTTCGGCCGAATACTGCCCCCCTATGGGGTCGCAGGCATAAGGGGGGAGCATGCCCCGATCGCGGGGGGGGGGGGTCGGAAATTCCCCCCACCCCCTCTGCTAGCGCTCCCCCCTCTGCCCGCTTCCCCATACAAAAGTTTAAGGAAGTAAAACAGTACCGGTGGTAGTGGGTGGCTGGCAGTGGGCGGCACTATGAAGTGAGTGACTGAGGAGGAGGAGTCCGGAGAGTGACGCGTTGAGGGAGGCCGGGCAGCGGGCGGTTCAGCAGTAGTACGGTACTACTCTGACTGAACTCAATAATGACTGTCTGAAAAATTCCCATGTAGCCAAACTCTGTCTATGGAAAACTGTTCAGAATGGGAGACAGATCCATAGACATCCAACTGTATTAGTATGGCTAGTGAGAATTTTTAAGTTAATAAAATACACTTGGTGTAATGATTGGTTCAAGGGTTTTTTTTTTATTAATATTTGTGTATTCTTTTCCATAGGTCAAAGTTTGGTTCCAGAACAGGAGGACTAAGCAGAAGAAGGACCAGAGCAGGGACTCTGAGAAACGTTCCTCTTCCACCTCTGAATCCTTTGCTACCTGCAATATTTTACGGTTATTGGAGCAAGGTAGACTCTTGTCCGTACCTGGACCCCCCAACCTGCTCTCTCCTAGTCAAAACCCACTAGGCACTCCATCAGCCAATGGGTCAAGCTTGGGTACTTCAGGAAGCACTTCGCCTGGAATCAGCAGTAGCCCTCCTGGAGCAGGAGCCTTCGCCCTTCAAGTCCCATCCTTAGCTTCTTCAACCTCTCCGAGGCTACCACCCCCCCTTTGTTTCCCTGGGCCCTTACTGGGAGGCCTCCATGAAATACCCCCAGGGTACGGACTGGGAAGCTCGGCATTTGAGCCTTACACCCGTCTGGAGAGAAAAGACAGTATCACCAGCAAAAAGCCAAGTTCCTAAGAGTTGTCACTGACCTGAAAAGGTGTCAAAGTCCACTGTATTTGCTTCCTGTCCACACCTAGTGACTGGTCTTGCAAGTCAACAAATATCAAAAGACTTTTTCAACCAAACCTGTCTAGTGGTGTGTGTGTGTGTGTGTGTGTGCTTGGTGTGTGTGTGCCTGGTGTGTGTGTGCTTGGTGTGTGTGTGCTTTCTGATTTTCATGGAGATGATGAAATCTTGAGCAAGAGGAATATGGTGGGTGGAGGCCCTTTTACACATTACAGTAGGCACTGTTTAATGGTCTGACATCAAATGTTAAAGCCTTTGTAGACACTCTGAGGTTTAGGTTACCTAGCTACAGTGTGCTTGGTTGTGAAGGTGAGAGTTCCTATGGGAAATGTATCTAAACATTGAAGAATTCAGTTATGGCCAGAAATATCAGCCAATCAGTCATTTTCCCTGAAAGTTGGGAAGGTTCCCCAGCTCCCAGCATTGGACCAAAGTGCTCACTGACCAAATTTTACTTGGTAGCCCAAGTTACAGATGTTTTCATTAAGGAATTGTGAGGGCTTGCAACATTTACAACCTGATAATGCTGTGTTAATTTAGTTACAATCTTACTGGAAGGACTTTTTATAAAGTTTATCCGAGGTGAACCTGATGTAAAACAAGAGACACTTATGTAAGAAGTCCATCTACTAAGTCCCTGGATCCAGCAGAAGCTTCCCACGTCCTGCATCATTGCTGTGGGGATCCCTGAAAGAAATTCAACAAGTGCTGGTCGGATATATTACATAGCCACACTCCTCTTCATGTGCAAGTGCAGATGTATTGCGCCTGCATGAGTATGGCCGTGTCTGTAGAGGAAGCCAGGAGCCGCTTGTCCACGAGTGGCTCTATGCTACCATGCAGGCACAACCATATGGGTGAAGCGTGGTTGAGCTCATGGTGGTCTCAAGAAGGACACAGGAAGCCTCTGGAGGATCTGGTTGTTTTGACATTAGGGTCACCTCGGGTTTACTTTAAGTTCTGAATCCTTTCCTGCATCCTAAGAAAGTCACATCCTTTTGGAACCAGAAACAGAGGTCATAGGTGGCTTTCCCTACTTTAAGCTCTGTTCAGCCATTTTGCTGCTACCCAGAAACCAATAAGAGCACAACTTTTGCCAGAGGAGGCGCCCTCTGGTTTCTGGGTGACAGGAAGGGGTAGGACATAGAGAGGTTCACGCCTCTTTATAGTTTACGGCAGGACTGGAGTACTCCATAAGCACTCCGGAGTGATCTAGAACTACTTGCAGCCTGCTTGCAATATTTATGACTGTAAAATTATATAGAAGGCTCTAATATGCAGGTGCCAGACTAAGGTGTCAGTTGCAACACACACTTGCCTAATTTGATGTCCTGCACTATTCCAACAGGTATAACTTGCTGGACAACTTTTTCTTGTGTACAGCAGGCCCCTCTCCTCATGCAGGATGACTGACCAATCACATGGCTGGAAGGGGGGGGGGGCACCTCTTTATGCTAATTCTGGAACTCTGAGGATTTGGACATACCATATGAAGAGTTGGAATAAGCAAGGACATTGTGATACATCTAATTATGTAAGAGACAAGACTGGCACCTTATGATAAGGGCTGTATATAGTTGCCTTCTCAATGATTTTTATAGGGCAACTTCATGCCATGTTAATGCACTTTTCAAAATTTCCTCAACCGGACAGCAAAGGTGGGGCAAATAAAACCGAAATCGACTACATCCATGCGCTCATAAATTATTAGAGTTGTGCACAGCAGTTAAAGAGGACCTCCACAGTAAATTGAAAAGTAAGCCAGAATGACACTCACTATGACTGTTCCCTGTCTTTTTTTTACCCAATGCAGCAATGGCTGACTACTCAGTCTAGCAGCAGGGAAGCATAGAGGCAGCTCTGGAATGTAACATACTGAGACTGACACTGCACTACTTCTCTCTTCACCTCTACTCTCTGTGCTAGGCTGGCTGCTGATATTGTGGGTTTTATTTTTACACCAGAGGTCTACTTTAATTATTAGCCACCACACGCAAAGGGCAAAATGGTTGATAAAGTACCGTATTTAAAGTGAGAGGTAAAGAATGTGTAGCAGACAAATCTTATGAACGTAAGGAAAAAAATTGACTTTAACTTACCTGTGGCTTCTTCCAGCTCATCTCTGTTTTTCTGCTGTCGCCCCAATTAAAGTCCAAACATACACTAAGGAGCACCCTCCAGGCTCTAAACAGTTTGAAGTGTGTGCCAAGATCCAGGCCCCTATACCACAAGGGGCAAAAATGTATAATACCTGGAAGGATCGGCACCACACAAAAATATTGTATTTATAAGCTCTTTAGATCTTTATTGGATTTAATGCAATAAAGATCTAAAGAGCTTATAAATACAATATTTTTGTGTGTTGCCGATCCTTCCAGGAATTGTTGCCCCAATTAAAGTCGGCAACCTGTCTGGGTCACACACCATGGCGCATGCGCTGTTCTGGCCGCATGTCTCCTCAATCCCTCTCCATTGGTCAGAAGTGTTCTGCACATTCGGAAGTCTTTACTACCTGCGTATGTGCAGAACGTTCCTAGCTAGGATTGAGAACTTTAAGTTGGGGTGACAGCGGATCAACAGAGGGAACCCAGAGGAAACTGTGGGACCTCACAGACCACAAACACTGGTCCGCACGACAGCCGGGGACCTCACAGACTACAGGATACTTTCGATGAAGGAGTCCGCACACGGACGTAAGGAGCAACCAACGTGAAGTGTATTGTCCCATCACATACATATGCAATAAATGTCTGACCTGCATAGGCCGACGATTGTTTCGGGGCCCCAAGGGGTCCTCTTTGTCAAGGCAGATATCAGAGAGACCAGTGGCGTAGCTAAAGAGCTGTGGGCCCCGATGCAAGTTTTACATGGGGCCCCCCAAAGCACTCTATACATAACAATTGATATGGCGCACCAAAACCTGCCAAGTACAATCCCAGTGTCAGAGTTGCAAGAAGGGGATGGGGAACAGTGTGTTAAGGATTACTACTATTCAAAGCATCTATAGAAGTGATTATTACCAGCACAGGACCAATAGAGAGCTAATACTGTAATAGAGGGTGGACCCTTTGGGGCCCCTCTGGCCCAAGGGCCCCGATGCGGTCGCTACCTCTGCACCCCCTATTGCTACGCCCCTGAGAGAGACGCATACACCTTAACAGTGCAAAATACACAGACTACAGGGGCTGGAAGACGCCCCAGGGAAGTAAAAGTCAGTTCAGATGTACTAATAATACCTGAAAATGAGGTTCATCTGAAGTAAAACTTATGTTTTGTTTTAGCCAAAAAGGATTGCCTATTACATTACATTTATACATTTACATTTCCCTCCCCGTAATCCTTCCTTCAAAATCTGACTGAGGCAGGCTTGCAGCAACATTCCACCCTATCATCCTTCCCGGGGCCGGGCCGAGGCAGAGGCGAGAGAGGCTCCAGCCTCAGGGCGCAGTGTAGGAGGGGGCGCACAACTCACTCAGCTATCATTCCCCTATTGTGTTTGAAGCAGAAAGAAATAAGAAAAGGGGATACATGGCAGGGACTGCAAGCCAGATAACTAGAGATTAAGGTGTTGGGAGCCCTGGGGAGCCTCTTAGTCTAATAGCAATCAGTGTGCAGTGTGTGCCGGCTGGGGTGGGTGGGAGGGAAGGAGGGGTGCACTTTGGTGTCTCAACTTTGGTTGCTGGAGGGCCTTGTCCCGGCTCTGACCCTCCCTGAAAGTAACGTACCTCTGGATAGCATAGAGCCTTCCCATTCCCATGTCCAGACCGCTGTTCCTCCATTGTCCACCGGGAAATATATTCGATCTGCTGTCCAGACTTGCACATGCACAATATTGATTCACTTGTCCTCAGACCTAATCGGAGACGCAAGTCATTCCAAGGAGCCGTTTGGACAAACAGTTTTACCGGCTAAGTGCGGAGGAATGATGGGCTACACAGAGGAACGGAAAAAACTGTATTGGAGTACATGGAAAAAAGGGCGCCGAGGAAATTTGGAGGCCCGAAAACCCGATAGTAGAATATGAGTGCATTTACTGATATTCTACTATTTCAGTGCAAATGATGATAAAATATCATAAAATATTGGTAAAAAATACAGGTATGCACAACCCTATTTTCACACTGAGCACTCCCACTACTGACACAACCTAACCTTAATCAACCACTCTCCACACCAAACCTTAACCCTCCCCTCTGCACGCCTAACCTTAACCACCACCCCCCCCCCCCCCACACACACCTAACCATAACCACCCTTTCTCCACACCTAACCATAACCACCCCCTCCCTTCTCCTAACCCTAACCACCCACTCCCAATACTTCGCCTTAACCACCCACCCCCATGCCTAACCTTAACCACCCCCTCCCCACTCCTAACCTTAACCACCCCCCAACGCCTAACCTTAACCCCCACCCCCACAACTAGACTTAACCACCCTCTCTTCACACCTAACCATAATCACCCACTCCTAACCTTGACCACCCCCCACGCCTAACCTTAACCAACCCCCCACACCTAGCCTTAACTAGCCCTTCTCTCTATACCTAACCATAACCACCCTTTCTCCACTCCTAACCTTAACCACCCACCCCTATGCCTAATGTAAACCACCAACCACCACCCATGCTTGTATATTCCAGAATATATAGTTAATGTAAGTGTATACCGTTAAAATGAGGGGAGTCAGATATTGCATAACCAATATTTTTATCATAAGTTTCAACAAAAAACCAATGCATGTTATCGGGCACCCAAATTTTCACTTCAGCACCCGCTTGCCCCTGATTTATATTGGTGTCAATGGTGGTACCCATTTTGTCCGCTAGCGGCTGCCACCCAAATTATCTGCTTTCCTCTATACTACCCAGAGCTTTCCTTCTACTAAAGTAAGTATCAAACCTAAGTGAGTTTTCTCATTTCAGCTTTGCTTTAAGGGGAAAGAATGGGCCAGGGCAAGAGATAGTGATAGTAGGGGACAGTGTGGCAAGCCTGCCTTTTCCTGTATGAAAATCTTAAAGAGAACCCGAGGCAGAATATTGAAATTTTAATAGGACCAAGAGGCATGTAATGTGCACAATGACATGCCTCTGTGTCTCTCTATTGCTGCCGCTAGTCCCCCCTGCGCTCTGCTGCCCCCCCCCCCTGAAAATATCGCCAGGCTAGCGACAATCTGCTTATCCATAGCCTGCTTTGTTTACCTGAGGCTTGTCAGTCAGCTTCCTCTGCATCGTCGCCTCCCTGACGTCCCCTTCCCACATCTGCCAGCTTCCTCCAATCAGAAACCTAGCCGCAAACCAGGAAGTGCTCCTGGGTCGCAGCAGCTGGGGCAGCCTGTAATAGAGGCGGCGATGTGTAGGAGGCTGACAAGCCTCAGGTGTACAAAGCAGTCTATGGACAAGCAGATTGTCGCTAGCCTGGCGATATTTTCAGGGGGGGGGGGGGCAGCAGAGCTCAGAGGGGACTAGCGGCGGCGATAGAGAGACACAGAGCCATGTCATTGTGCACATGACATGCCTCTGGGTCCGATTAAGATTTAAAAATGCCACCTCAGGTTCTCTTTAAGGGGAATCTTAAACCTAAAAAAAACTGGTTCAACTTACCTGGGGCTTCATGCAGCCCCCTGCAGTCATCCTGTGTACCCTGCTCCCTCCATAAAACAGTGCATGTTCCTTAGACAAGCCCAGTACGAAGATGAGTGGCCAAACTACAATAGTTAGATCATACAATTAATGGCCAAACTATGGCATGGCAGATCATTTTTAAAGGAGTCCCTTAAATTCAGTTGGGATCCTCAGAGGCCAATAACTATAATAACTGGTATTTATGCCCTCACAAGAAAAATTAACCCAAAGTCTCACATAGCTGTAGAGCTGGAGAGCTGGTAGGTCAGCTGACTCCTGCACTATGAGCAGTTTCCGTCATGTGGAAGGTTGTGTCATGTGACTTTTGAACTGTAGCATTTTTTATTTACTGTCATTGCTGTTTACATAAGAGCCCACTTAGGGCCCGATCCAACTCACTTTCTCCCCTAGGTTTTCTCCCAGGTCATATTTTCACCCCTTATCAATAAAATGCCTTTCAAGCCACCAGCCAGAAAATACTCAGAATAATTTTGGCAGTACTTTTTCATCTACTTTTTGGTACATTTTCAGTTGCAGTGTGCTGAAAAGTTATTTTAAAGGGAAGGTTCAAGCAAAATAAAAAAATGAGTTTCACTTACCTGGGGCTTCTACCAGCCCCATGCAGCCATCCTGTGCCCTCCTAGTCACTCACTGCTGCTCCAGTCCCCCTCCACCAGCTAGTTCTGCATCTACCAGCCCCATGCAGCCATCCTGTGCCCTCGTAGTCACTCACTTTTGCTCCAGTCCCCCGCTGGCAGCTTGCCGACCTCGGAGGTCGGCGGGACGCATTGCGTACATTTTTACGCATTCCCGCTAGTGCAGGAACATAAACACATACATTTTTACGCGTTACTGGTTCAATGCGTACATTTTTACGCATTGAACCAGTAATGCGTAAAAATGTATGTGTTTATGTTCCTGCACTAGCGGGAATGCGTAAAAATGTACGCAATGCGTCCCGCCGACCTCCAAGGTCGGCAAGCTGGCAGCGGAGGACTGGAGCAGCAGTGGGTGACTACGAGGGCACAGGATGGCTGCATGGGGCTGGTAGAAGCCCCAGGTAAGTAAAACTCATTTTTTTATTTTGCTTGGACATTCCCTTTAAACAGAAAATGAAAATTTACCTCCTAGGAGATAACTTAAGAGAAAAAATGAATTGGATATAGGCCCGAACACATGCTCAGCCAAACAGCCTGATTGTTGTCTGACTTTGGTCTGTTGGACAACAATCAGGAGTGTGTAGGCGTGGCAAACAACTAGACGAGCATCTGATAATAGGCGGTTTACCCAACCCATCTGGCAGATCAGCTCACACGACTGCTGGGCTGATATCGGACAGTTGGCTATGTGTGTACAACGTTGTTTGAACATCATGCACTCCAGCGCAGAGTATGCAAATGAGTTGCTCGTTCGATTGGAAAACACAAGTCGTGTCAATGGTTTGTCGTACTGTCGATCATGTCATGGAGTTAGCCGTGCACTTTGTTGGACATGTAGCTTAACCACCCTGGCGTTCTATTAAATGCGCCAGGGTGGTTGCTGCGCAGTATTTTTTGAATTTCTTTTTAAAATCATGTAGCTAGCCTAGCGCTAGCAACATGATGCCCCCCTTCCTGCAGTGTCCCTCCCACCCCTAAGATCGCCGCCGGCGCGTATGCCCATAAGGTAATCAGAACGGGATTTCCTTTAGGACTTCCCCCGTCGGCATGGCGACGAACGGAATGACGTCATCGACGTCGTGACGTCACAGGGAGTCCCGATCCACCCCTCAGCGCTGCCTGGCACTGAATGGCCAGGCTGCGCACGGGGTCTCGGGGGGGGGGGAAGCTGTAATGCGGCAGGTAGCAGCGCATTGGCAGCGAGCAGCGGCGATCGTCACCAACGTGCAGCTGAGCGGTGTCCTCGTCCATACCGCCAAGGAGGTTAAAGTGAAACTAAACTCAGAAATTCCTCTTTGCTCTAAAAGAATAGCCACAGCCTAGCAACCTTCAGGGAAAACATTTTATTGATTACAATTTATGGAAGCCTAAAAAAAAAGTTTACATTGGTTTCACATTTCTGGGAGCGCAGGGTTAAGGGTTAAGGTCCTTAGTATCAGTCAGCCTTCAGGTTCCAAGGGTTACAAAGCTTTCAGCTCCACAGGAAGTAACTGGACACTTGAGGTAAAGCATTCTTGCGAGGGCTGGAATTTTGTTAAATTTCCTTCCTTACTTTTTTTGAATAAATGTAAACTATAATCTTATAATAACACAGTGAGGCACCTGAGTTGTTTGAAGTTCTCCTTTACGAAGAGAAAAATGTTCAAAACAAAGTATTTCTTGTGTCAGGAAGTGTACTTTACAACCAAACAGTGCACATTAAATTGTCTGACGTTTTCTCTCTGGTCAGGTGTTGGATATAAAACAATGGCTCTTTGTGAGGTGACTGGGCGGGAGTAAAAATAAATAAATATGTGAAAATGACTTTTTGAAAACGCAATGGTTTTGAGCCAGTTTGAGAAGATGAAGGTTGTCCATTAAAAACCTTTCAGTGAACTTCATGAACATATATACTGTATATAATTATGTGCAATATGGCTTAACGCTGTTGGGTGAAGTAATCTCTCCACACTGAGCAATACAAATTAGATTTCAGTAGCTTTGGAGGGATTTGCAGTTATTTAAAAAAAAAATGATAATAAAAATCCCCTAACAAGCAAATTTCCATTAATACAGGGAAAGTAAATAATTAGGCCTATCAGAGTCAGTCAGTTAGTTGGTAAGCAGCAAGAGGCTTTGATTGGCTGTTTAACTCATCCTCTGATTCACTGTAAACTTGCTTGTTAGGTGAATTTTTTCCTTATGACTATTTGTAGTAGGTGGGATTTATGAAAGTGGGTGTGGTCACTGGGTCGCCATATCCTCTGCAGGAAAGCACAACCCACATAGGTGTGAAGAGGGCTGACCCACCATTTACAGTGGATGGGTAGGCTTGATTCCGCATACCAGCACAGCCTACTGGTTCTGGGTCAGCCATTCAGGAAGTATTAAGGGCAGCACATCAGCACAGCCGCCTGGAATGTAGAATTTGAAAGTGTTAATAAAGATGGCAATCGTCATGTCCCCCTCATCCTGAGGATGTTCTTTTATCTACTCTACAATCCTCTTCTGGGGGTTAAAAATGTACGCTTACACATACACAAACTTTTGAGATCATTAAAGATTATTAAGGGACCTGTATAATGAAAAACTGTAAATATGCATATCAGATGTATGTACATTCTCCAGGGTAAAATGTACCTTAAACCTTTTTTTTCTGTTACATACGGTAGATGATACTCACAGTAGGTATTAAGCTAATGGTATAAAACTCTAACCATCAGGTTTTAAACAAGTCAATCTCCTCATAGGTGGGACCAAGTCCTTATTTTCATTCGTGGGACCAAGCCCATCTCCTCATGGGAGGGACCAACTGTACATATTATGTGTATGTAAATATGTATTTTACAGTTTTTCGGCATAGTGGTCCTTTTAATTGAATTACACCCTCCTCCAGCTACAGGAATTGTGTGTTTGAAAGAAACTCCTCTGGGTCAGGAAGAATTGAATGCAGTAGTCCAGGAAGCACGATAAGTCAAAATATACACCACTACTTTTACCGGCCTCTACAAACTAGCTAATACACATAATTCAGTTCTGTTGATAATGTTCGGATAGGGTCAGTGTGGTTGTTCCTCTGCTGAATGTCTGGTATGTATGGTGTGTGATATAGCAATATTTTTTCTTGACCAGATCCCTAAATTATCAATCATCCTCAGTGCCAACAAGACAACAGCTCCAGTGAAATTCCATTGAGAAGAAACTCATTAACATCTGGAATACTCAGTGGTGCTATTTTGTATTGATTGGGAATATTGGTGCCCCCACAGGGCCCGTGTGACCACACCACACCACACTGATTGGATGTAACACTAACCACGGGCGATAAGAATAAATACAAGGTTGTTCAAAGTGTCCTGTTGTGACCAGTCCTGATTACATTTTTTGTCCTATGGAAAATATAAGCTCATGTGTTATGTATTTTCAGGACCAGTGATGTTGTGTTCGGTGCTCGCTACCGAAAAGGTGTTTTGACAAACTCTTTTTTTTTTTCTTTCTTTATTCTCACAGAATAAATTTTGTCTGCTTCCAGTTAATCTGGGTCCGATCTGTGATTACAGCACACAGGAAGTCCAGTGAGTCTTGCAGCAGAGCATCATGGGAGCCTTTAAGTGGCCACATAAGTTACGATAAAAATTTCAGCTTTAGGCTGGTTTCACACCAGGACGTTGCGTTTTAGGGGACATTAAGGTCGCATAACGTGCCCCTAACGCAACGCCTGGTGGTGTTGGAACAGGACGCTACCAAGAGCCACGTTACAAGCAGCTCTTGGTGCGCCTGCTCTGTCGGAGGCACTGCGGAGACCACGCGAGCGGAGCTCTCAGCATCACGTGGTCCCGCCAGCCAATCAGCGGCCGCTCCAAGAAGAAAACACTGCAAGTGCAGTGAATATTAAGTAGCCATGTGCCTGGCTACGTAGCGGCCTCTCCCAGCCTCCTCTCCGCCCCCAAAATAAAAAAAAACACCCATACTGAGCATGTGCAAACAGTCTAACGCGGCTTCGCCGCGTGTAAAGTACTGCATGCAGTACGTTATCTGGACGTGCTGCGTTACAATGTAACGCAACGTGGGCACTGTGAACAGCCCATTGATTTTTCATTGCTGTGCGTTGGGGTGCGTTACAGGCTGCTCTAACGTGCGCCTGTAACGTCCCACTGTGAAAGCAGCCTTAAACAAAACTAATATAATTTTTCGGTGTATTGAAAGAAAGTGGTTTGGAGCACCACACACGTGTGTTCAAGATTGCCGCGATTTTGTAAAAAAAGATCATATGGCAAAAAAGTTGGTTGGGTTAAAAAACATTTCACTCTGTAGTCAACTCTTGATCTTTTTGATTTTCAATAGGAATACCTTTTTTTAATATACATTTTTCAAACTGAATATCTGTACATCGATTAATATCTCATGTCAATAAATTATTAAATGTATAAAAAATAAAAACCAAGGAAATTCAAAATCAGATTTCTTAGTCTAATAAAAAATACTTTAGATTTTTCTGTACAATCAATCGATTTCATCAAATTGGTTTAAAATTCAACTGAAAAATTGTAACGTGTGTAGCCACTTTATCCGTCTGCCTATTTTATGAAGGGGAGTTGGTGTTGGTTGCTTGTAGAAAGCACTGGGGGATGGGGGACATGGGATTACATCAATGTTTTTCTGGGGCTCCCATGATGCACCTGACAGAATAACGGCAACTTTCTACTTAAAACTACCAAACTGGGCAATGTGGGATTCCCTTATATATTATGTAATGCTATTAATTATACTTATATATATTTATTATGTACTGTTCTTATTTTACTACTCTGCTACTACTTTTATCAATTTTATTTTTTTTGTTTTTAAAACATTTTATTGATGCTATCAGTAAAAGCACAATTATGCATTACAAACATAAATGGAAATATACTTAACAGAAAAGAAAATGACACAACACATCTCATTATATAGATTTAGTGCTACTCTTGCAGGTACCTTTTAGTCTTAAGTAGCGAACCGTGTCATTAAAGGACGTCAATATATTCAGGAATTAAAACTGTGGTAGCATGACTTCCCTTAAAGTGTAACTGAGATGCAAAAAAAGGAAAAATATATAGACACTTGGGGCTTCCTCCAGCGTATGAGAGAAATTGCCGCCGGGAGACTTAGGCGCAGGATGCAGCTGATATACGGCTTATCCTGCTCCTGCACAAGTCCCGGCAGTGTTAATTACTATTCCGCCTCCAGGTCCACATGGATGGTGGGGAATGATGTAATTCAGCTTCCAGCTATTGCTGGCGGCCAAATTATAGTGTTTTAAAAGTAACTTCAGCTCCGTCTTCTGATGGCTCCGAAGTTACTCACTGTGCGCCGTTATTGCCGTAATTCCTATTATGGTCTATGGTGGCGCCGGCTGTGCCACTGCCCATATCTCCTGCACTCTAATTGGCGTGCTCGTTCCTCCAGCTCCATTCAGGCTCATTGGTCCCTCGCCGTCCTCTTGGGCTGCCTGCAGGGGTGTAGCAATAGGGGGTGCAGAGGTAGCGACCGCATCGGGGCCCTTGGGCTAGAGGGGCCCCAAAGGGCCCTTCCTCAACTACAGTATTAGCTCTCTATTGGTCCTGTGCTCATAATAATCACTTCTATAGATACTTTGAATAGTGGTAATCATTAACAAACTGTTCCCCATGCCCTTCTTGCACCTCTGACACTGTAGTTGCTATTGGCAGATTTTGGTGCACCATATAAATTGTTATGTGTGGAGTGCTTGGGGGGCCCCATTGTAAAACTTGCATCAGGGCCCACAGCTCCTTAGCTACGCCACTGGCTGCCTGGATCCCTCTGCTAGTAGGCCTGCTAAGTCAGCCAGTTGGTGCTGGCACAGTCTGGACACGCACACTCCCATTGCGCTACCCTTGCCAGGAGCGTGATGGGGTGGGGGCACACATGGCCAAGCTCCGCATGCACAGTTCCCCCTGACTGGCTGCCTAGTGGAGGATCCATGTGGCCCGTAAGAATGGCAAGGGACGATAAGCTTGAACATGGCTGGAGGAGACCCCAGGTATGTATAGATTTTTCCTTTTCTTACTTCTCAGGTACCCTTTAACTTAAACCAAACATCAGCCTGTTCTCCACATCTCTGTCTCTACCATCTCCTCCCTGACCCGTGCCAGGCAGTCTTCCATGTCATGTCCGGATCTCCAGCCTACCCAGAGTGCCCGCTATCTGATTGGTCAAGTACCAAGTTGTATTTTCAAGGGTGTTTATTAATGCAAAAACTCAAGAGCAGGAATATTTCACAGCTAAGAATATTTCCCCACGCAGGAGGAGTAACTACAGGAACAACAATGGTAGAATCAAAAGTATGAAACATTCCAGAAACAATAGAGCATAACACATTTTTACTTTTATAGAACTAAAGGAGGGGGGGAAGGGGCAGGAAAGGGGGAAATTATAAAGGCATAGACAGGAATATGAGACGCATGGGTGCTACACACAACATGCCGATGGGTCTCGTATAAAGGAAGAGGGAAAAGGATAGAGGTGGAAGGTTTTCCCAGGGAAATGTAAATAGGTGAACGATTTTCCCAAAAATATGAAATTTGGATATCGGGTCCAAGATGGTCCAGACAACAATTATAACCATACTTATGCCAGAGTTAGTCTGTTTAGAAAGAATGGAGGACATCGTTTAGGCCATTGTTATCCTGCCACTCTATCCAGTCATTCCATGTTTTAAAAAAGTTTGGTAACTTATCCTGGATTTTTGCAATAATATGCTCAGAGAGCATGGTTGAGTTGAGATCCGAAAATACACAATCAGGAGATAAGATGGCGGATTTCCATCTGGAAGCAAGTTGTTGTTTCCCAAGAGCAAATGTATGTTGAAAAAAATCTATGTGTGGGGTGATTAAACTTTGAGGGTTTGTTTCACAACTGATGGGTCAATGGGGCTTGAGACTTGAGTAATGAAACACAACTTAGACCAGATGGCATTCCAAAATGATTGAGCTACTGGACAGGTCCACCATGTATGCCAGAGATCCCCCCCTGGTCTGGCAGCCCCTAAAACAAAAAGCTGAAACTGATCTATCAAAATCGTGGATTCTAGCTGGGGTCATATACTGTCTATGGAGGAGCTTGAGTGATCAAAGGTCCTCTTTAAGTGTTCAATTTGAGAATCAGAGTATGTGGACTCTACAATCCAGGACTCCAGGTCTTGAAATTTTTTTTAGACTGGGCCATTTTGTCTTTTTTTAAATTCGATTTGTCTACCCTCTCCACCAGCTCAACCATGGGACGTCATCATGATCTGATTATTTATTTTGCACTGCACTTTCTAATGTATTTGTGGCACAAGGGGCTGAACCACAAAGCTTTTCTGTTGAATTATCTCACCTCACTTAAGGCTCGCACACACGCTTGACTAGAGTTGGCAGAGGTGACCGATAACGACCACCTCCGATAATCAAGCATGTTTGCAGCAGCCCCCAACCCGTAAGCGATCCGTCAGGTGGATAAACTCACACCCTCCCCCCGCCATAGTCAATTCCATTGTCTATGCCGCTCCCCTGCCCACCTTGTGATGTCACGCACGCGCTGTTCAGCTGTCCCTCCGCCTCCCCACAAAGCATCACAGCGCGTCGTCAGCTACACAGCCACCCCTTCTCCAGTCATATCCCCATCCCCTTTCCAGTCATATCCCCATCCCCTCCCCAGTCATATCCCCAACCCCCTCTCCCATCCTATACCCATCCCCTCTCCCATCATATCCCCACCCCCTCCAGTCATTTCCCCACCCCCCTCCAGTCATATCCCCACCCCCTCTCCAGTCATATGCTTTTCCACTTCCTCTCCGATCATATCCCCCCCGTTTCAGTTCATATCCCCCTCCCCAGTCATATCCCCACTACCTCTCGAATGATATCCTCATGCCCTCTCCAGTCATATCCCCACCCCCGTGAGTCATATCCCCACCCCCCTCCAGTCATATCCCCACGCCCTCTCCAGTCATATCCCCACCCCCTCTCCAGTCATATCCCCACCCCCTCTCCAGTCATATCCCCACCCCCTCTCCAGCCATATCCCCACCGCCTCTCCAGTCATATCCCCACCCCCTCTCCAGCCATATCCCCACCCCCTCTCCAGCCAAATCCCCACCCCCTCTCCAGTCATATCCCCAACCCCCACTCCTGCCTTATCCCCACCTCCTATCCCACCTTATCCCCACCCTCTCTCTGATCATATCCCCACCCCCTCTTCAGTCATGGAGGTCACAATGAATTTGTGAGTAAAAAAAATTCTCATCCATTGACAGAACTAGATGACAAAATACCAGAGATAAAAAAAAATAATAACTTAAAATGCCCGGAGAAAGTGAAACGTAGACAGTAATTGGACCTGACATGGAGAAAATTATGAATTCCCCTCTGCAGCTGCTAAAACTTAAAGAGGTGGGACATTTCCAGCGGGCGAATCTTACCGACCTGCAGCTGACAATGGAAATCAAAGACAATCTATACACCATGGATAATTGTGCAGCATTGGCAAAGTATTTCTTGTGGTAAGGGAGGGGTTAAACACAAGACATACTGTCCTGTCATTGCTAGTAGGAAGTGTGCAGAATCACTCTCTCCAAGGGTATGATGGGATGTACAGTTAGGGCCGATTCTCTCAGGAGGCAAGGTAGAACTTCCAGTATAGTAAACTAAGTGTCCAGGTCCTGGCCAAGCCCCATTATAAGTATATGGGAGTAACGCCTGGTATTATAAACTCTGATATAATAGAACTTCTGTTATAGTGAACCTGTTTTGTGGCCCCTGCAGTATTCTGTATCCAGCTATAGTGGAAAGTGGGCGGGATCATACCTCATTCAGAAACTCATGAGCCGTGGTCAGTGGGCGGGCTGGCAGCCACTTGTAGCCTGCTTGCTATCTTTACACTACTCTGGGCCTGCGTGGATTACCTCTAAAGCACCTGCTGGTGAGTCCTATGCTTCCTGTGTAAGATGCTACCTGATAACTGAGAAAAACTGCCTGTTATTTGTGACTAGCTTGTGCATGGCTGCAAAGTTATAGCATCATCCAGGCTGCACAGAAATGTGGGCAGAGGAGCATACTGTCAGTAGTGTACCTGCATTAACCTTCTGTGCAAGCTGTTGTGTGATTATTGCATGCACTTCTCTGCATATTGAGCACTGTGTATTTTAATCTAGATTAGACACTCATGCTTGCTTGCTGAAGCATTGAAAAAAAAATACTCCAAATCATTGACTGAATTAAGATACGGTACTATAGTATACTGTATGTGCTTGAGTATGACCATTTCTGATATAGTAACAAACTTTGCCCGGTTCCGGTCCCTTGGAGTTTACAATAAAGGGATTCTACTGTATATATATTTTTTACAATTAGTTTTTTTATGACCCCAACATCAAAAATATGGTGGCCAAATACGTTTCTTTCCATTAAAGGACATTATAGAACACAGATCAACAACTTACTCACCAAAAACAGACTGAAAGTGTACCTGACGCGTTCTTAAAACTGTTTAGCCAAACCTGCCTACAGGGAGCTTGTTAATAGGTTTCCCAAACTTCATTTGGTCTATGTAAATATTCTTTACTGCTCCTCCCCACCGGACCTGACCTAGAAGCAGGAAGAAGCATCTTGTCTTACTTAGCCATGCCCAACCTGTGACACTGCTCCGCCCACCTTCAGCCCAGGACGTAACTAGAAATCACTGGGCCCCCCTGCAAAACTTTGGATGGGGCCCCCCTAGACTCCCCCCCTCACTTTCTGAACAGGTAAACTGAGAACCAATGTTATTTAATTGGCCAGTGCAGACTTTAATGTGTATTCCTCATGCAGATAAAAGATGACAGCAGTGAAGCACTGCAGGCATTTTCTCTAGCAATTACATTAGCTTCTGTGATAAAACGTGCATGTTTTCACACATACAGACACACATGGGGCTTGATATCATGGCCGCTCTAGCGTTTTTCGTGTGCATTTTCGCAAATATTTGAGTTATCACAGTTTAGTGAATCAAGCCCCATGGTGTGCAGAAAACTGAATAAGGACTGTCTACAAATCTTCTTCTGCAAAACTTTATATGCTTCCTTATGAGTGGCTGAGCAGATGCACTCATTAGAACAATTGTGCAGAGAGCAGAAGGTTTTTTTCTCTCCATGCCCTTAGTTGTCAGTCTCTCAGGACAGGGAAAAGAAACTTCTCCCCCCCACAGGGCCCGTTGAGGCTTCTGGGCCCCCCTGTGGCTGCATCCCTTGCAGGGTCTATTGTTATGCCCCTGCCTCAGCCTAAGCTAATAATACCTTTAATCGGGAAAATTGTAAATTGTAAAATATAGCAATAGACCACTGCGCCTCACATCTCTACTCACTAACAATATAGGAGCAGACAACCCTGCAAAACACAATTCACAATCCGCACTTAGTGCCAAGTATTGTTGGAGAATTCCACAAATAGCACCCAGTGCTGCACTCCTGGGGGTAATGCCACCACCACGGGAAGATTAAGAAACACAGGTCCCCCCATGTGCATCCATTCACCAAAAGCACGTCTTGTTTCAATGCATATCAGATAAGTCAGCCAAGGATATCCATTCCAGCATTGCAGGTTAAAAAACTTGAATATAAAATGCCAGGGACTGTGTGTGTGACAGGCATATACATATGCCAGGTAACACAGAGCAGCACATTGCCTTCAATCCACCCGGCTTCCACGTCTGATGTCAGTGCGCGCCTCTGACTCTGCCCTCCACGTCTGACGTCAGTGCGCGCCTCTGACTCCGCCCTCCACGTCTGACATCAGGGCGCGCCTCCGACTCCGCCCTACACTGTGACTCATTCAGTCCGCCCTCCACGTCTGACGTCAGTGCGCGCCTCTGACTCCGCCCTCCACATCTGACATCAGTGCGCGCCTCCTACTCCGCCCTACACTGTGACTCATTCAGAGCCCCTATGTGTGGATTGTGAATTGTGTTTTGCAGGGTTGGTTGCCACTATACTGATAGTGAGTAGAGACGGGAGGGCGGGGAGCAGTGGTCTATTGCTATCATCTGTCTGGGGTGGAGTGACCCTTTCATTGCTGTGATCCCCTGAGTGCTAGAAACTTCCCATTTGAAGCACAGTGGTTGATTGCTATTTGGTAAAATGTTAAATACTTGTAAACACATATGAAGAAGAAGCACATTTCTTCCAGAGTAAAATGAGCCATAAATTACTTTACTCCTATCTTGATTTCACTTTCAGTAGGTAGTAGAAATCTGACAGAACCGACAGGTTTTGGAATACCCTATATCCTCATGGGGGAGTCTCTGGGTTTTCTTTATTTTCAAAAGTGCTTTGTGAATGGCAGATGTTCTGTCCAACTGCTAAAAAGATGTGCTGCGAGCAGGGAAGCTGGTCAGCATCTTTATACAAATCCTTAGTGGTATGCCCGACACTGTCGGGCATACCGCTCTGTGGCCCCAGGAGTTCCCCATAATAAAATGATTGCCCCAAATGAGTGTCAATCCTTTAGCTAACACTAGGCTAGCTAGCAAAGGTGTCGGGCACCCGCCGCTCCCCTGTGACCCCCCCCCCGATCCCCCCGTTTATACATTACCCCCCCTGGATCCAGCGATCCCGCAGCCTCCCTGCACAGCTCCGGTCTTTCTATGGGGAGGATCGGGTTTGCGCATGATGTCATGACATCGGCGACGTCATGACGTCATCTACAATCCTCCCCATAGTGAAGACCGGAGCTGTCCGGGGAGGCTGCGCGATCGCTGGATCCAGGGGGGGTAATGTATAAACAGGGGGTTCAGGGAATGCCCAACACCTTTACTAGCTAGCCTAGTGCTAGCTATAGGATTTACACTCATTTGGAGCAATAATTTTATTAATTTGGCAAAAAGTAACCACACGCTCAGGAGGTTAAGGGGTGTTTTTATAAAAAAAATAAAGGCCATGCTGAGAATCCCCCAAGAAGAGATGGACTAGATCAAAACCTGTTGGTTCTGTCAGATTTGTACTACCTCCTGTAAAAGTGACAGCAAGATGGGAGAAAAGTAATGTATGGCTCATTTTACTCTGGAAGAAACATACTTTACATTTGTATGTGTTTACATGTATTTTAAATTTTACATTTTTTAAATTGTTCACGATAGTGGTCCTTTAACACTTACCCAAACGTTAACCTAACTCTCTCATGAGTTCTAAGCACAACCTCAGCATAACAGTAACCTAACCTTAGTCTGAGGTTAACGCTAAGCTCGCCCTCAACCGGGGCCAGTTCAAGCTACAATGGGGCCCCGGGCAAAATTATCCTGGGGCTCCCCTTCGACAGACCCCTCTTCCCTAAAGCGTCATTAAGGGCCTCTTTTGTCTGTGCCAAATTGCCAGGGCGAAAGGAGTGGGCGTGGTCATGACGTCATGTGGGCAGGGCTAACTGCAATGTAGTTGTACCAGCTAATGTAGTTACATTTAAGAAAAAAAATGAAGTAAATGCATGTAATGACAGACAGCCTTTCACCAGTAAATGCACATAATGAGAGACAGCGTTTCCCCACTAAATGCACATAAGAGACAGCCTTTCACCAGTAAATGCATGTAATGAGAGACAGCGTTTCACCACTAAATGCACATAAGAGACAACCTTTCACCAGTAAATGCACATAAGAGACAACCTTTCACCAGTAAATGCACGTAATGACAGACAGCGTTTCACCACTAAATGCACATAAGAGACAGCCTTTCACCAGTAAATGCATGTAATGAGAGACAGCGTTTCACCACTAAATGCACATAAGAGACAACCTTTCACCAGTAAATGCACATAAGAGACAACCTTTCACCAGTAAATGCACGTAATGACAGACAGCCTTTCACCAGTAAATGCACGTAATGACAGACAGCCTTTCACCAGTAAATGCGCGTAATGACAGACAGCCTTTCACCAGTAAATGCACATAAGAGACAGCTTTTCACCCGTAAATGCTCGTAATGGTGACAGACAGCCTTTCAGTACAGTACCGAGCTGCAGAACACTGTCCTGTTTAAAATTGTGGCCAGAGGGTAGTCCACATTTTCTCATGTGCGGACACAAGAATCAGCTCCTGTGCTCCCTGCCTGAAGCAATGCCAGTTACCTGGCGTCCTGCTGAATTTTCTGGCATCAATAGTGTGCGAATCACACACCTGAAACAAGCATGCGCCTTATTCAGTCAGACTTTAGTGACTGATCTGCATGCTTGTTCAGGGTCTATGGCTGAAAGTATGAGTGGCAGGTGACAAACAGGTCTTCCAGGCAATCTGCATTGTTTAAAAAGAAGTAGACATGTCATCCTCCATATCTCACACATTTCAGGTGTGCTTTAAAGGACACATGAACTGAGGGGGGAATGGAGGCTGCCATATTTGTTTCCTTATAAGCCATTCCAGTTGCCTGGCTATCCTGCTGATCTCTTTAGCTGCAGTAGTGTCTGGATCCCACACCTGAAGCAATCATGCAGCTTGCAAATGAAGTCCGACCAGATTACGTCAGGCTTCAGTCAGAGTGTCTGATCTGCATGCTTGTTCTGGGTCCATGGCTAAAAGTATGACAGAGGATCCGCAGGACAGCCAGGCAACTGGTATGGTTTAAAAAGAAATAAATATGTCAGCCTCCATATCTCTCTCAGTTCAGGTGAGCTTTGAAGGACAACCAAGGTGACATGATGAGATAGACAAGTGTATGAACACTGCCTAGCACACAAATAACTAGGCTGTTTCCCTTTCTTCTTTCTCTGGCTTTAAAGTGTACCAGAGATGACATGTGACATGATGAAATAGACATGTGTATATACAGTGGCAAACATACAGACACTTGTGCTGCGCTCCTTTTCTTTTTTCCCTGCCTGAAAGAGTTTATAATTGGCTATGGAACTGACAGTTTTTCTCTAGTCAGGACTCAGTCGGCTCACTGATAACAAATTACAGCTATAAAATACTTTCCTAAGCAGATACCTGAGCTTTTTACTGTCAGAGGAAAATATAAAAAGGTCAATAGTTCATGTATTTTCACTCTGGGACTCTTGAGACACTGCAATTGAGCAGAGACTATAAAACATTAAATCTACGTTGTAAATGTTTATGAATAAAATAAAACCTTGAGATAGCTAAAAGAGTCATTTTTAGGATTAGAAGGAAAGATCCAATTGTTTACCTATTTAGTTTATTTTCACCTTAAGTTGAGTTAAAAATCAGGTATGCAAGTGACAGTTTCTGACCGGGTCTGGACCAGGTCAGACTATAGCCTAACCCACACTGATAAGGAATTACAGCCATAAAACACTTTCCTGGCAGAAAATGGTTTCTGAAAGCAGGAAAGAAATAAAAAGTTTCAATAGTTCATAGATTTTAGTTTTTGTATACTTCAATGCATGTGTTATTGAGTAGAGAAAAGGAAACAGTAAAAACTTAAAATGTAGATTTTAAAATAAAATAAAACCATGGGATAACTTAAAAAACAAATTTTTAGAAGGATGGAAATAATTGTTTTTCTTATCAGTTTTTTGTCACCTAGCGCTTCCCTTAACTACTTTGGCCTCCTGGACGTACTAGCTACGCCCAGGAGGCCATGTGTTTTCCCGCGGCCGATCGCGCTCCCGGCCCGCGGTTCGTTAGCTAGGCAATCAGTGAATCGGGCTATGGTGCCCGATCACTGATTCCTCTCCCATGCAGAAAAAGAGACAGCTTTTCTCAGAAGCTTCGCTTTTTCTGGCTGTTGCGTCCCCCATGCGTCCCTCTAAGCGTATGTTACGCTTAGAGTGACGTCATGTAAACACACTCATGGCCGCCATCTTGTGGCCAAAAAGTAAAACTACAACTAAAAGTAAAAAAAATAAAACTCAACACACATTTACATAATAAAAATGCTGTTTACATCCCACCCTCCCCAAAATACCCAAATAAAATGTTTATTATAAAAAAAAACAAAAAACATTACAATAAAAAAACATGTAAATATTTACCTAATTGTCTAAACTTTTTAAATATCAATGTAAAGATGAAATATTTCTATATTTTTTTTATTTTAAACTTGTAAATAGTGATAGATGCAAAACGGAAAAATGCACCTTTATTTCCAAATAAAATATTGTCGCCATACATTGTGATAGGGACATAATTTAAACGGTGAAATAACCGGGACAAATGGGCAAATACATACGTGAGTTTTAATTATGGAGGCATGTATTATTTTCAAACTATAATGGCTGAAAACTGAGAAATAATGATTTTTTTCTGTTTTTTTCTTATTCTTCCTGTTAACCTCCTTGCCGGTCTAAAAAATCCGGCAAGGAGGCAGCGCCGCACATTTTTTTAATTTTTTTTTTTAAATCATGTAGCGAGCCAAGGGCTCGCTACATGATAGCCGCTAAGCGGCGGCATCCCCCCACCCACTCCGATCGCCTTCGGCGATCAGAGTATGCAGGGAATCCCGTTGAGAACGGGATTTCCTGCAGGGCTTCCCCGGTCGCCATGGCGACGGGGCGGGATGACGTCATGGACGTCGGGACGTCATAGGGAATCCCGATCCGCCCCTCAACGCTGCCTGGCACTGATTGGCCAGGCAGCGCAGGGCTCTGGGGCGGGGGGGAGCGACTCGGCGCGGCGGATTGCGGCGGATCGGCGGCGATCGGAAGTTACAAGCAGCTAGCAAAGTGCTAGCTGCTTGTAACAAAAAAAAAATTATGCAAATCGGCCCAGTGGGGCCTGAGATATCCTCCTGCGCAGGTTACCCCGAGCTGAGCTCGGGATAACCGGCAAGGAGGTTAAAATGCATTTACAGTAAAGTGGCTCTTAGCAAAATGTACCACCCAAAGAAAGCCTAAGGCCTCGTTCACATCATTTAGCGCAGATGGATGTGCGATCGGAACGCAACGCGTCCGATCGCACGCCATGTGCGCTACTATGCGCTGCGCTGCAGATCCCATTCATTACAATGAATGGGATCTGCGCTGCGATTATCAAAAATGCGTGCAGCACGCGATAGCGCAATCACGCTGCCACGCAGCGCATATGATGGGAACGGTAGAAGGGCTGTCTATGCCCTTCTACCGTTCTTGCGCGTCGCACACTATACGCGCTGCCAAAATGCGCACGGCAGCGTGTATAGTCTGAACGAGGCCTAATTGGTGGTGGAAAAAACAAGATATAGATCAGTTCATTGTGATAAGTAGTGATAAAGTTATAGGCTAATGAATGGGAGGTGAAAATTGCTTGGATGCATGAAGTGGAAACGACTGAAGGCTGAAGTGGTTAAGCTGACTGCCTGCAGATCACATGGAGTTGTTTGATGCAGGCCTGCAGTGCTGGTTTATTATTATTGGTATGATTGATTTATAAAGCACCAACATACTCCGTGGCACTGCACTTATTAAATGTACAGGCTATAGACTCCAGCCTGAGGCAGGGACCCGCTGGACAGGTAAGAGCAGGCGGTTGCATCAGCGAGTGAGTTCTTTAGCAATGTGAGCCTTGTTCTGATACTGTGATGTCTTGTCTGTCGGCCACACCTCTCCCCTGCGTTATGGGTGTAAATATTGACACTCCAATACAGAGGAGTTTGTGTTACTGGTTAGTGAAAGCCTGTCACCGGCTCTTCACTAGAGCAGTGTGGCTCTGTCACTAAAGAGACCAAAGTCTATGGAAGGTCTCCGGGTTTCTGTGTCTCTCTACCTGCATGAGGTAAATCACACATCTAAACACTGATTTCTGTCACTTAAATCCACCATTTCACAAACTTGCCACAACTCAGTCGATGCTGTGGTTGTACATAATAATACTATGGTAGGGCATCAAACAATGATTATGGTAGGGATTAGATGGTGAGCTCCTCTGAGGACGGTCAGTGACATGACTATGTACTACTATGTAAAGTGCTGCAGAAGGTGGCAGTGCTTTATAAATACATAATAATCATATGGTAGTAGGACATTACACTATGACTATGGCATGAATTAGAATGTGAGCTCCTCTGAGTACAGTCAGTGACATGACTATGTACTCTGTACAGTGCTGCAGAAGATGCCAGTGCTATATACATACATAATAATAATAATATTATGGTCCTCCGCTGAGGACATTCAGTGACAGGACTATGTACTCTATAAATTGCTTCAGAAGATGACAATTCAGAAGATGACAATACATAATAATAATATAGTAAGACATTAGACTATGACTATGGTGGAATTAGATTGTGAGCTGCTCTGAGGACAGTCAGTGACTAGAGATGTAGCGAACGGTTCCCCGGCGAACGGTTCCAGGCGAACTTAGGGGGTTCGCGTTCGCCTGCACCAGGCGAACTTTTGCGGAAGTTCGATTCGCCCCATAATGCACTATGAGGGTCAACTTTGACCCTCTGCATCACAGTCAGCAGGCACATTGTAGCCATTCAGGCTACACTAAGCCCTGGAGCCCCACCCCCCCTTATATAAGGCAGGGTCCGGCGGCCATTAGCCTCACTCGTGTGCCTGCTAGAGAGAGGAAAGGGACAGCTACTGCAGACTTTTTCTCCTAGGGACAGATTAGTTAGGTTCTAGGCTGCTTTGCTTGCTCCTGACTGATTATTGTTGCTTTTAAAGCACCCAGCAACAGCTCTTTTCAGAGCTCAACCTGTACTTTTTTTTTTCTGTGTGTCAAACTGACACTTTTGTTGCATGCACAGCCTTGCTAATTGATATTGTGTGTGCCACTGCCAGCAGCCCAGCACATTCAGTGACTACCTGTGTGTGTGACAGGGAGCTGCACATTGTACTACCCAGTACTACATATACCCCGGTACCTGTTGTGTTTACTTAACCCACCTCATCACTGCATATACCTAGCTTTGTGTTGAGTGAACCCAGCTCACTGCATCTAACTACCCAGTACCTGTTGTGTTTACTTAACCCACCTCATCACTGCATATACCTAGCGTTGTGTTGAGTGAACCCAGCTCACTGCATCTAACTACCAGTTGTGTTGAGTGAGAACCCACCTAGCCACCTCACTGCATCTAACTACCTGTTGTGTTGAGTGAGAACCCACCTGGCCACCTCACTGCATCTAACTACCTGTTGTGTTGAGTGAGAACCCACCTCACTGCATCTTAAGTACCTTTACTGTTCAGTGAACCCAGCTCACTGCATCTAACTACCCAGTACCTGTTGTGTTTACCTAACCCATCTCATCACTGCATATACCTAGCGTTGTGTTGAGTGAACCCAGCTCACTGCATCTAACTACCAGTTGTGTTGAGTGAGAACCCACCTAGCCACCTCACTGCATCTAACTACCTGTTGTGTTGAGTGAGAACCCACCTGGCCACCTCACTGCATCTAACTACCTGTTGTGTTGAGTGAGAACCCACCTCACTGCATCTTAAGTACCTTTACTGTTCAGTGAACCCAGCTCACTGCATCTAACTACCCAGTACCTGTTGTGTTTACTTAACCCACCTCATCACTGCATATACCTAGCGTTGTGTTGAGTGAACCCAGCTCACTGCATCTAACTAACTGTTGTGTTGAGTGAGAACCCACCTGGCCACCTCACTGCATCTAACTACCTGTTGTGTTGAGTGAGAACCCACCTCACTGCATCTTAAGTACCTTTACTGTTCAGTGAACCCAGCTCACTGCATCTAACTACCCAGTACCTGTTGTGTTTACTTAACCCACCTCATCACTGCATATACCTAGCGTTGTGTTGAGTGAACCCAGCTCACTGCATCTAACTACCTGTTGTGTTGAGTGTGAATCCACCTGGCCACCTCACTGCATCTAACTACCTGTTGTGTTGAGTGAGAACCCACCTCACTGCATCTTAAGTACCTTTACTGTTCAGTGAACCCAGCTCACTGCATCTAACTACCCAGTACCTGTTGTGTTTACTTAACCCACCTCATCACTGCATATACCTAGCGTTGTGTTGAGTGACCCCAGCTCACTGCATCTAACTACCTGTTGTGTTGAGTGAGAACCCACCTGGCCACCTCACTGCATCTAACTACCTGTTGTGTTGAGTGAGAACCCACCTCACTGCATCTTAACTACCTTTACTGTTCAGTGAACCCAGCTCACTGCATCTAACTACCCAGTACCTGTTGTGTTTACTTAACCCACCTCATCACTGCATATACCTAGCGTTGTGTTGAGTGAACCCAGCTCACTGCATTTAACTACCTGTTGTGTTGAGTGTGAACCCACCTGGCCACCTCACTGCATCTAACTACCTGTTGTGTTGAGTGAGAACCCACCTCACTGCATCTTAAGTACCTTAACTGTTCAGTGAACCCAGCTCACTGCATCTAACTACCCAGTACCTGTTGTGTTTACTTAACCCACCTCATCACTGCATATACCTAGCGTTGTGTTGAGTGAACCCAGCTCACTGCATCTAACTACCTGTTGTGTTGAGTGAGAACTCACCTGGCCACCTCACTGCATCTAACTACCTGTTGTGTTGAGTGAGAACCCACCTCACTGCATCTTAAGTACCTTTACTGTTCAGTGAACCCAGCTCACTGCATCTAACTACCCAGTACCTGTTGTGTTTACTTAACCCACCTCATCACTGCATATACCTAGCGTTGTGTTGAGTGAACCCAGCTCACTGCATCTAACTACCTGTTGTGTTGAGTGAGAACCCACCTAGCCACCTCACTGCATCTAACTACCTGTTGTGTTGAGTGAAAACCCACCTCACTGCATCTTAAGTACCTTTACTGTTCAGTGAACCCAGCTCACTGCATCTAACTACCCAGTACCTGTTGTGTTTACTTAACCCACCTCATCACTGCATATACCTAGCGTTGTGTTGAGTGAACCCAGCTCACTGCATCTAACTACCAGTTGTGTTGAGTGTGAACCCACCTGGCCACCTCACTGCATCTAACTACCTGTTGTGTTAAGTGAGAACCCACCTCACTGCATCTTAAGTACCTTTACTGTTCAGTGAACCCAGCTCACTGCATCTAACTACCCAGTACCTGTTGTGTTTACTTAACCCACCTCATCACTGCATATACCTAGCGTTGTGTTGAGTGAACCCAGCTCACTGCATCTAACTACCTGTTGTGTTGAGTGTGAACCCACCTGGACACCTCACTGCATCTAACTACCTGTTGTGTTGAGTGAGAACCCACCTCACTGCATCTTAAGTACCTTTACTGTTCAGTGAACCCAGCTCACTGCATCTAACTACCCAGTACCTGTTGTGTTTACTTAACCCACCTCATCACTGCATATACCTAGCGTTGTGTTGAGTGAGAACCCACCTCACTGCATATAGCTAGCATACCCCCGAGATGGACAAAATGGACAAACCAGGTAGAGGAAGAGGTAGAGGCAGACCCAGAGGAAGGCCACCAGGCACCGGCAGGTCTGTGGCTGTGCGAGGTGGTGTTGCTGTGATTTCGTGCGGACCTGCCCCAAAATACAGTGCTCAGAAGAAGGCACGTGCCATCACTTCCCAAAATCGTGAGGAGGTGATTGAGTATTTAACACAGAACACCTCATCTCCCGCAGCCACCAGCGTTACAACAAGCACCACATCCGCTGCATTTGACACTTCGCAGGAGTTATTAGGTGGTGGTGGTGAAATCACTGATTCCCAGCCACTACTGCAACAACAACAAGAAGGCGCAGGTACATCACCTCATACGTCTGAGTTAGGTGGCGATAGTATGGACGTAACGTGTGTGGATGGGGATGATGGTGGACCACCTGAAGTTGGTGCACTTGAGGAGGTGTCTGAGGAAAGCGCAGCTGGCCAGGAGAATTATAATGACGATTATACGGATACCACATATGTTCCCGGTAGAGGAGATGACCAGGGGGACAGTTCAGAGGAGAAGTCAGAGAGGAGTAGGAGGAGACGACTCCATGATAGAAGCAGAGGGAGCTCGTCCTCAGAAACAGCTGGGGGCAGTGTCCGGCGCCATGTATCACCAGCTATGGCCAGCCAGCCAACATGCCCTTCAACGTCAGCTGCTGATGCCACCTTAGTGCCATCACCCCAGGGGGGTTCAGCGGTTTGGAATTTTTTTCACGTGTGTGTCTCAGAACGGAGCAAAGCCATCTGTTGTCTCTGCCAGCAAAAATTGAGCCGTGGAAAGGCCAATTCTCACGTAGGGACAAGTGCCTTACGAAGGCACCTGGAGAGAAGGCACAAACAGCTATGGCAAGAACACCTGAGGAAAAGCAGCACCCCTCAAAAGACAAGCCACCCTCCTTCTCCTCTTCCTCCTTCAGGTGCATCGTCTTCATCCACTTTCTCCCTTGCACCTTCACAGCCACCCTCCTCCACACCGCCTTTTCCCTTGAGCGGTTCCTTCTCCTCTGCCCACAGCAGTACCCAGCTGTCCGTGAAGGAAGTATGTGAGCGTAAGAAGCAAATGTCTGCCAGTCACCCTCTTGCCCGGCGTCTGACAGCTGGCGTGGCAGAACTATTAGCTCGCCAGCTATTACCATACAAGCTGGTGGAGTCGGAGGCTTTCCGTAAGTTTGTGGCCATTGGTACACCGCAGTGGAAGATACCAGGCCGCAATTATTTTTCACAAAAGGCCATACCCAAACTGTACCGTGCAGTTGAGGGGCAAGTGGTGTCATCTCTGGCACACAGCGTTGGTTTAAGGGTCCACCTGACCACGGATGCCTGGTCTTCCAAGCACGGGCAGGGCCACTACATTACATACACAGCCCATTGGGTCAACCTGGTGACCGATGGCAGCAAGTATGTGGCTGCGCAGAGGACCGACTTGTCACACCTCCACGGCTTGCAGGCAGGCCTCCAGCCACCTCCTTTCCACCTGCTATCACCGCTTCGCTGTCGTCATCCTCCTCCTCCTCCTCCTTGGCTGGTCCCGCCATCTCCTCTCCAGCTACACAGCCCCAGCACCCCAGGGCCTATGCTGCATGCCAGGTGCGACGGTGTCATGCAGTGTTAGACATGTATTGCCTATAAGCAGAGAGTCACACTTGAGCAGCTCTCCTGGCTGCTCTTAACAAACAGGTGGAGCAATGGCTGACCCCGCACAAGCTTGAGATTGGCAACGTGGTGTGTGACAACGGCAGCAATCTCATTGCTGCGTTGAATTTGGGAAAGCTGACACACATACCCTGCATGGCACATGTGCTTAATCTGGTCGTGCAAAGATTTGTGTCCAAGTACCCAGGCTTAGAGGATGTCCTGAAGCAGGCCAGGAAGTTGTGTGGGCATTTCAGGCGCTCTTACAAGGCCATGGCACTCTTTGCGGACATTCAGTGTAGAAACAACTTGCCGGTGAGACGCCTGATTTGCGATAGCCCGACTCGCTGGAATTCCACCCTGCTGATGTTCTCTCGCCTGCTAGACCAGGAGAAAGCCGTCACCCAGTACCTGTATCATTACAGTACAAGGACACAATCTGGGAGGATGGGGATGTTGTGGCCCAACAACTGGATACTGATGCGAAATGCATGCAGGGTCATGGAGCCCTTTGAGGAGGTGACCAAACTGGTGAGTCGCGATGAGGGCACCATCAGCGACTTGATCCCCTACGCCTACTTCCTGGAGCGTGCCGTGCGTAGAGTGGTGGATACAGCTGTGGAGGAGCGTGAACAAGAAGAGTTAGGGCAGCAGGAGTCGTGGGAGCCATTTACACACGAACCCGATGTTTCCACAACACCGGCGGCAGCACAGAGGGGGGAGGAGGAGGAAGAAGAGGAGTCGTGTGGGGAAGGAGAGGAGTCAGACTCTGATGATGGTGATGATGAGGAAGGTGTTTCTGTGGAGGAGGAAGAGGCGGCGGAAGGAGAACAACCACGGCAGCCATCACAGGGGGCTTCTGCTGCTCCACGTTCCCGTGGTATTGTTCGTGGCTGGGGGGAGGAAGAGGAGTTGCGTCCCGTCACTGAGGAAGAGCAAGAGGAGATGGTGAGTATGTCTGCATCCAGCTTTGTGCAGATGTCCTCTTTCATGTTGTCCAGCCTGTTGAGGGACCCCCGTATCTAAAAACTCAAGACGAATGACCTGTACTGGGTGGCCACGCTACTAGACCTTCGGTACAGGCACAAAGTGGCGGACCTCTTAGCAACTCAACAAAAGGCGGAACGGATGCAGCACTTGCAGAACAAGCTGTCGATGATGCTTTACAATGCATTTAAGGGTGATGTGGCTGCACAACGCAATCAAGGTACCACTGGCAGTAACCCTCCTCCTCCCAAGTCCACGCAGGCAAGAACAGGACGCTCCAGCGATCTCAGGGTGATGTCGGACATGCGGATGTTCTTTAGTCCAACTCCTCGCCATAGTCCTTCCGGATCCACCCTCCACCAACGCCTGGACCGGCAGGTAGCCGGCTACCTGGCCTTGAGTGTGGATGTAGACTCTGCGAAAAGCGACGATGAACCCTTGGACTACTGGTTGCGCAGGCTTGAACTGTGGCCAGAGCTGTCCCAATTTGCCATACAACTTCTCTCTTGCCCTGCCGCAAGCGTCCTGTCAGAAAGGACCTTCAGTGCAGCTGGAGGCATAGTTACTGAGAAGAGAAGTCGCCTAAGTCACGACAGTGTTCAGTACCTGACCTTTATCAAAATGAATGAGGAATGGATCACGGAGGGCTACTGCACGACAGAAGACTAAGTCAGTCCCCACACACAGCATCTCTGCCTGCAGGCCGCTTGACTGCCTTTTCCGCCACTACCAACAGGGTCCAGGACTCTAGGCGGATTCCTGAATTTTTAAGGCCGCTGCTAGCAGTGACCGCTACACTAATTTTTCTGGTGCGTGTACATGTGCCCATCCCCCTTCGTGATCATTACCTTGCCGCGGTGAAGGGGCTTGCGCATCACAATGAAGCAATGACCGCCGGCTATTTGAGTGTCTCGGGTGGGGGTGGCACACAAAAGATAATAAGGTCGTTGCTTCATTGTGGTCAGACCAAATTTGATCAGCTGGACAGTCACTGTTCTGTCATTCAGCTACATCAGCCGGGCGAGCATATGGGCTGAAAAGCCACCATCACCTGCACTCTCGTCATGGTGCGCACCAGTCCAGCACGGCCGTCACTACACAAACGGCTGTTTGCAGTCACTGCATACCTTTCACTGCATCTGTGACTGCACATTATACCTGGCGGTCAGTGCATAACTTGCACTTGAATGGATACACTTTTAAACAATTTAAAAATACAACCATCTAAACTTTCAAACAATTTAAAAATACAACCATCTATCATTTTCAAATTTTTTTTAAAAAAGGGCAAAAAAACTTGCCCTCCGTAAAACATTCTTGGCAAATGCTTTCGACTTGGTTTGTCTTCCGCTGGCTCAAGGGTCCATCTGACCACAGATGCCTGGTCTGCAAAGCACGGTCAGGGCAGCTACAGCATGGGTCTCAGCAGGCTCCCACTTCGGGCCGGAATCCAACCTTCATTCCCCGCGGTGACAATGGCAGACTTGCCCTCCATAACGGATTCCCGTTAAAGGATTTAAAGTTAATTCATTTCAATTAGGGCCGCAAAAGGTCCTCCTGAGTCCTGTATTGTTATTTTTGGTCACTACCTCTAGGCGGGCGTGCATGCCTGCCTGCCTCCCTCCTTGCCTGGATGTGTGGTGGTAGATGTTGATCAGGCTCCAACTCCGGAACGCAATACAAGAGGGAGCTCGTCCTCAGAAACAGCTGGGGGCAGTGTCCGGCGCCATGTATTGCCCGCTATGGCCAAACAGCCAACATGCCCTTCAACGTCAGCTGCTGATGCCACGGTAGCGCCATCAGCCCAGGGGGGCTCAGCGGTTTGGACATTGTTTAATGTGTGTGTCTCAGATCGGAGCAAAGCCATCTGTTGTCTCTGCCAGCAAAAATTGAGCCGTGGAAAGGCCAACTGTCACGTAGGGACAAGTGTTTTACGAAGGCACCTGGAGAGAAGGCACAAACAGCTATGGCAAGAACACCTGAGGAAAAGCAGCACCCCTCAAAAGACAAGCCGCGGAGAACAACCGCGGCAGCCGTCACAGGGGGCTTCTGCTGCTCCACGTTCCCATGGTATTGTTCGTGGCTGGGGGGAGGAAGAATGGATACACTTTTAAACAATTTAAAAATACAACAACCATCTAAACTTTCAAATAATTTAAAAATACAACCATCTAAACTTTCAAACAATTTAAAAATACAACCATCTAAACTTGCAAACAATTTAAAAATACAACCATCTATCATTTTCAAAAATTTAAAAAAAGGGCAAAAAAACTTGCCCTCCGTAATACATTCTTGGCAAATGCTTTCGACTTGGTTTGTCTTCCGCTGGCTCAAGGGTCCATCTGACCACAGATGCCTGGTCTGCAAAGCACGGTCAGGGCAGCTACAGCATGGGTCTCAGCAGGCTCCCACTTCGGGCCGGAATCCAACCTTCATTCCCCGCGGTGACAATGGCAGACTTGCCCTCCATAACGGATTCCCGTTAAAGGATTTAAAGTTAATTCATTTCAATTAGGGCCGCAAAAGGTCCTCCTGAGTCCTGTATTGTTATTTTTGGTCACTACCTCTAGGCGGGCGTGCATGCCTGCCTGCCTCCCTCCTTGCCTGGATGTGTGGTGGTAGATGTTGATCAGGCTCCAACTCCGGAACGCAATACAAGAGGGAGCTCGTCCTCAGAAACAGCTGGGGGCAGTGTCCGGCGCCATGTATTGCCCGCTATGGCCAAACAGCCAACATGCCCTTCAACGTCAGCTGCTGATGCCACGGTAGCGCCATCAGCCCAGGGGGGCTCAGCGGTTTGGACATTGTTTAATGTGTGTGTCTCAGATCGGAGCAAAGCCATCTGTTGTCTCTGCCAGCAAAAATTGAGCCGTGGAAAGGCCAACTGTCACGTAGGGACAAGTGTTTTACGAAGGCACCTGGAGAGAAGGCACAAACAGCTATGGCAAGAACACCTGAGGAAAAGCAGCACCCCTCAAAAGACAAGCCGCGGAGAACAACCGCGGCAGCCGTCACAGGGGGCTTCTGCTGCTCCACGTTCCCATGGTATTGTTCGTGGCTGGGGGGAGGAAGAATGGATACACTTTTAAACAATTTAAAAATACAACAACCATCTAAACTTTCAAATAATTTAAAAATACAACCATCTAAACTTTCAAACAATTTAAAAATACAACCATCTAAACTTGCAAACAATTTAAAAATACAACCATCTATCATTTTCAAAAATTTAAAAAAAGGGCAAAAAAACTTGCCCTCCGTAATACATTCTTGGCAAATGCTTTCGACTTGGTTTGTCTTCCGCTGGCTCAAGGGTCCATCTGACCACAGATGCCTGGTCTGCAAAGCACGGTCAGGGCAGCTACAGCATGGGTCTCAGCAGGCTCCCACTTCGGGCCGGAATCCAACCTTCATTCCCCGCGGTGACAATGGCAGACTTGCCCTCCATAACGGATTCCCGTTAAAGGATTTAAAGTTAATTCATTTCAAATACACAGCAGGGCCTCGAAAGTCCGCCTCCTGTATTGTTATTTTTGGTCACTACCTCGGGGCGGGCGTGCATGCCTGCCTGCTGCCCTCCTTGGATGTGTAGTGGTAGCCGTTTCTCAGGCTCCACACCGGATTCCATCCCTCATTCCCCGGCCATTACCCGGGGTCACAAATGGCAGACTTGCCCGCCTCCATATGATTCTCGTGAAAGGAATGTGGTGTCATCTTTGCCCGCCATAACTGGTTCTCGTTAAAGGATTTAAAGTACATTCATTTCAAATACACAGCAGGGCCTCGAAAGTCCTTCTCCTGTATTGTTATTTTTGGTCACTACCTCGGTGCGAGCGGGCGTGCATGCCTGCCCGCTGCCCTCCTTGGATGTGTAGTGGTAGCCGTTGCTCAGGCTCCACACCGGATTCAAACCCCTCATTCCCCGGCCATTACCCGGGGTCACAATGGCAGACTTGCCTGCCTCCACAGGATTCTCATTGTAGCGGTACTGAACAAGTACACAGCAAGTAGAAAATGTAATTTAAAAACAAAACGTAAGCTTTTTAACAATGCCATGGAAAGTTGAGAAGGAAGTCACACATTACCTGACATCACTGAGTGAGGAAGAGCAATCTCGCCATGTTGCGCAGTAGTCCAGCATGCCCGTCACTACACAAACAGCTGTTTGCGGTGCGTTACACAGTGAGTTTGGTGTGTCAGTGTGAAGCAGTACTCTAATTACACTCCCTGATTGATGTATACACATGCAAGATGTTTGAAAGCACGTTAGGCCTGCAATTTAGCATTCAATGTGATTTCTGCCCTTAAAACGCTGCTTTGCGTCACATCCAGATTTTCCCCCGGGACTTTTGGCATGTATCCCACTCCGCCCCCATTCCCCCCTCCAGGTGTTAGACCCCTTGAAACATCTTTTCCATCACTTTTGTGGCCAGCATAATTTTTTCTATTTTTCAAAGTTCGCCTCCCCATTGAAGTCTATTGCGGTTCGCGAACTTTTCCGCGAACCGAACCTTCCGCGGAAGTTCGCGAACCGAAAATCGGAGGTTCGCGACATCTCTATGACAGTGACATACTATGTACTCTGTAATGTGCTGCAGATGTCAGTACTATATACTGTATACATAATAATAATAATAATAATATGGTAGGACATTAGACTATGACTATGATATGATTAGAGTGTGAGCTACTCTGAGGACAGTAACTGATATGACTATGTGCTCTGTAAGGTGCTGCAGAAGATGTCAGCCCTACATAAATACATAATAATAATATGGTAGGATATTAGACTATGACTATGGTAGGGATTAGATTTTGAGCTCCTCTGAGGCCAGTCAGCGACATGACTCTGTACTCTGTATAGTGCTGCAGAAGATATCAGTGCTACATAAATACTGTACATAATAATAGGGTAGGACATTAGACTATGGTAGATATTAGATTGTGAGCTCCTCTGAGGACAGTGAGTGACATGACTATGTACTCTGTAAAGTGCTGCAGAACATGTCAGTGCCATATAAATATATAATAATAATATGGTAGGACATGATACTATGACTATAAGCTCCTCTGAGGACAGTCAGTGACATGACTATGTACTCTGTAAAGTGCTGCAGAAGATGTCAGTGCTATATAAATACACAATAATAATATGGTAGGACATTACACTATGACTATAGTTGGACTGGACTGTGAGCTCCTCTGAAGACAGTCAGTGACATGACTATGTACTCTGTAAAGTGCTGCAGAACATGTCAGTGCTATATGCATGCATAGTAATCCTACTAATATTATAAATGGGAAAGTTCGGATGTTTGGATGTTTGTTAATCGATCACGCAAAAATGGCTGAATGGATTTGAATGAAATTTGGCACACACATAGTACATTACCTGGAATAAAGTATAGGATACTTTTTATTCCCATAACCAAAAAGGGGGCGGAGACAAATACAAATTTCACTAGGAAATGTAAACCACAGCCATTCTTACACTGTTAATGGTAGGGTTCTCAAACTTTGCACAGTTGGTCGTTGGGTGACTGGGATTAATATTCTGAAAAGTGGGTGGAGCCTATAAAAGCCAATCAAAATTCACCTATTGATTTTCAAGGGGAATAATTACTTCGCTGCCATTCTTGCACTGTTAATGGCACAAGCCTCAAACCTGGTACAGTTGATCATTGGGTGACTGGGGTTCAATTTCAGAAAGGGGGGTAGAGCCACAAACAGCCAATTAGATTTGTTTCATTCCAATTAAATTATTGATGCCGAACACTGCAAAGCTCACAAACTTGGTAATTGAGTAATTGATTAATTGTGTGTGAGGGTTAGAAAAATTGGCACAGCCAACATCAGCCAAATACATAATCGGGCAATGCCGGGTCATAAGTGGGCGGAGACAAATACAAATTTCACTGAGAAAATGTAAACTGCAGCAATTCTTACACTTTTAATGGTAGGGTTCTCAAACTTTGCACAGTTGGTTACTGGGTGACTGGGATTAATATTCAGAAAAGTGGGTGGAGCCTACAAAAGGCAATCAAAAATTCACCTATTGATTTTTCAGGGGGATATTTCACTACTGCCATTCTTGCACTGTTAATGGCACAAGCCTCAAACCTGCTACAGTTGGCCATTGGGTGACTTGGGTTTAAATTTATAAAAGGGGTGGAGCCACAAACAGCCAATCTGATTTGTTTCATTTTTATGCAGGTTATTGATGCCAAAGACCACAAAGCTTACAAACTTGGTCATTGAGTAATTGATTAATTGTGTGTTAGGGTTAGGAAAAGTGGGCGCAGCCAACATCAGCCAAATACATAATTGGGCAATGCTGGGTCATCAGTAGGTGGAGACAAATGCAAATTTCACTCAGAAAATGTAAACTGCAGCCATTCTTACACTGTTAATGGTAGGGTTCTCAAACTTTGCACAGTTGGTCACTGGGTGACTGAGAGTAATATTCAGAAAAGTGGGTGGAGCCTACAAAAGCCAATCAAAATCCACCTATTGATTTTTAAGGGGAATATTTAATTGCTGCCATTCTTGCACTGTTAATGGCACAAGCCTCTTGCACTGTTAATCACCTGTACCTGGTACAGTTGGCCATTGGGTGATTGGGGTTCTAATTCAGAAAAAGGGTGGAGCGACCTCAGATTTATTTTATTTCAATGCAAATTATTGATGGCAAAGACCGCAAAGCTCACAAACTTGGTCATTAAGTAATTGAGTAATTGTGAGTTAGGGTTAGGAAAAGTGAGCGGAGCCAACACCGGCCAAATACATACCCGGGCAACGCCGTGCATCCAGATAGTAAGACTATGACTATGTGCTGCCATGAATAATTAGCTCCACAGAGCTGGAGCCCTCATTACCCATTTTTTGCACTTTCACCCATCCATGCACTGCAATATGTTTGCCATTAATCCACACAATATAAATTGTTATTCTTGAAGGCATTAGGATTTTTTTTCTATAAAATGTGCCTTTCCCTTTAAGCTCCCTGGCCTGCTTGTGCATATAGTGTCGGTGGTTCTGGGAGGCGGGCGTCACTGGCAGGGATAATGACATGCAGCGAGTCAGTGAGCTGTGACAGTTTACAGTACACACAGGGAGGGTTTGTGCAGGTGAGATGGGCACAGTGCAGCCGGAAAAGGTCAGTTTCACCTGGATGGGCAGAGAATAGAGATATATACACAACACAGGGGAGCTCTCTGCCGTCTATAAAACACACAGGGCATCGGTCTGGGCACAGACACCGTCACCAGCTGCTCCCGACATGGCAACCAAGGTAGAGATGAGGATCCCAACACACCAGGACATAGGAGCGGCAAGAGAACATGCCTTGGCAGTGACCCGGAATTACATATCCAATCCCAGGCTATGTAAGTCACCTTCAGCTCCTGTGTGTCGTTTCAGTGAGCGAGGGGAACTTTATTAAGTTACACAAACTAACAGCAGCATCTCAGCGCAGCCGTCTATCTATGGTGATGGGCTCAAATTTCGTACGGTAGTAATGTCGCAGTGAAATGACAAACTGTTTAATTTTGCATGCAGCTGTAATTACAATGTGTCATTTTGCACAGAGGACTTTCTCTTCTTTGTTTGCTTACTAATTACTTAATTAATTAACTTAAAGTGGACCTGAACTCAGAACTTACTCTCGGCTCTAAAAGATACGCAGCAACATGATAAACTTTAAAGAAAAACATTTGTTACAGCTGATACAATGGCTAAAATAAATCTCCAGTGTTTCTACTTCCTGATTCATGGAAGCAGCCATATTGTTAACATCCTGCATTTACAAATTAGCTTATCTGTCATGGCAGTCAGTTGACAAAGGGGAGAGATCAAATTACAACTTGTGATTAGACACAGATGAGGGGGAATTAAATAGGCTAAACTCTCTAAATACATACAGGGTTTATTTCTCTCTGTTTTCCTTTTGACCTGTGCAACAGTTCAGGTCCACTTTAAGGCCCCGTTCACACTGCACGCGTTTCCAGCCGCGTTTTGGAAACGCGTGCAGGTGGCCGACATGCAAGACATCAGACAGTGCATAGAGTGCACTGTCTGATGTTCACACTGCATGCGTTCCGGACCTGTGCGGTCCGGTTACGCATGCTGCACGCATTTTTTGCCAAAACTCGTGGCTGTCCCATTCACTTTTCAGTGATGGGATCAGCCACGCAACGCACACAAACGCGGATGGCGTGCGTTCGCATGCGTTGCGTTCCGCATGCGTGGCCGTCCGCGTTTGTAATGTGAACTTTTCAAGTCTATTTGATAATTTGTCCTACAGTCAGAAATATCAGCTTCAGTAAGGTGTTAATATGAATTCAAATGACTTCAGACCAGTCTCATAGTGTTTCATTTTTTTTTTTTATTGTGTTTAAAGGAAACCAGAGATGAACGCTTTGGTCCAAAATAAACATCCTCCGATAGATTACATATTGCACGATACAAAATAAATACTATACCTGGTATTTTCACCACTCTGGTGTGCCGTTTTTTGTGGGGTTTTTTAGTAAAACTCCAAGCAAAACACAGTTCATCAGAAAAGCATATTATTTAGTGGGCTGTGTGCAAAATGAAATCACCATTTCTAAAAAATGACTAACAAATATAGATAAAAAAAACGTTTTTCAATATACCCTTACATTAGCAGCCCCTCCCATCTCATCACAGTTCTCTGTGATGCTGCAAATATACAAAACAGGAAGGCAGAGCCAGAAGGGGGCAGGATTGGGCTTGAAAAGACATCAGAGAAGACAGACTCGGGTATAATGATTCCTGAGCAAAGCCAGACTGAATGCTCAGTCGGGGATTTTATCAGGGCTGATAAGAAGCAGACTGAGCAGTGAAGGATGAAACAGAGAGCAGGGTAGGTGTTTTCTCTAATGTTCCCACTGATATACAGTATATATGGTAAAATACATGAGGGTGCTTTCTCTCTGGTTCACTTTAAAAGGAACCCGAGGTGTGATACCTATGAAAGATGCCATATTTATTTCCTTTTAAACAATACCAGTTGCCTGGCAGCCCTGCTGATCTCTCTGGTCTGTTGGGTCTGAATCGCACACCTGAAACAAGCATGCAGCTAATCTTGTCAGATTTGCTATAGACAGCTGATCTGTCAGAGGCAGAGGATCAGCAGGACAGCCAGGCAATGTGCATTGTTTAAAAGGAAAAAAACATGCCAGCCGCCATATCCTTCTCACTTTTTATTATGATGTATTTATAAAGCGCCAACCTCTTCCGCAGCACTATACAGAGCATATATTGTCTTGTCACTTAACTGTCCCTTGGAGGGGCTCACAATCTAATCCCTACCATAGTCTTATATTGTGTAGTGTATGTATCATAGTCTAGGGCCAATATAGGGGAAAGCTAATTATCTGTATGTTTTTGGGATGTGGGAGGAAACCAAGTGCCCAGATTAAACCCAAACTCTGTGCAGATAGTGCCCTGGCTGGGATCTGAACTGGAGACCCTGTGCTGCAAGGCAAGTGCACTAACCACTACCCCATCATCCTCTAGGCCCAGTGCAGATGGGCATCCCACGTTGTCTCAATCAAATGCTCTTTTGCAAGCATACAGAAAAGCTTTTGGTGGCTTTCTGCGGCGATCAGCCTTTTTCTCCCCTGTAGCGGGACATGGAAGTGCGATGGTAAACAACCAAGGAAGCCATAGAAATAGACCTATGTGCGTTAGTAAAAGACGGTACCAACACTGCCCATTCATATGAATAGGCAGCACTTAAAGTGTACCAGAGATGAATGTAACTAAAAGATTTATACAAACCTGGGGCTTCCTCCAGCTCCATCCGCACGGATCACTCCCATGCTGCCGTCCTCCGTCTTTTCTGTCTTCTGTCCCGGGTCCCCTTAGTTCGGCCATTCGTGGCCTGTCTGATCCAGCGCAGTGCGCTACCTCCGTCTCCCTCTGGCAAAAAATAGTACTGCGCCTGTGCAGACACAAATCAGAAAGCCACCAATCGGAAAGCCATTACTGCACCTGCGCGAGGCGCGTCAGAGGCTTGTTATGGATGCTGAAAGTTTAGGAGTGCCTGCGCTGGATGGGGCTGGCTAAGGAGGATAAGGGAAGCCTCTTTAGTATCCAGAGTCCTCCCTCTCCAGAGGTACTGCCTAGGGACACTTTTTTTCCATTACAAGTGTACTTTAAAGAGACTCAGAGATCAATTAAACTAAAGCTCTGATACTTACCTGGGGCTTCCTCCGGCCCCATAAACACATCTAAGTCCCATGCCGTCCTCCGGCGGTCTGCCAATCAGCCGCGGTGAGCCCTGGTAACAGCTCAGTGACGTCAGTCCGGGTCTATCCGGATCAGTCAGGATCTACAGACCAGTCAGGATCTACTGCGCATGTGCAGACCTCCCGCGCATGCGCAGTAGATCCTGACTGACATTGACTGAGCCTGTTACCAGGGCTCACCACGGCTGAGCGGCAGACTGCAGGAGGACGGCGTGGGACTTAGATGTGTTTATGGGACCGGAGGAAGCCCCGGGTAAGTACCAGAGCTTTAGTTTAATTGATCACTGAGTCTCTTTAAAGCCCCATCTACACAATACGATTCTTTGTGCGATTCGATTACGATTCTATTTACGTTCGGATTAAATCCGACATGTCCGATCGGGATTCGATTCGATTCAATTTGCCATTGTTTTGCAATGGCAAATCGAACTGAATCGAATCGAATCCTGATCGGACATGTCGGATTTAATCTGATCGTAAATAGAATCGTAATCGAATCGCACAAAGAATCGTATCGTGTAGATTGGGCTTAAAGCGAACCTTAAGTCAAGTAAAAAAAATTAGATTTACTCACCTGGGGCTTCCCTCAGCCCCCAGCAGCCGATCGGTGCCCTCGCAGCTCCGCTCCGATGTCCCAGGACCCGCCGGCGACGACTTCCGGTTTCGCCGTCACCGGCCGACAGGCATGGGAACGCGAGTGATTGTTCGCGTTCTCAGCCTGTATATCGCCCCCTATGCTGCTATTGAGGCTAGGAGGCTGCAATAGCAGCATAGGGGGGCGATATACAGGCTGGGAACGCGAACAATCACTCGCGTTCCCATGCCTGTCGGCCGGTGACGGCCAAACCGGAAGTGCTCGCCGGCGGGTCCTGGGACATCGGAGCGGAGCTGCGAGGGCACCGATCGGCTGCTGGGGGCTGAGGGAAGCCCCAGGTGAGTAAATCTCATGTTTTTACTTGACTTAAGGTTCGCTTTAAGAATGAAGTGAAAGGCATATCTGCTGGCATGTGCGCTCCTCCATGGATGTGGCATCTCTATAGAACTCGCTGCAGGCCTCAGGGCGGGACAGCGTTTTGGCAACATTGTAAAGAGCGGCAATGTTGTGTAAACACTCTGTGAGTTCAATGTGAAACGCACCGTCCGCTCACATCAATTCTTGTAAATGTCTCGGCTTTAAACATTTTAAAAATTGACCTTGTGTACCGAGTTCGTTTTCACTGTTTGCTGTTTTTACACGTCTTCCAACTTTCTCCGGTGAAGAGATTGAAAACATTTAGCGTAAAGATATTTGCACTGAGAACATGCCCCTAGCACAGTGATCTGCAAACTTGTCTCTCCAGCATTAAAGGAACGACAATTCCCACAATGCATTGCAGGAGTCTGACAGCTACAGTCATGATTCATAAAGGCAAATGCATTGTGGGATTTGTAGTTCCTTAACAGCTACAGAGCCAAGTTTGCAGATCACTGCAGCACATTAAAAACAAGGTAAAAAACACAAGGCGCACAGCAATATGCTGAGACTTGGTTCCCTGCCTCACATGGGGCTTACATGGGGCCACAACCACTGTATTCATGTATGGAACCCCAAAACCTACCAAGGACAGCTGCAGTGTCAGAGAGGCGTAATCAGAGTAAAGAAACCATTTGTTAAAGGACAACTAATACTTTTAGCCATATACCCTGAACACGCATGCAGCACATCATGGGCTTGTTTCACAAAAGGGTGCTAACTTAGTTAGCACGCCTAAAAGCCCCTTAGCACGCCTAAAGCTCTTTAGGACGCAAAGTTTAGCACTGCGCGGTGCGCGCGAAATGGCGCACCGGGTGCGACTAAACCGTTGCACCGGGTGCCCCTAAAATGTTGCACCGGCGACATTTCGCATGCACCACCCAGCGCTAAACTTTGCACGCGATCAATAAAAGCTTTTAGGCGTGCTAACTGAGTTAGCACCCTTTTGTTACCCCCAGGTGTTTCTGACATTGTCAGATCTGATGAGATTAGCAGCATGCTTGTTTCTGGTGTTGTTCATACACTACTGCAGCCAAATAGATTAACAGGGCGGCCAGGCAACTGGTATTGTTTAAAAGGAACTAACTATGGCAGCCTCCATATCCCTCTCACTTCAGTTGTCCTTTAAGCATACTACAATTCAATGCACACATAGAGGTGTTCATTACGAGCATAGCACCAATAAAAAGCTAATAAGATGGATGAAGGAGGGCCCCTAGTGGGCCCCTCCGGTCCAGGGGCCCCAGTGCAGTTGCAACCTCTGCACCCCCTATAGCTACGCCACTGCTGCCTCTATAAAGATACAAACACCAATGAGGAAGCGCTACAGAAATACAGTGAAGATTAATATAAGGCACCTATTGCTCCAACAAAGGGTCATACAGGACGGTGAGAGCTACATAGAGGGTGTGGTGGTGGTTATATTCTCAGCACTGTAGCCCAAGAGTGCTGAATCCTGGTGCAAGCTGGCCTCTGAGTTGCTTCTACTGCATCATGAACTCTATAGCAAGGGGACTTTTTATCTGCTTTTGAATGTGATTTTTTTTGTGGGAGAATCCTGCTAAGGGCCCTTTTCCACTAGAGGCGATTGTGATTGCTGAATCGCAAAATCGCAAATCGCTAGGGTTTGCTAGTAACATAGGAATCACGGTAGGTAATTTCCACTACTGCGATTTGATTTTTTACAAAAGCGCAATTGCGCCGCTGATTGATTTTTGCCGTGATTTTGCTATGCAGTGCATAGCAAAATCGCAATTGCCGGGAAAAAAATTACTTTGCTGAATCACAATCGCTAGCGTAAACACTAGCGATTGCTAATGGAAAAGGGCTCTTAGATATTAATCTTCACTGTATTGGTGTAGTACTTCCTCATTGGTGTTAACATTAAAAACAAGGTCTAGGACTAGGAGAGCCAGACGTGGCTTAGGGTCCATTCACACTTGTGAGTCGCAAAACGATAGCGCTTCCATTTTGCGTGGGTGATTTTACCGCGTTTAGCGCAGTAAAATCACTATATACTTTCGTGATTCAGAGCGATCGCGATCAGCGCTGTTATAAGCACTGTATCGCTATCACTCCAGAATCGCGAGAAAATGCAGCAGGTAACACATTTTGCAATTGCCGTTAATCGTGAAATGCCTGTGATTGGCGGCAATCACTGCCATAGAGTTATAATTGCGCTATCCCTTTAAAAAGTGCTAGCTCTTTAGTGATTAGCGCGAATAACCTGCTAATCGTCCTAGTGTTAATGGGTCCTTAAGGTCCTCAGGTAAGCAGAGAAGAGAGAGCGGTGGATAGGATACTCACAAAATTGGGATGTTGCACAAGGCAACCACTGACAGTGCTTTGGGGGCACTATTTTTCGGACTATACGATGCTCCGGAATATAAGACGTACCTAGGTTTAGAGGGCAAAAATCAAGGTAAAAAAATAATAAACTTGGTGCATCCATGTTCCAGGAGCATCTTGTACATGTTCTCTTCCAATTATTGTGTCCCCCTTGTACCTCCTGTGTCCCCATGTCCCTCACATGAGTCCCCTTCTTCCCCCCATGTGTCCCCTTCTGTCACCAGTGTGTCCATTTCTGTCCCCCATGTGTCCCCTTCTGTCCTCCATGTGTCACCTTCTGCCCCCGTGTGTGCCCCTCTGTCCCCAGTGTGTCCATTTCTGTCCCCCATGTGTCCCCTTCTGTCCTCCATGTGTCACCTTCTGCCCCCCGTGTGTGCCCCTCTGTCCCCAGTGTGTCCATTTCTGTCCCCCATGTGTCCCCTTCTGTCCTCCATGTGTCACCTTCTGCCCCCCGTGTGTGCCCCTCTGTCCCCAGTGTGTCCATTTCTGTCCCCCATGTGTCACCTTCTGTCCTCCATGTGTCACCTTCTGCCCCCGTGTGTACCCCTCTGTCCCCAGTGTGTCCATTTCTGTCCACCGTGTTTACACAGTGTCTCCCACTCTGCCCCATGTGTCCCCTTCTGTCCCCCTGTGTGTCCCCCAAGTGTCCCATTTTGTCTCCAATGTGTCCCTAGTGTGTCCCCTTTTGTTTCCCTTGTGTCCCCTTTTGTCTCCCTTGTGTCCCTTTCTGTGTGCCCAGCGTGTCCCCTTCTGCCCCCATGTGCCTCTGCTCCTTCCCCCCTGGTGTGTTTTCTCTCCTCCCATGTGTCTCTGCTCCCCCCTTTGTGTCTTCACCCTCTGTGTCTCTGCTCCCGCCTTTGTGTCTTCACCCTCTGTGTCTCTGCTCCCCCCTTTGTGTCTTCACCCTCTGTGTCTCTGCTTCCCCCCCCCCAACCTCCTCCCCCATTTGTCTCCTGCTCCCCTGTGTACAATTGGGCAGCCTGGCTCACCTAATCCAAGGTTCCTGCGGCGACCGATTCGCTTCTCTCCTGCACGGCTCAACTAGTGTCGGCTTCTGCTGGATGTGTCAAGAGGGTATATTACTGTTATTTTAGAAAATAAGGTCTTGTAATTTTTGATTGGGTACAGTGAGAAATAAAAAACACACTTTGATTTCCAAATAATAAATTGTCGCCTTACATTGTACTAGGAACAAAATTGAAATGTGGCGATAGTTGGGACAAATGGGCATATAAAAGGTGTGGGTTTTATCTATAGCAGCATTTTTTAATTTAAAACTATAGGGGATGGAGCTTGAGAAACAGTATATTTATTCATTTTTTTCCTTGTTTTTCCCTTTAAAATGCATAGAAAATAAAGTAATTACTGAAAACAAATATCACCCACAAAAAGCTTAATTAGTGGGGGGAAACGAAATATAGATCATTTAGGTGTGATAAGCAGTAATAAAGTTATTTAGGTGTGATAAGCAGTAATAAAGTTATGGCAAAATGAATGAGAGGGAGCCCTGAAAGGTGAAGTGGTTAAATGAGGAAATGGCTTACCTCAAATTGCTGCTTGCTGTTGTCTTACTTATCAAGAGCAAGAAAGAGTTGCATTGTGGGTATTGTAGTTCTTCAGTAACCCCCTACCCCGCGGAGGACAAAACAGATACACTTTCTGATGCAGCAATCTTATGTTCATCTGTTTGTTCCCCGTCTCCTCCGATCACATACAGAAGTCCAGGGATGGAGCGGAGTCAAGCGGCTGGGTAGGAAGTTGGCAGGGAGGCTTGCCACTCATTAGCAGGGCTCAGGGCGGAGGTCTGAAGCTATCTGAGCGTCATACCATCTGGTCATTAGCTGCCTGGAAGGCCTTGTGCATCGCTCATCTCTGCTTAATTACTGGGGCCGCACAATTAGCATCTTGTCCAAACATGGAGCAACTGGCTGGAAGGCCAAATTCTAGCAAAATGGGTCCAGCAGTTTTGTGTCTGCCGGCAAATAGCTAAACAGATAGCTGGATGGAAGGATAGATAGATAGAATAGATAACAACACTGACCATAGTGGGGAACCATACATTGCACACACACAGTACAATTAGAACCTTCAGCAGCACAACTACGGCACATCCAGGAAAATAGGGACATGTTCATGAAGTTCTGCAGAAAAGAGAAACACTTGGGGAAGGACTCTGCCCTGCCCTTGAAAGCTTGCAGTCTAGAAGGAAGTGGTGAGGAGATACTAACTAGGCAACTTTGGTTTCTGTCTAGATTTACTCCACTGAGACAGCTCTCAGTCATCAAACTGGCCAAGGACTTGTTATCTGCTAAATCTTAAGACATCAACTCTAGGCAGGGGCGCCTCTAGCCATTTTGTCACTCCAGGCGACAAATGGGGATTAATTTGGGGTGGGGCTTAATCCAGCAACATGGCACCCCCCAGGACCAATAGCACTCCAGGCAATGGACTGTACTGCCTATGCCTAGAGGCGCCCCTGACTCTAGGGTTATTCTGATGGTCATTTTCCTCAGCCTTTGATGCAGCAGAGCAGATCCTCCTTTGAAATCTCTGAAACTGTACCTCCTGTCTGTAACCAGAATCTCTCTCTCTCTCTCTCTCTCTCTCTCTCTCTCTCTCTCTCTCTCTCTCTCTCTCTCTCTCTCTCTCTCAATTCCTTCCTCACTGATAGGCTTGTAAATTCCAGTATCTGCTCCTCATCATGTGCCCTTCCTATTGGAATACCACAAGGCTCGGACCTTGGACCTCTCCTCTTCTCTATTTATATGTACACTCTTGTTTGGCTTAACAGTTGGTCGGCCTTCCAGTATCATTAAATTAGTGTTGATACCTAATAATTATTATTATTTAGTATTTACGTAGCGCTAACATTTTCCACAATTATATCTCTCCGCTCTGGATCTGACTAGATCAATCTCATTCCCAACTATCAATTTTTCGGATCAGTTTTTCCACAGATCTGTTTTTCATCCATGCAGTGTAAACCGGACCTAAGATTCATTCGATCAAGCAGAATTATCGATCAGATTTTTTTTCTGATAAAAATGTTTGTATAACAATTTGTAAAGCATATAGTGACCTTCAATTTTGACTTACTGTACTTATAAACTGAAAGTAGTTTTGGTCCAGGTCTCTGGAAGTCCCTTTGCAAGGGGAGTGGAGATCCTTTGGCCTGTAATAGGGGAGACCGGGAGCCCAATAAGTGAATAAATCGGTGGGGGATTGTGGGTAGTATATACTCACAAGCATGGGTTGCAGTCCTGCAACCACCATATAGGCATGCAGAAAATGACCGTTCCCGCTCGGTGTCCCGGAATCTTCTGGAATTGGGTGGTCGCTCTCCTCCTGTGTGCCTTTCTACTGGTGAACTGCGTGCACGAGTAGCAAGTGCTAGCACCCCTTTTGGGGTGTAGGTAACGTCTTTCCCCAAAAATAAGACAGTGTCTTATATTAATTTTTGCTATAAAAGATGTGCTAGGGCTTATTTTCAGGGGACGTCTTATATTTCTATAAGGAAGTGTCTCCCAGCAGAACATTTCCTGTTCCTTTGTACTGTGATGTTCATGGATTTGAAAGTATGCTACTGTACTGATCAGGCACCTGCCCTGTCTTCCCTGCACACAGCTAATAACCTTGCTGTGTGCAGGGATGACAGGATCAGTGCCCGATTGGCACTGCACCACTGTGTCCCCACTTACTGGCTGCCTCTTCCTCCTCTTTAACTTCCGCTAGGGCTTATTTTCGGGGTAAGGCTTATATTTGAAGCATGCGCAAAATTCCAGCAAGGGCTTATTTTCAGGGTAGGTCTTATTTTCAGGGAAAGAGGGTACCAACTGGTTTGGGAATTTTGGGGAAGCGACCAATTAGACTATAATAATTGGTCTAGCTGTAGTTGCTATACAGTAATAACCTTATTAATAAGCCGTGTGGGGCGCAATCGCCTTTTAGATCCAAAAGGTGCCCGCGCCCCACACGGCTTATTAATAAGGTTATTTGTTTGTATTGACCTGAGGAAGTGGGCTGAGACCCGTGAAACGCATTGCCTACAGTATCACCGTTCTATAATAAAGACTCCTTAATTCCATCTGAGTGAGTCTTCATTGGAGGTAAGACACCTCTTTCTATATTACTGTATAGCAACTACAGCTAGACCCATTATTATAGTTTAATTGGGCCGCCTCCCCAAAATTCCCAAACCAGTTATAAACTGAAAGGCTTAACTAGATACAAGGGGGTCACCCGAACCTGGACAAGCGGGCTGGGAGGAACCCCTGCGCCAGAATTATGAAGAACTGTAGTGACCCCCTTTGTTTGGTATGTCCTGCTCTCAGGGAGGGGGCGGGGGGATCCGGGCCTGTGCAGCTGTGAGCGGCTGTTTCCTGAATGATGTCAAGCAGACGTGATTGTATGTGACATAATTCCTGTAGGAGCGTGGGGTCCTGCGGATGATGACTTCTTCTCTACCACATACCATGCCTGATGGTGTGAAAATGATTAACAGACCATTATGCCCTCTTAACTCCTCGCCTCATCAAAAAACTGATTGTTCTCAGCGAAATGTCTCAATCCCTTCCGAGGAAAACTCGACTTTCAGGCATTTCCTTTTATGAAAAGGAGGAGAGTCCATACTTGTTCTAGGAAAAACTTTCTTAAAGGGAATCTGAAGCGGAAATATACTTATGAGACAATGACTTGTATGTGTGGTACAGCTAAGAAACAGAACATTAGTAGCAAAGACAAGAGCCTCATATTGTTTCCACTACAGGAAGAGTTAAAGGGACCCTGAACAGACAGCTAAAGAGGAACTCCAGTGAAAATAATGTAATGAAAAAAGTGCTTCATTTTCACAGTAATTATGTATAAATGATTTAGTCAGTGTTTGCCCATTGTAAAATCTTTAAAATCCCTGATTTATGTTCTGACATTTATTACATGGTGACATTTTTACTGCTGACAAGTGATGTAGCTGCTGCTTGCTGTTTTGGCAGTTGTAAACAGCTGTAAACAGCTATTTCCCACAATGCAACAAGGTTCACTGACAGGAAACTGCCAAGAGTACCTCGGTACTCAGAGCTTCTTGTGGGAGGGGTTTCACCACACATCAGCCATACAGCGCCCCCTGATGGTCTGTTTGTGAAAAGATTTCTCATGTAAAAGGGGGTATCAACTACTGATTGGGATAAAGTTCAATGCTTGGTCGGAGTTTCTCTTTAAAATTAAAATCTGGACTTACCTGGGGCTTCCTCCAGCCCCCCGGAGCCCGCGAGGTCCCCCGTCGTCCTCTTCCTCCCTTCCGCGGTCCCGCTGGCATGTGCGATTTGTTTTGTGCGCATTCGAGAATTTTTGCACTCCAATTCGCGATTGTGCACGAAAATTGGGCCGTGATATGAGTTATCACGGATAAGTGAATCCCTCCCCAGGTGTGCACCAGCTCTCTCACTGTTTCTGGTTTGTTAAGGTTTTACTGCAAGGAAGTTCAAAGAGTCATTAGCTCTGCTGTGTTTCATAGTTTAAAATACAGAGTGTAATTTGTAGAGTACATATGTCATCGCCGGCGGGAGACTTAGGCGCAGGATACAGTCGGTATATGGCTGATCCTGCTGCTGCACAAGTCCTGGCGACGTTAATTACTATTCCCCCTCCAGGCCGCCATGGATGGTGGGGAATGATGTAATTTGGCTTCTAGCTATTGCTGGAGGCCGAATTATAGTGTTTTAAAAGTAACTTCAGCTCCGTCTTCTGACAGCGCCGATGTTACCCAGTGTGCGCCCAAATCTCCTGCATTGTGATTACAGAGCTCGTAATTTGTCAACTGCTAATGTTAGAGAATGATGCAATGGTATAAAAGAAAAAGCTATACAACTGAAAATAAAATAATGAGATGCTTTTCTTTGCTACTGAAGACCTATGAGTTATCTGTACTAAACATGCAATTCATTATATCATAAGCTTTTGGGTTTTTTTTCCCCGCTTCAGTATCACTTTAAAGGATACCAGAAGTGACATGTGACATGATGAGATAGACATGTGTATGTACAGTGCCTAGCACACAAATAACTATGCTGTGTTCCTTTTTTCTTTCTCTGCCTGAAAGAGTTAAATATCAGGTATGTAAGTGGCTGACTCAGTCCTGACTCAGACAGGAAGTGACTACAGTGTGACCCTCACTGATAAGATATTCCCCTTTTTATCTCTTTCCTGATCTCAGAAGCCAATTTCTGCTAGAAAAGTGTTTTATAGTTGGAATTTCTTATCAGTTAGGGTCACACTGTAGTCACTTCCTGTCTGAGTCAGCCACTTACATACCTGATATTTAACTCTTTCAGGTAGAGTAAGAAAAAAAAGAACACAGCATAGTTATTTGTGTGCTAGGCACTGTACATACACATGTCTATCTCATCATGTCACATGTCACTTCGGGTATCCTTTAAAGTCCTATATATAAGAATGCAATACATATTTTAGGATAACTGATTTTACATTAATTATCCTGGGTTCAGCATTAAAAACACTTCATATATGTGTAAATATTGTAACTCTACCCTCCCAGTGATGTTCAGCCTAGGCTATTTAGTTATGAAGCCTTCTCCTCGAGACCAGGGGCCTGATTCACAAAGCGGTGATAACTCAGTTATCACGCCTAAAAGACTTTAGGCGTGATAACCTTTGCACCAGCAAAGTTATCACCGCTTTGTGCTCTAACTCGCGCGAAGTTCCATAGGGCTTAATGGGCAGCTTTGCGCGCGGGAGTTCGCGTGAATTCCTTCAGATCACGCCTAAACTAAGTTTAGGCGTGATAAAGGGCTTTTCACAGGCGTGCAAAGTGTTTGCACCGCTTTGTGAATCAGGCCCCAGGTGTTACTTCTGCTCACTTTGGAACACACAACAAACAAACATTCTGCAGCGAGGCTCCTTCCCAGCAGTGAAGAGGTCACCACCAGTAATAAACTGAAGAATGTAAATCAGGGAGAGGAAAACGTTTACAATGCACAAATACCGACTAAATAACTTACAGATGAATATTGTAAAAAAAACGAAATTTTATTAATTGTGTTATTTTACTACAGTTCCTCTTGAAGCAAGGATTTTCAGAAGTGTGGCCAGATTCTATTACCCACCTCTGCAGGTTAGCAAGTCATGTGCCCCCCTCCCCCTAACACTTTCACTGGTGGTGACATCTTTAGTTCTGCCAGGTGATCTGTACTGAATGTTCGTTACTGAGAATTCTATGCACAGAAGGGGGGTATTGCCTGCTTGGGAATTAGAAAAAGCTGTTATTTCCCACAATGCAACAAGGTTCACAGACAGAAAACTGTCAAGACCATGGTCATGACATCACACTGTGGGAGAGGTTTCACCACAATATCAGCCATACAGACCCCCTGATGATCTATTCAAGAAAAGGTAAACAATTCTCATGGAAAGGGGTATCAGCTACTGACTGAGATGAAGTGCAATCTTTAGTTAACCACTTCAGGATTCGGCGTACGCTTAACTACACCCCTGAATCCTGAAGTGGATTGCGAGCGGCCGTTCCATGTCAGTTCACGGAGCGTGTCTCCGTGAACACCGATCGCGGCTCGCATGGTAAATGTAAACACACGGGGAAGATCTTCCCCGGTAGGCTGAAGCCTATCCTATCCGGCGCAGGACGGAAATCCGTCCTGCGCCGCTCACAGGGGGAGGGAGAGGGAGGGAAGGGGAAGGAGGCCAGGAAGCGCTGCGGAGGGGGGCTTTGAAGAGCCCCCCCCCCCCCCCGCAAGCGCAAGCAGCCGGCGGCGATCAGACCCCCCCAGCAGGACATCCCCCTAGTGGGGAAAAAAAGGGGGAAGTCTGATCGCCCTGGCTGCCAGCTGATCGGTGCTGCGGGCTGGAGAGCCCACGCAGCACCGATCAGCAAAACCACCCCCTGGCACAGAAGTGGTTAAAGTTTCTCTTTCAGGCAGCAGTTGGATTGACGTCTTACCAGTTGTGTTTTCAACTTGTTTCACAACAAAAGTCATACCTCCCAACTTTTTGAGATGAGAAAAAGGGACACTTAAGTCACACCCCTGGCACACCCCTAATCACACCCCTGATCACGCCCCGTCACACCCCTAGTGACGCATACCATAAAGATTTCATATGAAAAATATGTTATTTTATCATTCAAACCACACTGGTCCTTTCTATCCTGGTTCATTTTCCTTTATATCAATATTTCAAAACTAGTAATATATCAATTTAAAGGATGGGAATTAAGTTTACAGTCCAACACATTTTTAGTAGAGAAATATATATATATTTACATACACAGAGGGACAAAGTCCTGAAAGAGGGGCAAATGAGGAGGAAAGGGAAAAGCCTCTCAAAGAGGGAGTTGGGAGCTATGAAAAGTTGTTTGATAATAGTGCTGCATAAAAGGCTGCTGGTGAGCGTGTATATGGGGGCGTTAGAGCTGTGCACATGTCGCTGCATAATGCTTCAGCCTTCAGCCCCTCCCCCACCCACCTACCAGCACCGATTGGACAAAGAATGGGCACATCCTGCTGATATCCAATCAACATTTCAATCACAACATTGATAGTAAATGCCATGGTTTTTCTAGATTCTCATTGACTTTAAAAAGGAACTGTAACCCAGGACTGAGCTTCATCCCAATCAGTAGCTGATACCCCCTTTCCCACCAGAAATCTTTACCTTTTCCCGCATAGATCATCAGGGACTTCAGTATGGCTGATATTGTGGTGAAACCCCTCCCACAGTGTGATGTCATGACCCCATGGTCCTGACAGTTTCCTGTCTGTGAACCTCGTTGCATTGTGGGAAATAAATGACTTTTCCAACTGCAAAGCAAGCAGTATCTCAACTAAAGAGGTCACCACCAGTGATACATTTCAGGATATAAATCAGGGAGAGGAAAGATTTTACAATGGGAAACACTAATGAATCTATAAATGAATATTGTAAGAAATAAGCAATTTTGTTCATTATGCTGTTTTCACCACAGTTCCTCTTTAATACTTATATAGGGCTTAATTCTCGAAAGAGTGCTAACTTGCTGAGTGCTAACAGTTAGCACGCAAAGTGCCATGCGCACATCTTTGCGTGCGCAACGTAACTACCGCGCGCGATAACGCAGACTTTGCGCACATACGGGCGTGCGATTCTGCGCAAAATTCCGCATTGAAGCACGCAAACGGTAGTTACCGCGCGGGCGCGAAGATGCGCGCACGGCACTTCGCGTGCTGACTATTTAGCACGGGCTTGCTAACAGTTTGGATTCTTTAGAGAATCAAGCCCTTTGAATCTAATGTCTAATCTATCAAAAGCATTGCATGGTGTATGCTACTGTTACTTGTTTCCTTGCATCTGTCTCTGACTCTCCGCCCATCTATTCATATCATGGATGTCTATAGATGCTCAGTTTTTGTAGCCTATGCACACAAAAAATTCTAAACTGAAAGCCGATTGGTTGTTTTAAAGGATACCCGAGGTGACATGTGACATGATGAGATAGACATGGGTATGTACAGTGCCTAGCACACAAATACCTATGCTGTGCTCCTTTTTTTCTTTCTCTGCCTGAAAGAGTTAAATATCAGGTATGTAAGTGGCTGACTCAGTCCTGACTCAGACAGGAAGTAACTAAAGTGTGTTCCTTGCTGATAAGAAATTCCAATTATAAAACACTTTCCTAGCAGAAAATAACTTATGAGAGCAAGAAAGAGGTAAAAAGGGGAATTTCTTATCAGTGAGGGTCACACTGTAGGTACTTCCTGTCTGAGTCAGGACTGAGTCAGCCACTTACATACCTGGTGATTTGTAACGCTTTCAGGCAGAGAAAGAAAAAAAGGAACACAGCATAGTTATTTGTGTGCTTGGCACTGTACATACACATGTCTATCTCATGTCACATGTCAGCTCGGGTATCCTTTAAAGTGGACCCAAATTAAAAATACAAGATTTCAGAAATAAAATCTATTTTCTAAATTATAATAATAAATAGCAGCCTTTTTTCAGCTGCATGATGACAAATATAAAATATTTTACATTTATTGGAGGAACCCCTCCCTTCCTTTCATATTGCCGGGACAGAATCCTGGTGTCTGGCCAAGGAGGAATTGCTAATGGCTGCCACCTGTATAACCCTAGTTATGAAAAGAGAAGGGTGAAAAGCATGCACTGAAATGCTCATAGGCTTGAAGGAGTGTTTATTTATCTTTGTATGTGTCAGAGAGGTGCAACTAAACATTTTGAATTAAAAAAATGTTTGGTTTGGGTCCGTTTAAAGCAGCACAGGCAGTGATTGTTGCCGTAGATCAGAGTAATGCTGCAGCACTGGGTGCCCCTTGTTTGCCTGCACATCATCTCCCTGCTCCCGGCTCTGCCCTGGTTGGCTGGCGGTGTTGTACTGGAAAATCACCCTCTTGACCTGACAGATGCCATTACTGCTAATAGCCTGAGATCTGGCAGAGCGCATTCTCCGCTTTGTTCCCTCCCTGACCTCCACTCTCAATCTGTGACCTCGCCGACCTCCATTCTGCCAGGTGTGAAGGTGCACACGCAATTTCACACCACGCCGTGGGCCCGCCTTCCCCGCTACGCTCTAACTGAGGTCCATTACTGGGGGTCACATCTACCCTCTGTCATTTCATCGGTTGCATTCAGGGGTGGAGATTTAAACAGGACCTGTAATGAATAACATAATGAATAACATTGCTTATTTTTTACAATATTACTGTAATTTATAAATTATTTAGTGTTTGCCCCTTGTCAAATCTTTCCTCCCTCTGATTTACATTCTGACATTTATCACAGTTGGTGACATCTTTAGTCCTGTCAGGTGCAGCTCGGCGGAATGTTTGTTTCTGAGAATTCTAAAGCCAGTGAGAATAATGCCTGGTCTCCCAGAATGCCCTGGTAGGAGAATTCTGCATAGCAAAACAGCCTAGGCTAAGCATCACAAGGAGAGGGTGGGGCTACATACCAAAAAGCAGCAATATATAGATATAGGAAGTTTTTCTGATGTTGAAACCAGGAAAATGACCATAAAAGGAGTGCATGAAAAATGGGCACTGGATTTTGTTAAAGCGGAATATAACCCTACATTTCAACTTTACTCTAAAATATTATTTACAGCATATTATATGCAAAAAGCATTTTTTTTTTTACTAGACCAGCATTGGAAGGGTTAAACACAGACGTTTCAAGTTCCGTGGTGAGAAATATGCAGAAGTTCAGATTGTTACATTCTATGTATCTATTGATAAACAGTTACACACTCTTTGGCAGTCCTCCAAGCTCCTTCTCAGTCAGAGAGATGAGTCATTCAACACTTAGATACATTTCTGTAAACAAAATGTATCTCTTTTCAGCTTCGGATGCATCTGCAGAAATCTAAAGGAACTTTAAAGCCCTGTGCAACCCTTCCAATGCTGGTCTAGTAAAAAAAAAAATGCTGGTTGCATATAATATACTGTAAATAATGTTTTAGAGCAAAGTTGAAATGCAGGGTTATATTCCGCTAAAGAATATTGTTTATATCTACCAATATTTTTTGTTTTTAAAGTGTAGATGGTGTATATTATTGTAAAAATATTTTGGTACAGTATATAACTAGTGATGCTCAAATCCAGATCCAGGAGACACCCGGATAGTTGCTATCCGGATTTCTCCCAGTAAACCTGTGCGGGGTGGGCAGGGGGGTCAAGCTTACCTGTCTGACGTCTTCTTCGTCCGTCCCTGGTGCCTCCCACGATGCGTTCCATGCGGCAGTCACGTGACTACAAACACTTCCTCCTTCCGGGTTGAAGGAGGAAGTGTTTGTAGTCACGTGATGTGCGTGGACCGCATCGTGGGAGGCGCCAGGGAAGGACGAAGAAGACGTCAGACAGGTAAGATTGAGCCCCGCCCACCCCGCACAGGTTTACTGGGAGAAATCCGGATAGCAACTATCCGGGTGTCTCCCGGATCCGGATTTGAGCATCACTATATATAACAATATTTTATCACAACTTAACCTAACCCTATTCTAACCCTAACAGTCCGTCCGCCCTCCCCCCCCCCAAGTCTAACCCTAACCAATTGGTCTGTGATATTTCATTTTCCAAAGACTATGGTCTGATGTGTGTATGAGCCTTTAGGCCCAGATCACACTGACATATGAAAAGCTGCGTTTAACGCACTGCAAACAACTGCAAAGAGAAGTGATAACGTCAGGTGAGCAAATATTTTTTTTTTACTAGTTGACACCTCCAGGGGGTAAATGTTAGTCCTGTCGGCAGCAATCTTTGTGTAGTGGTGATGTTCGCGGTGCTTGTGCACACATTCGCGGGAGTGCACGTGATCGTGGTTTTCCAGCCCCTGGTATATATGTTACGGCCAGAACCCGTAGTGTGGCCACTTCTAGTTCTGGCCGGCCACTTCGGGTTCTGGCCGGCCAATGTGCGAAGTGGCCGCAGCGCAGCGGCCAATGTTAGAAATGGAATGTTACGCCGTCTCGCTGCGGCCAAATTGATGACAACTTGCATAATTTAATGAAATATAGCCGGCGGCAATGTAATAGATGAAGCCGCCGGCTTTCGCACTGCCTCTCTCCTCCCCCGCCTCCCTCCTCTCCCCGCCTTCCATACAATAAATAGCAGCCGGGGACACCCAGCGGGAGAGTCATTCGTCGCGGCAGCAGAGCGGGGAGGCTGCAGACATTGCTTCTGCCAGCACCCGCTCTGCAGGAACCGCAGGATTCCCCTGCCGCGACGAACGACTCTCGGGACACGCGTGTCCCCGCCGGCTGCTACTTATTGTAGGGGAGGCGGGGGAGGAGAGAGGCAGTGCGAAAGCCGGTGGCATCATCTATTACATTGCCGCCGGCTATATTTCATTAAATTATGCAACTTGTCATCAATTCTGGCCGCAGCGAGACGGCGTAACATTCCATTTCTAACATTGGCCGCTGCACTGCGGCCACTTCACACATTGGCCGGCCAGAACCCGAAGTGGCCGGCCAGAACTAGAAGTGGCCACACTACGGGTTCTGGCCGTAACATATACATGTTTGAAAAATTATGTTTTGTTACAGCCGCTGTAACAGAGGCCAGAAGAATTTGGCATATACCGTACATGTACATTTACATTTTTGAATTTTTTGTTGTTGTATACACTGTAGCAGAGGCCAGAAGAATTTGGTAAATACTTTTTTTATTTTTATTACACTCAAACATGTCCCTCACAAAAGCTTGACTGTGGGTCGATGAGCAGGAACTGGTCAAGGTGGAAGGCGGAGTGGAGGGTTGTTGAAAAGGGACAAGGAAACCAGAGATAGACAATGAAGAAGCTGGACCATCAGAACGGTGGCTTTCACTTTGTGCGCTGCTTTTCTTCTGGTGTTGTTCCCATAGTGCTTTGTGCTAGGAGGTCATGTGCTTTCACAAAGCAGTTGTACCTAGGTGCGTGTTGACCTTCTCATAAGTAAGTTTCTTATGTCACAGGTTGCAAATGGCATTGCTGTTGTCAGAGGCACACAGAAAAAAAAGCCACACTTTTGAGCCTTGTGATGATGGCATTCTGGAGGTAACAGTAGAAGCTGGTGGGTGTGTTGGCTGGCTGACCCCCGGTGCCGATACATTTTATTGTTTACCTCCAGATCCAGCAGCTTGACATTTTTTTGCTGGTTGTGTATTATTTCTTTATCATATGCTGATTGTTGTGACAGATTTGCACCCTCTCGCTCCTGTGTGATTGCCAGCGCTGTCAGTGGCAGTGCACATGTTCGGCGCGTTAGACAACAGTTCTTTAAACCAGCTCCTGCTTGCAAATCCTAATGGCGGTGACCGCACCCAGAATCCTTTGACCCTTCGCAATAAAAATTGGCCACTGGTCCCTCGCCTTGGTTGTCTATGTACATCAGAGTCACTTCTCTCTGGCACCTTCCCGAATTGCTATCCGTTTGACGTGCCCCTCACCCCCACTTGGCTCATTGTCCCCGCTTGGCAGCCTGATGAGCTGGCAGCAAGTCCCCAGCCCAGCTTTTGTCTCTTTCCCGAGAAACAATCCCAAACTTGAACGGGAGCCAAGCGACTGATAACTCCCCACAGACCGTGCTTGTTCAGCTGTTTTGGGTAAAGTGCTTGTCCAGCTTCACAAAGTTTTAGTGCCTGTAGCCCCCCAAAACCTCTCCATAAAGTAGTGGGGTGTGGGTGTCAAGGCACCTCTAGGAAAAAAACACAGGAGACAAAAGTGGGAGCCCAATGGTGCAGTATGTCAAAATAACTGGAAATTGTTGAAAAGTAAGATAGTACTCACAAAAGTAGGTTGCAGGGGGGCAACCGACCACAGGAAGCAGGTGGAGACAATAAACCCGACTCCACTCGGGGAGGTCGATAGGGACCTGGATGCGGTCGCTCTCCTTGGTAAAAGAAAGAAGACTGATGCCCACCGTGGTGTTCTGTCCCCACCCCTCAAACGGGTAACGTATGGGGGTATAGAATGCATAATTTTGGTGAAAGAGGCACTGATATTGTCCTGAGGAAGCGGGCTCTGACCCGCAAAACGCGTTGCCTGTGCTACTAATAAAATCTTTTGTTAATACAAAGATTTTTAGTCACTGAGGTAAGCTACTTCAAATTTCTTGTCATTTTTTAAACTGTTTTTAAATGCTTTTTTAAACCACCAGGGCACCTCTTTCACCAAAATTGTGCTCTCCATAAAGTAAGCAGAGCATGTCTGAGAGCTAAAACATATTTTTGTTGCCTTGGGTGATTCATTTTTGTTTGGGGGGCTCCTTCTCACTAGTGGTAGATGCTTTCTTTATTCAGTCCTAAGATCTTTTGGGAATCAGCCTAGTGACGCCACCTCGCCGCCCTCCGCAGCGTCCCCTAAAATGTTAAAGTGACACTTTAGCAAAAAAAAAAATTCATGATATAATAAATTTATTTGTGTAATACGGATAATTAATAGAACATTAGTAGCAAAGAAAATAGTGTCATATTTTTATTTTTAGGTATATAGCTTTTTTTATATAACATTGCATCATTCTCTAATAATTGCAGTTTCCACAATACACTCAGCATTTTAAATGATTTAACAGAGCAAGCTATTGACGCTGAACTTTTCTCTGCAGAAAAAAACATAAACAAAAAAGAAACAATGAAAGGGCTGGTGAACACCAAGAGCGGTTCTGAGCGTTTTTAAAAACGCTTGCGGATTGAAAACCATTTGGCTAATGTATTTCAGTGGGATGGTACACACCAGAGCGATTTGTTTTTTCCCCAAACGCAAACTTGGGTCCTGCAGGGTTTTTGCGGCTTTCTGAGGCGATTCTGCCTCAATGTTAAGTATAGGAAAGTGGAAAATCGCTCTGAAAAGCGCTAGATCAGAGCAGTTTTCCAAGCATTTTTGTTACAGAAGCTGTTCAGTTCCAGCTCTACTGTAACAAAAAATAAAATATGCTACACCAAAACGCTCCAAAAAACACTAGACATGTGTAGAAAATCGCTCTGCACATGCCTAGAATCGCTCTAAAAAAAAAACACTTCAAAAAACACTAGCGTTTGTGGATACACTAATGGTTTTTGGTGTGCACTGGCCCAGAGATAGTTGAGATAAGAGCTTCAAAAGACAGTGCTGTCCAGACTTTATAAAGTTGCAGAGCTCACGGAAGCTCCTTTGCATAGATAACAACTGAAGTTTCTTAAAGAGACACTGAAGCGAAAAAAAAATTATGATATTATGATTTGTATGTGTAGTAGAGCTAAAGGTAGCTATACACTGGTCGATTTGCCATTAGATCGACCAGCTGACAGATCCCTATCTGATCGAATCTGATCAGAGAGGGATCGTATGGCTGCCTTTACTGCAAACAGATTGTGAATCGATTTCAGCCTGAAACCGATCACAATCTGTTGAGCTGCTCCTGTCGCCTGTGCCCCTCCCTCCCCCCCCCATACATTACCTGAAGCTGGCTCCCGGGCGTCTTCTCCGCGCTGCACGGCTCTGTTCTTGCTCCATCCCGGCGCTTCCTGTGTCACTCCGTGACCAGGAAGTTCAAATAGAGCGCCCTCTATTTGAACTTCCTGGTCACTGCAGTGACACAGGAAGCGCCGGGATGGAGCCGGAACAGATCGGTGCAGCGCGGAGAAGACGCCCGGGAGCCAGCGTCAGGTAATGTATACCTGATCGGATCGGCCGCCGCTAGCGACGTGCACCCTACCCGCGGGCGATCGAGGGTAATTTCCCGCACGGCTCGATCGACGGACCGATCCGATTTCGGGAGGAAATCAGATCGGCGGGTGCGTTTAGCGCGAACGATTGGCAGCAGATTCGATCCCAGGATCGAATCTGCTGTCGAAACGGCCGTGAATCGGGCCAGTGTATGGCCACCTTAAGAAATAAAACATTAAGATCAGATACATCAGTCTAATTGTTTCCAGTACAGGAAGAGTTGAGAAACTCCAGTTGTTATCTCTATGCAAACAAGCCATTAAGCTCTCCGACTAAGTTAGTCATGGAGAGGGCTGTTATCTGACTTTTATTATCTCAACTGTAAGTGAACTGTTTACTTTTTCTCTGCTAGAGGAGAGGCCATTACTGCTCTGAAAGAATCATTTTGAATGCTGAGTGTTGTGTAATCTGCACATATTATAGAATGATGCAATGTTAGAAAAAACACTATACCTGGCTGAAAATAAAAGTATGAGAATATTTTCTTTGCTGCTAATCTTCTAGTAATTATTCATAGTACACAACCAATTCATTATATCATATATTTTTTTCGCTTCAGTGTCTCTTTAAAGGAATACTATTGATACCCAAGTGTTCTAAAATGACAGTGTGCAAATAATGTCTAAGTAGCTGTGTAAACATTTTCCTACTTTTCATGTTAAATATCAGAGGCAAAAGCTGTAATTTATTGAGGGTAGGATTTAGCTATATTGGGACAAATCAATTGCAGAAGGGGTGTCTGCTTCAATGCACAGCCAGGGTTGCATATCAGACTACAGAAAGCAAATATCAAACATATCAAACTCTGAAAGCAAAAACAGTATGAAAAGCTGTGACAATTAGTTACATTTCCTCTGCTCTCTTCAGACACTTCAGTCAGAAACACAGGACACAGGAGCTGTTGGGAGCTCTCTTCTCTGTCACACACAAAGCTACACATAGAGTTAACTGATCAAGTGTGAGGGGAATTTCCCCTCTCCTCATGGCTCAGTCAGTCTGCCAGTTTTGGCATCAGTAAAGTTTGAAAGTATTTTGATAACAGTAAACAATGAAGTTGCTACTAAAATGTATACACCAGTACTTAGCAGCACTTCCCAAACAATTCCTGTGTCAATTGAAAAAAAATATGTGAATCGATAGTATTCCTTTAACTCTCGCACCTGAGCAACCACGCCAGTCCAGGATATCCCATCACCTCCAATTTATGCTTGTGGCAGCAACGATTTTCATCCAATTCGATTATAATAATCAAATTAGATGGACGATCTACCGTAAAATCGACAGATGTATGGCCAATTTAACCATTCTCTTAAAGGACTACTGTAATGGGAGGGATATGGAGGCTGCCATACCAGTTGCCTGGCAGCCCTGCTGATCCTCTGCTGCTAATACTTTTAGTCATGGACCCCGAACAAGCATGCAGCAGATTAGGTGTTTCTGACATTATTGTCAGATCTGACAAGATTAGTTGCAGGTGTGATTCAGACTCTACTGCAGCCAAATAGATCAAAAGGACTGCCAGGTAACCAGTATTCTTTAAAGCCGCCCTGAACTCAGAACGTTGTCTCTGCTCTAAAAGATACGCATCAGCATCATAAACTTTAACCACTTCGCCGCCCGGGTACAGTATATCTACGCTCCTTTGGACTTCAGTTCCCCGCCCGGAGCGTAGATATACGCACCCCCCGCCGCTACCGCCGCCGCTGTCCGCGCTCCCGCTCACACTCCCGCGATTGTGCACGCCGCTGCCCGCTCACCCGGAGATCAATGAACGGGAAAATCCATTCCCGTTCGTTGATCTCTGCCCCCGCAATGATCGGCATGCTTCTACGAGAAGTAGCCGATCATTGTGAAAAAACTCAGTTTCCCAACCTCCCTTCCTGCAAGCGTCCTTCCGACGTTTGTAGGACACCTGTAAAAAAAATTTAATACTACACCCAAAAACATTTTTCACATACAAATAAATTATTATCACTATTCATTTTAACTCATTAACTCCCACACTCCCCAATTGTTACCAATACATTTTTTTTGTAATATTAAAATAAATTAAAAAAAATTACAATAAAAAAAAAACTTAAATAGTTACCCTAGGGACTTAACTCTTTAAATATTTATGTCAAGAGGGTATAACACTGTTACTTTATAAACCATGGGCTTGTAATTAGGGATGGACGCAAAACTGAAAAAAATGCACCTTTATTTGCAAATAAAATATTGGCGCCAAACATTGTGATAGGGACATAATTTATACGGTGTAATAACTGGGACAAATGGGCATATAAGTTACATGGATTTTAATTATAGTAGCATGCATTATTTAAAAACTATAATGGCGGAAAACTGAAAAATAATGTAAAAATAATTTTTTTCCAAATGTTTTCCTATTTTCCCATTAAAACACATTTAGAATAAAATAATTCTTGGCATAGTGTCCCACCTAAAGAAAGCCTAATTGGTGGTGAAAAAAACAAGATATAGTTCATTTTATTGTGATAAGTAATGATAAAGTTATAGGCGAATGAATGTAAGGAGCGCTGAAAGGAAAAAATTGCTCGGATGCTGAAGGGGTAAAACCCCTCAGTTGTGAAGTGGTTAAACAATAAAACATTTCCTTGTTACAGCTGATACAAATCCTGCAATAAATCTACAGCGTTTCTACTTCCTGATTCATGAAAGCAGACATATTGTTAACAGCCTGTGCTTTCAAATGAGCTTATCTGCCATCTCTGTCATGGCAGTCATGTGACACAGAGAAGAGATCAAATTACAACTTGTGATTAGTCACAGATGCGGCGGAATTAGACAGGCTAAGCTCTGTAAATACATACAGAGTGCATTTCTCTGCTTTCCTTCTGTCCTGTGCAAGCGTTCAGGTCCACTTTAAAGGGAAATAGATATGGCAGTCTCAATATTCTTCTCACTACCAGGGGCGTAGCAATAGGGGGTGCAGAGGTAGCGACCGCATCAGGGCCCTTGGGCCAGAGGGGCCCCGAGAGGCCCTCCCTCAATTACGGTGTTAGCTTTCTATTGGTCCTGTGCTGATAATAATCACTTCTATAGATACTTTAAATATTGGTAATCATTAACAACCTGCTCCCCATTCCCTTCTTGCACCTCTGACACTGTAGTTGCCATTGGCAGGTTTTGGTGCGCCGTATCAATTGTTATGTATAGAGTGCTTAGGGGGCCCCATTGTAAAACTTGCACAGCTCCTTAGCTACGCCACTGCTCACTATTCACTAAGAGCTTAACCTAAAGCTTGCTTAAACTGATACTTCAAGAGCAAATGAAGGGAGAAGAATATTAGGGCTGCCATATTTATTCCCTTTTAAACAATACCAGTTGCCTGGCTGCCCTGCTGATCTAATTGACTGCAGCAGTGTCTGAATCACACCAAAAAAAAAGCATGCAGGTATTCTTGTCAGATCTGACAATAATATCAGAAACATCTGATCTGCTGCATGCTTGTTTAGGGTTTATGGCTAAAAGTATTAGTGGCAGAGGATCAGCAGGACAGCCAGGCACCTAGTATTTCTTAAAAAAAAAATGTCAGCCTCCATATACCTTTAACTTCAGGTTTCCTTTAAGTGAAAACAAATTGAAGAGATAAACAATTGTGTCTACCCTACTACTCCTAAAAACTTACTTTTAGATATCCCACAGGTTTATTTTATGTTTAAAAACATAACTAAGCAGATTTATGGTTTTCTCTTAGCTGAATGTAACAGTCTTTTTCTGCATCTCGGAGTGCTCAGATTTCATCCTCGTGTCACACTGAACTCCCCTCAGCCAATCAGTGATGAGCAGGTCATGTGAGAGGGAAGATGACAAGCTTGATTCTCATCAGCAATGTACCAAATAGAGCCAGGCTGACAGATGAGATTTATCACAGCAGAAACATTTCTGATAGACTGGAATGCTGCTGGCTGCATAATAAACTCAAAACAGTGGATAAGTGGAATTTGATTTTGTGGCTGACAACCCCTCTTTAAAGAGAACCCGAGGTGTGTTTAAAAAATGTTACCTGCATACAGAGGCTGGATCTGCCTATACAGCCCAGCCTCTGTTGCTATCCCAAACCCCACTAAGGTCCCCCTGCACTCTGCAATCCCTCATAAATCACAGCCGTGCTGTGAGGCTGTGTTTACATCTGTAGTGTCAGTCTCAGCTGCTCCCCCGCCTCCTGCATAGCTCCGGTCCCTGCCCCTGTCCCTTCCCTCCAATCAGCAGGGAGGGAAGGGATGCAGGCGGGGACTGGAGTTCTGCAGGAGGCGGGGAGAGCAGCAGACTGACACTATAGAGATAAACACAGCCAGCTCTGACAAGCTGTTTGTCAGCAGCGTGGCTGTGATTTATGAGGGATTGCAGAGTGCAGGGGGACCTTAGGGGGGTTTGGGATAGCAACAGAGGCTGGGCTGTATAGGCAGATCCAGCCTCTGTATGCAGATAATATTCTTCAAACCCACCTCGGGTTCTCTTTAAGGCTACTTTCACACTCACATGAATATGGACTCCCCCTACCCCCAATTTCAACCATATTGGTTAAAGGGACTCCGAGCAGTGCAGAAACTATGGAAAGATGCATATCATTTTAAAGCTCTCTTTTTCCTCTTTCCAATGATATATAAACCGCCGCCCTACGCCTTTTAGTTTTCGCTATTTTCGCGATTGAAATTGCCGCGGCTGTGATTTCAATCGCGAAAATAAAGAAAACTAAAAGGCGTAGGGCGATGATTTAGGGGTCGTCAGAAAGAGGAGAAAGAGAGCTTTAAAAGAGCTTTAAAATGATATCCATCTTTCCATAGTTACATTGTATTACACAGGGCGACTTTTTCTGCTGAATGGAGCTGCTGACACTGGGGAAAGTGTCGTCCTGTGTAATACAAGTAACTATGGAAAGATGGATATCATTTTAAAGCTCTCTTTCTCCTCTTGCTGGCGACACCTAAATCGTCACCCTACGCCTTTTAGTTTTCTCTATTTTCGCGATTGAAATCGCGGCCGCAGCAATTTCAATCGCGAAAATAGCGAAAACTAAAAGGCGTAGGAGGAGAAAGAGAGCTTTAAAATGATATGCATCTTTCCATAGTTTCTGCACTGCTCGGAGTCCCTTTAACCACTTCCGGATACCGGGTGGTTTTGCTGATCGGTGCTGCGTGGGCTCTCCAGCCCGCAGCACCGATCAGCTAGCAGCCAGGCCGATCAGACTTCCCCCCCTTTTTTCCCCACTAGGGGGATGTCCTGCTGGGGGGGTCTGATCGCCGCCGGCTGCTTGCGCTTGCGGGGGGGCTCTCTTCAAAGCCCCCCTCCGCAACGCTTCCTGGCCGCCTTCCCCTTCCCTCCCTCTACCTCCCCCTGTGAGCGGCGCAGGACGGAATTCCGTCCTGCGCCTGATGGGATAGGCTTCAGCCTATCAGGTGCCGGCGGTCCCCGGCCAATCAGAGGCCGGGGATCGCCGATCTCCGCCACGGCGCTGCTGCGCAGCAGCGCCGTATACATGTAAACACCGGGGAAGATCTTCCCCGTGTGTTTACATTTACCCTGCGAGCCACGATCGGCGGCTCGCAGGGTGTTCACGGAGACACCCTCCGTGAACTGACATGGAGCGCGTATGAGCGGCCGTTTCCATGCAATCCACTTCAGGATTCAGGGGCGTAGTTAAGCGTACGCCGAATCCTGAAGTGGTTAAACCATGAGGCATATCAGCGTGAAGCTGACCAGACCTTATCAAAATCAGAGACAATTCTTATAGCTAAAATGATACATGTTGTGTTTGTCCCTCTGAAACACGGGGAGTGCTGACCAGTGTGGTAGATGGGTGTAACAGGCCCGGAAGGGGCATTCTAGGAGCTGCAGACGGAGGCCACACAAATAGGACATCCACAAAGGAAGCATCAACACTTGCAAATTAATCTTTTCCTGAGAGTGAAAGAAAGACAAGGGCTGTGCGACCGGAGCAGTCTTCCCCCGGCCTCGCCAGTGCCATCGCTGTGGCTCCCCCTTGTTTGTTCCTGCCTCTTCACGCTTGGCCAGTCCCTGGGGTTTTGTATGGGCCTTTTCTTTGGCCTCCCTCACATGACCGTGCAGGTGTGTATGGGAACCCTGAGCTCTGCTCTTAATTAGTGGAATAGTTTGAGATTCCCCGCCGGGCCTTTCACAGGGGCTGCTGGCTCAGGATAGGCCGGCCAGGCCTGACAACACAGTCCAGACTGACACTTCACACAATGGCTGCGGAGTAAAGGCCAAGCTGTACTGGCTAAAAAGCTGAGCGCTTCCAGGGAGTGTCTCAAACTTCCCCGACAGTTACTCTTCCGTAATCATCACACGCTTTTCTATCCATTCTAACATCTCCCAAACTGATTATTTACATTCAGCATCATCATTTATCTTAAAGGACAACTATCGTGGAAAATTGTAAAAGTTATACACATAAAAATACACCTATATAAAATGAATATTTATCCCAGAGTAAAATACACTATAAATTATTTTTTTCATACGTCGCTGTCACTTAGTGAAAATCTGCCAGATTTGACAGGTTTTGGACTAGTCCGTCGCCTCATGGGGCATTTGACAGGTTTTGGACTAGTCCGTCGCCTCATGGGGCATTTGACAGGTTTTGGACTAGTCCGTCGCCTCATGGGGCATTTGACAGGTTTTGGACTAGTCCGTCGCCTCATGGGGCATTCTGAAGTATTTATTTACAAAAGCACTTACTGAATGGCAGGTGCTCAATCCAACTGCGAGAATAGTGTGAAAGCCAGCAGAGAGGCTGGCTGGTATTTTTGTATACATCTTTTCCAGAAAGTGCCTTTGTAAAGAATAAAGGTAATACTACAAATACAATAAATAATACTGAGAATTCCCCCTGAGGAGATGAACTAGTCTAAAATGTGCCAGATCTGTAAGATTTTTTACTATTTGCTGCAAGTGACAGCAACATATGAAAAAGTAATTTATTACCTCTCCAGGTTACCGCAACGCATCTTCAGTGCAAGTTCTCCTCAGTGCTTCTTAGTGTCTGTTCTCCAAGGCAACAGCTGGGGTCTCTTACCATGTGACCGACCAGTGAGACACTGGCTGCGGCTGGGAGAAATTTGGATCTGGTTACCTCTACTGGGGAGTATCTGGCTACCTATACTGTGGAAATAGCAGGCTGCCTGTGTGTGTGTGTGTGTGTGTGTGTGTGTGTGTGTGTGTGTGTGTGGGGGGGGGGGGGGGGCCTGGGGGGTATCATCTGACTACCTATATTGGGGGGGGGGGGGGTGATAGCAGGATATGCTGGGAGGTCATCTGGCTACCTATAGTGGGGTAACATCTGGCTACCTTTAATGGGAGGGTTGTCTTGCTATCTATTCTGGGGGGACATCTGGCTACTACCTCTAGTAGGGGGAAATCCAACTACCTATACTGCAGGGACATCCGGCCACCTATACTGGGGGGACATCCTTTCAACAGAGTGGCTGAGGAGGGGGGCTCTACATTTATTGCACTGCTTGGGCCCACGTGTGGTCTTAATCCGGCTCGGCGCGTACTTTTTAAAAGTAGGGGGGGGGGGGGGAAATAATAAAAATTACAAAAAAAACCTTGCTTTTTTATATTGCACGCATGCTTGCAGACAGATTGCAAGATTGCAACTCGCAAGCAGTCCACAAAAATGCTTACAATCTATAAAAAAAACACTTGTAACTCTTTCAGTACAAAAATTATGCATCAATTAAATGCCGGGAGGCTAAACAGGACTATACTCATTGTACTTCATACTCCTGGCCCTGTCCTGTGAGCCGGGACTCTCTGCTCAGCCAGAGGGAACCCACCGCCTCACAGATGTCCGGAGAAGAACAATTAGCGGCCGCACAAAACTGGACTAGTCACTCTTTTGTGAGCGCGCTTGGATGTCCCCCATGTGCGCCCGGACCAGAGTTAATAACGCATTATTCCTCCGCCTAACGCTGATTGCTTGTGACAGCAGCTGTGAATTTTGGGTGGGTGTGTGCATGGGGTCAGCCTCAAAGACTTTTACTTGTATTTTTGTCAGTTTTTTGCTCTCTCTCTCACACACACTTTGCAAAATTGGCAACTGCTTTTTTTGTCTTTTTTTCCTCCTTGAAAAAAGCAGCCCACCCACATAGCTCATTTTACCAAGGAAGTTTTTTTTATATCATTATTATTATTTTTTTTTCCTCTTCAAAGCTCAGCTCAACCCCTCAATTACAGAAATTGGAGTTTTCCGGCCAGATATTCTCCGGATCTTAATCCGTTACAGGATTTCACGCTCTCCCCAGTTTACTTTGATAATGTGAAGCTGCCTTGTCAGGAGGACATTGGAGAAACCGAGCGCAGACTTCTCTTCTGTGTGATATCTGCCTACGGCAGGCTGTAGGTGTAGGATGATTGTTTTATTTACCCAAAGTTTGCACACACCCAGTGGCGTACCTTGGGCATTTTACACATCAATGCTGGGTATTAAGTGACACCTCCCCCGCCCCCAAAAAAGGAAATAGGTGAGTGCAGCATGCTAAGCGCTCATGGGCAGGTAATGCCAGGTATAGGTGTCCACAGTATAGGTAGCCTGAAATAGCTGCCCCCAGTATAGGTAGCCTGGAATAGTTGCCCGCAGTATAGGTAGCCTGGAATAGTTTCCCCCAGTATAGGTAGCCTGGAATAGTTGCCCCCAGTATAGGTAGCCTGCAATAGCTGCCCCCAGTATAGGTAGCCTGGAATAGCTGCCCACAGTATAGGTAGCCTGAAATAGTTGCCCCCAGTATAGGTAGCCTGGAATAGCTGCCCCCAGTATAGGTAGCCTGGAATAGTTGCCTGCAGTATAGGTAGCCTGCAATAGTTGCCCCCAGTATAGGTAGCCTGCAATAGTTGCCCCCAGTATAGGTAGCCTGGAATAGTTGCCTGCAGTATAGGTAGCCAGGAATAGTTGCCTGCAGTATAGGTAGCCTGGAATATTTGCCCCAGTATAGGTAGCCTGGAATAGCTGCCCCCAGTATAGGTAGCCTGGAATAGTTGCCCCTAGTATAGGTAGCCTGGAATAGTTGCCCCCCAGTATAGGTAGCCTGGAATAGTTGCCTGCAGTATAGGTAGCCTGGAATAGTTGCCCCCCAGTATAGGTAGCCTGGAATAGTTGCCTGCAGTATAGGTAGCCTGGAATAGTTGCCCCCAGTATAGGTAGCCTGGAATAGTTGCCTGCAGTATAGGTAGCCTGGAATAGTTGTCTGCAGTATAGGTAGCCTGGAATAGTTGCCTGCAGTATAGGTAGCCTGGAATAGTTGCCCCAGTATAGGTAGCCTGGAATAGTTGTCTGCAGTATAGGTAGCCTGGAATAGTTGCCTGCAGTATAGGTAGCCTGGAATAGTTGCCACCAGTATAGGTAGCCTGAAATAGTTGCCACCAGTATAGGTAGCCTGGAATAGTTGTCCCCAGTATAGGTAGCCTGGAATAGTTGCCCCCAGTATAGGTAGCCTGGAATAGTTGTCTGCAGTATAGGTAGCCTGGAATAGTTGCCTGCAGTATAGGTAGCCTGGAATAGTTGCCTGCAGTATAGGTAGCCTGGAATAGTTGCCCCAGTATAGGTAGCCTGGAATAGTTGCCCCAGTCTAGGTAGCCTGCAATAGTTGCCCCCAGTATAGGTAGCCTGGAATAGCTGCCCCCAGTATAGGTAGCCTGGAATAGTTGCCTGCAGTATAGGTAGCCTGGAATAGTTGCCCCAGTCTAGGTAGCCTGCAATAGCTGCCCCTAGTATAGGTAGCCTGGAATAGTTGCCCCCAGTATAGGTAGCCTGGAATAGTTGCCCCCAGTATAGGTAGCCTGGAATAGTTGCCCCCAGTATAGGTAGCCTGGAATAGTTGCCCCCAGTATAGGTAGCCTGGAATAGTTGCCCCCAGTATAGGTAGCCTGGAATAGTTGCCCCAGTATAGGTAGCCTGGAATAGTTGCCCCAGTATAGGTAGCCTGCAATAGCTGCCCCCAGTATAGGTAGCCTGGAATAGCTGCCCCCAGTATAGGTAGCCTGGAATAGTTGCCCCAGTATAGGTAGCCTGGAATAGTTGCCTGCACTGCAGTATAGGTAGCCTGCAATAGCTGCCCCCAGTATAGGTAGCCTGGAATAGTTGCCCCAGTATAGGTAGCCCGGAATAGTTGCCTGCACTGCAGTATAGTTAGCCTGCAATAGCTGCTCCCAGTATAGGTAGCCTGGAATAGCTGCCCCCAGTATAGGTAGTCTGGAATAGCTGCCCCCAGTATAGGTAGCCTGGAATAGTTGCCCCAGTATAGGTAGCCTGGAATAGTTGCCTGCACTGCAGTATAGGTAGCCTGCAATAGCTGCCCCCAGTATAGGTAGCCTGGAATAGTTGCCCCAGTATAGGTAGCCTGGAATAGTTGCCTGCACTGCAGTATAGGTAGCCTGCAATAGCTGCCCCCAGTATAGGTAGCCTGGAATAGTTGCCCCCAGTATAGGTAGCCTGGAATAGTTACCCCCAGTATAGGTAGCCTGGAATAGTTGCCCCAGTATAGGTAGCCTGGAATAGTTGCCCCAGTATAGGTAGCCTGGAATAGCTGCCCCCAGTATAGGTAGCCTGAAATAGTTGCCCCAGTATAGGTAGCCTGGAATAGCTGCCCCCAGTATAGGTAGCCTGGAATAGTTGCCCCAGTATAGGTAGCCTAGAATAGTTGCCTGCACTGCAGTATAGGTAGCCTGCAATAGCTGTCCCCAGTATAGGTAGCCTGGAATAGTTGCCCCCAGTATAGGTAGCCTGGAATAGTTGCCTCCAGTATAGGTAGCCAGGAATAGTTGTCTGCAGTATAGGTAGCCTGGAATAGTTGCCACCAGTATAGGTAGCCTGGAATAGTTGCCACCAGTATAGGTAGCCTGGAATAGTTGTCCCCAGTATAGGTAGCGTGGAATAGTTGCCTGCAGTATAGGTAGCCTGGAATAGTTGCCTGCAGTATAGGTAGCCTGGAATAGTTGCCCCAGTCTAGGTAGCCTGCAATAGTTGCCCCCAGTATAGGTAGCCTGGAATAGCTGCCCCAGTATAGGTAGCCTGGAATAGTTGCCTGCAGTATAGGTAGCCTGGAATAGTTGCCCCAGTCTAGGTAGCCTGCAATAGCTGCCCCTAGTATAGGTAGCCTGGAATAGTTGCCCCAGTATAGGTAGCCTGGAATAGTTGCCCCAGTATAGGTAGCCTGGAATAGCTGCCCCCAGTATAGGTAGCCTGGAATAGTTGCCCCAGTATAGGTAGCCTGGAATAGTTGCCCCCAGTATAGGTAGCCTGGAATAGTTGCCCCCAGTATAGGTAGCCTGGAATAGTTGCCTGCACTGCAGTATAGGTAGCCTGCAATAGCTGCCCCCAGTATAGGTAGCCTGGAATAGTTGCCCCCAGTATAGGTAGCCTGGAATAGTTGCCTCCAGTATAGGTAGCCAGGAATAGTTGCCCCCAGTATAGGTAGCCTGAAATAGCTGCCCCTAGTATAGGTAGCCTGGAATAGATGCCTGCACTGTATTGAAAAAAAAAAAAAAAAGTAAAATACGTTCGGATTCCTTGCTTGGATAAAAAACAAACAAAAAAAAAAGCTTTTGATTTTTTCGAAACAACTGATCATTTTTATCGCATTGCCGTAAAATATGATCATTTTCTGTATCGCGTGTGGTCACCTCTAGGGTAAGTTCACTTCAGATTTTCGATTTCAAAACGCTCCTGTCTGCCAGTCACTTGTAGCGCCAGTGAAACGCGTGTGTGTTTGGTAGGGCACAGCTCGGCTAAATAGGATGGAATCCAACCCACTGCGGAGCCAATGTGCTATTCCGACGTGCTGCTGTGCAATTAGACCATCCGCTTCTATAAATATTATCAAATTGGATGAAAATCTGTGCTGGCAAAAGCATGCCCAATTTGGGCAAAAAAATTGGTTGTATGTATCGATCAGACATGCTGCAAGATGTCTGGCCGACATGCTCAATAGGCAATAATGGCATGTCATAATCGCAAACGACGAACGCGAGAAAAACCCCAGCCCGCTGCCCCCCCCCCCCCCCCCCCACTGTACATGTACCCTTCGTGCCCCTACATTAATACTTTACCTCTCCGCGGCCCACACTACTACTCTTCCGGGTTCTTCCATCTTCTTGTCCCATGTGATTAAAACACGGAAGAGTCTGGGGGGTGGCTGAGAGGTAATGTATTAATGCACAGGGGGTACATGCTCACTAGGGGGGGCATCGAGCTGGGGACGGCATGGCAACGGGGACAAGTGCCCATAAAAATTAATGCTGAAATCATTTAGGAATTGGCCTGCAGTTTATTGCGGCCAGCAGATCTCTCTCTGATCAGAGAGAGATCTGTCTATTGGTCGATCGGCCTCCAAAATAGCTAGGTGTGTGGGCACCTTTAGTAAACAAAGAATCTGCAGAGATCCTCTGACGTCCTGTCAGACGATCTCTGCGGATTGTTTGTTTACTAAAGGTGCCCACACACCTAGCTATTTTGGAGGCCGATCGACCAATAGACAGATCTCTCTCTGATCATAGAGAGATCTGTTGGCCGCAATAAACTGCAGGCCAATTCCTAAATGATTGCAGCATTAATTTTTAGATAAAGATGTCATTAATTTTTAGATAAAGATGTCACCGCCAGTGATACATTTCAGAATTTAAATCGGGGTGAGGAAATTGGCCAAACACGGACTAAAATTAATGTTGTAAAATTGTGAAAATAACCAATTTTTATCATTAAAGGGACACTTAAGTGAAACAAAAAAAATGAGTTTTACTCACCTAGGGCTTCCAATAGCCCCCTGCAGCTGTCCGGTGCCCTCGCCGTCTCCCTCCGATCCTCCTGGCCCCGCCGGCAGCCACTTCCTGTTTCGGTGACAGGAGCTGACAGGCTGGGGACGCGAGTGATTCTTCGCGTTCCTGGCCACAATAGCGTCATCTATGCTGCTATAGCATATATCATATACCATATAGCAGCATAGAGGGTGCTAATGTGTCTGGGAACGCGAAGAATCACTCGCGTCCCCAGCCTGTCAGCTCCTGTCACCGAAACAGGAAGTGGCTGCCGGCGGGGCCAGGAGGATCGGAGGGAGACAGCGAGGGCACCGGACAGCTGCAGGGGGCTATTGGAAGCCCTAGGTGAGTAAAACTCATTTTTTTTGTTTGACTTAAGTGTCCCTTTAAGTTATTTTCACTGCAGTTCATCTTGCTTATAACTGTTTATACAGCAGTCTTACCCGAAGAGCTCTTCTTAGAATCCTTCTAACCACATAAAATACTCTCAAAATATGCTATATGCTAATATCGGTAGCAGGAAAAAAGGGCACTGCTATAGACTCTAATGCAATTATCGTTAATACAGCGAAAAAAGCAGAAAGGGCGCGGCGATAAATATCGTTAACAAGATTAGAACATATACGTTTTTGAAGTATGTTATCGTTTTAGACGCTTGCAACGTTATAGTTTTTATCATATTATTTTGTTTGTATGTACAGATTTCACATTATCAAAGATATTATCGTTTCTATGTGTGAAAGAGTGTTTCTGCAGAGGGAGTGGTTAGGGTACCTGGGCGGTTGTTAGTTTTAGGCAACATGGGGGGTGGTGGTTAGGCAGCACCGGGGGGCGGGGGGGGGGGTTTAGGTTTAGGCACCATGGGGGGGGGGGGGTTAGCTTTAGCCACCACGGTAGGGTGGTTAGGGTTAGGCACCACCACGGGGGTGGTTAGGGTTAGGCACCATGGGGAGGTTAGGGTTAGGCAGCACCAGGGGGTGGTTAAGGCTAGGTACCCAGGGGGGGGGTCTGTAAGGTTAGCCACCACGGTAGGGTGGTTAGGGTTAGGCACCACTGGGGGACTCTGTGTGAGAGTAGGGTTGGAGTAAGCTGTATTGTTGAATTACATAACGATTCTTTAACGTTAATATCTTTTTGTTATTATTTCCCATCTGTTTTTACAACGGTATTTATTGTTAACCAAGTTTGAAAACAATGTTTATCGCTATTGAGATTTCGTTATCCATCTGCGCCATTTCGTTATCCAGCCGGGCCCTTTTCTCTAGGTGCCCTTTTTTCATGCACGCCTAATATCAGATCCAGATTATGGTAAAAAGGTGTCAACATAAAAAAGATATCTGAAGATAGAGAATGATGGAAACTCTAAATTCTTTTTGTTTTATTCCTTTCCATAGGTTATCGCACGGTGTGTGGTGTCAATGGTCCTCTGGTGGTGTTAGACAATGTGAAGGTAGGTACTGTCGTTTGCAAGAGTTTTACTATTGAATTTAGAGTATTTTGTCATTTTGTTTTTATTTGTTATGTCCACTGCAAAAAAAAATAAAAATAAATAACTGCAGTACGTTTCTAATCAGAAAACTATGATATCTATTAACCACACAGAGCTATATATTTTGTACCTAGAGGGTGGCGTTCCTGAGCAGAAAGGGAGGCAGGCAATTCCTTTTACACTGCATAACACTGGTTACGGTTTGGCCAATAAATGGAAATGTATTGTAATTTTTTATTATTTATTTTTTTTAAAAACCTATAATGCTCCTGAGTCTGCAAATTCAACTGGAGTGACAGTACTCATGGCCGGATTTAGGCCAAGGCCGAGGAGGCCATGGCCTAGGGCATCACAGGAACAAGGGCACCAAAGCAGCAAACTAAACTGGTGCAGAATTTGGAAGCTTGCAAATACTGCAATGCAGGGAGATGAGGCGAGCGCCTGACCAGGGTACTCTGCTGCTAGCTGCCTGTGCAGGTAGTCACCTTGCTCTCTGTGCATGTTTGCATTGTGGCTGGCGGCTATGGACTTGGGGAAGAGGAAGCTTCTGCATTGGAGATGAGTGGAGAAATGAGTCACACAGATGGCTGCTGCAGTGTGAAGGCGAGCTGGCTACCTATACTGAATGGGGGAGTGGGAAAATGAGGGATTAAGGGAGTCATCAGGCTACCTATACTAGAGGGAAGGGGGGAGGGGTCATTTGGCTACCTTTACTGGGGGAAAGGGGGGAAGGGGTCATTTGGCTACCTTTACTGAGGGGGTCATCAGGCTACCTATACTAGATTCTAACCACCTCTTTCTTCAGGTGGGGCTCAGGCTCAAATCTGTGTATTCACCAGGACCTTCAGTGAATCACACCATCCAGCACAGTAGAAAATATATTTATTCTTAGTAAAACTTTAAAACAAACAGGACAAGCTCCTCATGGCGTAGTATGACAAAACCACCATATATCACACTTGCGCTTCTCGCGCCAATGGCCTACTTACAAACTAAAAGAAGATAAAAAGCACATCTGAGCGGTGAGGCTGAAGATCATCTGGGTCTACCTACGACTATCCGGCGGCGTCCCGCGCTATAGAAGGTTCCCGTGATGCTCCAGCTTCCCGTTTCGGATTTCCGTACGGAATGACGTCACACGCACTGGCTCTGCGGAGCCAGTGCGTGTGACGTCATTCCGTACGGAAATCCGAAACGGGGAGCTGGAAGCATCACGGGAACCTTCTATAGCGCGGGACGCCGCCGCCACACGCACTCTGCGGAGCCAGTGCGTTGTGACGTCATTCCGTACGGAAATCCGAAACGGGGAGCTGGAGCATCACGGGAACCTTCTATAGCGCGGGACGCCGCCGCCACACGCACTCCGCGGAGCCAGTGCGTGTGACGTCATTCCGTACGGAAATCCAAAACGGGAAGCTGGAGCATCACGGGAACCTTCTATAGCGCGGGACTCCGCCGGATAGTCGTAGGTAGAACCAGATGATCTTCAGCCTCACCGCTCAGATGTGCTTTTTATCTTCTTTTAGTTTGTAAGTAGGCCATTGGCGCGAGAAGCGCAAGTGTGATATATGGTGGTTTTGTCATACTACGCCATGAGGAGCTTGTTCTGTTTGTTTTAAAGTTTAACGAAGAATAAATATAATTTCTACTGCACTGGATGGTGTGATTCACTGAAGGTCCTGGTGAATACACAGATTTGACCCTGAGCCCCACCTGAAGAAAGAGGTGGTCAGAATCTGGTGAGCCCCTTTTATGTCGGTGGAGGGTGCACTCATGTCCATGCAGCACAATTTGGAGTGGTGATAATATTAGAGGCAGGATTACGCTATGTGCAATATGTCTTTTCTGCTTCAGGTTTCCTAAGAGAGCGCAGTGGAACAGTTTAAATTTATTGCCACCTTAAAGGACATTCCCACAGCGAACTCACAGTGTCTACAGGCAATTCTATAAGGACTTTTGATAGTAACGGTATTTATGAACTTTCTTGCACTAATAAGTTGAGTGGCGCAGCCAGTTATATTGAATAGGCTACCTATACTGGGGGGGGGGGGGGGGGAGTTATCAGGCTACCTACACTAGAGGGAAGGGGGGAGGGGTCATCTGGCTACCTATACTGGGGGGGGGGGGGGGGGGGGGTTCATCAGGCTACCTATACTAGAGGGAAGGGGGGGAGGGGTCATCTGGCTACCTATACTAGAGGGAAGGGGGGAGGGGTCATCTGGCTACCTATACTAGAGGGAAGGGGGGAGGGGTCATCTGGCTACCTATACTGGAGGGAAGGGGGAGAAGTCATCTGGCTACCTATACTAGAGGGAAGGGGGGAGGGGTCATCTGGCTACCTATACTAGAGGGAAGGGGGGAGGGGTCATCTGGCTACCTATACTAGAGGGAAGGGGGGAGGGGTAATATGGCTACCTATACTAGAGGGAAGGGGGGAGGGGTCATCTGGCTACCTATACTGGGGGGAAAGGGGGAAGAGGTCATTTGGCTACCTATACTTTCTGATAGAGTATTTAGTCTTCTAACTGACACCATGCTGGCGGAACACTTACTAGCTAAACTTAAAGATAACATGCATGGATTCTATAGTACTTGGGATTCCTGGGTTTTGTGGTTGGAAAACAGTAGGCTAAATTTTGCCCTTCAAAACTTTTGGCGTAGGGGCAGCAAGGGGGCGTAGTGGTTTGCGCTCTCGCCTTGCAGCTCTGGGTCCCTGGTTTGAATCCCAGCCAGGTCAATATCTGCATGGAGTTTGTATGTTCTCCCCGTGTCTTGTGGGTTTCCTCTGGGCACTTTGGTTTCCTCCCACATCCCAAAAACATACATATAAGTTAATTGACTTCCCCTAAATTGGCCCTAGACCAGGCATGGGCAAACTCGGCTCTCCAGCTGTTACGGAACTACAAGTCCCACAATGCATTTGCCTTTATGAGTCATGACTGTGGCTGTCAGACTCCTGCAATGCATTGTGGGACTTGTAGTTCCGTAACAGCTGGAGGGCCAAGTTTGCCCATGCCTGCCCTAGACTATGATACATGCACATACATAGAAATATGACTATAGTAGGGACTAGATTGGGAGCCACTCTTAGGGGCAGTTAGTGACAATATATATATTCTGTACAGCGCTATGTAATATGTCAGTGCTATATAAATACTTAAATAAATAGATACTTATCCTTGTAGAGACCCGAGAGCTGGCAAAGTCATGTTTGTTATGTGTTCTGTTGTCCTTGTTGCGGTCACTTGGCCGTAGTAGTGATAAAGTTATTGGCAAATGAATGGGAGGAGTGCTGATAGGGGAAAATTGCTCTGGTCCATATCGAGAAAAAAACATGTATAAATCATTGCTTCTACTGAAAATTCACAAAAAAAATTCACAAAAATACACAATTCACAGCTGAGCAAAAGCACAACCTAATTCTAATAACAAATACGCAAATCCCTTCATTGGCTTCCAATTCACTTCACAATCAGCTTCAAGATCCTATGTTTGGCATACAAATCCTTACACAAGTCCTGCCCAACCTACATCTCTGACCTGGTCAGCAGATATACACCTGGCCGCCCACTTCGCTCCTCCAACGACCTCCTCTTAACCACCCCACGCATCTCGCACTCCCATGCCAGACTGCAGGACTTCACTAGAGCTGCCCCTATCCTGTGGAACTCTCTCCCGCTGCCCATCAGGCTCGCTCCCACCTTCAAAACCTTCAAAAAAGCACTTAAAACTCACTTCTTCAAGGAGGCCTACATCAACTCAACACTACCCTAATCCTTTCTGCCAATAACTTCTTGCTGCACCCCCTCCTTTTGTGTCACAACCCCTCCCTCTAGATTGTAAGCCTTTGGCAGGGCCCTCTCCCCTTGTTTATCATACTTGACTGTGTGCACTTTACCCAGAATTTGGAACTGGTAATTTTTTACCACTACCATTCCAGTTTATGATCTGGCATTGTACTATTATCTGCATTGTGTTATGTATCTTATTGCTATTACCTGTATTGTTGTATCTATGGTCTGTTACCTGTATTGTTCTGTCAACCCTGTTATCATTGTCTGTAATCCTATTTATTGTACAGCACTGCGTAATATGTTGGCGCTATATAAATCTAATAAATAATAATAATAATAACATAAACAGTTAAAGAGAAACTTTGACCAAGAATTGAACTTTATCCCAATCAGTAACTGATACCCCCTTTTACACGAGAAATCTATTCCTTTTCACAAACAGACCATCAGGGGGCGCTGTATGACTGATATTGTGGTCAAACCCCTCCCACAAGAAGCTCTGAGTACCGAGGTACTTCTGGCAGTTTCCTGTCTGTGAACCCTGCTACATTGGGTATCATTCATAAACAGGCTGTCAGTAGTGCGGGAAAACACCGTTCTTCTCCGCAACTGGTAATTAAGACTTCTGGGTGGCCATTCATAAAGAAGTCTGCCTGTTGCGGAAGAAGTGCGGAGGTTTTCTGGAGGAAGCTGGTGGCAGCGTGGCGGAAGACATGCGGAAACTTAAAAGCTGCCCGATTCCCTCCCTGCGCTGCTCTGTCTGATGCTGCTTGGGAGGTCCCTCCCATTCATTTATATGTATTCCGCCCGCCTATCGCTACTGTCGAGCAAGCGGTATTTTCCTTCTGGATACCGCTTGCTCTAATCTTTATGAATGGATGTGTTTGTTACTTTTTCTAGATTAATCTAGAAAAACTCCGCACAAGGCGGAAATGTATCGCTCTGTCACCTTTTCATGCGGAAAGAGCCTTTATGAATGGGCTTATGCTGAGTGGTCGGGAAAGTCACCGGTGTTAAGCATTTCCGCATGCGGAAATGCTTTATGAATGATACCCATTGTGGGAAATAGCTGTTTACAGCTGTGTCCAACTGCCAAAAAAGCATGCAGCAGCTACATCACTTTCCAGCAGTAAAAATGTCACCATGTAATAAATGTCAGAATATAAATCAGGGATTTAAAATATTTTACAATGGGCAAACACTGACTAAATCATTTATACATAATTATTGTCAAAATGAAGCACTTTTTTAACTACATTATTTTCACTGGAGTTCCTCTTTAAGCCAGGCAGTTAGCAGTCTGCCAGACAGGCTACAAGTGCCTACTAAGTATATGGTTATGTGCTACATCGCCTAGACCACACTACATGCATAATGACAGCAGGCAATACTGAATCTTACGCCTCGCAATTGACATCTGAATACAGTAATCTGTGAACACAGTGCATATGACTACGGTAACTTCCTACCAGAGTGATTGAGCAGTATGTGTAGCTGCACAGGGGCTGCTTCACCAGGTCTGAAATCAAGTGCTAATACCAGGGGCGTAACTAGAAATTACTGGGCCCCCTGCAAAACTTTGGATGGGGCCCCCTCCCACAGCACTTGGAGAGGGGTAGAGAGGTTGGGGGCGCTGTACACAAGACCCTGCTGAACACTGAATAGAGCTGTCTACAAATCTTTGTCTGCAAAACTTTGTTATGATTCCTTATCAGTGGCTGAGCAGATGCAGTCATTAGAACAATTGTGCAGAGAGCAGAAAGTTTTTTCTCTCCTTGCCCTTAGTTGTCAGTCTCTCAAGACAGGGCCCCCTGTGGCTTCTGGGCTCCCCTGCAGCTGCCATCTGTTCTGCATATACTGTATATTGGGGGGGCGGGGGTCAAGTGCAGCATATATACTGTGGGGGACAGGCACACCAGTTTTAGGTGGCCATAGGTGCCCCACACAGTATAAGATCCCCCCAGTATAGGCAGTCTGACGTAGTCCCTTTCAGTATGCGTAGCCCCCAGTATAGTTAACCACAGACGAATCCCAGTGTAGGTAGCCAGAAGTAGCCCCCCCCCCCCCACCTCAGGCACAGCTCCCAACTGTCCCTCTTTTGGAGGGACCATCCCTCTTTGGGAACCCTGTTCCTCTGTCCCTCTTTTTTTCCTTATGTGTCCCTCTTTTAGGACTGATCTATGTAAATATATATATATATGTTTCTACTGAAAAACGTGTTTAATTGACTCTAAATTGTATTCCCATCCTTTAAATTGATATTTTTCTTATTTTCAAATGTTAATATGAAGGAAATGAACCAGGATAGAAAGGACCGGTGTGGCTTGAATTATAAAATGTATTTCTCTTATTAAATCTTTATGGTATGTGTAACTAGGGGTGTGTTGGGGCGTGGTTAGGGGTGTGGCATGGGTGTGGCTTCAGTGCACTTCTTATCTCAAAAGTTGAGAGATATGAGTATAGGTGCACCCCCAGTATAGGCAGGATGGATGTTACATATATATTTGGGGAAGGCAGGATGCTGCATGTATAATGTAGGGACCAGGCTACATATGTATAGTGGGAGGCCAGTATGATGTGTATATACAATGGAAGGGGGGGGGGCAAAATGCAGTAGCTTGTGAGGGGTCTGGGTACAGAATATATACATACCTCCCAACTTTTCAAGATAAGAAAGAGGGACACTCTAAAGGGTTGTTGTCACCATAAAAATCAAATTTCAACAGCAACTGGTCTGAGTGTATTAAGTGATAAAGATGCTAATCCTGCATACAAAACTTGCAAAACTTTTTCTGCTGTTATGGTTTGTAGTAATCACATACTTTAGGTGCACTGGCCCTAGTGCCAAACAGTGCCAAAGAGTTGAATGCTGGGAGTTCTTTTCATTTATAATACATTCATCCTCGTCCATTTATTTCCCTGCCTAGCTGCTTAGCAGAAACACCCTCTGATTACTTGTGTTTACAAGCAAGGCTGAGGTGACTCAGTGATTGGATGTGTAAATAAAATAGACAGTGCACTTCCTAGTATACACCTCAGTAAGAGTGTCTGAAGACTCTGGGAGGAGGGCAGCTAATGAATACACAATGAGCAAGAGAAGGGAGGGGGGAAAACAAGAGTCAGGGAGGATATGATGTCAGCATTAGGTTGGCAAGATGGCCACTGCCTAGAATAGGATTCTCTGCTTTTCCTTTATAGAATTCACAGGAATCATTACGTGGATAGCACAATACATCTGTTATGTAAGTAGAAGTAGTATTTATCTACTTATATATGTGTTTTTTATTTCTAGGTTAGCATGGGTGTCGCTTATTCTTTAAGACATGCACCCGCCACACCTCTAACCACGCCCCCACCACACCCCTCACAATGCATATCAGAAAGAGTTCAGAATCAAAAGATGTCATTTTTATCATTCAAAGCACACTGGCCCTTCCTATTATCATTCGTTCTTCTTCATTTTCACATTTGAAAATAAGAAATATATAATTTTAATTGATAGGAATAAAGTTAAGAGTCACTTTAACACATTTTCTGTATACATCTATTTACAAAGATCTGTGTATTAATCCTGAAAGAGGGACAAATGATGAAGAAGGAAGAAAAGAGGGATTAGCGTCCCAAAGAGGGACTGACCCTCCAAAAAAGAGACAGTTGGACAGGCAGGATGCAGCATATGTTCTGTGAAGGGAAAGGATGTCACGTATCGTCTATTGGCGATGCCAGTCTGCCTGGTGATTGAGCAATGTGAGGAGAGCCCAGCATAGGCCCCTCAGCCTGTATAGTAAACACAAGTCATGAATGGAGGCTGTTCAGCCTGTGTATAGTGTGTACAGCGACACAGATCACCTGTTGTGACTGTAAACAGCAATCTGAAGGTTAATTGTGTGAGCAGAGGACAGTCAGGTGATCTTACCACAACTGCCGCTGTCACAGCAGGAAGAATCTATGTACACTAAACACACAAGTGTATACAAGCAGATCTCGTGACAGCGGAAACTCTGCAGCTTCTAACATTGTCAACTAACTCGTGTGAACTTTGAGAAACTATCTCGGCAGTGCAGTAATCGTTACAGAAAGCAGGGCTGGTATCTGTGTGAGGCAGTTGACACCGCCTCTGTTAGGAGTTCTTCACAGAACACGGATTGCTTTGACCACATGTAGAATAAGGGGGTGGAGCAAGACCTCTGGCGCACACTAAATTATCTGCATTGCCAGTTGTGGTCACTCTTCACACCCATTGGCCTCAATTCACTAAGCTTTATCAAACATTTTATCAAATGTTTGATAATTTACTTCATGGGTCAAATCTAATTTTGAATTCACTAAGATGTTATTGATTTATTGAACGTTCTATCGATAAAACATTTGATAAAAATATAGCACCTCAGTGAATTAAAAATTAGATTTTACTCATGAGGTAAATTATCAAATGTTTGATAAAGTGTTTGATAAAGCTTAGTGAATTGAGGCCATTGTCTTCTATGCCCAAATAATGCAGCACCTTCTGGATTTATTGTACATAACATAACAGCCGATTCCTTCAAATAATAATAATATTGTGCTAGCTTTTGTATAGCTCTTTTTTTCCTGTCGGAATCAAACCGCTTGAGAGCTGCAGCCACTACGTGGCTCAAGTCAATGGGTCACACTGCAGTGTTAGGGAGTCTTGCCCAAGAACTCTAACCCCCTTCACACATGACGGAATTCGTATGTGATTTGCGTTTTCCCACACATCTAATGCAAGTCAATGGCATCACTTTTTTTGGGTTTTTTATGCAAATTTACGCACCTGAATTTTCTGCAGAAAAAAATGCCCTACATGTATGTTTTTTATCGGAATGGACATGCGAATCGTATTTTTTCAATGCACTGCGCGGAGAGGACATGGATGATCCCTTGATCTTGTGCCATTAGTAGCCGTTGTGAGGAGGTGACCTGTCACTTGGGGGGAGGGGGCGGGGCACCAGTGGGTAGCTTTGCCCCGCAATGCTCGCACGCCAGTGTAATGCATTATTATGTGCTGCAGCGTGGTGCCGGGGGGGTAAAAGTGTTGGACTTGGTCCGACACTCCGGTCTGAGAAGCTTGACTCCATCCATGTTGGACTAAATCCGAGGTGGTACAGGTAGGGGGAACTCAGATGCAAAATGGATAACGTCCGGCAAATAAAGGCACCTGGAAATTTAAACCACCACTAAAGGCAGATAGCAAAATATTGGTATTAAAGGGATACTGTAGGGGGGTCGGGGGAAAATGAGTTGAACTTACCGGGACTTCTAATGGTCCCCCGCAGACATCCTGTGCCCGCGCAGCCACTAACCGATGCTCCGGCCCCGCCTCCGGTTCACTTCTGGAATTTCAGACTTTAAAGTCTGAAAACCACTGCGCATGCGTTGCCGTGTCCTTGAGCCCACTGATGTCACCAGGAATGTATATCACAATTGCAGTATGGTCTGTGTCTGTGCAGTACGCTCCTGGTGACATCACCGAGATTGAGGACATGGCAACGCAGGCGCAGTGGTTTTCAGACTTTAAAGTCTGAAATTCCAGAAGTGAACCGGAGGCGGGGCCGGAGCATCGGTGAGTGGCTGCGCGGGCACAGGATGTCTGCGGGGGACCGTTAGAAGCCCCGGGTAAGTTCAACTCATTTTCCCCCGACCCCCCTACAGTATCCCTTTAAATACCGATATTTTACCATAAAAGCGTAAAAAATATCAGTATTAAATGACAATATTTTACTATATATATATATATATATATATATATATATATATATACCAGCATTTAACATTGGCGCCTATGGCGGCGCACAAATAGTCCACTGTTTCGAAATGGACATCCTACTACAGCAGCAAAAGACATCAGGATCCAACAAGCCGCATTGACAACACGGTATCTGTTCCCGATGTTAGCGAATCGTAGAGTGAACCTAGTCTTGGTCTTTATCTGGTTAATTCACCCTTTTTGGAAAGTGTTGCAGAATTGACCAGTCCCAGACGAGGCAGTACGACCGCTCTGCATGTCCAGCAATTGTCACAGCGACAGCACACGGGTCAGAGAGGCGAGGGAGAGGCAGGCTTGGACTCTCTCCAGCCACGTTCAGGTTTAACCTTAGTCGCTGGCAGCCCTGCCAATGAAAACGGCAACAATATCATTTGAAATAAGTAGCAGGGCGATGAGGGTGCTGCAACAATTAGTAATCTTATTAAACGGACTCCGGCCAGAGGGAAACAAAGGTTACGATTCAGCTGTGGTTACACAACATGGCGCAGATTAGCGGGACTTCAAAATTAGGAGCAGGGAAACTAAGCTGGGCGTTAGAGAACGTCAGCGGCGGCGCCGGGGGCTGCGGATCAGCAACGCTCGTCCAAGTGGATTACCGATCCAGACGCACAATTAGGTGATAGCTGGGAACTGTGCAGACGCCAATGAAAGAAAACAACCCTGTTAAAGGCAGCCTATCCCTATTAGTAGCTTATAGCATGTTACTAATGGCAGAGAAGCTGTGCCCAGACTTATAAATATGAGATAAGATGGGGAAAACACACACTGAGGACCAGTGTACACTGGGCAGATCCGCCGGCCGCATCCGCTTGAAAATCCACGTGGCTAATGTATCTCTATGGGCTGGTGCACACCGGCGGTTTGAGGTTTTTAGCAAGCCGCAAACGTGCCTCTTGCTGCACGTTTGCGGTTTGCTTAAAACCTCAAACCGCCGGTGTGCACCAGCCCATAGAGATACATTAGCCACGCGGATGCTGATGCGGATGCGGCCGGCGGATCACATACAAAATCCGCTCGGTGTGCACCCGGCAAATATCGGCTCTCTGCTCCCAAAACCACTAGCGTTTTGACGATCTGCTAGCGGTTTTGGTGTGCACTGGGCCATACACACAGAGATAGCACACCTGAACTGAGAAGCATATGAAGGGTGACATATTGACTTTTAAAGTGGTAGGACCCTTTCACACCAGGGTGGTGCGGTACTTTTACTGCACCCCACTGCCGGGCAATGAAAGTCTATGGAGACTATCATACTGCCACGGTACGGCGCGATGTGACGGAAGGGACGTTGTCGCCGCATCCCCCACGCAGGTCCAAAACTACATTACCGCGCGGCCTCTGTGTCGACTTGCAGCGATCTGGGTCAGCCCGGAAATCATGTTAGTCTATAGTGATGCAGGGAATTTCAAATATTTACAGACGCAACGTTGCGGCATGCATGCGCGGATGTGTATTTTTACAGTATGCTTCCGTGCACTGCCGCATACCCCAAAGCAGGAAGTGACTGCAAGCGCACATCACTTCCTGCTTGGACTAATGCAAGATGGGGAATGCCGCATTGTAACACGGTATCCTCCGAAGGCAAGCTTTTGGCGGTGCGCCGCAGTTTGTAGTGTGAAATCGGCCGTAATGTTAGCAAAAACATGTTATTCCTCTAAAACATTAAACACAGTGAAAAATGAATATGAAACACTATGAGACTGCTCTGATGTCTTTTGAATGCATATTTGCACCACACCGGAGCTGACTGATATTATTGCCGACTAGGGGACAAATGATCAGATCAGATGTACTCCCAGTGAAGAAATTAGTGTGGAAGTAAAGCAGATAAAGTTCTCTGTTACCCCCCCCCCCCCCCCCCACACACACACACCTTTAAATCCCTGACGTTCTAAATCCCTGCGGCCGCAGGTGGTTTGTTTTACCTTTTTTTTTTTTTTTTTAATCATGTAGCTAGCCTAGAGCTAGCTACATGATTTCCCCCTCCCTGCTCCCTCCCACCCTTCCGATCGCGGCCGGCGATCAAGCCCATCAGGAAATCCCGTTCTGAACGCCATGGCGACGAACGGAACGATGTAATCGACGTAATCGGCGTCGTGACGTCAGGGGGAGTCCCGATCTACCCCATAGCGCAGCCTGGCGGTGATTGGCCAGGCTGCGCAGGGGGTCTGTGGGGGGGCCCTCTTTCGTGGCGGGTAGCGGCGGATCAGCGGCGAGCGGGTAAGACACGCAGCTAGCAAAGTGCTAGCTGCGTGTTTAAAAAAAAATTATGCAAATCGGCCCACCAGGGCCTGAGCAATCCAGCGCGGCGTTACTGGACGAGCTGAGCTCGTCCACAGGGCCGGCTCGCTCATGAGGCGGGGTGAAACTTTTGCCTCAGGCGGCACATTTCTAGGGGCGGTACCCGCCCGTCCGTGGGTGCGGAGAGCCGGCCGCCGAGCTGGAGGGGTAGCGGGCAGGACGGGGTTATTGGGCCTAGCGCTCCCCTCCAGCCTTAAATAGTTCAGAAGCAGCCGCTACTCGTAAGAGGCACGGGCGGGGAGGACTCACCTCTTACTCGCTCCAGCGTGCGCTCCACTGACGTCACTTCCTGCACTTCCTCAGGCGGCAAAAAGTCTAGGGCCGGCCCTGTCCGTAACGCCCAGGAGGTTAAGGACCATTTTGCTGTCTGATTACCTCACAGTGATCACCTGGTAAGGAACCAATGAAACGGGCTCCTTACCCATAGGAGGAAGCTAGAATCTACGCCGCATCAGGGATCGAGAGCCACAGATGCGGCATAGATTCTCATTATTGCGGTCCCCGGCCAGTTAAACGTATAACCAGACGTTTGGATATTTCCATCAAAAGAAGGTAAAAACAAACAAAACAAAAAAAAGGTTGCCTATGCCTAAAACAACCCTGGTGACGCAGAATCGCATTATAGTAAACTCTACTATCGCAAACCTCTGGATATAGTACCCAGTTATCAGGTCCCAGCAGTCTGTATAAATATGCAATGTATGACCAATTCTGATATAGTAAACTTCTGATATAGTAAACTACTTTTCCTGGTCCCTTGGAGTTTACTATAAAGGCATTCTACTGTATGTGGATTGTTTGACTTAAAGCAGACCTGAACTCAGAACTTCCTCTCATGGGGAGATATCAAATCACAACTTGTGATTAGACAAGGATAAGGGGTAATTAGACATTAGACTCTCTAAATACATACAGGGTGCATTTTCCTTTTGTCCTGTGCAAGAGTTCAGGTCCACTTTAACGGGCAGTTTCCAATGTTTGTTCAGCTAAAACTCCTTAAAGGACAACTGAGAGAGTGATATATGGAAGCTGCTGTTTATTTCCTTTTAAACAATACCAGTTGCCTGGCAGCCCTGCTGACCCTCTGCCTCTAATACTTTTAGCCACAGACCCTGAACAAGCATGCAGCAGATCAGGTGTTTCTGACATTATTATCAGATCTGACAAGATTAGCTGCATGCTTGTTTCTGGTGTGACTAAGACACTACTGCAGCCAAACAGATCAGCAGGCCTGCCAGGGAGCTGGTATTGTTTAAAAGGAAATAAACATGGCAGCCCCCATAGTCTTCTTACTTCAGTTGTCTTTAATAAAACCACCCATACCATTGTTTTACTAATGAGATGAGGTGCTTATGTTCTTTTTGCCCCTTGTTTATACCACATTTTTTGCCATCCCCAGGGCCGGATTTACCATAAGGCACTGTAGGCACGTGCCTACAGGTGCCTGCTGATGGAAAGGGAGCTCACTTTCCTCCCTGAGTGTCGCTCTCTCTCCTTCCCTATGCAGAGTCCTGAGCAGAGTGTAAATGAGAGGTTACTCACCCAGCTCTTGGCATTCCACTGAGGAGCTCTCCCTTCAGTCAGGGGCACATCTAGCTACTTAATACTGACTGTACCTCTGGCTACCGAATACTAAGGGGCACCTGTAGCTGCTTACACCGGGCAGGGGAAGTAGGGGAGAGGTGATAGCTGGGACAGCCAGCTCACTTGTGGTGCGGTTCGGCTGAGGTTTGCAGGTCCATGGAGGGCAAAGTCTAAAGTTCCAGGACTTCTGTGCCTATAGGCTCCTGTGCTGTAAATCCAGGCCTGGCCATCCCATCTAATTATATAACCAGACGTTTTGTATAATTCCACTAAAATAGGGTAAAAAACAAACAAACAGAAAAATAGATTGCCTATCCCTAAAAACAGCCCTGGTGAAAAGCATATATGTGGCTTGTTTGACCTGACAGGAAGTTCCCAGTGTTTGTTCAGCCAATCTTATGCTTTATGTAGCTCTGTAATGCTGGCTACACACAATACATTTTTCCCACTCGATCCTCCACTCAATCGTTTTTCCGCTCCATTCTCCGCTCAATCGTTTTTCTGCTCGATTCTCCGCACGATTCTCTTATCTTCTGCTCGTTTTCCTTTTCTTTTTTCCATTCACTTCTATGAGAAATCGAGCGGTAAAAGGATTGAGAGGAATAACGTACATGATGGAATTGATCAATCGAACGTATCTATTGAGCGGAAAAATGAAACGTGTGTACCCAGCTTCAGGGCCGGATTTGTACTCTTTACCACCCTAGGCCACTGTCACCAGCCGCCCCCCTTCAGTATAGGTAGCGAGATGACCCCTCCCCCCTTCCCTCTAGTATCGGTAGCGAGATGACCCCTCCCCCAGTATAGGCAGCGAGATGACCCCTCCCCCCTTCCCTCTAGTATAAGTAGCGAGATGACCCCCCCTCCAGTATAGGTAGCCAGATGACCCCTCCCCCCTTCCCTCTAGTATAAGTAGCGAGATGACCCCCTCAGCATAGGTAGCCAGATGACTTCTCCCCCCTTCCCTCTAGTATAGGTAGCCAGATGACCCCTTCCCCTTCCCTCCAGTATAGGTAGCCAGATGACCCCTCCCCCTTGCCTCCAGTATAGGTAGCCAGATGACTCCCTTAATCCCTCCTTTTCCCACCCCTGCACCTTTCAGTATAGGTAGCCAGCTCACCTACACACTGCAGCAGCCATCTGTGTCACTCATTTTTCCGATTGTCTCCAGTGCAGAAGCTTCCCCTTCCCCTCTGCCTCCAATGCTGCCTAAGTCCATAGCCGCGGCCACAATGCAATTGTGCACAGAGAGCAAGGTGCCTGCTGCGGTCAGGCGCTCGCCTGATCTCCCTGTATTGCAGCGTTTGGAAGCTTGCAAATGCTGCACCAGTTTAGCCTGCTGCTTTGGTGCCCCTGCTCTTGTGGTGCCCTAGGCCATGGCCTCGTTGCTTTGGCCTAAATCCGGCCCTGCCCAGCTTTAGACTGCTCAGCCAGCTTCATGACTTTACTTCTCTCTGCTACAGTTACAGCACACCTGAGGTAAACTTCCCTTCACCCGATCTTATCATTATCCTGAGCTCACAGAATAGCATAGAGAGCACCACTCAATAATATAATAGATACAGTACAAGCCACCTGTGCAGCTCAGTAAAGCAACAAGTACATCCATTAGAAGGCAACTGTTACGTGGCACACTGATGTGGTAACAAAATCTTCACTCAGTCACTCAGTCAGCAGTAAAGTGATATAGATACAAAAATAAAAAACATTTAAAATGAGAGAGTCCCCTGGAGACTGTAGGTACCATGCTCAAAAGAACAACCTCCTTCATTTTACAATACACACAATAAAGATACAGTGCTGGTTATCCAGAACTTAAAGCAGACCTGAACTCAGAACCTCCTCTCTGCTCTAAAGATAAGCAACTGGATAATAACCTTTAGTTTCAAAACGTTTTATTTGAAAGTAGAAAGACAACAAGATAACAGTCAGTGGGCTTGATTCACTAAGACAAATAGAATGCATAGTTATTTGGGTTGAAAAAAGACATACGTCCATCGAGTTCAACCAGAGAACAAAGTACAACTCCAGCCTGCTCCCTCACATATCCCTGCTGATCCAGAGGAAGGCGAAAAAATCTTACAAGGCATGGTCCATTTAGCCCCAAAAGGGAAAAATTCCTTCCTGATTAGTGTAGCCTTATCAGAGTTAACACACCTTCTCAGTGTTAACACGTCTTATCAGAGTTAATATGCCTTATCAGAGTAGCATAGCAAACGCTATGAACTTATGCCTGCTAATTGGCAATGACGAGAGCTACACTCGTCCTGCCCTAAGCCCCTGCGGGTCCAATTGCTTTAAAGGACATTATCCCCGTACTTTGATTGGCCCAATAGGCTGCCTGTCAAGTCTCCTGTCAAGTGATACAGGAACCTAATACAGGAACAATAACATAGATAACATGCAAGGCAACACGAAATAGATAGGATCAGCGCATTATTCAAGTATTAAGATATCATCTGATTTCTCAAATTAGAGGTGGAGGTTGATTCCCGGGGTTTTTCCCTTTGCAATTTGCATGGACCCAATTATGCTCAGAGTATGGATTGAGACCCAAACCCCCTCGAAACTCTCCAAGGCTCCAAAATCATAGAGAGCCCATCCATTTTGTCCTGAATCAAAGCATTCAACCTATCACCTACCTGTTGTTCACAGTGCACCCACCTACCTATGTGAGCACACGCAGTGTCACTGTGCCTGTCCGCTACCTGTCTGTGTGTGACAGGTGCACATTGTAATACCCATCACTGCATATACCTACTACCTGTTGTTCACAGTGCACCCACCTACCTACGTGAGTTGAGCGCACGCAGTGTCACTGTGCCTGTCCGCTACCTGTCTGTGTGCGACAGGTGCACATTGTAATACCCATCACTGCATATACCTACTACCTGTTGTTCACAGTGCACCCACCTACCTACGTGAGTTGAGCGCATACAGTGTCACTGTGCCTGTCCGCTACCTGTCTGTGTGTTATAGGTGCACATTGTAATACCCATTACTACATATACCTACCTACCTGTTGTTCACAGTGCACCCACCTACCTACGTGAGTTGAGCGCATGCAGTGTCACTGTGCCTGTCCGCTACCTGTCTGTGTGTGACAGGTGCACATTGTTATACCCATTACTGCATATACCTACCTACCTGTTGTTCACAGTGCACCCACCTACCTACGTGAGTTGAGCGCACGCAGTGTCACTGTGCCTGTCCGCTACCTGTCTGTGTGTGACAGGTGCACATTGTAATACCCAGTACTGCATATACCTACCTACCTGTTGTTCACAGTGCACCCACCTACCTACGTGAGCTGAGCGCACGCAGTGTCACTGTGCCTGTCTGCTACCTGTCTGTGTGTGACAGGTGCACATTGTAATACCCAGTACTGCATATACCTACCTACCTGTTGTTCGCAGTGCTCCCACCTACCTACGTGAGCGCACGCAGCGTCACTGTGCCTGTCCGCTACCTGTCTGTGTGTGACAGGTGCACATTGTAATAACCAGTACTGCATATACCTACCTACCTGTTGTTCGCAGTGCTCCCACCTACCTACGTGAGCTGAGCGCACGCAGTGTCACTGTGCCTGTCCGCTACCTGTCTGTGTGTGACAGGTGCACATTGTAATACCCAGTACTGCATATACCTACCTACCTGTTGTTCGCAGTGCTCCCACCTACCTACGTGAGCGCACACAGCGTCACTGTGCCTGTCCACTACCTGTCTGTGTGTGACAGGTGCACATTGTAATAACCAGTACTGCATATGCCTACCTACCTGTTGTTCACAGTGCACCCACCTACCTACATGAGTATGAGCGCACGCAGTGTCACTGTGCCTGTCCGCTACCTGTCTGTGTGTGACAGGTGCACATTGTAATACCCATTACTGCATATACCTACCTACCTGTTGTTCACAGTGCACCCACCTACCTACGTGAGCTGAGCGCACGCAGTGTCACTGTGCCTGTCTGCTACCTGTCTGTGTGTGACAGGTGCACATTGTAATACCCAGTACTGCATATACCTACCTACCTGTTGTTCGCAGTGCTCCCACCTACCTACGTGAGCGCACGCAGTGTCACTGTCAGAGCAGGGACAAGGTCCTCCAGCACCCAAGGCTGAGACACCAAAGTGCGCCCCTCCATCCCTCCCACCCCAGCCGTCACACACTGATTGCTATTAGACTAAGAGGGCCACAGGGCCCACAACCTCCCCAACACTTTAATATATAGTTATCTGGCTTGCAGTCACTGCTATGTATCCCCTTTTCTTATTTCTTTCTGCTTCATACACAATTAGGAATGACAGCTAAATGAATTGTGCGTCCCCTTCTACACTGCGCCCTGAGGCTGGAGCCTCTCCAGCTTATGCCTCGGCCCTGGTCACTGTGCCTGTCCGCTACCTGTCTGTGTGTGACAGGTGCACATTGTAATAACCAGTACTGCATATGCCTACCTACATGTTGTTCACAGTGCACCCACCTACCTACATGAGTATGAGCGCACGCAGTGTCACTGTGCCTGTCCGCTACCTGTCTGTGTGGGACAGGTGCACATTGTAATACCCATCACTGCATATACCTACCTACCTGTTGTTCACAGTGCACCCACCTACCTACGTGGGTTGAGCACACGCAGTGTCACTGTGCCTGTCCGCTACCTGTCTGTGTGTGACAGGTGCACATTGTAATAACCAGTACTGCATATACCTACCTACCTGTAGTTCACAGTGCACCCACCTACCTACGTGAGTTGAGCGCACGCAGTGTCACTGTGCCTGTCCGCTACCTGTCTGTGTGTTATAGGTGCACATTGTAATACCCATTACGGCATATACCTACCTACCTGTTGTTCACAGTGCACCCACCTACCTACGTGGGTTGAGCACACGCAGTGTCACTGTGCCTGTCCGCTACCTGTCTGTGTGTGACAGGTGCACATTGTAATAACCAGTACTGCATATACCTACCTACCTGTAGTTCACAGTGCACCCACCTACCTACGTGAGTTGAGCACACGCAGTGTCACTGTGCCTGTCCGCTACCTGTCTGTGTGTGACAGGTGCACATTGTAATAACCAGTACTGCATATGCCTACCTACCTGTTGTTCACAGTGCACCCACCTACCTACATGAGTATGAGCGCACGCAGTGTCACTGTGCCTGTCCACTACCTATCTGTGTGTTATAGGTGCACATTGTAATACCCATTACTACATATACCTACCTACCTGTTGTTCACAGTGCACCCACCTACCTACGTGAGCACACACAGTGTCACTGTGCCTGTCCGCTACCTGTCTTTGTATGACAGGTGCACATTGTAATACCCATTACTGCATATACCTACCTACCTGTTGTTCACAGTGCACCCACCTACCTACGTGAGTTGAGCGCACGCAGTGTCACTGTGCCTGTCCGCTACCTGTCTGTGTGCGACAGGTGCACATTGTAATACCCATCACTGCATATACCTACTTGTTGTGTTCAGTGCACCCACCTCATCACTGCGTATACCTACCTGTTGTGTTCAGTGCACCCACCTACCTACGTGAGTGCATGCAGTGTGATATACCACTCCATGCATACCTGTTAACTGCACCTGTGTGACTGCACATTGTATTAGTCAAGTCAGTGAATACATTTCACTTCATTCCCCCCCCCCCTCCCCGATATGGACACAACGGACAAAACAAGCAGAGGTAGAGGCAGACCAAGAGGAAGGCCACCCGGCAGGTCTGTGCGAGGTCATGTTGATGTGATTTCGTGTGGCCCTGGCCCAATGTACAGTGCCCAGAAGAAGGCACGTCCCGTTAACTCCCAAGATTGTCAGGACGTGGTTGACTATTTAACACAGAACACCTCATCTTCCGCAGCCACCAGCGCTACTACAAGTACCACATCCGTTGCATTTCACACTTCGGAGAAGTTAATTGGTGGGAAATTAACTGATTCACAGCCATTATTGTTACAACCAGATGAAGGCGCTAAGCAAGTTACACCACCTCATATGTCTGAGTTAGGCGGCGACACTATGGACGTAACGTGTGAAGATGATGAAGTACCTGCTGTTGGTGAAGTTTATGAGGTGTCTGAGGCAAGCGAAGCTGGGCAGGATGATTATGATGATGATGATACGGATCCCACGTATGTTCCCAATAGAGGAGATGAACAGGGGGACAGTTCAGACGGGGAGTCAGAGAGGAGTAGGAGGAGACGAGTTGCTGAAAGAAGCAGGGGGAGCTCGTCATCAGAAACAGCTGGGGGCAGTGTCTGGCGCCATGTATCACCACCTATGTGCAGCCAGTCAATATGCCCTTCAAAGTCAGCTGCTGATGCCACCATAGTACCATCACCCCAGGTGGGCTCAGCGGTTTGGAAATTTTTTAATGCGTCTGCCTCAGATCGGAGCAATGCCATCTGTTCTCTCTGCCTCCAAAAATTGAGCCATGGAAAGGCCAACACTCACATAGGGACAAGTGCCTTACGAAGGCACATGGAGAAAAGGCACAAATTGCATGGGAAGAGCACCTGAGCAAAAGCAGCACCTCCTTCAGGTGCAGTGTCTTCAGCCGCTTTCTCCCTTGCACCTTCACAGCCACCCTCCTCCACTCCGCCTCTGCCCTTAAGCGGTTCCTGCTCTTCTGCCCACAGCAGCCATGTGTCCGTGAAGGAAATCTTTGAGCGGAAGAAGCCAATTTTGCTAGTCACCCCCTTGCCCGGCGTCTGACAGCTTGCGTGGCGGAACGGTTAGCTCGCCAGCTGTAACCATACAAGCTGGTGGACTCTGAGGCCTTCCGTAAATTTGTGGCCATTGGGACACCGCAGTGGAAGATACCAGGCCGCAATTATTTCTCTAAAAAGGCGATACCCAAACTGTACCGTGAAGTTGAGAGGCAAGTGGTGTCATCTCTAGCACACAGCGTTGGGTCAAGGGTCCACCTGACCACGGATGCCAGGTCTGCCAAGCATTGTCAGGGCAGGTACATAACTTACACAGCCCATTGAGTCAACCTGTTGACCGATGGCAAGCAGGGAGTACGTGGCTGTGCAGCGGACCAACTTGTGACACCTCCACGGCTTGCAGGCAGGCCTCCTGCCACCTCCTCTCCTCCTGCTAAATCCTCATCGCTGTCGTCGTCCTCCTCCTCCTCCTTGGCTGAGTGGCAGTTCAACTCTACTGGTGCTGCGATCTCCTCTCCAGCTACACAGCTCCATCTCCCCAGGGCCCATGCTGCATGCCAGGTACGACGGTGTCACACCATCTTAGACATGTCTTGCCTCAAAGCGGAGAGCCACTCTGGACCAGCTCTCCTGGCTGCTCTTAACAAACAGGTGGATCAGTGACTGACCACACACAAGCTGGAGATCGGCAACGTGGTGTATGACAATGGAAGCAATCTGTCATGGCATGCTTTGCAGACATTCAGCGGAGAAACAACTTGCCGTTGAGACGCTTGATATGTGATAGCCTGACTCGCTGGAATTCGACCCTGGTCATGTTCTCTCGCCTGCTAGAACAGGAGAAAGCCGTCACCCAGTACCTGTACAATTACAGTAAAAGGACAAAATCTGGGGAGATGGGGATGTTGTGTCCCAACAACTGGACACTGATGCGAAATGCATGCAGGCTCATGCGGCCGTTTGAAGAGGTGACCAACCTGGTGAGTCGCAGTGAAGGCACCATCAGCGACTTGTAAGCTCACTTCCTGGAGTGTGTCCTGAGCTGTAGCCACGGGTGGCCACGCTACTAGACCCTCGGTATAGGCACAAAGTGGCGGACATGTTACCAACTCACCAGAAGGCAGAAAGGATGCAGCACATGCAGAACTATGCTTTACAGTACGTTTAAGGGTGATGTCACAGCACAACGCAATAAAGGTACCACTGCCAGTAATCCTTCTCCCATGTCCACACAGGCAAGGACAGGACGCTCCAGTGATCTCATGGTGATGTCGGACATGCGGACATTCTTTAGTCCAACGCCTTGCCTTAGCGCTTCCGGATCCACCCTCCACCAACGCCTGGACCGGCAGGTAGCCGACTACCTGGCCTTAAGTGTGGATGTAGACACTGTGAGCAGCGATGGACCTTTGGACTACTGGGTGCGCAGGCTTGACCTGTGGCCAGAGCTGTCCCAATTTGCCATCCAACTTCTGTTTTGCCCTGCCTCAAGCGTCCTGTCAGAAACCGGAAAATCGTATACTTACTTTCCGTAATTTTCCTTTCCTGGATCAAACGATGGCGGCATACCTACGGGTATTGGCTCCGCCCCCAACCCTGATAGGACAGTCCACTATAAAAGCTTTGACTCCCCCCCCTCCAGCCATTCTGGTGAAAATCAGTCCTCGAATGGACAAGAGGGAGGGATTCGTATGCCGCCATCGTTTGATCCAGGAAAGGAAAATTACGCAAGGTAAGTATACAATTTTCCGGTTTCGTGTATCAAACATGGCGGCATACCTACGGGATATAACAAATCACACATGAGGGAGGGAAATATGCAAAACACAAAATTTATTTACACTGCAAGAACCGCTCTCCCAAACTCAACAGGAGTCAGTGAGGAAGGATCAACATGATAATGATTCATAAATGTATGAACTGAAGACCAACTGGCCGCCTTACATATTTTTTCAACAGACACTTTTGAAAAACATGCCCAGGAGGCAGACATGCCCCTGGTAGAGTGCGCATGTACTTCAGATGGAGCAGGTAAACCTCTCAAGACATAGCATTTTTTAATGACCTTAACCAACCATGCAGAAACAGTTCTAGCTGATACATTCTTCCCTTTTCTAGGACCTGTATAGTTTACAAACAGATGGTCAGAATCTCTGAATGTAGCTGACGCATCCAAGTAAGCCCTGATACAATGGCCAACGTCCAAGGGATGACATGAACCTTCCGAAAGAAAGACAGGCAGGACTAATTCTTGATTCACATGAAATGATGAGGATACTTTTGGGACAAAATGTAACACTGGCCTAATGACTACTCTATCTGGAAAAAATTCTAACAGATTGCCTGAACAACCTAGGGCTTGAATATCTGACACCCTTTTCCCTGAGGCAATGGCTGTTAAAAAGACTGTTTTTAAAGACAGATTTTCCAGAGAGACTTTTTCCAGAGGATAGAATGGAGGAGATGATAAGGCTTCCAGTACTACTGATAGATCCCATTTTGGAAAGAACGGCCTTCTTGGGGGCCGCATCTTGAAGACTGCCTGAATGAATTGTATTACCAGAGGGTGCGTTGCCCAACGATCTCCTGTCAATGCGGATAGTGCTGAAACTTGAACCTTCAGTGCTGATACACTCAAACCTTTTTCTACTCCTGACTGTAGGAAATCTAACACATGCTGAAGAGAGAAATTCCTTTTTCTGAGGCAAAGGCCGCAAATTTTTGCCAAATCCTGTAGTAGGTGGAATTAGTAGATGCTTTTCTAGCCTTCAGGAGGGTATCCACTACTTCGCTTGAACATCCCAAGTCTATATACCTTTTCCTTTCAGTTTCCAAGCAGTCAAACTGAGCCTGTCCACTCCTGGATGCAGAAGATTCCCCTGTGACAGAAGACTGTGGGATACTGGCAGTCTCATTGGTTCCTCCATGCTCATTAGCATCGCTAGGGCGAACCAGGGCCTCCTGGGCCAGTATGGCAGAATAGCAATGATCATGCATGATTCTCTGTAAAGTCTTTGGAGGAACCTGGGAATTAGCGGAAAGGGAGGAAACGCATAGCCCAGTGCGAAACTCCACTCCTGTATCAGGCAGTCCACCCCTTCTGCCGCAGGATGATGATAGCGGGAGAAGAACTTCTCCACTTTCCTGTTCTGATATGATGCCCACAGATCCAGTTGTGGCCTGCCCCATTTTGCAGAGATCTGTAGGAACACTTCCGTGTCTAGAGACCATTCGTGGGGATCCGCGAAGTGCCTGCTTAGATGATCTGCCAGGACGTTCTTGTCTCCTGGAAGGTAAGTGGCCGACAGACTGGCTAGATTTTTCTGAGCCCATGACATCAATCGACTCGTTTCCATCAGTAGGGAGTAGCTTCTTGTTCCCCCCTGCTTCCTGATGTGAGCAACTGCCGTCACGTTGTCAATTTGCAGCAGTACTGACTTGCCGCAAATCAGGTGATGAAAGGCTTTTAATGCTAAAAAGGCTGCTCTGAGTTCTAGCAGATTTGAGGGTACTCCAACCTGTCTTGTATTCCACCTGTTCTGGCACCACCTGCCTTGGCAATGTGCTCCCCAACCTGTCACACTTGCATCCGTTGTAATCACTATCGGGACGTCTGGCTGTATCTGCAGACAATTCCTTAAGTTTTCTTCCTTGATCCACCAATGAAGTGAATTCCTTACTTCGAAGGGTAATCGTATCCTCTGAATCAGGGACACCCTGTTCCACCTGTTCAGGAAGAAGCACTGAAATGTTCTCAAATGCCAATGCGCCCATCTCACCATCAGGATCGTAGAGGATAACGTTCCCAGCAGGCTCCGGCACTCTCTTGCCAATAGATGAGAAACTGCTAGGGCCTTGCATACCTTCTCCTGAATAGATACCACCTTCAGGTCCGGTAAGCAGACCTGATTCCTGAAGGTTAAGAATCTTGCTCCAAGGGGCGTGGCCTGGCACCGATGGAGATGGCAGCTTAGTTCCCAGCTCTCCTCCTGGACTCAGAAATATGCCCCATAACAGCCACAAACAAGCTTTACAATAGAAGGGGGCACACTGGCAAGGACTCCTGACCTCCCAGCACCAGACCCAAGCGACCAGAGCTGATTCACCGCCTGCCCGCGGACCTCCGCGCCAGACGCGCTCCATCTGCGGCTGACTAAACTACGCGAGGCCCCGGCTTCGGCGGCGCGACTAGGCCGCAATTACGCATCTTGCTCCAAAAAGCACCCCGGGCTGCAAGAGACTGATACTGGAGCCCTGCGCATATCATCAAAGGATCCAGCAGGTATTTCAACCCTCCTGTCCCCTTACTATCTGGAACTATCTGAGATCTTTTTGTTGGCAAACATCATCTCCCTCTATCCTCACTAATACCAGCTATATACATTCCTAAGTTGTCTCTATACTTACACTAGCCACTAATTGACTGCACAAAGATCCATGGGCTAAACATTAAAGAGGGTCTTACTACTACTCATTATACGTGACAGATTTGTGTATTTACTACTGCTGAGATATCGAAAAATGGCGCAGACTCCACAATTAGACCAACTGACCCCACAGTTTCTTACAGTGGAAGTACTCGATGAAAGATTAGCAGCACTATTTGAGAAAATTACGCTATCACATGCTAATGAGTTATCCAAACTATCAAACGAACTGAGAGGTGAAATATCCTCAATCGGATCCCGTACAAATGATATGGAGAAAAAAATGGACCAACTCACGGAATATGTTAATACATTAGAGGAGGAGAATGCTACTTTAAAGGATGATGTGACCATTTTGAAACTGCAACAAGAAGACCAGGAGAATAGGGACAGACGACAAAATTTACGGTTTAAAGGAGTCCCAGAATCGCTTAAGGATCCAGAGATAAAACCCTTTCTGATTTCACTCTTTCGTAAACTGGCTCCGGAAGTAACCGATGGAGATTGGAGACTTGATAGAGCCCACAGATCACTGGGCCCGCTACCTGAACCTGGTAAAAGACCTAGAGACATAGTGGTGAAATTCCACTTTTACGAAAGCAAAGAGATCCTAATGCGCGCCGCACGGAAACACGAGTCGATAGAGCATAACGGCTGTCGTGTACAAATATTCAATGATATTTCAGTCTCTACTCTACTTAAAAGGAGGGCTATGCAACCAGTAACTGCTCTTCTCCGCAAGCAGAACATCCCATACAGTTGGGGCTACCCATTCAAACTACTAGTGAGAAAAGATGGCCGGATACTCTCAATTACCAACATAAATGAAGCTGACTCCTTTTTTGAGAAACTGGGCATCCCACAGACAGTAGCAGAGATGCGTCCGAATATTCCGGTGAAACATGCTCGGTCACCTCAAAAAGAGTGGACTGAACACCCTTCTAAAGTATCACGTGTCAGTAACCGACGCTCAGCAAACATATCCACTATGGAAACATGAAAAGACTACCGATCAGATTTGAATCCTTATACAAGCCTCTATACGGAGATCATGGGAGAGCCTTCCTCTCCCCGACGCCAGTCACTTAACCCCCACAGGTGTAGTAGACGGGCCACCACCATACTCTGTAGTGCCCTGCTCTCAGAGTATCGTTTTGTTCCTATCCTTGTCCTGTAATACTGATTACAGGCAAAGCTTATGCATAATTGTTCATTAATGATATCTTTCTCTCTCTTTTATTCATTAGCATTACTTACCATGATGATGTTGATTTCTGTTGTTCTTGATATGTTAAGTTGTAACTTTCTCTCTATCGCTAAATTTGCTTGTTGCAAATGTACTGACCCTCATTATTTCAAACAGGATTATGTTTCTATTCGACCTATCGCAGCCCAGCAGTTTTCTAAATACAAATTAAGACTGACATATGACACGGATTGGGTCCCACCCCACAGACATACACAGTGAAGCTCCTCTCTTACAATGTAAAGGGGTTAAATTCCATTAAAAAGCGTAACCTAGCTCTAAAACAATTTACAGACTCAAAGGCCGAAATTATATTTATCCAGGAGACACATTTTAAAAGGGGAGGCTCCTTAAAGTTTGCTTTTAAGCACTACCAAGATACATATACTGCCAGTGATGTGTCGGGCAAAGCAGGGGTCTCTATCCTATTGGCTAATGGTTCAGGTATTAAAGTTATAGACCACAAACTGGACCCGAAAGGACGCTATATCATACTTAAATGTCTGCTGGGTGGGACCCAGTTTATACTGGCTAATCTTTACGTTCCAAACGTAAAACAAATCCAATTTCTCTCTAAGGTGATGACTTTTATTGACAACATGGACTGCTCAGCCGTGATTATAGGAGGTGATCTAAATTTACTACATTCCCCCTATCTTGATCGAGATTCTTTGGTTAAACCCGATCCCCCTACACCCACAATTAAATTATCTAAAGATTTTCGACAATGGATAAGATCTCACCACCTCTTTGACACTGTTAGAATCTCAGATCCTACACAAAGACGCTATAGCTTTTACTCCCCGGTACACAAAACCCATACAAGGTTAGACTACTTCCTGGTAACAATTCCAATTTTGAGACTTATGCTCTCAGCCGATATACTGGACATTTCATGGTCAGATCACGCCCCCATAACGTTAGAAATTAAATTAGAAACACCAAGTCCCAGACCTTATCACTGGAGACTTAACGAATACCTCCTGCAAAATGAGGAAACTAAATCCCTCCTACAATCATCTTTACAGGAATACTTTTCAATCAATACAGGTTCGGTAGATAAGATATCGACCCTATGGGAAGCCCATAAAGCTTACTTCAGAGGACAATGTATGGCTTTAGGGGCAAAGAGAAAACAGGATAAGCTTATGCAGATCCGGGAAGTTTCGGAGAAGATAAAAGAGTCTGAAAAAATCTATGCTCAAACTCCCTCTCGTACAACATTGAAAAAGTTAGTAACCTTAAGAAACCATTTGAAAGATTTATATATGACTCGCACGGCTAAATCCCTACTATGGTCCCGACAGAGGTTCTATGCTCAAGCGAATAAACCCCATACTTTGATGGCAAGGATGCTCAGGGGCCCCAACCAGAAACATTCACCGGATAAAATCATTGATTCACTAGGGACACAACATCTAGATCCACAACGAATTGCAGACACGTCCGCTGGATACTACACAAAACTCTATTCCTGCTTAGAGAAGGGGAAGCATCCCGAGTTCAATGAAGAGTTATTTCTGAAATTCCTATCTAATTCGGATCTACCTAAATTACAACCTGAGGGCATTACATCTCTGAATGCCCCCGTAGATCGAGAGGAAATTGAGCTAGTTCTCAAATCACTGCCCCTGCGCAAAGCTCCAGGCCCAGACGGTCTCTCATATATATATTACAAGACTTATCAAGATATTTTAAGTCCCTATTTAACTCAACTGTTTAATGCCATTCTTGAAGGGAAAGAACACCCCCACAACCTAGGTCACTCATATATATCGGTAATTCTTAAACCGGGTAAAGATGACACCGATTGTGGCAACTACAGACCGATAGCCCTTTTAAATTCTGACTACAAAATTTTCACTAAAATCTTAGCGACTAGATTGGCAGGCTTACTACCCGACCTGATCAATAAGGACCAAGTCGGATTTATTAATTATAGGCAAGCGGGAGATAACACCAGGCGTACAATTTCTTTGATAGACTCTCTTAGACATACGAAAACACCGGCTCTATTACTTAGTCTAGACGCAGAAAAGGCTTTTGATAGGCTTAGCTGGCCATATATGTTTAATCTTTTACAATATCTAGGCTTCCAAGGCCCATTCCTACAGGCATTACGTTTTTTATACTCGGCCCCCTCAGCCCAAGTACGCTTACCACATGCCACCTCTGTTAGATTTCCCATTAAGAATGGCACACGGCAGGGATGCCCCCTTTCCCCTTTACTTTTCGTTCTCTGCATAGAACCTCTGGCGTCCGCTATACGAAATTCACCGGATATCTCAGGTATACAAATAGGTCATAAGCAGTACAAATTGTCATTATTTGCAGATGATATTCTCCTTACTCTTATAAACCTACATATCACACTCCCGAATCTGCATAAGCTTTTACGTCAATTTGGGGACCTGTCGGGATACAAAGTGAATACCACTAAAACAGAAGCCCTCCCCATTAATATTCCACCAGACAAGCTCATCCTATTACAAAACGGGTTCACCTATAAATGGTGCTCCACCTCGCTGAAATACTTGGGGGTTCAACTTACCTCAGACTATGATTCACTATACATCAACAATTTCCCCTCCCTCTTTGTAGAAATTAGACAGTTGCTTAATAAATGGTCCCCTCTCAAATTATCTTTCTTCGGAAGAATCTATAGTGTATCAATGACCATTCTCCCTAAACTTTTGTATCTATTTGAGACCCTACCTGTTAGGATCCCAATGAGCTCGCTACGCTCATTACAGAGAGATATATTACAATACATCTGGGCCTCGAAATTCCATAGAATACCTAACTCTGTTATGATCACTCGGAAGGAACATGGAGGTCTTGGACTACCTGACATTATTAAATATTACCTGGCCGCCCACCTAAGGCAGGTGGTGCCATGGACTCATTACCATGCATATACTAAATGGATGGAGATCGAGAAAATATGGTTAGCACCAATACATCCATGCTCTCTCTTATGGAACACCAACCTAGTACACACACCCTTACTGAAGACAATACAATTTACCAAAAATATCTGGTCCTACAGTAATAAAAAATTTGGCTTAATATCTCCAGCATCCACGCTAACCAATATATTGTTTCACCCTGATCTACCAAATAGCTCCATGCCCTACTTTGTAAAACATTGGTTAAAAGAGGGGGTCTTTCAACTAAGACACCTAATAGATCCTTTAACTAAAAACATGTACACCCCAGAACAAGCTAAGGTGAAATTTAAATTATCACCATTGATGCTTTATAATTATCACCAAATTAGACATTTTATACACTCACTAAGTGGATCATGGTCATTCGAGACGCCCACATCTTTTGAAATGCTATGCGCAAGGGGCCATACTCAACCTCATCTCATCTCAACGATATATCGAATATTAGCCACTCCACTAAACGATACGTTCACACATAGATATATGATGAAATGGTCTCAATACCTATCTATTGATATTACACCCCCCATGTGGCAGAGGCTTTGGAATGCCTCTTCCCTACTCCCCATATGTACGACGCATAAGGAGACTTACTATAAGGTACTTTTCTTATGGTATAGAACTCCAGAGATCATCAATAAATGGAACCCAACCATCCCTAGCTCTTGCTGGCGATGCCAGAAAACACAGGGCAACATATATCATATATTCTGGGAGTGCACTCGTATATCCCCCTTTTGGAACAAGGTTAAAAATATTCTGAGCGAAATTTTGGAAACACAATTAGAGTGTACTCCTTTAAATATGCTATTGGGATACCCATACCCAGGACAAACACGTAAAACCAGTAAGCTCTCGAGTATCATTTTAAACATGGCTAAACGCTTGATAGCCAAACATTGGCGTTCAACAAAATCACCAACCACAGAGGCTTTGATTAACGAAATTCTGGAGGTCAAGAGATTAGAAGAGCTCACGGCTCGTCTAAATGATACATTAGGCAAGTTCAATGAGATCTGGAGGCCATGGGACGTATGGCGGATCACACAGGAATATGGAGAAATACTCTGAAACTCCTAGAATAGGTCATATTGAAGGAATTTATACTTCCCCTTTCTATCATTAAACGATAATAATATTAACTTCAGTGTATGTGATCGCTATATGGGCTGCGATGGGTCGAATTTGAAACTCGCTTCTTTATATTCTATCCTATACCTCTTTCTCTTTCTTTATCCTCCCTTCTTACTTTCCTATTTCTCTGGTTTTGTTACTGCCAGCACTAGATTAGATACTATAGACCCAATTACGCATCTGAATGCATATATTAATCAGTGGGTCAAATAATGACATTAGCAGTATACACTGAGTGCACTGGGCGTACACTTATAGCTATACTATATAGATAATATATAGGTACATGTAATATTTTATTGACTCTACGACTCGAAAATCAGTCACTATGTCGGAGACAATAGATCTACGTCAGGGGGATCACTTGAGTGTATGATCCCTCAGGGCCTCGGGTTCCTCTTGATGCAGATAAAGTATTCTTCTATTCCAACTCCGATTATATAGTTAAGCGCACATGAGTGGCAGACATGTGCAACTCTTTTAGCTTAAGAAAAGGTTTAATACGTCAAGATATTTGTTATCTTTTCAATTAATGGTTATAAAGGGATATGCTCGAGTATTCTACTCACTTGGACTTTAAAAATCAACACTGTTGGTTGACCTATTGTATAGGAAAATCTGTCGTTAATGTAACCAGGTGTACTATCTACAGTTCCCTTGTATCAATGTCATAATTTCTATATGTTATGTGTAAAATTCTAAATAAAGAATTTAAAAAAAAAAAAAAAGAATCTTGCTCCCAGAAATATCATATCCTGAGAAGGGAGAAGCTGGCTCTTCTTGAGGTTGATTATCCAGCCTAGACTTTGCAGGAATGTTAGCAGCAGATCCTGATGCTGAGTTAATACCTCCCGGTCTTGGTGGAGTAAGAGAATATCGTCCAGATAGTGGTATATCTTTAGACCCCGTAACCTCAGGTATGCCACTGCTGGTGAAAGGATCTTCGTAAAGGTCCTTGGGGCTGTCGATAGACCGAAAGGCAGGCATCTGAACTGGTAATGGCGTCCTTCCATGCAAAACCTCAGATATTTCTGATAGTCCTTTTTTATGGGAATGTGCAGGTAGGCGTCTGAAAGATCTATGGTAGACATCCAGTCTGCCACTGCCACCATTGGAATGATGGACTGAAGGGACTCCATCTTGAAGTGCTTTACTTCTATGAAGCTGTTTAAAAACTTTAAATCTAGCACCGGCCTCCAGCCTCCCGATGCCTTTGGGACTAAGAAGAGTGGAGAATAGATTCCGGAAAAGCACTCTTCGGCTGGTACCGGAATTATTGCATTTTCCCTCGATAGAGACTGAACATACTGTCTCAGGGAAGCCGACTTGCTCCTGCCCAGAGGAATCTTTGTCGACACAAATCTGTTTTGCGGAGGTCTTCTGTTGAATCGCCAAAAATGACCCTGCCTTAGGGTCCTTATCACCCATGGGTCTTCGATTCTTCCCACCCAAGACTTCTAAAAGAGCTGTAGCCTGGCTCCTACTGGTTGGTCCTGAGTGGACAACCCGTCAAAACCGCTTCTGGCTCTGCTGGGGATCCGAAGAGATCTTTGGCTTGCTGTTTTTCAAGAAAGATGACTGGGTACCTCGCCAGTTCTTTCCGAATTGCTTTCCTGGTCTATAGGACCTTGCTTGTTGGTATCTATAGTTAAAGTTCCTCCTGGAAGCTTGTTGTCTGGGAGCCCTCTGCTTTCTATCTTGCGGGATCAATCCTGATTTCCCCCCTGTCACTTTAGATATAGCAGAGTCCATTTGAGGCCCGAACAAATGGGTTCCGTCAAAGGGGATCTTGTACCAGTTGGTTTTTGAAGCTTGATCCGCCGACCATGGTCTTAACCACAAAGCTCTCTTAGCAGTGATATTCCATAGCATTGCCCTTGCTGATGACCTGATTACATCAATTGCTGCTTCTCCCATGAAGTCTCCTGTCAGTTTTAGTTCATCCAGGGCCTTGATTATCTCCTGCTTATCCGTGCCATTATTCAAGGCCGTTTCAATGTTGTCGACCCATACTTTTGTAGCTTTCGCCAAGGAAGTTAGTGCCACTGCCGGTCTACAGGCTGCTCCTGCTGCTAAGAAAGCTTTCTTCAAGTCTGCATCCATCTTCCTTTCTAGCGGGTCTTTAAATGCTATAGCATTTTCTATTGGCAGAGTGACATGCTTAGCCAGTCTCATAATTGAGGCGTCCACAATCGGAGCTGAATCAAACAAATTCAAATCTTCCTGTTTTAGTGGGTACAGTTTCATGAATCTATTATTTAAAGATGGCTTCTGCTCAACCTTGCTCCACTCACTTAACACCACTTCCTTTATCACCTTCATTAAGGGAAAAACTTGCGGCTTTTGATCCAAGTGTGGATAGTACTTATCAGGCTCCTGTGAAGTACCTTCATCCTCTTGCCAGTTGCCGACTTAATAGCCATCAAGAAGGGTGGGACTAAAGCATAGCCAGATCCGACTGGTGGTGCATCTGCCTGAGGCGTAGCATCAGCTACTGAAGCCTGAAAAGCTGCCGATGTTCCCGGCTGCTGCGCCATATTCTGAAAGGTTTCTTGCACAGCCTGTTGTATAAATGCTAATACTTGTTGATTATCTGACTCCTATTCACGGCCAAGCTCCCGGAAGCATGATTCACACACCTTCTTCTCAGGAAGGGCTGGCTTAGCACAGGACCAACACTGATCCTGTACAGGTCTTTGAAAAGGAGTAACTGGGTCAGAATCAGGGGAAATAGACCACACCCTGCGAGACCCCCTTGGGGCTCTGTTAGCATAATAGTCTCTTTCAGAATACTGTCTGTATGCTGGATAATAAGATGGAGAACGTCTCCTCCTTTCCTGCCTATGGGCAGATCTGGATCTGGACCTTCTAGATTGACGTCTGGGTGAACGTCTTCTAGATGAGTCTCTGCGCCGCCTGCTCGGGCTTCTGCTACGAGATCGGCTTCTAGGGTCCCTTGAAGACCTTCTCCTTGATGCTGACTTGTTATCTTTTCTCCTCGACTTGGAGCGAGAATCCCTTTTCTGAGCAGAAGATGGTCGGTCCCTGGACCTTGAATGAACACTTCTTTCTTCATCCTGGCTGTGTTCCACTACCTTCTCTATCTCCACCACTTGCCCCTGGTTCTCCATCTCTGTTCCCCGATGAAAATAGGCTTTTAGCCTAATGACTCCCCGTCCGAACCTTCTGCCAGCTCTCTAAGCAGCCGGGTAGCTCATGTGGTACCAGCGCCAAGAACGCTACCCACAGTGAAGCTCTGCCGGTAATCACGCCTCCAGCCGCTCTTCCTGCTTCCTGTGCGGCGTATAAGCGTACTTCCGGCCGCCTCCGCCTCCTGCCGCTGTTCAATCAGCTTCGGCGCTCCAAGTCTCGCGATACGCGAGATCCCCTTCCGAGTACTCTTCTGCTCTCCGAGCAAATGCGGTGGCGCCAGCTAGAGAGGGGGACGCTAGGGAACTGCACGTGGGGAGAGAGGACGCCACTCGATCCTATTTAAGGATCCTGGACGTTTGGCATGCGGGAGAGGCTGAACCCGCCGCCAGCACAGGTACTTTCTTCTAAAAAGGAATAAATACAAAAACCTAGATAAAGAGAAAAAATAAAAAAGAAATTTAAAGAGAGAAAAAATAAGTGAACTTGTCCATGGCGACAGAAAAAAGGACAGAAAAAAAGAAAGGCTGGAGGGGGGGGAGTCAAAGCTTTTATAGTGGACTGTCCTATCAGGGTTGGGGCGGAGCCAATACCCGTAGGTATGCCGCCATGTTTGATACAGGAAAGGACCTTCAGCGCAGCTGGAGGCATTGTCACTGAGAAGAGAAGTCGTCTAAGTCACAAAAGTCTTCAGTACCTCACCTTTATCAAAATGAATCGAGCATGGATCCCGGAGGGCTACTGCCCGCCCGAAGACTAAGTCAGTCCCCACACACAGCATCTCTGCCTGCACGCCGCTTGACTGCCTGCCCCATGACTAAGTCAGTCCACACACAGCACCTCTGCCTGCAGGTCGCTTGACTGCCTTCTCCGCCACCACCAACAGGGTCCAGGACTCCAGGCGGATTCCTGAATTTTAGGCTGCTAGCAGCGGCCACTATAATAATTTTTCTGGTGCGTGTACATGCCTGCCTAATTTTTCTGGCTGCACTGTGGCGGCTGCAACAACAAAATAAAAGGCATGTACATTTGCCCATTCCCCTTCGTGATCATTACCTTGCCGCGGTGAAGGGGCTTGCGTATCACAATGAAGCAACACTTGCCCTCCATAAAAGAATCTCGATGCAGGTACTGAACAGCAAGCAGAACAAGTATTTAAAAAAATAGATGTAGGCTTTAACAATGGCAAAGAAAGAACCATCAACAGTTGATAAGGCAGTCAGAGATTGCCTGACATCACTGAGTGAGGAAGAGCAATCTCGCCATGGTGCGCACCAGTCCAGTCCAGCATGGCTGTTTGCATAACGCATATGCGTTTTGTATGCGTTTTGCATGCGTTTTTCATATTTTTTTTGCAAATCACTAGGAAGACAATAGGAAGTGGAATTACTTCATCAAACTTGTTTTTTTTTCTTAATTAAAAAAAAACATATAAAAACACAAACGCAATACCTCTGTGTGACCATTGACTTGCATTATGCATGTTTTCGCTGCATTTTCCGCAACGCTAGCATTTCTGCTTGGTGTGCTTCCTGCCTTTAACATTGTACCAAGAGGCACTAGGTAGGAATGTCCCTTATCCATACCTCTAATCATATTGGCCACAGAGCCCCTGGCAAAGCATAACTATAGGGCAAGTAGCCCCTGAAGGGGGTGGGGGGCTCTGTTTTTAACTCCCCCCCTAATGGTTTGTAGTTACACCTCTGGCACATGACAATATATATCAGAGAATCCTCGGACATAATTGGATTTATTCATAACCGTGCAAATATTAATTTACTTTTGGACGGCATGATTCTCCCATTAGGCAACCGGTCAATATCAATCCTGGATTTAATAAATGTAATTACTAACTTTGGCTCCTTGGCAGGTCTCGGTTTAAATACTAATAAATCCGAGATTATGTTCTGCACTGCGGCCTTCCGGCCCAGGAGGTTAGTTGGATTTAAGAAAAAAGATCATTAACGCTGAATACCTGCGTATTACATTAACAGATAATTGGAAATCCTTATACAAATTGAATTAATTTTCATTATTCAATCATTAAACTTTAGACCTTATAAAGTGGTACAAAATGGTAACACTACTTAGATTTTCCTACGCGTTATACCATAAATAGGAAAAAGCCAATGATTTTGGGTAGGCACGGTTTTGTTTAAACCTGCTGGATGCTTAATATATGGAACAGGACTAAACAAGCAAGAAATGTCAATAGAATCTTCCCCGTCCCTATCTTCCCAGTCTGCTTCAAAGCTGGATACACCTGTTTGCCATGAATAAGAATCTTTCAGTCTGGACATATACAAATACAGATTTAAAAGGTGGCTCAATAATAAAATGAAACCTTTGGTTCTCTTATCGAAAGTATTTAGAGTCTACTGAGTTTTCCTTTTTTCAAAGTTTTAACGAAAACCCAGATAGTAAGTCACATTCAAAACTATTTATGGAAAGTACCCCATCAAAATAGGTATGATTTCCTTTTTCTACTCTATCTTGATCCAGTCGCATCAACAAGGAGGAATGTGAGGATTGCTGTGAGACCAAAGGTTACCTCCAGACCTGTCTGAAACCTTCTGGTCCACAATACCAATTGACCCTATTGCTCTATTGTAGTGGCTGGATAGTGCACTGGTTAAGAGCTGACACAAGAGACCTGGGTTTGAATCTTGGCTCTTCCTGTTCAGCAAGCCAGAGCCTATTCAGTAGGAGACCTTGGGCAAGACTTCCTAACACTGCTACTGCCTATAGAGCGCACCCTAGTGGCTGCAGCTCTGGCGCTTTGAGTCCGCCAGGAGAAAATGTTCTGTGTCTTGTCTTGAACCTCCGCCTTTCCTTAGGTTGTGTGGTCACAATAGAACTATCTGGCATGTCTGGTGGACATGTCCAGCTGACAAAGTGAATGTTGTGTTACCTGTAAAAGCAGGATATTAAACAGAACGGAAAAGTCACACCGCATGCTAATCGCGTGTTGTTTTGCATACAGTCAATGAAAAGTATGCTTCACTGTTATTGCAAGTGTTTTGCAGTAATGCAGTGTGTTGGGATGCCACATACCGTTACACCGCACCGGCCACATTGTGAATGTCTCATTGGATTTTCATTTGCAGTACGGAATGCCGCTAGGGGTGTAACTAGAGGGGGGCAGCCCCTGCGATCACGGGGGGCCTAGAGCAGTTTTGAAGCCCCATCTACTAACCTTCCCTCCCTCCGATACAGAGGACTATACTTCAGATCAGGTGTTTTGCGGCTACACTTGTTATGGGTGTGAAGAATAAGATCGTGATGACCACACTTATTCTATGACCCTTGTGAGATGGGCCCCAAGGCCGTGAAGTGCACCAAGAGGAGGCAAGGGATGGGGGTGAGCATCGGGGACCCCATCAAAGTTTTGCTGGGGGTCCCCATGAATTTTAGTTACATCACTGAAAGCCACATTGCAATGCCCCACTGTTAACCTAGCCTCATGGTCATGAATTAATCAACTAGCCTTTAAGGAAAAAGACTGTTTAATCATTAAAGAGAACCCGAGGTGGGTTTAAAGAATATTATCTGCATACAGAGACTGGATCTGCCTATACAGCCCAGCCTCTGTTGCTATCCCAAACCCCTCTAAAGTCCCCCTGCACTCTGCAATCCCTCATAAATCACAGCCATGCTGCTGACAAACAGCTTGTCAGAGCTGGCTGTGTTTATCTCTATAGTGTCAGTCTGCTGCTCTCCCCGCCTCCTGCAGAACTCCGGTCCCCGCCTGCATCCCTTCCCTCCCTGCTGATTGGAGGGAAGGGACGGGGGCAGGGACCGGAGCTATGCAGGAGGCGGGGGAGCAGCTGAGACTGACACTACAGATGTAAACACAGCCTAACAGCATGGCTGTGATTTATGAGGGATTGCAGAGTGCAGGGGGACCTTAGGGGGGTTTGGGATAGCAACAGAAGCTGGGCTGTATAGGCAGATCCAGCCTCTGTATGCAGATAACATTCTTTAAACACACCTCGGGTTCTCATTAAAGCCTCATCGTTTTGTTATTTGGTTATAAATTGCCTTAATAAAGAGCACTGGCTCATTCAGTACTTGGCTCCAACAGCACGTATATATTTAGCCTCTCTGTGGGACAAGCATAACCTATATAGAGTCATCTGGAAATCTCAGAAAGGACAAAAACACAAAGGAACGCAGGAACCACTAAGTGCAGTCATTGAGATCAAATGATGTTAACATTTCATGCAAGATTTTATACTCACCAAGTGGGGTTGTCTAAAGAGTAACCAGCAAGGATAGAACATGGAGAAGTGACCATTTTACACTCAGAGTTTGAAATTTGGCTAAAAGGCACCCAAAGCAGAAAATTGGGTGCACAATAATTATTGTTTTGAAAATTACAATGTTATAGTTTTTGACATTTTTAGGCCTCATTCACATCTAAAAATGAAAACCAACAAGCGGTTTGCGTTTTTGTGCGCAGTTTTTTTTCCACTCCCGGCGCTCCACTGCGTGCTGCGTTTTTAGAAAAAGTGCTTTTCTAAGCGCTTTTCCAGAGCGGTTTTGAGATTCACTCAGTGACGCAAGTCAGGAAGTGAACTTTTTGACCCGGAAAATAATAAATACAATGTATTTATTCTAAAAACCGCGAATGCAATCGCCGCATGAAGCGGTTTTGTGAGCGTTTAGCGCTCTTCCTATACCTTTCATTATAGCAAAAACACCCCCAAAATGGTACAGACAACACTTTGCTGAACGCACAACCATGGTGATATGAACCTTCTCATAGAGATTCATTGCACAAGCGTTTTGTGGGTGATTTTAAAAATTGCCTGTGTTTAAAAAAAGGCCGAAAACGCCCCTAGTGTGAACGAACCCTAAGTGTTTTGGTACTCAGAAATTATTCATTTTTCAAAGTTATGGCTTTGAAATGTAATGTTTTCAAGATTCTAACTCTTTAGGGTTAGGCATCAGGAATGGGGGTTTTAGGGTTAGGTGTCAAGAAGAGAGAGTTTTAGGGTTGGGTGTCAAGAAGGGAGGATTTTAGGGTTAGGCGTCAGAAAGGGATGTTTCAGGGTTAGGCATCATGAAGGGAGGTTTTAGGGTTGGGGAGGATTTAGGGTTCGATATCAGGAAGGGAAGTTTTATGGTTTGGAGTCAAGAAGGGAGGTTTTAGGGTTAGGGGAGGATTTTAGGGTTCGATATCAGGAAGGGAGGTTTTATGGTTTGGCGTCTAGAGAGGGGGTTTTAGAGTTAGGCAATAGGCATCAAGAAAGGGGGTTGAGTTTAGGGCTAGGGGACAGAAAAGGGGTTTTAGGGATAGGCGTCAGAAAGGAGGGTTTTAGGATTTGGCGTCAAGAAGGGAGGGTCCTGTGTGAGAGTAGGGTTGGGTTAAGTTGTAGTAAAATATTGTTTATATATACGGATATTTTATTACGATAATTTACATTTTAAAAACAAAGGATATCCGTAGATATTAACAATAATGTCATTAATGAAAACGGGCACCCATTTATCCTCGTGCCCCTAATTCATGCACACTTGGGTTGTTGGACTAAGCAGGTCACACTCGCCAAGGGGTGCCTTGAGAAAATGTCATGAAGGAAGGGTTTCCTCACCCAGAAAACTTGTAAAACCACAGGGCTAACTGGATGCTCTGACAATGATCTCACTAAAGGACGAGTATCCACTAGTCGCTAAAAAAAAAACAGACGCGAAACAGGTTGGGACTGCATCAATAGCCACTGATAGGAAAATGTTTGTTGTTAAGCTCTTTCTTTGGTGGTCTTTGAGGTAATTGCTCTAGAAACAATTACTTAAAATGCAAACTGTTTGTAAATGAAAATCTGATGATCCCCTGCGAGGGAATCAGTTTAATACCACAATCTTTATTCTGTTTAAATTGCATTACCTCCAATAAAAGCCCTTGAAGCTAAAAGTGCCTCATGTGTTTTGTCCGTTGAGCCCAATGGGTTCAGGGAGAATAAAAAGCCAATACTGGATGCCTGAAGAAGAAATCTCAACGCCGATGTCCCTGAAAATCATAAGAGGACAGTGAGTGACTCAATTGGGTAGAGGATATCCATGCCATGAATATCATTTTTCGGCGGACTGACCATTCAAGATATGCAGTATGGCATTTACAGACTTCTTGTATAGGTTTATCCTCTGTGATAATATAGCATAGTGCTATTGTGTACTTAATGGTGGGGAAATTGGACGGTAATCCTCTTAACCTGTAGGGAAAGACATACCACTGGCTGTAACAAATGAGAATTCCACTCAGCCAAGACTTAAATACTACTACCCTCTGAGTGTGCTTTAAATATATGTGCGTGTGCGTGTGGTTGTACGTGCATGTACATGTAGTTATATAGTGTATATATATACTGTATATATATATATATATATATATATATATATAGCGTGTATATATATATATATATATATATAGTGTGTATATATATATATATATATATATATATAGTGTGTGTATATATATATATATATATATATATATATAGTGTGTGTATATATATATATATATATATATATATATATATATATATATATATATATACATGTTACAGCCAGAACCCGAAGTGTGGCCACTTCGGGTTCTGGCCGGCCAATGTGTGAAGTGGCCGCAGCGGAGCGGCCAATGTCAGAAATGTAATTACTACACTAAGCTACAATGTATTTTACGGCCGTCTCGCTGCGGCTTTCGCACTGCCTCCTCTCCCCCTCCTCCCCCCCCCTCCCCCTGCCTCCTATACGATACGGATTAGCCGGCGGGGACATGCGTGTCCCCGAGAGTCGTTCGTCGCGGCAGGGGTACCCTGCCGTTCCTGCAGAGCGAGTGCTCTGCTTCCCCTGCCGCGACGAACGACTCTCGGGGACACTGCTCCGTATCGTATAGGAGGCAGGGGAGGAGGAGAGGAGGCAGTGCAAAAGCCGGCGGCTTCATCTATTACATTGCCGCCGGCTATATTTAATGAAATTAAGCAAGTATGTTATACATATGGCCGCAGCGAGACGGCCGTAAAATACATTGTGCTTAGTGTAGTAATTACATTTCTGACATTGGCCGCTCCGCTGCGGCCACTTCACACATTGGCCGGCCAGAACCCGAAGTGGCCACACTACGGTTCTGGCCGTAACACAAATATATATATATATATATATATATATATATATATATATATATATATATATATATATATATATATATATATAAAATCGGATGTGTGTGTGTGTGTGTGTGCCGCGATCACGCGATAACGGCTTGACCGATTTGAACAAAACTTGGTATGCAGATCCCTTACTACCTGGGATGATATGTTCTGGGGGTCTTGGGTCCCCCCTGCACACGTGGGCGGAGCTACAAACAGCTAATCAGATTTCCCCCATTCAAGTCAATGGAAAAAATGTAAAAGGCTGCCATTCTGCCAGTAGGCAAGCCAGAGTCCCCACACTTGGCACAGTTGGTCACTTGGTGACTGAGGTTACAAATCTAGGAAAAGTGGGCGGAGTATAAAACAGCCAATCAAATTTCAGCCGTTCATTTTCAATGGGAAAATGTAAACTGCAGCCATTCTTAGACTGTTAATCGCAGGGTTCTCAAACTTGCCACAGTTGGTCACTGGGTGAATGCAATTAAGATTCAAGAAAGTGGGTGGAGCCTAAAAAAGCCAATCAAAATTCACCTATTGATTTTCAAGGAGAATATTTAAACTGCCGCCATTCTTACACTGTTAATGGCAGAGGCTTCAAACTTCCTACAGTGTGTCTTTGGGTAACTGGGGTCCAAATTCACTAAAGGGGCGGGGCCACAAACAGCCAATCAGATTTCCTTGGTGGATAAACTGCTTCCATTCACACATTTTTGATGCCAGGAACCTGAAAGCTCACAAACTTGGTCATTGAGTGACTGTGTGTCCAGGTTACAAAAAGTGGGCGGAGCCAAAAACAAATTTGACTAGGAAAATATAAACTGTAGGCATTCTTACACCGTTAATGGCAGTGTTCTCAAACTTTGCACAGTTGGTCACTGGGTGAATGAGATTAAGAATTTGGAAGGTAGGTGGAGCCTACAACAGCCAATAGAAATTCACCTTTCGATTTTCAAAGGGCATATTTAAGCTGCTACCATTCTTATACTGTTAATAGCAGATGCCTCAAACCTGGTACAGTCGGTCACTGGGTGATTAGGGTTCAAAATCAGAAAGGGGGCGGAGCCACAAACAGCCAATCATATTTGTTTCTTTTTCAATGGGAATATACAAAGTATTGATACCAAGGACCCCAAAGCTGATAAACTTGATAGAGTGACTGTATGTCAAGGTTAGAAAAATTGTGCGGCGCCAACAGCTTAATTTTTTACATAGCAGGGTTCCCAAACTTGACACAATTGGCCACTGGGTGACTGGGATTAATATTTAGAAATGTGGGTAGAGCCTAAAAACAGCCAATCAAAATGTACCTATTGATTTTCAAGGGGGAACATTTACATTACATTTCACTCCGTCTAATCTGGGCTGCGTGTGTGTTCCAATACACCAAGCGTCACATGCTAATCATGTGACGCTTGGTGTAATGGAGCGCACACGCAGCCCAGATTAGACGGAGAGGACAGTGTGCTTCTGAGCCGAAAGCTATGCGCCAGCCAGAAGTGAAGAGGGAAGAAATATGTCCAGGTCAAGGGTCAAGCAAGTCGCAGGGACACCGGCATGAATAGTGCAGGAACAGCGGCAGACGGAGGGGGCAGGAGGAGGTCACAGTATGTACTTTTGACCCTCCACACACTGGAGTTATCTGTTTATTCAGCTGTGGAATCCTTTCATGGCAGAGGTCTCAAACCTGATACAGTCAGTTATTGGGTGACTGGGGTCCAAATTCACTAAAGTGGGTGCAGCCACAAACAGCCAATCAGATTTTTTAAATTGATTTCAGCCATTCTGTTATTGGCAGGGTTTGTCAAACTTGACACAGCTGGCCACTGGGTGACTGGGACTAATATTCAGGAAAGTGGGTGTAGCCTACAACAGCCAATCAAAATTCACCTTTTGATTTTCAAGGGGAATATTTACATTGCTGCTATTCATACACTCTTAATGGCAGAGGCCTCAAATCTGGTACAGTCAGTCACTGGGAGACTGGGGTTTAAATCCTGAAAAGGGAGTGGGCCAAAAACAGCCAATCAGATTTGTTTAATTTCAATGGTAACATGCAACTTATTGATGCCAAAGACCACAAAGCTCATAAACTTGGTCAGTGAGTGACTGTATGTCAAGGTTAGTGGGCAGAGCCAAAAACAACTTTTTACATGGGAAAATATAAATTGCAGCTATTCTTACACTGTTAATGGCAGGGTTCTCAAACTTGACACAGTTGGTCACTGGGGGACTAGGATTTATAAAAGTTTATAAAAGTAGGTGGAGCCTACAAGAGCCAATCAAAATTCACCTATTGATTTTCAAGGGGAATATTGAAACTGCTGTCATTCTTACACTGTTAAACCTGCTACAGTCGATCATCAAGTGACTGTGGTTCAAATTCACTAAAGGGGTGGAGCCACAAAAAAACAATCAGATTTGCCTTTTTTGGATAAACTGCTTCCATTCACACAATTTTGATGCCAGGAACCCAAAAGCTTACCAACTTGGTCATTGAGTAGTGACTGTGTGTCAAGGTTACAAAAAGTGGGTGGAGTCAAAAACAGATTTTCTGGGAAATTGTAAACTGCAGCCCTTCTTCACTGTTAAGGGCAGGGTTCTCAAACTTTGCACAATTGGTTACTGGGTGACTGGGATTAATATTCATAAAAGTGGGTGGAGCCTAAAAAAGCCAATCAAAATCACCTTTTGATTTTCAAGGGGAATATTAAAATTGCTGCCATTCTTGCACTGTTAATGGCACAAGCCTCAAACCTGGTACAGTTAGTCATTGGGGTTCAAATTCAGAAAAGGGGACAGAGCCACAAACAGTTTCATTTCTTGGAAAATACAAATTATTGATGCCAAGGACCCCAAAGCTCATAAACTTGGTCATTGAGTGACTGTATGTCCAGGTGACAAAAAGAAGGCAGAGCCAAAACCAAATTTCACTGGGAAAATGTAGACTGCAGGCCTTCTTACACTGTTAATGGCAGGGTTCCCAAACTTTGCCCAGATGGTCACTGGGTAACTGAGATTAATATTCAGGGAAGTGGGTGGAGCATATAATAGCCAATCAAAATTCACCTGTCGATTTTCAAGGGGAATATTTAAATTGCTGCCATTTTTACACAGGTAATAGCAGATGCCTCAAACCTGCTACAGTTGGTCATTGGGTGACTGGGGTTCAAATGCTGGAGAGGGGTGCAGCCACAAACAGCCAATCTGATTTGTTTAATTTCTATGGGGATATACAAATTATTGATGCTAAAGACCCCAAAGATCACAAACTTGGTCATTGAGTGTTTGTGCGTTAGGGTTAGAAGAAGTGGGCGGAACCAACACCTGTCAAATACATACCCGGGCAATGCCGGGTCATCAGTGGGTGGAGACAAATACAAATTTCACTGGGAAAATGTAAACTGCAGCCATTCTTACACTGGTAATTGGCGGGTTTTTAAACTTTGCACAGTTGCTTACTCAGTGAATGAGATTAATATTCAGAAAAGTGGGTGGAGCCTACAATAGTGTAAAGCTTCACCTATTGCTTTTCAAGTGGAATCAGGGGCGTAGAAATAGGCCCTGCAGCGCCTGCGCCCGCGGGGGGGCCCGGCCCCCCCCTGGGGCCCGCTCGGGGAAGTTTTTTGGGGGCTGGAGGGGTGGCAGCATGAGGGGAAAGCCTTGCCCACAGTCAGCGGGGAGAGGGGAAGTTCCCCCCTCTCCCTCACCTCGGGGCTCTCCCCTCTGCGCTCCCCTCCAGTTAGTCAATGTGTGTGGGCAGCGGGCAGCGGCGGCGGGATACATACCTTCTTCCTTGTGTTCCATCGCCGCCTTCTCGCTCTAGCGGCTGACGTCACTTCCGGAAGCGGAAGTGACGTCAGCCGCTAGAGCAAGAAGGCGGCGATGGAACGCAAGGAAGAAGGTATGTATCCCGCTGCTGCCCGCTGCCCACACACATTGACTAGCTGGAGGGGGATTTTCAGGTGTCTGCTGCCCACATTACGATTTTCAGGTGTCTGCTGCCCACATTACGATTTTCAGGTGTCTGCTGCCCACATTGGGCTCTATTCTCAAAGAGCCAAAAGTACCGCAAAATTTTACCGCTAAATTTCCGCCAGCGGTAAACTCCGCATTTTTTCAGCATTCACTAATATTTTCCGCATGTTTGCCGCATGCGGGAAAAAAGATGCGGAAACAGTCATTATTCATGCGGGAATCATGCGGTAAAAAGGTCGCATGAAAAAGTGTTAAAAAAAAAAAAGTTAAAGTCCACCAAGCACAGCCCTTAAGCCTCCACACTTCATTAAAGTCAATGGGATGCGGAATATATCACCTACTACTTGTAGGTGATAAAAATTCGGTAATTAACGAAGAAATGATGCGCCTGAACATCTTTGAGAATTGATCTTTTATTGCGGAAAATACCGACTTTTGCGGAAATTTTACCGCACGAATCCCGCACTTTTATCACACTTTTTCCGCATGCGGAAAAAACATGCGGAACATTTTGAGAATTCCAACTTGCCGGTATTTTGGGTGCAAACTTCCCGCATGTACTTTACCGCATGCGGGAAGTCTTTGAGAATAGAGCCCATTGTGATTTTCAGGTGCCTGCTGCCCACATTACGATTTTCAGGTGCCTGCTGCCCACATTACGATTTTCAGGTGTCTGCTGCCCACATTGTGATTTTCAGGTGCCTTCTGCCCACATTACGATTTTCAGGTGTCTGCTGCCCACATTACGATTTTCAGGTGTCTGCTGCCCACATTACGATTTTCAGGTGTCTGCTGCCCACATTACGATTTTCAGGTGTCTGCTGCCCACATTACGATTTTCAGGTGTCTGCTGCCCACATTACGATTTTCTGGTGACTGCTGCCCACATTACGATTTTCTGGTCACTGCTGCCCACATTGCGATTTTCTGGTCACTGCTGCCCACATTACGATTTTCAGGTGTCTGCTGCCCACATTGCGATTTTCAGGTGCCTGCTGCCCACATTACGATTTTCAGGTGTCTGCTGCCCACATTACGATTTTCTGGTGACTGCTGCCCACATTACGATTTTCAGGTGTCTGCTGCCCACATTACGATTTTCTGGTCACTGCTGCCCACATTGCGATTTTCTGGTCACTGCTGCCCACATTGCGATTTTCAGGTGTCTGCTGCCCACATTACGATTTTCAGGTGTCTGCTGCCCACATTACGATTTTCAGGTGTCTGCTGCCCACATTGCGATTTTCAGGTGTCTGCTGCCCACATTACGATTTTCAGGTGCCTGCTGCCCACATTACGATTTTCAGGTGTCTGCTGCCCACATTACGATTTTCTGGTGTCTGCTGCCCACATTACGATTTTCAGGTGTCTGCTGCCCACATTACGATTTTCAGGTGTCTGCTGCCCACATTACGATTTTCAGGTGTCTGCTGCCCACATTGCGATTTTCTGGTGTCTGCTGCCCACATTACGATTTTCTGGTGTATGCTGCCCACATTAGGATTTTCTGGTGACTGCTGCCCACATTGCGATTTTCTGGTGACTGCTGCCCACATTAGGATTTTCTGGTGACTGATGCCAACATTGCGATTTTCTGGTGACTGCTGCCCACATGGCGATTTTCTGGTGACTGCTGCCCACATTGCGATTTTCTGGTGAACTCTGCCCACATTACGATTTTCTGTCCCACATTACGATATTCTGGTGAACGCTGCCCACATTACGATTGTCTGGTGAATGCTGTCCACGTTACAATTTTCTGGTAACTGCTGCTCACGCTACGATTTTCTGGTGAACTCTGCCCACATTATGATTTTCTGGTGAACTCTGCCCACATTATGATTTTCTGGTGAACGCTGCCCACATTACGATTGTCTGGTGAATGCTGTCCACGTTACAATTTTCTGGTGACTGGTGCCCACATTATGATTTTCTGGTGAACTCTGCCCACATTATGATTTTCTAAAGGCCCACATTACGATTTTCTGGTGAACTCTGCCCACATTACGATTTTCTGGCCCACATTACGATTGTCTGGTAAAATGCTGCCCACTTTACAATTCATTTACAGTGAAACGCTGCCCCATTATGATTATTTGGCACCTATGGGGGGGGGGGGGGGGGCCCATCCAAATATTCGCAGGGGGGCCCAGTGATTTCTAGTTACGCCCCTGAGTGGAATATTTAATTGCTACCATTCTTGCACTGTTAATGGCACAGCCTCAAACCTGGTACAGTTGGTCATTGGGTGACTGGGGTTCAAATTCAGAAAAGGGGGTGGAGCCACAAACAACCCATCAGATTTTTTCATTTCAATACAAATTATTGATGCCAAAAACCACAAAGCTCACAAACTTGGTCATTGATTAATTGTTAGGGTTAGAAAAAGTGGGTGGAGCCGACACCAGCCAAATATATTCCCGGGCAACGCCGGGCAATCAGCTAGTATATATATATATATATATATATATATATATATATATATATATATATATATATAGTGTGTATATATATAGTATACAGACAAATCAGGACACACAGTCTGAGAACTAAACAATCAGGTGCAATCTGCTAAAGCAAAACAATATTAAAATCTGCAAAGATATACAGGTGAAACTCTAAAAATTAGAATATGGTGCAAAAGTCCACTTATTTAAGTAGTTCAACGTAAAAGGTGAAACTAATATATGAAATAGACTCATTACATGCAAAGCGAGATATTGCAAGCCTTTATTTGTTATAAGTTTGATGAGTGTGGCTTACAGCTTACGAGAACCCCAACATTTCAGACAATTAAAATACTGTGAAAATGTTCAATATTCGAGGCTCAAAGTGTCAGACGCTAATTCATCCAAAACATCTGCAAAGGGTTCCTATTTCATATATTAGTTTCACTTTGTAAGTTGATTACTGAAATAAATTGACTTTTGCACCATAGTCTAATTTTTCAGGTTTCACCTGTAATGCTGGGAATACACGGGTCGATAGATCATTTCCGACACGTCCGATCACCGTTCGATTGATTCACCATTGAAGTTAATTGAAAAAAAATACGAAAAATGAGCGGAAGATAAGAGAATTGAGTGGGCAAAAGGATCGTGCGCAGAATCGAGGGCCAGAATCGAGCCGTGTATCCCCAGCATATCAGTATTGAAGAGATGCCGCACAAAAGGTGGATCAGCGCAACACCAGGCCGCCTCCGAATGGCCTCCATCAGAGATGCGCTGAGCCCCCCCAGGAACTACAAACGCACCTTGAACCCAAACAGAAGCTCTGCATATACACCAAAAGCATGGCTGTTAAATGGGAGCAGCTGACCAAAAACGAATTACATTAGTACATAGCAAGGAAATGAGCAGCGCTACTTAAAAACAGACTAGTGCCTACCTGCAAAAGAGTGCAAGCCCCACTTGTGGGGTCGAATACACACCGAGCATACACATGACCTGTCTACCACTAGAGGAGGATGTTGGTTTCCATTAACAGCTTGCATGCAACCTATTAAGTACTCGTCCCTCCCACTGCGAAGAAGTCAATCCTCCATGGGAGGGGCCTAACACTAACTAAATACTAACCTATGTATATGAATAGCCTGGGTGCGGCTAATCAAATAAAATCGAAAATTGAAAATTGCGCAAAAGGTGGATCAGCGCAACACCAGGCCGCCTCCGAATGGCCTCCATCAGAGATGCGCTGAGCCCCCCCAGGAACTACAAACGCACCTTGAACCCAAACAGAAGCTCTGCATATACACCAAAAGCATGGCTGTTAAGTGGGAGCAGCTGACCAAAAACGAATTACATTAGTACATAGCAAGGAAATGAGCAGCGCTACTTAAAAACAGACTAGTGCCTACCTGCAAAAGAGTGCAAGCCCCACTTGTGGGGTCGAATACACACCGAGCATACACATGACCTGTCTACCACTAGAGGAGGATGTTGGTTTCCATTAACAGCTTGCATGCAACCTATTAAGTACTCGTCCCTCCCACTGAGAAGAAGGCCATTCGGAGGCGGCCTGGTGTTGCGCTGATCCACCTTTTGCGCAATTTTCAATTTTATTTGATTAACCGCACCCAGGCTATGCATATACATAGGTTAGGATTTAGTTAGTGTTAGGCCCCTCCCATGGAGGATTGACTTCTTCGCAGTGGGAGGGATGAGTACTTAATAGGTTGCATGCAAGCTGTTAATGGAAACCAACATCCTCCTCTAGTGGTAGAGAGGTCATGTGTATGCTCGGTGTGTATTCGACCCCACAAGTGGGGCTTGCACTCTTTTGCAGGTAGGCACTAGTCTGTTTTTAAGTAGCGCTGCTCATTTCCTTGCTATGTACTATTGAAGAGATGTCAATGGACACCTCACTCAAACCAAACAGCATTTGGTACTATGTTAACATTCAGTTAAACTCAGAACTGCACTAAACGTTCACACAATTTGGTGCTGGTCTGGAGGCAAGGAGTCCTGAGAATCAATTCAATTATCCCAAACTTGGCTGGGCACCCACAGTGGGAGTAGAGAACTTTAGACTGAATCATCTAATTTACCAATGTAATCCAATAAGACAACTGAGACTGATCGGGGGAAAATCATTTCAGGACCACCACCTTCCTGGCTATAAATAAGATTTCTCTAACCATAGTAGTTCTGACCATCAACCTCATCCATTAGACCAAATAAGCATGATTTTGTCTCTAGAGTAATAGCCACCCCTCACATTTTTGTAAATATTTTATAATATCTTTTTCATGGGACAACACTGAAGATATGACACTTTGATACAATATAAAGTCAGTGTACAGTTTGTGGAAATGTGTTGTCCCATCAAAATAACTCAACACACAACCATTAATGTTTAAACCACTGGCAACAAAATTGAGTGCACCACTAAGTGCCAAAATTCTGCCCAATCAGACATTTTCCCTCCTCATACACAGACAGCAGATTAAGGGAGGTATGGTGGAAAAACAGCATGGCACTGCCAGGCACCATCATCCCTTAATGCTTCTTTGCTCCACCCCTTAATTCTTAAAGGGGTTCTTTCACGAATGAGGAAAAAAATAAAAAGTGTTTTAAGCATAAACTATTAAACATCCTTGTAAAATAGTGTAAAAAGTTTTTTTAAAAAATGGTTTCATCAATATAACATGTATTGTAAATAGTGACGGATGACGGCTGGGAGGCTAATCCATTTCTTAGGGGTGTTTTTTTTTTTTACTTTCTTTTCACAACCATAACTGCTGCCTACATAGTTTTCAGTGGTATAACCGACTTCTAGCAGGAATCGCGTTATAACCCTAATAGCTGAGCTCCCCTGAGCTGCTGAATATGTGTTTACATTGTTGCTAGGAAACCAGACCCCGGGTGCAGAGACTCGTTTGTGAAGAGTCATAAGCTGCAGGGAGAATCAGTCCCATCTACACCATATGATTCTTTGTCAGATTCGATTCAATTTGATTTGATTCATTGATATGATTTGATTCAATCTGAGATGTCCGATTCATGATTCGATTTAATTTGATTCAAATTGAATCAAATCATGAATCGGACATGTCAGATTAAATCAAATCAATGAATCGAATCAAATTAAATCGAATCTGACAAAGAATCATATGGTGTAGATGGGAGTGATTCTCCCAGCTGCTTATGACTCTTTTCACAAAACGAGTCTCTGCACCAGGGTCTGGTTGCCTAGCAACAATGTAAACACATATTCAGCAGCTCAGCACAGCTCAGCTATTAGGGTTATAACCGCGATTCCTGCTAGAAGTGGGTTATACCACTGAAAACTATGTAGGCAGCAGTTATGGTTGTAAAAGAAAGTAAAAAAAAACACCCCTAACAAATGGATTAGCCTCCCAGCTGTCATCCGTCACTATTTACAATACATGTTATATTGATGAAACCATTCATTTTTTTAAAAAACGTTTTACGCTATCTTAGCAGGATGTTTAATAGTTTATGCATAAACCACTTTTTATTTTTTTCCTCATTCGTGGAAGAAAGCCTTTAAGAGGATCTTTAACAGATAATAGTTGTAGGAGTAAAGAAGAATAAATAAAGACATTTCAAAAAGAATAATTAAAGAAAAAGAAGATAGATCTTTTTGTTTGATCCTCAGTGAACTTGCAGGTCAGCATCTTTACTGCTGGTGAGGTTTCGGGCCATTGCCACCAAAACTTCGAGGCACAGGAACTCCTTTTTCCCCTCTGCTGTCAACCTCCTGAACTCCCTCCAGGCCATCCCACCCCCTCCACCGCTGTGAACTGAATGGCACCTTGCCCTTCCTTAGTTATTAACTTTACCTCCTGCGTATAATCGCACTCATCTTCAGCCCAGTACTGGAAGTAACTTTTTATGTCTGCAACTGTGCTATTCATTCTAACTTGCACTCATGTTATAACTAATTATCAATCTGCAGTCCTGCCTGTTTATTAATTTGCACTCCTGTTTATGCCTATTGTTATTATTTATGCCTTCTGGTATCTATACCTTTGAACCCTTTTTATGAGCAATTGTATGTGCCAAACCCAATTCCGAGCACGACCCAGTCGTGCCTGGCGATTAAAATATTTCTGATTCTGATTCTGGTGAGCATGAGAAAAATAAACAGCATCCACTAACACAGTCATTATTTCCCATAATGCAACGAGTATATAATCTTATTTTATCTTTTGTATGGTCAGGTTACCTCTGGACACACAAACAAGGAGTAGTTGAAAAAATCGCTGCCAAAAATGGGTGTAATTGTTATTTATCGATATATGTGGGCATAATTGTTAATTATGGTAATATAGATAGCTGTTACGCTATTTAGCGGGTGGCTGCAATTGCATTGAAATGTATCTTATTATTGGTAGGAGGGATCAGGGGGTCTTAGGGTTAGGCACCACCAGAAGGTCTTAGGGTTAGGCACCACTGGCAGGGTCTTAGGGCTAGGCACCACCAGGGGGGGTCTTATAGCTAGGCACCACCAGGGGGGTCTTGGGGTTAGGCACCACCAGTGGGGTCTTAGGGTTAGGCACCACCAGGGGGGTCTTAGGGTTAGGTACAACCAGGGGGGTCTTATGGTTGGGCACCACCAGGGGAGGGGTCTGTGTGAGAGTAGGGAGAGGTTAGGTTATAGTTAGGTTCAACATTATCGGTAAATTTACTGATAATGTAGTACCGCAATTGTTATCGCTTTTGTTATTTAATGTTGCGCTTAAATTGTTATTTGCCGATATTGCTAGTAATATCGGTATTTAACATCGCAACTTTTTCAAACGTATGCTACAAACATCCCTTGTTATTTTAATTTGTTACTTTAGGAGGGCGGGTCCTCTCCACATTTAACTGTGACTGTAATTGAGAGCATCTGAGTATCATGAAAACGTTTGTTTCCTCTGCTGATAAAGGTTATTTTTCTCGTTGCACAGTACGCTCAGTATGCTGAGATTGTGAATTTTACACTCCCGGATGGTACAAGCCGCAGCGGGCAGGTTCTGGAAGTTGCTGGTTCCAAGGCTATTGTCCAGGTAAAACATGCATTCATTATCTATTTCACATTATTCCTTCTCTTTCTCTATAGTCGTAAGCAGGGTTGCTCGGATTCTAGTGATCACAACTCTGTCCACTTCCGAATTGGTCGTGATCACGGATAGGTTTCGAGTCGAAATTCCGCATTGAATCCGGACTCACGAGTCGGAATTTGTGCTTTCCTGACGATTTTAGCAGTTAATAGCAAAGCCCCCTTACATGCTAGAAACACCAAATTTGAAGGGTATGTTTAAAGGGAACCTAAACTGAGAAGGATATGGATTATTTCTTTTAAAATAATACCAGTTGTCTGACTCTCCTGCTGATCCTGTGTCTCTAATACTTTCAGCCACAGCCCCTCAACAAGCATGCAGATCAGGTGCTCTGACTGAAGTCAGACTGGATTAGCTGCATGCTTGTTTCAGGTGTGTGATTCAGCCACTATTGCAGTCAAAGAGATCGGCAGGGCTGAAAGGCAACTGGTAGTGTTTAAAAGGAAACATCCATATCCCTCTCAGTTTAGGTTCCCTTTAAGTAGAACAGTGAGAACAAGAGGACATTTTTTTTTAAAAAGACTTAATAGTGTTTGAGAAAATCAATTTTAAAGTTTCAATAGGAAAAAAGTATACTTTTAAATGTGGTAAATGACAGATAATGTAGCAAACCTAACGGTGGTGTACATTTACAGTACATATAACAAACGAAAGAGCAATGGATGTCATGACGGGGTTTCCAGGGCGTCTGTATGCAGTGGACTCCCGGTAAACCCCTCTGGAGCCGCAATGCTTTGACCAGGGATGGCTACACAGACACAATATGGCTGTATAAAGATCCCTGGCAACTTTTCCTATTTTTTTGTACTTTTGTTTTAGTGTTCAGAGTGGGAAATTGTAAAAAAAAAAAAATGACATGGGGTCCCCACTTCCCAAACTTCTTTAACCCCTTGTCTCCCATGCAGGCTGGGATAGCCACAATGCGGAGCCCTGGCCGAGTGGGGCATCGCACCGTGAGCTGTACCAGCCCGCATGGTCCATGGTAGGGTGTTTCTTTGCTATTAACCGTTAAAGTCAGCGGGCGGATTCCGATTCGTGTTTATGGCTGTAAGCCGTGTCACTTGTTGAATGCGGATGAAAATACGGATGCAATTGAAATCGCCATCCGTGGTCGCGGCTGATCGCGGATTACCGGGTTACCCATGATTCCGAGGTCGTGATGAGCATCACTAGACGTAAGCTCTGTCTATTCTCTATTGTAGCTTTGCTAGCCATATCTATACCCTACTGGATATTAAAGAGACTCTGAAGTCTCCTAAAATTCAGCTTTTTATTGCAAAAACCTGTTTAACATTATTGCCATAACTAAAACGCTGCATCCCACGGCTGAAATCTAACTAAATCCCCCCAAACTCCTGGGGGGACTTTGCGGGTAACGTTTCCGTGAGAGGCAGAGCTTTCAGCTGCAGCTCTGCCTCTATACGCATCTATCAGCGCAGATCGCCGCCTCTCCCCTGCCCCTCTCAGTATTCCTTCACTGAGAGGGGCGGCGATCAGCGCGGATTGACACGCATGGAGGGCAGCAAAAATCACGACCAAGAAAGTCATGGATTTTGCAAGGGGAGTTTGGGGGGATTTAGTTAGAGTTCAGCCGCGGGGATGCAGCATTTTAGTTAGGGCAATCATGTTAAAGAGGTTTTTGCAATAAAAAGCTTAATTTTAAGAGACTTCGGTGTTTCATTTTTGTGCCTACTACCATATATACTTGAATATAAGTCTACCCCGTGTATAAGTTGACTCCAATATTTGATCCTCTTAAGCTGGAATTTTGTATTGACTCAAGTATAAGTCTATCCAGCAAAGTTAATGACTGCAATGGGGGACCAGGAACAATAAAGACACAGACAAGACATAGAACATTTATATCACGCTTTTCTCCTGGCGGGCTCAAAGCGCCAGAGCTGCAGCCACTAGGACGCGCTCTATAGGCAGTAGCAGTGTTAGGGAGACTTGCCTAAGGTCTCCTACTGAATAGGTGATGGCTTACTGAATAGCTGCACTTGAAGCCCAGGAGGGGTTAATGACTGCACTGCATAAAGTATTGCAGCCATTAACCTCTCCTGTCCCTTAAGTGCAGCTAATATCTCCTCCAGGCCCCCAAAGTGCAGCAATTATTCACCCCCTTCCTGCAGCCCAGTATTTTCTCTGCTGCCCCTTTCCTAGGTAATTTTTGTGGCCAGGACTTTCAGACCTGTATTTCTTGGCATTTCGTTTATCAAGAAAGTATCACTTACCACTGGGTAAATTGGTGCAAATGGGAATGTCACTAATAGTACACACATTGCTCAGTGTGCTTAGTATTGCCTGTGACTCGTGTATAAGTCGACCCCTATACTTTTAGTTAATGACTCAGACCTAAATTTCTAGACTTATACTCGAGTATATACGGTATGTATTTCATTAGACCTACCTACCGTATGTTGTGCTCCATCCTCATTTACCTATTTCCTCTTTGTTCCATTTTCATTAGTTCACCTCCTTTGTGCTCCATTATAACTATTCTCACCTACTATGTTCTCCATTATTACTAGTCCCACCTCCTCTATGCTCCATTCTCACTAATCCCACCTCCTCTGTGCTCCATCCTCACTAATCTCACCTCCTCTGTGCTCCATTCCCACTAGTCCCACCTCCTCTGCGCTCCATCCTCACTAGTCCCACCTCCTCTGTGCTCCATCCTCACTAATCCCACCTCCTCTGCGCTCCATCCTCACTAATCTCACCTCCTCTGTGCTTCATTCTTACTAGTCCCACCTCCTCTGTGCTCCATTCTCACTAGTCCCACCTCCTCTGTGCTCCATCCCCACTAGTCCCACCTCCTCTATGCTCCATTCTCTCTAATCCCACCTCCTCTGTTCTTCATCCTCACTCTTCTCACCTCCTTTGTGCTCCATTCTCAGTAGGCCCACCTCCTCTATGCTCCACTCTCACTAGTCCCACCTCTTCTGTGCTCCACTTTCACTAGTCCCACCTCCTCTGTGCTCCATCCTCACTAGTCCCACGTCCTCTTTGCTTCATTCTCCTCACTAATCTCACCTCCTCTGTGCTCCATCCTCACTAATCTCACCTCCTCTGTGCTCCATCCTCACTAATCTCATCTCCTCTGTGCTCCATTCCCACTAGTCCCACCTCCTCTGTGCTCCATTCTTACTAGTCCCGCCTCCTCTTTGCTTCATTCTCCTCACTACTACCACCTTTGCTGTACTCCATCCTCACTAGTTCCACCACCTCTGTCCTCCATTCTCGCTAGACCCACCTCCTCTAGCCGTGCCTCTGCTGTGATCCATCCTTACTTGACCCACCACTTCTCAGCTCCATTCTCAAAAGTCCAACCTTACTCTCTTCAATTCCCACTAGTCCCCCAAACTTTGTTCTCCATCTGTGCAAGTTCCACTGTCCCTACTTCCTACTTCTTCTATGCTCCATGCCCACTAGTCCGGCTTACCTTCTATTCCATACTCTATTTGTTCCACATACTCCTTGCTTCATCTTTATCTTGCATATTTAATGTCCATGAACTTCACACCTTACTCTTACTCCAGCATCCATAATCCATACACTTTCCCTGATCTGGTTTCTGAAGGCTGCGACCCCTCCATATTCCACAGGCCTCAAGTCCTTCCTGCTCTATTTACCACCAGGCCTCTCATTGTGCTCCATTCACCACCGGCTCTAATCCTACGGGCTCCAGGTCCACTAGTCTCATAGCTTCCATGCTTCTTGTCCTTGCATTGCTCTACATGATAGAGAGCTCTTATATCGACTGACTATGAAAGCCTGGGTAATGCATCAAAATGAATAACAAAATGAATACATGGTTCAACACCTTCTAATACAACATTTACAAGTAATCTGTATGTGTCAGGAAGTAGGCAACAATACTGAACATAACTCCAGTGCTCATGCCAGTCTTGAAGAGCAATGGTAGGTCATGCTGGGGCTTGTAGTCCCTAAGTTGCCCCAACCCAGAGCACTCATCTTTGTAAGGTAGACCACACTGATGACCTGTGCTCAACCCCTCTTGGCAATCCGCCAACCCAACCCTCACTTAATCCCAGCGAGACCTCTGCACAGCCCTGTTAATCCCATTAGAGAGTCAGCCTCAGAACCGAGTGAGCCGGAGCAGCTTAGCACGAGTCACACACTGAGCTGCAGAACATTCCTCACTGGCCTAGGGACACACAGATCTCAATCAAGCCACATACAAACAGTGTCAAATATGGTAGCAATCACACATCTTATGAAGGAGTATGTCCCTGATACATGCTATGAATATCAATGCAAAACCTCAGTGAAGAGTACCTGCTTCTCATGCCTATTCCCTGCTAGTGGCAGCCATGTTGTTGGTTGGATAAGTCATTATGTTAATATAAACGGAGCTCTGCTGCTTCTAGATTGATACTAATTGGGCCTGTCCAGGGGCATAGCAATAAGGGTTGTTGAGGCTGCGACCGCATCGGGGCCCTTGGGCCAGAGGGGCCCGATGCGGTTGCAACCTCTAACACTGTAGTTGCCATTGGCAGGTTTTGGGGTGCTGTATCAGTTGTTATTTATAGAGTGCTTGGGGGGCCCCATTGTAAAACTTGCATTGGGGCCCACAGCTCCTTAGCTACGCCACTGGGCCTGTCCATAAAAATCACCATAGTCACATAATTTCTTTAATGTCCCATGACTTCCCGAAGTTTGTCCATAGAAATGTTTTTGATTTCCAGTACTACGAAGTCTTGATGAGCAAAATTTTCTTCTAAAAGGCCAATCTTCACTAATAGTGGGCGGGGGTTACATTTAGTCAATCAAAGCCTCACTTCCTGGTGGACCAACTAGCTGCCAGATAATTCCTCATTGGTTTAATTTATTTCCCTTCCTGGGTCACCAGAAAATATCACATTAGAAGATTTTTTGTTCATCGCTATGGATGCTCATTTGGTTTCTGCGGAAATGAAAATTCCACACTTCCAATCAGAAATCGTCATTTCCAATCGGGTCTCACAAAACGGATTTCTGTGGAAATACCACATTACCGCAACTCGGACATTTTAGCCCACAGAACTCAGAAGCATTGGACCAATCAGAGAATGCAGAGTCAATTTGGAAGTATTTGACCAGAGATAGCAAAAAATGACCAAAGAAAAGACTACTTGGAAATCGGAATTCAGAAAAAAGAAATCGGAAATTTGAGGAATCGGTAATCGCCATTTCCGACCATCCCTAATCATCACTACTTACTAGCTGTACAACATAATGCATGGATTTTACAGCTGATTGGTTTCAAGTAGAACGCCAGTCAAAAGAGGTTTTGAATAAAATTCAGGCAATAAAAGTGAGATAAGATCATAAAATCAGAGGTTACCTATGCAGAAGGTGACAGGTTTGAATTTTCAGCTGTTCCAGATACTGAAGCTAATGTAAGTGGAAATAAGCGTAAGGTGGTGTTATGAGGAGCAGGGGCAACGAGGCAGATCATTTGGGTGCCACACGATGCCTCAGGTTTGGGCACCACCATAGGCTGTAATGTGAATTACAGCTATAGCATTGTTCACTTACTAATGTACCAATAGCCTGAACCCAAATTATGATAGAAACGGTATAATTTGGGCACTGGCAATAGTTGGAGCCCAAATTATGCGAGGAAATGAATAGTTACAGTTGGGGAATTGTTGAATAGTTTAGAACGAGGGCAGGAGTATAGCTAGATCATGGTGCGCCATCTTTCAGCTTCACGTGGTTTGCAGCGCTGTTGATCCCTATATTGGTGTTAATCATGGGCTTTCCCATGAAGAAAAAACACAAGAAAAAACACAGAATCTGGTCTTCACCGGAGATGGAGAATGAAGAAAGGAAGATAGCCATTGAAATCCATAGATGGCATTCTCCACAGGCCAAAGGGGGCAGGTAGAGGTTCCAGCAAGCCCCAAAGCTTGTCTCTAAGGGTCTTGGAATAGGGACAGGTTTGGTGAGAAACGACATACAGTTTGCAGCTCTGTGACATATCTTAGAACCAAAAGTTCCTCTACAAGAGTTGGTGATCCCAATAGAGCCAGTCAAGAGTTTCAAGACAGATATTCTGACCTGGTTGGATACAAAAAGTTTATTTTCCTGCATCAGAAATACAGAAGGAGAGATCTCGGATCAACTAGGTGGAAGATTGGTAGAGGCTTGGATTAATTCTTAAAGGAGATCCAGTTTAATCATGAAGAAGCTACTTGAGTTTAAAGAATTTTAGTGTACTATCTGAGGTTACAATGGTCTTTAACATTACAACAGGATTACTGAAACCTCCTTGTAGACAGCAGCACTCTTCAAGTGTCAGTTTGATTGATAGCAACTCTTGTTATCCTACATCATTTTTTTTTTTGGTTTTAAGGAAATAAAAAGCAATAAGGTGTAGAAAAGCTTTTGGACCAGAGTTCTGGGATAAGATAGCTCCAATTGCATTCTCAGAAGTGTCCACCTCAAGAACAAAAGGCAAAGTTGGAGTAGGATGGATTCGAATAGGAACGCATGGGAATGGAGTTTTACATTTTAGAAAAGTTCCCTGAGCATTCTTGGAAAAAGAGAATGGTATGTACGTTTTTATAAGTTGGGTCAGTGGAGCAAATATGGCAGAAAAGTCCTCTATGAATTTACTGTAAAATTTAACAAAACCAATAAAACATTGTAAACATTTGCAATCAGTGAAAGCAATCAATTCCAGGTTGACAGCAACTTCCTTTTTAGAGTTCATAGTAATGCAATTGATGAATATAATAAGACCCAGAAATTGGATGGAGGTATTTTTGAGGGTAACCGTGAGTACATAAAAGCTGAAGGACTCATCTGTCATGACTTCTGTGTTTTTCTAGAGAATTGGAGAATATCAAGATGCCATCAATATAAACAATGAACTAATGGCTAATGTCTCTGAAAATATTGTTAATAAAATTATGGAACTTAGTGGGAACATTGCTGAAATCAAGGGGCCCAATTAGTGTGGCAAAAATTTGGGCCTACCAAAAGTTTAAAGTCCCAAGAACAGCGGAAAAGGGCAGCCATTCTTGACCGTTATTTTGTCCAGTTCACAAAAGTCTATGCATGGATGCAACATGTGACCTTTCTTCTGTACAAAATTCCTGGTACCGGCGGAAGACATAGATTGTCTAACAAACCCCTTTTGAAGGTCCTCTTCAATGTAATTGTTCGGCATGTTCTGGCTTGGACAAAGGATAAATACAGTATGACCAAAAAAAATGCCTACATCAGGAAAGATTTCAATTGGACTCTCATAACTTCTATGGGGAAGACGTTTGTTTGCTCCCTGCTTATCAAAGACCTCAACATATTACTGCTAAGCTTCAGGAATTACTTCCTGGGTCTTAGGGCTGATGCAAAACAAAGTAGTGGGAAGGCCAGGCATGAGCCTGTGCGCAGTAGCAAGAAGTGAAAGAGATTTTGCTGGTGAGCCAGTTGATGAGCGAATTGTGGGCCTGAAACAAAGGCATTTCGAGAATGACCATGAACAGAGGTGAAGGTATAATATGAAAGTTTAGAAAATCTTCATGGTGGAATGCAGTGGTAGACAGGAGTATTTTTGGTTGTTGGAGTGGTCTTGATCTGGGAACTGTTAGTCTTGGTCTTTGTAAAGGAATATGCAGTTGATGGGCTATCTTACTGTAAAAGGGAAAAAAGTTGTTCTTCCTGGGCCTGTAGAGAAAAAGTAACAGCGTTAAGATGAAGAAGCCTTGAAGGATAATGATGTAAAATCACGTGAAGACTCCTCTTATCTGTGAGTCTCAAGGCAAATAGAGAAAAAAGTACAGGAAAAGCTTGTTAGATATCTCTATAGACAATCCTCTGAGGACAAAGCAAAACAAGTTAGACCAATTTGCATTGTTCAGGACAGGAAGATTAGCATCTGGAGAAGAGGAGGAAGTAATCTCTGAGACTTAGGTCAATCTGTATAGACATAATTAGCTACTCAGGCCAACTCATCCATGAGTTGTTCGGATAGTCTGACACAGAACTGGTGTTTGAGAGTTGCATTATGCCATTCACTTTCAATGTAACACCAATGGAATTCTAATACATAATCCTCCATGAGTCTCTTCGCTTGCTGGGTACTGCGTAAAGCAGTCTCACCCAAAGGATGTGAATTGGGAATTATTGTAGATCTCAACTAATGCGGCAAAGAAGGTGATAGTAAAGGCTAGTTGTTTGCTGCATTGCTTTCCGGCTGTAGTGCCCAGGACTGAGGTTCACCTTGTAGAAAAGAGATGATGGTACCCACTTTGATGTTTTCATCAATTAAACTTCAATTTTTAAGGGAGAAATGCAAATACATGAGCCGTGGACCTGCTAAAACTTTCAGAGAAGCAGTCTGGTATTGGGTTCTTAGATTCTGGAGTTGGCATAGGTGTTGCTAGATCAGGGCTACTGCAGAGGCCATAGCAGGATAAGTAGTCAGAGTCTGAAGACTTCCTTCTAGCTGGAAATAGCTGAAGTGCCTATTTGACAGAAATCTGAAGACCAGCACCTTGTTGGCATAGTTGTCCCATAGTCAAAGAAGGATTAGCGCCTCTCATAGGCTCCATGTTGGCTGTTACTTGCTGTTTGGAGGAACAGGCATGAGGTTTAGTCTAAGTGGCTAATGGTTTTCATCAGACCGTCCTAAAAAAGGTTGTTGGGCCACCACCTCTAGTGAGTGGTGGACTGCTTTGCTGCAAATAACCACCAGGTTGTGGTGGTGTGGTGGGTTGCGGCCGGGCGTCTGTCGCCTATATGGGTACTCGCGATATCGCTTGCCGTTATCACTGCGCATTCCATTGACCACTGAGATTTTCCAGCATGTCCAATCAAAGCTTTTGATCGATTTTGGCCCAAAATCAGTTGAATCAACAATTGGGCAGACATGCTGCTGCACCAATTTTCATCCATTTTTGATAAAATGATTAAATTGGATGGTCGATGGCCTTGCACAGTCCAAAGGTTATCTTCAGTACTTTTTTTTTTCATTCCAGAGCTACTGTATATTCCAAAGTAATACGTATACATTAGTACTTTTAGTAATTGTTGGGAGGAAGTCACTCGGTGTAAGGAGGAAGTCCCTCCTTTTGACCTTTGCAGCCTGTCCGTTGGTCCATTTAAAGGACACCCGAGGTGACATGTCACATGATGAGATAGAGTTGGGTATGTACAGTGCCTAGCACACAAATAACTGTGTTCCTTTTTTTTTTCTCTGCCTGAAAGAGTTAAATATCAGGTATGTAAGTGGCTGACTCAGTCCTGACTCAGACAGGAAGTGACTACAGTGTGACCCTCACTGATAACAAATTCCAACTATAAAACACTTTCCTAGCAGAAAATGGCTTCTGAGAGCAGGGAAGAAATAAAAAGTGTCAATAGTTCATAGATTTTAGCTCTGGCATACTTCAATGAATGTGTCATTGAGCAAAACAATAAAACAGTTAAAACTTAAAAAGTAGATTTAAACATAAAATAAAACAGTGGAATATCTTAAAAAGTCATTTTTAGGAGTAGGAAGATAGATACAATTGTTTATTTCATTTGTTTATTTTTGCCTCAGGTGTCCTTTAAGGTGATGGATGTGTTCCCCGGCCAACAGGGAATGTCTGAGTATTTGGAGGCAGTTTTCCCTGAAGGTGACCTGTCATTATGTAATGTGTCATCACACGCAGTGTTTATATTCTCCAGGCTTACAGCCAGGTCACCTGACATGTGTGCTCTCACTGCATCTTTCAGAAAACTTGTGCTGTAAAGCCAAAAAACAAAACCACCTTCCTTGGTACTCTTCACAAATATTAATGTCATGTATCAGGGTCACCTCATTTACCATCTTGTACAGGAAAGGGTTAAATCCTATAGCATACAAAGTACACTTACAACATACACACACACATACACACACTGTATCAGAGATGGATCATCCACAAGGGAAACCTAGGAGCCTGCAGAGAGTTTAGGGGCATACATGCAAAAACGACGCTCGGAAATTTGGGCACAGGGTAAAGCCGAAAAACCGCTCACCCTGCTCCTGCAAAAGTGCCGGCGGCATTAATTACTATTTTCCCTCCAGGCCGCCACGGACACCGGGGAAACACGTAATTCAGCTGCCAGCTATTGCTGGCGGCCAAATCACACTGTTTTTAAAGTAATTTGGGCTCCATCTTGATGGTGCCGAAATTGCTGTCTAAACACCGGTATAGCCGTATTTCACATTATGGCCTCTGGCGACGCAAATTTCCCTGCGCCATTTTGTGCTGCTTCGAGTCTAGGGGCCTGGTGGATGCTGGCCCCCACCAAATCTTACAAAAAAAGGCAGGTGGCCATCAGGGGTGAGAAAAAACTGCCTAGGGTCCTATTTTATCTTAATCCTTTTGTGCACTGTATACACACACGCATACTGTAAACGCACATTGTATCTACACACACACACACACACACTGTGTACATACATACACACTTGTATGCAAAAAGACACACTGTCCGCACACACAGACACTCTATACATACATATACATTTGTATACACACACACTGTACATGCATTGTATATCCACACACACACACACTTTGTACGCGGAGACACACACACACACTTGCACAGACGAGCGGTATGCACATATACACCATATATACACAACACATGTTATGGGCACACACTATGGACATACAGGCACACACACACAAAATACATGCTATGGACACACAAAACACATGCTAAGGACACACACAACCAGGGACGGATCTAGGGGGGGGGGGGGGGGGGCAGGCGGGTATTTTGCCCCAGGCGCAGTTTGTTGAATTCCTAAAAAGGCGGCAAAATGAATGGCAGTTTAGGCGCCAAAACCTGACCTTGCCCCAGGCGCAACTTGGTCTTGATCTGTCCCTGCACACAACACATGCTAAGGACACACACAAACAACACATGCTATGGATACACCCTATATACACTCACACAACACATGCAATGGATACACACTATAGACACACAACACATGCTATGGACACACACCATGGACATGCCCACACTATGGACACATAGACACACACACAGCACACACAGGACATACACTATGGACACACACTACACACACCCTGTGCACTCACTCACACAGAACATGAACACAAGCACAGGCACACACATTCATATAGAGAGCTCCGCTAATCCTGACATTAACCCCTTCCCAGCCACCGCCAGCCCCCCAATCACCTTTAAAAGCCTTCCCGACAGCCTTGAGGTCCGGTGTGTGAATGAGAGTGCGAGGAGAGCCCCCCCCCCCCCTCTCCGCTCACATTATCCCTCGCATTCACTCGGCCCTGACTTTGCTCCTGCAGTGTCTGCTCTAATCCTCACTAATTGCCAGTAATTGGGCTCTTGCCCCGGGTCTCCGCAGGTGTTTGAAGGGACATCTGGGATAGATGCCAAGAAAACAACTTGTGAATTCACAGGGGACATCCTGAGGACACCTGTTTCAGAAGACATGCTGGGTACGTTGGACCAGGGCTAATGCCTCATTGTGTCTTGCTCCGAAATAAAGAGTGGCCAAGAAACCACCTCATATCAGAGTCTCCGAAATAAGCACTGTCTGTATTGCCTCGCCATCCATCACCTTCACCATCCTATAACTGGCATTCCTCACCGCTGAATCTGATTGGTGGCCGGCGTAGTGCAGGCTGTCCTTGTTTCACATACAAGCAGAAAAGAAAAGTGAAAAACCAAAAATGTTGATGCATTCCTTCAGTTATTGAAAAGAGCCACATGTACAAATACAGCCCGTGACTCCATAGCTAAAGTGGGACTCTATCCTAAAGCCTGGTACATGCTTTCAGTTATGATTGGCCAACCACTGACCAATGTCCCCACCTCCCTATAGTATGAGGGTATACCTACATAGTCTGCTCATAGAACTCAATGGGCTTGATTCACAAAGCGGTGCTAACTGTTAGCACGCCTGTGAAAACCCCCTTAGCACGTCTAAACGAGCTTTTCGCGTGTAAAACTTTACACGCGCACTGCACAGAGCACTGGGCGCTCCGCGCTAGGTGCCCATTAAAGCCTATGGGACTTAGCACGCGCAATAGGACTTAAAACTTTGTGCGCGATCTGTCTGAGAAATCCGGTGCTAACCTACTTAGCACCCTGGTTAGCACGTCTAAAGACTTTAGACGTGCTAAGTATGTTAGCACCGCTTTGTGAATCAAGCCCAATATCTGTTGACCTGCATACTACATGGAAGAAGTAACAATGGTCAGTAATTGGCCAATCCTAATTGAAAGTGTGTATACGGCTTTAGGGCCCTTTTCCACGAGCAGTTGATAGGCAGTGAAATGCCTCTCAAACTCTCACCACTGCTTGCTTCTGCCTAGTAACTGTTCACTGCTGTCTGGTAACTGCTCACTGCTGCCTGGTAACTGCTTGTTGAGTACACAGTTCAACTGCCCATGGAAATGGGGTCTAAGGCCTGGTGCACACCAGAGGAGTTTTTTTTGAGCGTTTTGAGTTTTTAAATCTGCTGCTAATGTTATCCTATGTATCTGTGCACACTGGAGCAATGAGGTTTTGTAAAAAAAAACCCATAGCATTACATTGGGAAGAGCTTTTGAAACCTCTAGCGTTTGGGCACTAGAGGTTTCAAAAGCTCTTCCCAATGTAATGCTATGGGGTTTTTTACAAAACCTCATTGCTCCAGTGTGCACAGACACAGGATAACATTAGCAGCAGATTTAAAAACTCAAAATGCTCAGAAAAACTCCTCTGGTGTGCACCAGGCCATAGGCCCAGTGCACACCGAGCGGTTTTTGGAGCGATCCGCCGGCCGCATCCGCCTGGAAAAATGCTTGGCTAATGTATTGCAATGGGATGGTGCACACCGGCGGTTTGAGGTTTTTGCCAAGCCGCAAACGCGCCTCCTGCTGCGCGTTTGCGGTTTGCTAAAAAACCTCAAACCGCCGGTGTGCACCACACATTGAAATACAATAGCCAAGCGTTTTCACTGGCTGATGCGGCTGGTGGATCACATACAAAATCCGCTTGGTGTGCACCTGGCCAAATATCTGCTCTCTGCTCCCAAAACCGCTAGCGTTTTGACGATCTGCTAGCGGTTTTGGTGTGCACTGGGCCTAAGACCAGATCCAGGCATTGCATGGCTCTGTACAGGCATTCAGGTTCTCATTCCATTGACTTTTTATCCTACGTTTTTTCCTAGGTTATATTTCACACCTTATCAAGAAAACCTCTTTTCAGCCACCTGCAATCAAAAAAATACTGTGAATAATTTTGACAGTATTTTTCCACTTACTTTTCTGGTACTTTCAATTGCAGAATGCTGAAAAGTTATTTTAAACACAAGATGAAAAGCTCTCCTAGGAGGAAATTTAAGCTTGGTACACACTTTAATTTATGAATGGCCAATCGCTAACCAATTTTACACCAATCTGCTCATAGAATTCAATATCTTTTGACCCTTATACTGCATGGAGGAGATAAAATTGGTCAGTGATTGTCCAAGTGTTTAAAGGAATACTTAAGTCAAAATCAAAAAATGATTTTTACTCACCTGGGGCATCCCTCAGCCCCCTGAAGCTGTATGGTGCCCTCGTAGCCTGGCTCCGATCCACCTGTCCCCGCCGGCGGCTACTTCCGGGTTCGGCGACAGCCGCTGACAGGCTGGGAACGCGCGTGATGCTCCACGTTCCCAGCCGCTATATCACCCTCTATGCTGCTATAGCGTATATGTTATACGCTATAGCAGCATAGAGGGTGATATAGCGGCTGGGAACGCGAAGAATCACTCGCGTTCCCAGCCTGTCGGCGGCTGTCGCCGAACCCGGAAGTAGCCGCCGGCGGGGACAGGAGGATCGGAGCCAGGCTACGAGGGCACCATACAGCTTCAGGGGGCTGAGGGATGCCCCAGGTGAGTAAAAATCATTTTTTGATTTTGACTTAAGTATTCCTTTAAGGGCACATACACAATTAATTTTAAATAGTATGAACAGATTGTGTAGGTAAACTCTCACACTACATGGAAGTGGTAAAGTTGGCCAATAGTTAGCCAATCAAAATTGGATGTATGTATCCATCCAGATCTCTGATAAGTTGGTACTAAATACAACACAGACTACCTGAGCTGCAGGCTATGATTCCCTCAAACAGCTCTGCCTGAGCTCCACCCCTTTGCAGCACGATACCGCAAGCCATCAAGCAGCAACAGCCCCGCCCAGAGAGCCTGCCCCTATCTCCTTTAGCTGGGCCGCCTCATGTCACATGGGCGTATTTTTAACACATGACTTTTCATGGTAGGATACTTGCTTGGTGTGCAGAATATCTGGCAAATTCAATTATATTGAGTGAATGTTGCAGACTTCGATGCCACAATATATTCAGAAAATAAATATGGCAGCCTCCATATTCCTCTCATATCCCATATCCCTCTCATCTCAGGAGTCCTTTAACATACTGTGCTGTTCATCGGCTTGCCATTTATAATCCGTATATTGTCATTGCATTTTCTGCTAGGATTTGGTCAGTTATCCAGGAGAGAAAGAAAAATCATGTGTGTTGTTTTCATTTTCTGTATAATATAATTCCAGTTTTTCACAGTGGGACGTTACAGGCGCACGTTAGAACAGCCTGTAACGCACCCCACCGCACAGCAATGAAAAATCAATGGGCCGTTCACAGTGCCCACGTTGCGTTACACAGTAACGCTGCGCCATTATACAACGTACTGCATGCAGTACTTTGTAAGCGGCAGAGCCGCGTTTGACTGCTTGGACATGCGCAGTAATGTTGGGGAGGAGCGGAGAGCGGCCAGGCACATGGCTAATTAATATTCACTGCACTCAGTGACGTGCAGTGTTTACTTCCTGGAGCGGCCGCTCTGTGCGGCGATTGGCCGGGCGGGACCACGTGATGCCGCATGCGTCCAAGAGTACGCATCACGGACGCCAGAGTGAGCTGCACAACGCGGCTCACTCCGACGTCCACCTTAGAGAGCACCAGGCGTTGCGTTAGGGGCAAGTTATGCGACCATAACGTCCCCTAAAACGCAACGTCCTGGTGTGAAACTAGCCTTAGAAATTATTCAGCAATGTTTTCTAAAAAAATATTCAGAAATGTACCAATTTATGAATGTTTATGGTTGCAGTTACCAATTTGTTGTGAGCAACATCTTCTTTAGTTTCCCTGCACCTGTAATACTGGATTCAGTGTTTTTCCATGCCTAGAACAAGCATGCAGCTGGTCATGCTGTTTTCTCACTTGTGTGTGGAGAGGAGACAACTGCTCTGTGTGTTCGGTGCTGCCTTGAGTGAGCCCCCAGATGAGCAGAGAACTGCACAAAAGACAGTGGACAGCATGACTCATCAGAAAGGCGGAGTCAAGGCAGGAGGTAGCAGAGAGCCTAGGCAAAGCTGCAGATGCCAGCATGATTTCCCTGAATTTCAGCCTTTTAGCTGTCTGTATTAGGAACAGGAAAACTTTTTACATTGTAAGATACAGCAACAGTGTTTTTAGTAAACACTTATCTGTAAACATATAGAAGTTGAATTAAATACTTGGATCCACTACAGGATGTCTTCCAGCTCTGCCAGAATCTCAGCTTCTGCAAGAGCAGCACCCTCCAAATATAGTAGTTTATGTTTCAAATATAGATTTTATCGGTATTGTAAAAATAATAATCTTACTGCCGGGTTTGTTATGTTTTGTGAATTCAAATTCTCGAGTGTTTTGACGGCACTGCTTCTCTGCAGTTTTCCTGTCGGACCAGAGACTGCTGTTTTTTGTGAAGCTGTTATGTCTCTCAAGACAAGCCCAAGACACGCCCCCTTGTGTGCTGTTGGATCTGAGGATTGTGTGATGATGTCACCACATGCCCCTCCCCCGGGCCTCCTGCGAAGGCTCTCATTCTCATCCCACCAAATTGTTTCATGTAAGATTTGCTTTTACAGCAAATTTTGTAACAGTGGAGGACGTTTTTTAAATGTAAATATAAACAGTGGCGTAGCGACTCTGAATAGGGGATGCAGAGGTAGCGACCACATTGGGGGCCCTTGGGCTAGAGGGGCCACCCCTCAAACACAGTATTAGCTCTTTATTGGTCCTGTGCTGGTAATAATCACTTCTATAGTTGATTTGAATAGTAGAGATCATTAAAGGGGGACTTCAGCCTAAACAAACATACTGTCATTAAGTTACATTCGTTATGTTAATTAAAATAGATAGGTAATATAATATCTTACCCACCCTATTTTAAAAGAACAGGCAAATGTTTGGGATTTCATAGAGGCAGCCATCTTTATGTTTTAAAGAAGGTGACAGGGAGCATGAGACACAGTCCCAACTGTCCTGTGTGCTGATCACCCCTCCCAGCAGTGCATGCTAGGCTTCAAATCTCAAATGGAAAATTAAAAAACAAAAGAAATTGCACCAAAACAGCAGAATGAGAACAACAAAATCAGAAATCCCATCATGCTTTGCACAGCATCAGGGGAAAAATGCCCGGGCAGTTTTCTTCTGTGCAGCTAAAAATGAGGCATGAGTAAGAAAAACAAGTTCAGATGCTGTGAAACTGTTAAAGAAACACCAAGCCTTTCCAGTGCTGCTGAGTAGATTTGTTAGTCTGGAGGTTCACTTTAACCTACAGTTTCCATCCCTTTCTCGCACCTCTGACACTCTGGTTGTCCTTGATTGGTTTTGGTGCACTGTATCATTTGTTATCTACAGCATGCCTGAGGGGCCCAAATGCTAAACTTGCACTGGGGCCCAATGCTTTTTAGCTACGCCACTGAATATAAATCCAGTCTCCAAAGGAGCTATATGTATATATACTACATTATTTTTAAGCCTGGAGCAGGGCAGTAATCTTTAATGGGCAGCAGGGATTTTTAGCCTGCGCCTACTCCCATTAACCCCTATATAGCCTGGCTATTATTAATACTGCATTAACAGGTCACAAGCGCTGATCTTAGTTTAGGCGGCTTAAGATTTTGGCTGAATTGCCACATTTATCCCGACCTACCATCTATCCTCGCACCCTGGGACGGCGCGGCGAAGAAAGAATTCAGCAGATGCCACCACCTTCACACCCCCCCCCCCCCTCAAAAAAAGCCTTAATTAGTTTCACAACATTTGCAGAAAACATTGTAATAAATAAAAAATAAGCCATTCAAGCTCCCATTGGTGGCGCCCTTTGTGGAGCACTAATAGCGTCTTTAAATAAAGTGAATTATAGGCTGGTGGGGAGGCTGTTAATTAGGCTGCAGATTTCGGAGCCTACAGGCTTAATAAGAACCGGGGCTTTTTTTAACTCCCTTTTTTTTTAGTCCGCAGGAAAAAGCAGAGCTGAGTCCCGGCTGCCCTGTTATTCATTGGCGATGTCAATGGGAGCCATATTCCCAGAGAAAGCCCTGCAGACAAGGAGGGACATGTGGGGGGCGGGAGGGGGGTGTAGGGGGGGTCCAGGGTCTGCTCGAAAAGCTAAAACTATTCAGCTTAAGCCTATTTGGGTGATTTAAAGTAGAACTCCGTCCTTCGTTTGGAACAGGAACGTGGGGACTCAATTCAAAGACTTGTATAGTTAAATAGTGTGAGTGTTAACAACGACATGACCAATTCTCATGAGGTTATAGAGACTACCTAATAAGTCGTCTGAAATTTGAGTAATTGGCTGCTGCTTTCTGCATAGAAAGGCTCACTGCAGAGATACATTAATACCTAAAGCCTGGTACACACATCAAATTTTGATTGGCTATTGTGGATGATTGGCCAATTTCACCTCTTCCATTTAGTATGAGAGCTTTCCTGCACAATCTGTTCACAGTATTCAGAATCTGTTGGTCCTCATACTATGTTAAAGTGGACCTGAACTCATGCACGGGACACGAGGAAAACACAGATTTATCCACCTTGTTTGTGTTTAGAGAGAAGAGCCTGTCTAATTCCGCCTCAGCTTCAAGTCATCACAATTGTAATTTGATCTCTCAGCTGTCAGCTGGCTGCTTCGGCAGAGCACCTAACTGGTAAACACAGGATGTTAACCCTATGTCTGCTTCCATGAAAACAGGAAGTAAACACACTGCAGATTTGCATCAGCTGTAACAAATAAATGTTTTTCTTTAAAGGTTATTCTATATCTTTTAGAGCAGAGCGGAAGTTCTGAGTTCAGGTCCACATTAATTTTGGAAGCTTATCTTAAAGGATACCCGAAGTGACATGTGACATGATGAGATAGACATGTGTATGTACAGTGCCAAGCACCCAAATAACTATGCTGTCTGAAAGAGGTAAATATCAGGTATGTAAGTGGCTGACTCAGTCCTGACTCAGACAGGAAGTGACTACAGTGTGACCCTCCCTGATAAAAAATTCCAACTATAAAATACTTTCCTAGCAGAAAATGGCTTCTGAGAGCAAGAAAGAGGTAAAAAATGGGAGTTTCTTATCAGTGAGGGTCACACTGTAGTCACTTCCTCAGTCAGGACTGAGTCAGCCACTTGCATACCTGATATTTAACTCTTTCAGACACAGAAAGAAAAAAAGGAACGCAGCATAGTTATTTGTGTGCTAGGCACTGTACATACACATGTCTATCTCATCATGTCACATGTCAGTTCGGGTATCCTTTAAGGGGAACCCAAGTTGAGAGGGATATGGAGGCTGACATATTTATTTCCTTTTAAACAATACCATTTGCTTGGCGCTCCTCCTGATCCTGTGTCTCTAATACTTTTAGCCATAGACCCTGGACAAGCATGCAGCAGATTAGGTGCTCTGACTCAGCTCACTCAAGTTTTACTGGATTAGCCATATGCTTGTTCCATGGTTTTGACCCGGACATTACTTATGCCAGATGATCAGCAGGGCTGCCAGGCAACTGGCATTGTTCACAAGGAAATAAATATGGCAGCCTCCATATCCCTCTCACCTTGGGTTCCCTTTAAGCTCCTTTTGTCAGCAGTCTTTGTTTACATAAACATCCCAGCTGATGACAAACTACAAGTCCCAGCATGCAGCCTGAACAAGGAGTGAGAGCTCCTTTCCATCAGCATGACTTTCGGAAACGCTGCACAATGCGCGATCGCAGCAACATTAGAAATTGCATAGATTGCGTTGTGTAATGTTTCCATAAATGCGTTGCGATCACAATGCACGGCTGCATGGATTACAGCACGTTAGCGCTGCAATACTATTCATTATAAATGAATACGATCGCAAGCGCATCTGGGAGAAACGTCCTGCAGCAGCATGACTCCACCCACCTGCGACGCACGCAAGAGAGACTGTAAACCAGGCCTAAGCCTTTGCTTCAAGATGAATGAAATGTAGAAAATAAATACATTTGCTGCAAGTTTGCAGGCTTTATTACTGTGCCACATGGTTTTGGGCCAGTCCATCTCCTCATGGGGGATTCTCAGGGTTTTCTTTGTTTTCAACAGCATTTCCTGAACAGCAGTTTAACTGCCGAAATAGTAAGATGCCAGCCAGCCTCCCTTCTCACTTGCACACTATTTTGTCAGTTAGACTTTGCAACTCGCTGTTCACGAAATGCTGTTGAAAACAAAGAAAACCCTGAGAACCCCCCATGAGGAGATGGACTGGCCCAAAACCTGTCGGTTTTGTCAGATTTTAACTGCCTACTTTTTTCGCAATAGTGGTCCTTTAAAGCAGCAGACCCAAACTTAAAACTGATCATTACTCACAAAATATTAATCATTAACTACTTTTTTAATATGAAGTTCTGATTTTTTTTCTTTTGAAAGTATAAACATCCATTCAACTAAATGGAGACTGAAGCTGCATCCCCTAAATTCATGCGTTTGCATATTTAAAGATAAAGATGAATATTGCTTGAGCAACCCGCTTATCAAAAATATGAAACAATGGTGAAGGAGTAACTAGGTAGTATTGTTGTATTTTCTACTTATAATGCTGTGAGTGCAATATGGGCAATTTTTTTTTAATTGGTTCCTTTTTAAAGCGAGTGTTTACCAATTTAAAAATAAAAAAGTCAGATACTCACCTAAGGAGAAGGAAGGCTCGGTCCTAATGAGCCTTCTCTCTCCTCTCCCGGTGCCCTCGGTGCTGCGCTGGCTCCCCCGTACGCGTCCGCCGCTGCAGGGACTTCGGAGGTCTTCGGGAGCACTCAGGCTTCCGAAGACGGGCCGCTCCATACTACGTACGCGCGAGCGCGTCATAGAGGGCGCTCGCGCATGCGTAGTATGGAGCGGCCCGTCTTCGGGAGCCCGAGTGCTCCCGAAGGCTTCCGAAAGCTCCCTTCGGCTGCGGAAGTGGCAGTATTTGACCGAACTGGTCGAATACTGCCACGGGGGATCCTGCGCGGGACCGGGCACCCGGAGAGGAGAGGGATGGCTCATTAGGGCCGCGCCTTTCCTCTCCTTAGGTGAGTATCTGACTTTTTTTATTTTTAACTTGGTAAACATTCACTTTAAGCCAGGTTTTAGGACTAGCTTCCCATTATATAATGAGCATTAGTCAGTATGGAGCTCTTATAGTGCCATCTGCTGTTGCAAGGAGGAGCTGATCTTCAACACTGACCTTAACTTTGACATTCTTGATGATGACGCTGGTTCTTCCCTGTGTGGCCTTAGCTGCATTCTATGCATACTTCTGCAAATTCCTCAAAAGCTCCAGGATTCTCGTGGGACTCTAGCTCCTCGCAGCATCGCCATCTAGTGTTCATATAGAGGCACAGCAGAGCTTCTTTTGCCTGAAGAAGAATCTTGAGATGTGAAGGGGAATCAGAGGGAAGATTTTGCTTTCAGATCCGCCACAAACATTACATTTTTTTCCTAATTTTGTATTTAGGAAATGATCAATTCAAGCTGCATTTTATATCTGTGCCCTGGCAGAGGCAAATGCGTTTCATTACTAGAGTACACCTGAAATGAGAAGGACATGGCGGCTGTCATATTTATTTCCTGTTTAAGAGGAACTGTAGTGGAAACAACATAATGAATACAATTGCTTATTGTTTACAATATTTATGTATAGATTATTTAGTCAGTGTTTGCCCATTGTAAAACCTTTCCTCTCCTTGATTTACATTCTGAAATGTATCCCTGGTGGTGACATCTTTAGTTCTGCCAGGTGATCTGTACAGAATGTTCGTTACTGAGAGTTCTATGAACAAAGGCAGATATTGCATGCTAGGCAGTTATTGGAAAAAACTGTTATTTCCCATAATGCAATGAGGTGTACAGACAACAAACTGTCAGGACCATGGTCATAACATCAAACTTTGGGAGGGGTTTCAACCGTAATATCAGCAATACAGACCCCCCTGATGATCTATTTGAGAAAAGGAATAGATTTCTCATGGGAAAGGAGGTATCAGCTACTGATTGGGATGAAGATCAATCCTGGGTTAAAGTTCCACTTTAAACAATCCTAGTTTCCTGCCAATTCTGCTCATCTGTTTGGCTGCAGTAGTAGAAACACCGAATCGACATGCTGGTTAAGGGTCTATGGCTAAAAGTATTGCAGGCATAGACTTGGCAGGACAGCCAGGCAATCTGCATTTTTTAAAAGGAAATAAATATGTCAGCCACCATATACCTTTCAGTTAAGGTGTGTTTTAAAGGACAACTGTAGAGAGAAGAATATGGAGGCTGCCATATTTATTTCCTTTTAAACAATACCAGTTGCCTGGCAGCCCCGCTTGTCTATTTTGCTGCAGTATTGTTTAAATTACATCAGAAACAAGCATGTAGCAAATCTTGTCAGATCTGACAATAATGTCAGAAACATCTGATCTGCTGTATGCTTGTTCAGGGGCTATGGCTAGTATTAGAGGCAGAGGATCAGCTGGACAGCCAGGCAACAGGTATTGCTTAAAATGAAATAAATATGGCAGCCTCCATATCCCTCTCACTTCAGTTGTCCTTTAATGATATATTTTGCCTCTTTGCGGACACTTGCAGCAATATCTGTGTGCGCACTGGGATGTCAGCTCTGCTGGTGCAGGCTACCAGAAGGTCAGTGGAAGTTCACTGCCATAAACATTAAATGGAACAAGTTTAGGTCTAATATGTGTTGGGTATGATGAACACTATCGCCATTGCATCCAATACTTATTTGTAGAATCTGTCACAGGGCTAGGTCCACACAACGGCCTCAAATCACTAAGCATTACCACATTCAGTACTGCAGAACACAGCTGATTTTAACAACAAAAAAAAGTAAAATGTCAAATCAGGCTGTTACCGCAATGGAAAGTAAAATTCCTCACTAGGCACTAATGAACAGTTGGTGGGCACACACTGGCAGGCCCGGTCCGCCCATGAGGCCAAGTGTGGCGACTTCCTCAGACGGCAGAAGTCTGGGGGCAGCACCAGGCAGAAACGGTAAGTGAAGAGAGTTCCTGGCTAACCTATACTGGGGGCCACTGTACCTGGCTAACCTATACTGGGGGCAACTGTACTTTGTCCAGAGGGGGGCACATACCGTCTTTGTTCCCAGGCGGCAGGCACTGAAAACCCTAGCTACACCTCTGGAAAAAGCTATAAGGGGGCCCCAACAACTACTTCACTCCCTCCACTATAGGGGTCCATGCTTCAGATCAGATGTTTTTGTGGCTACACTTTTTATGGGTGGTTGATGATGTCCTCACTTGTTCTATGACCCTTGTAAGATGGGCCCCAAGACGGTCATCAGAGCTAGGCAAGGGAAAGGCTTTCCTAGGCAATATAGCAGTTTTTGGCCTGAGCTGATGATCACTTGTTGTTTTTTTAGTAAGATTTGTATTTGGTGGGGAGTAGCATCCACCAGGCCCCTAGACTCTCTCCAGGCCCAAGGCAACTGCCTATGTTTTCCTTGTTGATGATCCTGCTCTGGCAGTGACAGATCGCTGTTTCAGGCTTACAAGTCCTTTATCAAACTACTTCGGCTTGTCTGTAACTGTCTACCACAACTCCCGGCAGTCTTAGCGGACACCCCCGTAAAAAGCAAATGCTTGTACCACGTGGCACCAGTCGGGTGTGTGTGACACACACTATGCGGTACATGTGCATTCTGGTACAAGCACTCGTGGTAACTGGGGTGACAGCAGAGGATGCTGGGGGTTACGTCAGCAGGACAGGTGAGAATTCTCAGAGCACGGGACAAGCACTCATGGTCAGGCTCGTACTGAGCCGCCGAAGTGCCGATGGTCCCATTGGTGGGCCTCGGCCAGCCCGCCTCCTGGGGGCCCCAGAGCTGAGGAGGGGGGCACAGCGCAGGAAGGGGGGAAATTGTGGACAGAGCAGCGGGGGGGGGGGGGGGAAGCCTCCCCCCCTCCCTCACCTAGGGGCCCCCCTTCCGCGCCCCCCCCCCCTCCAAAATTGCAGCTGGCCAGCGGCACCAGTGGGGAATAGCTTACCGGGATCAGAGCGATAGTGCTGCGTGACGCTGGGCTGGTCTCCGTCTTCTGCACTGACCAATCACGCTCTCACAGGAAGTACTGTGAGAGCGTGATTGGTCAGTGCAGGAGACCAGCCCAGCCCAGCGGCACGCAGCGATATCGCTCTGATGCCGGTAAGCTGTTCCCCACTCGCTGAAATTTTGGAGGGAGGGGGAGCGTGGAAGGGGGGCCCCTAGGTAAGGGAGGGGGGGAGGCTTCCCCCCCCTCCCCGCTGCTCTGTCCACAATTTGCCCCTTCCTGCGCTGTGGCCCCCTCCTTCTCAGCTCTGGGGCTAGGGATGCTCATTCGGATTCCGCAGAAATGCAATATCCGAAATTCTGATCGGAAATTGCATTTCCGCATCAGAATTTCCAGAAATCGCGGAAATTTCAGCCAACTTTAACATCGATTTTATCAAAAACTATAAGTTCTTTTTGGGCAAAATGCAGAAAACCAGCATCTGCCTATTTTCTGCATTTTACATTACTGCCGACTTTAGCGGTTAATATCAAAGTCCCCCTAAGTCCTAGAAACACCAAATTTTAGGGTTTATTAAACAGAATCTTGTGAACAAGATGCAAAACAAAGTTTTCAAAAAGACCTTACAGTTTTTGAGAAAATCGATGTTAAAGTCAGGCAGAATTTCCGCGATTTCCGCCGGAAATTCCGCATTGGAATGCGGAAATTGGTAGCGGAATCGGTAATTGGCAATGGCGGAATCAGAAATTTGCATTTCCGACCATCCCAGACTGGGGCCCCCACTAACTGGGGACCTGCCTTTGTGGGGAAATCTGCTGCCAATCTAATTGCATTTTCTGGGGATATATGCCGCCAATCTAATTGCATTTTGTAGGGAAATCTGCCGCCAATCTAATTGCATTTTGTGGAGATATCTGCCGCCAATCTAATTGCATTTTGTGGGGATATCTGCCACCAATTTGATTGTATTTTGTTGGGAAATCTGCCGGCAATCTAATTGTATTTTGTGGCGATATCTGCCGCCAATCGAATTGCATTTTGTGGGGATATCTGCCGCCAATCTAATTGCATTTTGTGGGGATATCTGCCGCCAATCTAATTGCATTTTGTGGGGATATCTGCTGCCAATCTAATTGCATTTTGTGGGGATATCTGCCGCCAATCTAATTGTATTTTATTGGGAAATCTGCCGCCAATCTGATTGCATTTTGTGGGGATATCTGCTGCCAATCTATTTGCATTTTGTGGAGATATCTGCCGCCAATCTAATTGCATTTTGTGGGGATATCTGCCGCCAATCTAATTGTATTTTGTTGGGAAATCAGCCGCCAATCTAATTGCATTTTGTGGGGATATCTGCCGCCAATCTAATTGTATTTTGTTGGGAAATCAGCCACCAATCTAATTGTATTTTGTTGGGAAATCTGCCGCCAATCTAATTGCATTTTGTGGGGATATCTGCCTCCAATCTAATTGTATTTTGTTGGGAAATCTGCTGCCAATCTAATTGTATTTTGTGAGGAAATCTGCCGCCAATCTAACTGCATTTTGTGGGGAATTCTGCCGCCAATCTAATTGTACCATGTTCCAGTGCATGGTGACACTCAGTTGTGCCAGCAGGACAGGTGAGAATTCTCAGAGCACGGAACAAGCACTCGTGGTAACTGGGGTGACAGCAGAGGATGCTGGGAGTTGTGCCAGCAGGACAGGTGAGAATTCAATCTAATTGGCGGCAGATATCCCCACAAAATGCAATTAGATTGGCGGCAGATTTCCCCACAAAATACAATTAGATTGGCGGCAGATTTCCCAACAAAATACAATCAGATTGGCGGCAGATATCACCACAAAATGCAATCTGATTGTATATCGTTGGGAAATCTGCCGCCAATCTAATTGCATTTTGTGGGGCTATCTGCCGCCAATCTAATTGCATTTTGTGGGGATATCTGCTGCCAATCTGATTGCATTTTCTGGGGATATCTGCCGCCAATTTAATTGCATTTTGTTGGAAAATCTGCTGCCATTTGACTACTTGATGAATTATCATGAGACATGTAAGTACTTGATTATTTTATCTAAAATGAATCTGGTCAGACCTAGGGCTTGATTCCCAAAAGAGTGCTAACTGTTAGCACGGCCGTTTTTGCACGAATTTTCGTGTTTGCACGCGATTGAGAATTTTCGCGTGCAATTAACGGTTTTGCGCGGATTTTCACGTTAAATCGTTATAGTTTTCGCGCGCAAACACAATCTTTCGTGCGAAAACAGTAACGATTTCGCGGAAAAAATTGCATTTGTGTGCAAAAATTCGTGATCGCGTGCAAACTTGAAAATGCGCGCGAAAACGGCCGTGCAAACAGTTAGCACTCTTTTGTGAATCAAGCCCCTAGTCTCTGTGAATAACACCGCTACTTACTTTGTGTTTTGTTGTCTACAAATGACGCATCATGACCACGCCCATGTTCCAGTGCGTGGTGACACTCATTTATTTTTGCTGCGGAGCGCCGCATGTGGACATATCCCTATTGAAGACTGTCCTCAGAAGTGCTCACAATCTATTCCCTACCATAAAATCATGCAAAATTTCTAGAGTACATGTGTATGTGAGCTCAAAATGGGGGGGGGGGGGGGGGGTTGGAGGAGGAGAGGGGATGAGGGCTGAGGCTGAAACTTCCTTGGTGGGTCCTTAGTGTCCCAGTCCGACCCGGCTCGTGGTAACTGGGGCGACAGCAGAGGATGCTGGGAGTTGTGCCAGCAGGACAGGTGAGAATTCTCAGAGTACGGGACAGGCACTCATGGTAACTGGGGTGACAGCAGAGGATGCTGGGAGTTTCATCAGCAGGACAGGTGAGAATTCTCAGAGTACGGGACAAGCACTCATGGTAACTGGGGTGACAGCAGAGGATGCTGGGAGTTGTGCCAGCAGGACAGGTGAGAATTCTCAGAGTACGGGACAGGCACTCGTGGTAACTGGGGTGACAGCAGAGGATGCTGGGAGTTGTGCCAGCAGGACAGGTGAGAATTCTCAGAGTACGGGACAGGCACTCGTGGTAACTGGGGCGACAGCAGAGGATGCTGGGAGTTGTGCCAGCAGGACAGGTGAGAATTCTCAGAGTACGGGACAGGCACTCGTGGTAACTGGGGTGACAGCAGAGGATGCTGGGAGTTTCATCAGCAGGACAGGTGAGAATTCTCAGAGTACGGGACAAGCACTCGTGGTAACTGGGGTGACAGCAGAGGATGCTGGGAGTTGTGCCAGCAGGACAGGTGAGAATTCTCAGAGTACGGGACAGGCACTCGTGGTAACTGGGGCGACAGCAGAGGATGCTGGGAGTTGTGCCAGCAGGACAGGTGAGAATTCTCAGAGTACGGGACAGGCACTCGTGGTAACTGGGGCGACAGCAGAGGATGCTGGGAGTTGTGCCAGCAGGACAGGTGAGAATTCTCAGAGTACGGGACAAGCACTCGTGGTAACTGGGGTGACAGCAGAGGATGCTGGGAGTTTCATCAGCAGGACAGGTGAGAATTCTCAGAGTACGGGACAAGCACTCGTGGTAACTGGGGTGACAGCAGAGGATGCTGGGAGTTGTGCCAGCAGGACAGGTGAGAATTCTCAGTGCACGGGACAGGCACTCGTGGTAACTGGTGTGACAGCAGAGGATGCTGGGAGTTGTATCAGCAGGACAGGTGAGAATTCTCAGAGCACGGGACAAGCACTCGTGGTAACTGGTGTGACAGCAGAGGATGCTGGGAGTTGTATCAGCAGGACAGGTGAGAGCCGGTGGCAAGCAGGTGGCAGAGGTGGGGTCACTAGGCCGATTCTTGATATTGGGAATTTGTCTGCATTGTATGGGGGGGGGGGGGGGGGTTGGAGGAGGAGAGGGGATGAGAGCTGAGGCTGAAACTTCCTTGGTGGGTCCTTAGTGTCCCAGTCCGACCCGGCTCGTGGTAACTGGGGCGACAGCAGAGGATGCTGGGAGTTGTGCCAGCAGGACAGGTGAGAATTCTCAGAGTACGGGACAGGCACTCATGGTAACTGGGGTGACAGCAGAGGATGCTGGGAGTTTCATCAGCAGGACAGGTGAGAATTCTCAGAGTACGGGACAAGCACTCGTGGTAACTGGGGTGACAGCAGAGGATGCTGGGAGTTGTGCCAGCAGGACAGGTGAGAATTCTCAGAGTACGGGACAGGCACTCGTGGTAACTGGGGTGACAGCAGAGGATGCTGGGAGTTGTGCCAGCAGGACAGGTGAGAATTCTCAGAGTACGGGACAGGCACTCGTGGTAACTGGGGCGACAGCAGAGGATGCTGGGAGTTGTGCCAGCAGGACAGGTGAGAATTCTCAGAGTACGGGACAGGCACTCGTGGTAACTGGGGTGACAGCAGAGGATGCTGGGAGTTTCATCAGCAGGACAGGTGAGAATTCTCAGAGTACGGGACAAGCACTCGTGGTAACTGGGGTGACAGCAGAGGATGCTGGGAGTTGTGCCAGCAGGACAGGTGAGAATTCTCAGAGTACGGGACAGGCACTCGTGGTAACTGGGGCGACAGCAGAGGATGCTGGGAGTTGTGCCAGCAGGACAGGTGAGAATTCTCAGAGTACGGGACAGGCACTCGTGGTAACTGGGGCGACAGCAGAGGATGCTGGGAGTTGTGCCAGCAGGACAGGTGAGAATTCTCAGAGTACGGGACAAGCACTCGTGGTAACTGGGGTGACAGCAGAGGATGCTGGGAGTTTCATCAGCAGGACAGGTGAGAATTCTCAGAGTACGGGACAAGCACTCGTGGTAACTGGGGTGACAGCAGAGGATGCTGGGAGTTGTGCCAGCAGGACAGGTGAGAATTCTCAGTGCACGGGACAGGCACTCGTGGTAACTGGTGTGACAGCAGAGGATGCTGGGAGTTGTATCAGCAGGACAGGTGAGAATTCTCAGAGCACGGGACAAGCACTCGTGGTAACTGGTGTGACAGCAGAGGATGCTGGGAGTTGTATCAGCAGGACAGGTGAGAGCCGGTGGCAAGCAGGTGGCAGAGGTGGGGTCACTAGGCCGATTCTTGATATTGGGAATTTGTCTGCATTGTATGGGCACCTTATCAAAAATGTGTTTCAAAAGGTGTAAAGATGGCAACCTACATATCCCTTTCACGTTAGGTTCCCTTTAAAGGAATTCCGAAGTGGAACATCTCTTTTATAATTCACTAGAAGTGTGTGTGGCCCCTCTCTGCAGTTCCTATGTGCTCCTGCATTCTGCGACCCTTCCAGGTCGGCTGCTTCTGCGCATGCCTGCGCCCCTCTTGGAATCGTACTCCTGTAGTGCAGGAGGCACGCATGCCCGCCCATAAGCAAACGTTGCCGACACTCTGGGTCACTGATCGATCATTTTGGAGGGGCTGACGGTGTGCAGGAGCACTTAGGAACAGTGGCGGGGGACCACACACACTTCCAGGGGCTGGAAGAAGCCCCAGGTAAGTATATCATAATAGAGACTTTTCACCTCAGAATTCCTGTAAGTGCTGCTTTCCTGGTTCGTGTCTGATTACTTTTTTAATGCTTCGACAAAAGGAAGGTCCGCACCAATTCACCACGAATCCTCTTTATTGTCAGGACATATCCTGTATTAAAACATCGAATCTCAAGCTGACATGTTTCGGACCTACTGGTCCTTAATCATAGCTGAGTTCACATGGAAACCTTTGACATATTAATACATATCCGACCCATGGCTCCACCTCCCACCCACCTCTATGGGGCCTCACCTTGGAGGGTAGAGCCAGGGTACGTATCATTTTTAAAGGTACATACATCTTTTCTTAAGAACAATATAACAGAAATACTATTGTACACAATAAAAGAATAAAGTAAAAAGGTGTCAAAATTGTTCTCATGACTGAGAGCAAAAAAGAGCAACGCAATAAAACAATGATAGGAGCAGATAATGCATAGAGAAAAAGAGACACACATCATCATGAGCCAATAGAGGCATAACGGATGTCACTGTGTTGTAAGACTCACATCCCATTTAGCATTCAAGCCTCGAGGGACTCTCGTGTCTAGTTTAAATATCCACATGGCTTCTCTCCTAAGTAAGCACTTATAAAGGTCCCCACCCCGTTTAGATGGGAACACTCTCTCTATACCTTGGAATTGAAATCCAGTCATGTTCCCACCATGTACCTCCCTGAAATGCTTAGCAACATTGGAAACATTTGTGGTAAGCCACCCTTGCCCCAAGTAGTGCTCCGCTATCCTCTGCCTCAGCGGCCTGGTAGTACATCCTACATACTGGATGGAGCATGCACTACACGTGACTAAATAAATCACGTCCTTGGTTCCACAATTAATAAACTGTTTTATCGGATAACTGCGGCCGCTAACGGCAGAGACGGCGGATCTGGTTTTTGTGTGCACGTGGCAATATCGACATGTGGGAACGCTACATTTAAAAGAACCTGTCAAGGAAAGCCACGTACTAGAATGTTGCGTTGATTCGAACATGCTAGGGGATAAAAGTCTGGCAAGAGTGGGTGCTCGTCGACTAGCCATTCTAACACCTTCATTGATAATTGGACATATGCCTACATCTGCTTTAAGTATGGGTAGATACTTGGTAACAATACCTGTAACCTCTTTATACTCTGACGAGAAGGTAGTCACGAATGTGGGTTTTGAAGTAGTGGCCCCCCTAGTTGAGGTGGCATGCACCAAGTCTGTTCTAAGTCGAGAGGATGCTCTCGACCTACCCCTCTTTATGGCCCATTTGGGATAGCCTCTGTCACGGAGTCTTGTTTCTACAATGTCCAATTCACTAGCTAAATCCCCTTCTTCTGAGCAGTTACGCTTTGCCCTACTAAATTCTCCAACTGGAATGCCTTTTATGGTGTGGGCTGGATGGCAACTGTTTGCCCTTAATGTGGAATTTCCACTGCACGCTTTTCTATAAGTGATCGTGCTGACTTTACCATTGTAAGGGTTACCCCTTAACACAAGGTCCAGATAGTTGATGGAAACCCTATCATGTTCGAATGTGAACTGAAGGTTCAATTCATTGGCATTAAAATATTCCACCAAACACTGGACATTGCAGGGGCTTCCCTTCCACACCAATAGCAAGTCATCTATGTACCTCCCGTACCACACAACATCCTCCATGAGGCCGCAGCCACCCCCAAAGACCCGCAACGCAGATAAGGGTGGCGCAGTGGTGGTATTAAACAGTGTCAGTTATCGAGATGAGGCCCTAAGACAGCTGAATGATAGTGACACCTATGAGACTCTGAGAAACGATCCGACCTCGGAATTCCAGCGTAGGCTACTTAGCCTCCTGTCATATGGCGAGAGCCTGGGGGTCCTTGACCGAAGATTAGTGGAGTATTTGGGAGTTCAGCACCCGACCATACCAATTTTCCATCATTTGCCGAAAATTCACAAACCAGGCGCTCGTCCGGAGGGCAGGCCCATTGTGGCCGGGATTGGCTCTCTGGGCGAGCGCCTCGGTAGTTGGGTGGACTCCATGCTCCAACCTCTGGTGAAGCGTCTCCCAGGCTACATAAAAGACTCCAAACATCTATTGGCCAGTGTTGAGGATTTCGAGTGGAGATCAGAATACATTTGGATTACAATTGATGTAAAATCTCTCTACTCGTGCATCCCTCATAATCTTGCCTTACAAGCTTTGGAGTTTCATCTGAGGAAATATTCGGATTATTCTCCGGACCTCCAGGTCTTTATACTGGATTCTGTTTGTTACCTCCTGGCCCACAACTATTTCATGTTTGATGGCCGCTTCTACCTCCAGAGACGTGGTGCCTCCATGGGAGCGAAATTCTCCCCATCCCTGGCCAATCTATATATGGGATGGTGGGAGGAGAGCCATGTCTTTGGGGGTGGCTGCGGCCTCATGGAGGATGTTGTGTGGTACGGGAGGTACATAGATGACTTGCTATTGGTGTGGAAGGGAAGCCCCTGCAATGTCCAGTGTTTGGTGGAATATTTTAATGCCAATGAATTGAACCTTCAGTTCACATTCGAACATGATAGGGTTTCCATCAACTATCTGGACCTTGTGTTAAGGGGTAACCCTTACAATGGTAAAGTCAGCACGATCACTTATAGAAAAGCGTGCAGTGGAAATTCCACATTAAGGGCAAACAGTTGCCATCCAGCCCACACCATAAAAGGCATTCCAGTTGGAGAATTTAGTAGGGCAAAGCGTAACTGCTCAGAAGAAGGGGATTTAGCTAGTGAATTGGACATTGTAGAAACAAGACTCCGTGACAGAGGCTATCCCAAATGGGCCATAAAGAGGGGTAGGTCGAAAGCATCCTCTCGACTTAGAACAGACTTGGTGCATGCCACCTCAACTAGGGGGGCCACTACTTCAAAACCCACATTCGTGACTACCTTCTCGTCAGAGTATAAAGAGGTTACAGGTATTGTTACCAAGTATCTACCCATACTTAAAGCAGATGTAGGCATATGTCCAATTATCAATGAAGGTGTTAGAATGGCTAGTCGACGAGCACCCACTCTTGCCAGACTTTTATCCCCTAGCATGTTCGAATCAACGCAACATTCTAGTACGTGGCTTTCCTTGACAGGTTCTTTTAAATGTAGCGTTCCCACATGTCGATATTGCCACGTGCACACAAAAACCAGATCCGCCGTCTCTGCCGTTAGCGGCCGCAGTTATCCGATAAAACAGTTTATTAATTGTGGAACCAAGGACGTGATTTATTTAGTCACGTGTAGTGCATGCTCCATCCAGTATGTAGGATGTACTACCAGGCCGCTGAGGCAGAGGATAGCGGAGCACTACTTGGGGCAAGGGTGGCTTACCACAAATGTTTCCAATGTTGCTAAGCATTTCAGGGAGGTACATGGTGGGAACATGACTGGATTTCAATTCCAAGGTATAGAGAGAGTGTTCCCATCTAAACGGGGTGGGGACCTTTATAAGTGCTTACTTAGGAGAGAAGCCATGTGGATATTTAAACTAGACACGAGAGTCCCTCGAGGCTTGAATGCTAAATGGGATGTGAGTCTTACAACACAGTGACATCCGTTATGCCTCTATTGGCTCATGATGATGTGTGTCTCTTTTTCTCTATGCATTATCTGCTCCTATCATTGTTTTATTGCGTTGCTCTTTTTTGCTCTCAGTCATGAGAACAATTTTGACACCTTTTTACTTTATTCTTTTATTGTGTACAATAGTATTTCTGTTATATTGTTCTTAAGAAAAGATGTATGTACCTTTAAAAATGATACGTACCCTGGCTCTACCCTCCAAGGTGAGACCGCCCCCATAGAGGTGGGTGGGAGGTGGAGCCATGGGTCGGATATGTATTAATATGTCAAAGGTTTCCATGTGAACTCAGCTATGATTAAGGACCAGTAGGTCCGAAACATGTCAGCTTGAGATTCGATGTTTTAATACAGGATATGTCCTGACAATAAAGAGGATTCGTGGTGAATTGGTGCGGACCTTCCTTTTGTCGAAGTGTTTCTGAGGTCTTGCTAACCTGGTCCAGCACAACTATCCATCGGTGGGGTAGAGCGGTGTTTCCTCCAAATAACATTACTTTTTTAATGCGTTGGTTGATTTGTTTTGCATCCATCCTGGCCCTGAGTCAGTGTATCATGCCCACATGGCACTGCCGGTTGCTACGGGTGAGGAGAGACGCCAAAAAGTGCCCCAGGCGGGTTGATCTATATTCTACCTTGATCCCTTTAAACGATTGTTCTTACCCTCTCTCGGAACCAGTGATACATGAGACAGGAGCACAAATAACATGGAACAGCGTAAGCGCTCAAGTGGCTGACAAGATTATTGACCTTTCATGGTCAGCCAGTTCCCCCTCCAGATAGGGATGTGAATGTTATGCGCTGTGACAAGGAGAACCGCGCTGATTGTCCCTGAGTGCCGGGAAATGGACCTGACGTTCCTCGCGGAGGATCGCGACAAACGCACGCACGCTCCCAGCAAACTAGGCTGAATCCCGTGCGCCTCACAGCCAGATCCCTGTGTATTGTACATAGACTGCAGAGCACTCAGCCAGGTCACTGTATACTGTACATAGCCTGTACACCTCACAGCCAGGTCCCTGTATATTGTACATCACACAGCCAGGTCCCTGTATACTGTACATCACACAGCCAGGTCCCTGTATACTGTACATAGCCTGTACTCCTCACAGCCAGGTCCCTGTATACTGTACATAGCCTGTACTCCTCACAGCCAGGTCCCTGTATACTGTACATAGCCTGTACACCTCACAGCCAGGTCCTTGTATACTGTACATAGCCTGTACATCTCACAGCCAGGTCCTTGTATACTGTACATAGCCTGTACACCTCACAGCCAGGTCCCTGTATACTGTAAATAGCCTGTACACATCACAGCCAGGTCCCTGTATACTGTACATAGCCTGTAGATCACACAGCCAGGTCCCTGTATATTGTACATAGCCTGTGCTCCTCACAGACAGGTCACTGTATACTGTACATAGCCTGCACATCACACAGCCAGGTCCCTGTGTATACTGCACATGGTCTGTACACCTCACAGCCAGGTCCCTGTATACTGTACATAGCCTGTACAGGTCTCAGCCAGGTCCCTGTATATTGTACATAGCCTGTACACCTCACAGTCAGGTCCTTGTATACTGTACATCACACAGCCAGGTCCCTGTATTCTATACATCACACAGCCAGGTCCCTGTATATTGTACATAGCCTGTACACCTCACAGCCAGGTCCCTGTACACTGTACATCACACAGCAAGGTCCCTGTATACTATACATCACACAGCCAGGTCCCTGTATACTGTACATAGCCTGTGCATCACACAGCCAGGTCCCTGTATACTGTACATCACACAGCCAGGTCCCTGTATACTGTACATAGTCTGTACACATCACAGCCAGGTTCCTGTATACTGTACATAGTCTGTACATCACACAGCCAGGTCCCTGTATACTGTACATCACACAGCCAGGTCCCTGTATACTGTACATAGCCTGTACATCACACAGCCAGGTCCCTGTATATTGTACATCACACAGCCAGGTCCCTGTATACTGTACACCTCACAGCCAGGTCCCTGTATACTGTACATAGCCTGTACACCTCACAGCCAGGTCCCTGTACACTGTACATCACACAGCAAGGTCCCTGTATACTATACATCACACAGCCAGGTCCCTGTATACTGTACATAGCCTGTACATCACACAGCCAGGTCCCTGTATACTGTACATCACACAGCCAGGTCCCTGTATACTGTACATAGTCTGTACACATCACAGCCAGGTTCCTGTATACTGTACATAGTCTGTACACCTCACAGCCAGGTCCCTGTATACTGTACATAGCCTGTACATCACACAGCCAGGTCCCTGTATACTGTACATCACACAGCCAGGTCCCTGTATACTGTACATAGCCTGTACATCACACAGCCAGGTCCCTGTATACTGTACATCACACAGCCAGGTCCCAGTATACTGTACATAGCCTGTACATCACACAGCCAGGTCCCTGTATACTGTACATCACACAGCCAGGTCCCTGTATACTGTACATAGCCTGCACACCTCACAGCCAGGTCCTGGTATACTGTACACAGCCTGTACCCCTCACAGCCAGGTCCCTGTATACTGTACATAGCCTGTACACATCACAGCGAGGTCCTGGTAAACTGTACTTAGCCTGTACAGTATACATGAACCTGTTTTTGCCATGTTTAGAATAAGCCTGATGACTTTGCACTTAGTGCAGATAGGCTCAATCTCACTGCGGTATGCATGACCACCATTTTGGCCAACGAGGCCAAGGATGGTGGTATCATGCATGAATTTGATGACCTTAAGTCAGTAGATGATGTAAAGCTATTTGTATACAGGAAGAACTGGTTCAGGGACAGCACACACCTTTGCGGCGCACCTGTGTTGGTGGTTCTTACATGGGAGAATAAGCTGCCGAACTAGATTAGTGTTCTATTGCTGAAAATGTCCTTGATCCACACGCATAGAGTAGGGTCAACACCAAGTTGTACAAGGTTGCCATGCAGGATGTTCAGGCAAATAGAATTGCAGGCGGACTGAAGTCTAGGAAGAGGATCCTGGCATAGGTGTGAGGTATGTCAAGGTGTTCCGTTATGAACACCAGAATGATGTTCATGGCATCTTTTATGGACCTGTTTGCCCTGTATGTGAATTGGAGTGGATCCAGGAAAGCAGGGGCGTCTCACCCACCAGGCAAGTATAGGCGGTTGCCTGGGGCGTCATGAGGTGGTAAGGCGCCATGAGGTGGTGAGGCGCATTCCCCCACCACTGCTACCATGACCATGTTTTTTTTTTCTTTTATATTATATAACCTCCCGACTCAGTCCCCGGTGCTCGGCACGCTACCATGTGCTCAGCAGTGCCTCCACCTCCACTTCTCCCCAGCCAATAGAGCAATCAATACTGCTCTTCTCTGCCAGGCTCCTTCTTTAAAGCCGTGCCCCTTCTTCTTAGTAGCCACACAGGTAAAGTGTTTACCTCGTGTGGCCCAGCCTCTAATTCCGCCCCACGCCAGTCAAACCAGGAGCCAGAGGCCAGCCAGCTTATGCCCCCGACAGTCTGACCCCCCACCTGTGTCAAGCATCAATGGAGCGCTTCAGATGGGTACCAGTCTTTCAAAGATCTATATGACGGTGGATGTTAGGGCAACAGACCTGAAGTCATTTAGATCTGTGACTACTGGCTTTTTGGGGACTGTAATGATGATGGATTTTTTAAAGCAGTAGGGAACTTTTCCTTCCATGAGGGATTTGTTAAATATGGAAGTGAGAACAGGGGCGAGCTGGCCTGCAAAGGTTCTCGGGAAGATTGAAGACACTCTATCCAGGCCTGAGGCTTTTCTGGGATTTAGCTTTCTGAGGTACCTTAGTATGTAGGCCTTCAGGACTGCTACTGGGGCTGAGGCGATGCGGTTAGCCTGAGGAGATGGGGAGGGAGGAAATACTGGTATGTGCGCCTGGTTCTCAGGATGGTTCAGGGGTCTAGTCCTGGAAAAAGAAGTGAGTGGACTAACCCTAAAAACCTCTGTGCCGCGCGTAGCGCGGCGCGCCAAAAAACGGGCGTGGTTAAGCATAGCGTGGGCGTGGTCATGGGTGGGGCCAAATATACATGGCCTTAGCAGTGGAATAAAAGGTCTGCCAGGGGAAGTTTGAGCTCTGTCGTAGTGTATCCCCAAAAAGTAGATGTAATCTGACAGCATTTCACCAAAAATACACATAATCTGGCAGAGGTTCCTCCAAAATACAGATAATATGGCAGTGGTTCCCACAAAATAGACAATCTGGCAGCAGCAGTTCCCCCAACATACACATAATCTGGAAGCAGTTCCCCAAAATACGCGAAACCTGGCAGTGGATCATCCAAAATACATGTAACACCCAAAATACATGTAATCTGGCAGTAGTGGTCCCCCAACATACACAATCTGGCAGCGGTTCCCCAAAATACACGTAATCTGGCATCAGCGGTTCACCAAAAATACAGATCTGACAGCAGTTCTCCCAAAATAGGTACCCCCAGTATAGCTAGCCAGGTCTATAGGTGTCCCCAGTATAAGTAGCCATGTGTATAGTTGTCCCCAGAATAGGTGGCCAGATGTAGAGATGTCACCAGAATAGGTAGCCAGGTGTATAGATGTCCTTAGAAAAGGTGGTCAGGTGTATAGATATTCCCAGAATAGGTGGCCAAGTGTATAGATGTCCCCAGAATAGATAGCCAGGTCTATAGGTGTCCCCAGTATAGCCAGGTGTCCCCAGTATATGTAACCAGGTATTCAGGTGTCCCCAGTATATGTAACCAGGTGTTCAGTTGTCCCCAGTATAGCCAGGTGTATAGGTGTCCCCAGTATATGTAGCCAGGTGTATATGTGCCCAGTATATGTAGCCAGGTGTATATGTGCCCAGTATATGTAGCCAGGGGTATATCTGCCCAGTATATGTAGCCAGGTGTATAGTGGCCCCAGTATATGTAGCCATGTGTATATGTGCCCAGTATATGTAGCCAGGTGTATATGTGGCCAGTATATGTAGCCAGGGGTATATGTGCCCAGTATATGTAGCCAGGTGTATATGTGCCCAGTATATGTAGCCAGGTGTATAGGTGTCCCCCCAGCTGGAGGGGAGCAGCGCAGCAGAAAGGAGCATTGTGCGCAGCGTGGGGAAGGGCGGACATTCCCCCCTCCCTCACCTTGGGGCTCCTCTCCGAGGCTCTTCCCTCCATAAAGAATGCGGCGGCGGTGGCTGGCAGCGGCATCAGTGGGCGGGACTTACCTCCTCCAGCGTTCCGGCAAGTGGACGCTGTTCGTGCAGCTACTCTGGTCTAGTAAAGACCAGAGCAGCGGCACGCACAGCGTCAACCCGGAACGCTGGAGGAGGTAAGTCCCGCCCACTGATGCCGCTGCCAGTCACCGCCGCTAGCCACCACCGCCGCATTCTTTATGGAGGGGAGAGCCACGGAGTGGAGCCCCAAGGTGAGGGAGGGGGGGAAACGTCCGCCCTTCCCCACGCTGCGCACAATGCTCCTCTCTGCTGCGCTGCTCCCCTCCAGGGTGCTAGAGGGGACGGCGTCCACTGTCCAAAAAAAGTGAGTGGACGCTTGTGACGCCGGGCGACGCCCAGTCGTCCGAGGATTCGCGGCCGATTGTCCGATCGCAACCGTGATCGGAAAACTGACATTCTTTATTTTTAAAATAGAAGTTTTTTCTTCCTGCCTTCCCCCCCCTTTTGCCATGAGGGCTGAATGGGCCTGCGTTAGCATATGGCTAAAGCAACCTGGTTTAGCAAGAAATCCTGTTAAGGCTCCCGGAAAAGCTCTGGTGACACTAATGTGCTAATTGGGCAGAGCTGAAATACCAACAGAGTCTATTCAACAGGGGAAGCTAGCACAGCATGAGGTCTATTGACACCTACATTCCTCCCAGTCTTGACGGCACCGACTAGACTGAGTATGGAATGCATGGTGTTGATAACTTTGTCACATTTTGCAAATACCATCCATGGGAGGAATATGAAAATTACATAATTTTGTTTCCCTAATTCTGTAGAATATGGTGATACTAGACATAGCCAGGTAACCCGAGCAGGGGCTGAGATATGAGTAATGGGGTCCCCGTGCGCCCCAAATATTGCAAGTTTGATGTCCTATGAACGTGTATTCTCAGCCCAATCTGAATATGAAATCGGTTTGCATGTGCGACAAAACCCCGGCGGGGTATGAAATTGGACATATTTTGTGGATGGCTGGAAGTTCCTCCCCTGAGAACTCACTGCCTGACACGCCCCTGGGCTGAGCTTGAGACTCCGCCCAGAAATGTCAGTGCTCAAAACTGATTGCATGAGGACCCCCAGCCAATTCCCCCACTTTCCATCATACCGAAAAGACTGCCACTGCTTGGGGAAATAGCAGTGGCCATCTTGCAGGCGGAGCAACGGCCATGTGGTTCGGCCATATTGCGAACTAACTGCAACAAAGGAACTTTGTCTTTTCCCGAACGGACTTTCCACAGAATCATAAGTATTCGTTCTTTTTATCCTTTTTTCTTTTATGTACTGTGTTATCACTGTCTCTCATCGTTCAATTGTTCACGATTGTCTGTATATATTAATTATTTATATTGTAACAAATAAAGGCTTTTTAAAAGGTCTTTACCTCTCAGTAAAACCTTCTATTCAGTATACACAGACGAGACCTAAACTTCCGAAGGGACGCTACTGTTTTGATAGATAGATAGGAATTGCACAGTTTCAACCGGTTGTTTGTTTCACAGGTCTATAGCCAGTTAGCAGTTTTCTCTGGGCTGATAGAAAACAGAGATGGTGGCAAATCTACCCCTGGGTTGGAGTAAAAGTGTATTTTCGTAACCTCACAGGCTCCCTACTGCGTCGTGACGCTCAAACTCCGCCAATTCTACGCAGATTGCGTCCATAGCTCTCAATCTGTGTGCTAGAATCGGATCGGACGGTTTTGCGTGTTCACGGCCAGTGGGGCTCTTGTGACAGTGGTCGGCAGCGTTTGGGATCTGTGTGTGCTGATAGTATCTCAGGTAGGGCTATCGAATTAGCCCTATCGAGAAACGAACTAATTCGTTGGTAGTGACTGAGTGCAATATATTTTTCATATATACAGAGAGACTGTGTAACCAGTACCCCTCCCCTAAGTTTTCTTTTATTTGGCATGGAAATGTCCGGGAATTACAAGGTCATGGTCCTATCCGACCTGCAGAGTCTGTGCGAGGCGAGAGGCATGGACATCCGCGGCAAGAAACAGCAGGACCTGATAACGGACTTGTACCGATGGGATAGCCAGAATCTGCGGACGCTGGAGGTGTCCACTGTGGAGGACACCGGCTCATCTAACGCAAGTCGAGGGGAACCAGAGACTGAAGATCCTGTGCGTACCGAGGTTGAGCAACCCGCGGGCAATGCGGCAACAGATACGCAGGAGGCTGTCAGTGTGATCCCCGACCCCAGAACCCCTGAAAGTACTCGCCTGGAACCGGCCAGTACTGGACTGTCCAGTTATGTTGATCCAGTAATGCAGCAGGCATTGCAAAAGCTGATGGAAACTGATGTGGACAAGTACCTGCAGTACATGGCGGAGCAAAAGCGAGAGGAACGCCAATCTGCAGAGGCGCGGGAGAGACGACAGCATGAGCTGAACATGGCGAAAGTGCAGCAAGCCAGCCGGAGTTCAACGCCCAGCCTCCCTGCTGAAGGGACTGCCGCTCCAGTAAGTGCAAAATTTAAATTTGCTATTATCGAAAAGGACACTGACATTGACTTGTTTTTGAGGTCTTTTGAAAAGGCCTGCCGTCAGTATCGTCTGTCCCAAGACCAGTGGGCCAGACATCTGACACCCTTGCTGCGCTACAAAGCGCTTGATGCTTTCTCAGAGCTGCCTGTGGAAAAGGACAATGATTATACCGCTATAAAGGAGGCTATAATCACTAAGTACCAGCTGACGCCAGAAGCCTACCGGAAAAGGTTCAGGTCCTGGCAGAAAAAATCTACTGATTCTTATCGAGATGTGGTCAGCAGTCTGCTCACCACACTCCGCCAGTGGACGCTAGGCCTCACTAAAGGGTCTTACGGTGTCCTGGAGGACTTAATCGTCCTGGAGCAGTTTCTGAACATTTGCCCGGCTGATGTACGCCAGTTTGTGCTGGAGCGCCGACCGGCGTCAGCGACGGTCGCTGCAGACCTCGCTGAGACCTTTGCAACGACCAGGGTGCCGGAGACCCGCAGGACTGCCCCATCTAGCTGGAGAGGAGGTCAGTCCCACAATTTTGCAGACTCTCCTACCTCTGTGAGCCGTGCGCCCCAGAGGCCCTCCAGCGCAGCTGCTGCGTCCAGGCCTGCAGTAACAGAGGGCATCACCTGTCACTTTTGCCGCAAGCCCGGACACATGAAGTTTAACTGCCCGGAGCGGAGGCAGACAGCGCCAGCTCCTGCACCACCTACACCTCGCCCACGGCAACTGCCGCCAGCCAGCGCACCCCAGCCGGGAGCACCCAACAACGTCATGTTCGCAGGTGGGAGAGGGATCCACTCCGCTACGAGCAACCACCAGCTGGTTACAGTGAACGACCAGCTTGTTACCGGTTTCCGCGACACTGGAGCGGATGTCACCCTGGTGCGTGCGCACCTGGTCCCGATGGAAAATATCCTCCCTGACAAATACCTTACCCTCACTGGAGTGGGGGGCACTCTTTCTCGCATTCCCCAGGCTCGGGTGTCCATCGATTGGGGGGTGGGGGTTCAAGAGAAGGTTGTTGGGGTCCTGGACCAACTGCCGGTCCCAGTTTTGTTGGGGACCGACCTGGGCAAGCTTGTGTCCTATTATGAACCTGCCCCAAGCCCCTCAGACTGCCAGGAGGGAGACGGACTCTCCGCCCACACTAAGGTACTTTGCACCAAGGGGCAAGAACAGGGGGGAGGTGGGTTGAATGTGCCCAGTCCAGGGGTACCGAGTCCAATAGTACCTGTGTCACAGGTACCTGTGTTTGATATACCGATTGTTTGTGATGAAAATGTTGTTGTACCTGTCACTGTAATTCATGCATGCAGCCAGGATGTGAGTAATGCCAGTATGTGCCAGTCTGAAGGTGTACCTGTACTGGCAGTAACACGCAGCCGCGCTGCTCAGAACCTGGGCTCAGAGCAGGTGGAAGAGGTTCCGGCCTCCTCCCCCTCCTCTGACCACAGGGATGGTAGCCTTCAGCCACTAACTGCATATGCCACGGGCCAGCTGGCTGAGAGCGAGAGTGCTGCATTTGTGCAAGCACTCCAGACTGACCCTAGCCTCGAGGCACTCAGAAGACAGGCTTCGGAGCCCCTCACGAATGAAGATACCTTCAAGGTATATTGGGAAGGTGGTAAGCTGTACAGCGAGCCTGTACAGCCCACCGAAGGTGAAACAAGTGTGGGTACCAAGTTGCTTGTGGTACCCAGTGCCTTCCGGGGGCATGTGCTGAAGTCCGCACATGACATTCCCCTGGCAGGGCACTTGGGAATCCACAAGACACTTGACCGTATCCAGGGTCATTTCTACTGGCCCAGGATGCGGATCGATGTGACCAACTATTGCCGCTCATGTACTGTTTGCCAAAAGGTAAAACGGGCTGGGAACCCCCGCAAGGCTCCCTTGTGTCCACTGCCAATCATAGGTGAGCCCTTTCACAGAGTGGCAGTCGACATAATTGGACCATTGCCCACTCCCAGCAGCAGTGGCAAAAGGTACATCCTGACGGTGGTGGATTACGCCACCCGCTATCCTGAGGCCATGGCGCTTTCCTCCCTGAGGGCGGACAAGGTAGCAGACGCGCTACTTAACATTTTCTCCCGAGTCGGGTTCCCTGCGGAGATGCTCTCCGATCAGGGATCCCAGTTTATGTCCGAACTCATGGAGGCCCTGTGCAAAAAGATACACATGACGCACATTGTCTCCAGTCCCTACCACCCGCAGACCAATGGACTGTGTGAACGGTTCAACGGGACGCTGAAGCAAATGCTGACCACGTTTGTTGAGTCGCAAGGTGGGGACTGGGAACGATACCTGCCTCATCTGTTGTTTGCGTACAGGGAGGTGCCGCAGGAGTCAACCGGGTTTTCCCCGTTTGAACTCCTGTATGGGAGGAATGTCCGAGGACCCTTACAATTGATGCGGGAGACATGGGAGGGCAAGGGCGACCCCACTGATGTCTCCGTGGTCGATTACGTCCTCAAGTTCAGGGACAAAATGGAGTCCCTGTCCGCAGTAGTGACCAACAACCTGGCCCAGGCTCAGGCCAAACAAAAAGCATGGTACGACCGCACTGCTGGAGAGCGGTCATTTGATGTGGGTGACAAGGTATATGCCCTTCTTCCCGTGAGGCAGAACAAGCTGCAAGCAGCCTGGGAGGGGCCTTTTACTGTAGTGCAGCGGTTAAACCCTCTGACGTATCTAGTGAACATGGGGGGCAGGAAGCAGAAGAGCTTTCATGTAAACATGCTGAAGGCCCACCATGACAGGACCCAGTATGCGCTGCCAGTGTGCAGCCGGTTAGAGCAGGGAGAGGCAGACCCCCTGTTAGACCTGCTGGCTGACGTACGAGATGTGGACGGCGACCTAAACGTCAATCCACAGCTCGCCTCAGCCCAGCAAGAGCAGTTACAGAAGGTGCTGGGCCAGTACCAGCACACCTTCTCCGGTATCCCGGGGCGGACCAGTATGGCGGTGCATGGGGTAGATACAGGTACCCATCCCCCCATCAGGCAATCCGCTTACCGTGTCTCTCCCGAGGTACAGGCGGACATGCAGAAGGAGGTGAGGGAGATGCTGGAGTTAGGGGTGGTTCAAAAGTCCAGTAGTGCCTGGGCAGCCCCTGTTGTCCTGGTCCCCAAGAGGGACCAGACAACTCGGTTCTGCGTAGACTACAGGAAACTGAACGCCATCACCACTACAGACGCCTACCCCATGCCTCGCATTGATGAGCTGCTAGATACACTGGCATCAGCCAGGTACCTATCAATCATGGATCTGAGCCGGGGGTATTGGCAGATACCACTTGCACCTGACGCGAGGCAAAAGTCGGCCTTCATCACCCCTTTCGGCCTCTTCGAGTTCACGATGATGCCCTTTGGGATGAAGAACGCCCCCGCCACGTTTCAGCGGGCCGTGAACGACCTGCTAGAGGGAATTAGAACTAGTAGAGACAGAAAAACACAAGGACACCGGGAGCCCGATATCGAGTATTATCGTCGTGTAAATTGGTCTATTGTAGTGGAATTATACTCACAATTCTGGGTTGCTTTTATGGCAACCACCATCAGAGCATGTGGAGAAGTACCGTCTCCACTCGGCCTTGTCGGTCGCCGTTCCCGGAAAAAATATATCACTATAGAACTATAATGATATAACCCCACACTGTGAGGTATAATTTAGTAAAAACCACTGTGGGAGGCGCCCTTACGAATCAATATATACAGCACAACATAAAAGTGTTTCAAAGGTAAGCGTAAACCGTCTTACCTGGTGCGAAGACTCAAACACATAAGATAGTAATTCGTATTTATTTATTGCACTAAGGACAACGCGTTTCGCGACCACAAGTCGCTTCTTCAGGTCAAATATGTGCTGTATAGCAGGGATGCTGAGCGTGCCCCAGACTTCAGTCGTCGGTTTGTGGTGCAAACCGATGCCTCTGACTACGGTCTCGGCGCAGTCCTCAGCCAGGTGGATGGAAAGGGGGATGAACACCCTATCCTCTACCTGAGCCGGAAGCTCCTGCCCCGAGAGGTAGCCTACTCCACAACTGAAAAGGAGTGCCTGGCGATCGTGTGGGCCCTACAGAAACTGCAGTCGTATCTGTACGGCCGCTCCTTCACGATCGTCACTGATCACAATCCCCTGAGTTGGCTAAACCGTACTGCTGGAACCCACGGCAAGCTCCTACGGTGGAGCCTGTCATTGCAGCAGTACGACTTTACGATCCAACACAAAGCAGGCAGCCGACACCAAAACGCTGATGGGCTGTCGCGGTGTCAGGGGGAACCCGACCCAACAGCGCCAATAGCTGCTACGGAAGGCGTCCTGTTGACACCTCCCTGAGCAGAGCTCGGGAAGGGGGAGGTGTGACGCCGGGCGACGCCCAGTCGTCCGAGGATTCGCGGCCGATTGTCCGATCGCAACCGTGATCGGAAAACTGACATTCTTTATTTTTAAAATAGAAGTTTTTTCTTCCTGCCTTCCCCCCCCTTTTGCCATGAGGGCTGAATGGGCCTGCGTTAGCATATGGCTAAAGCAACCTGGTTTAGCAAGAAATCCTGTTAAGGCTCCCGGAAAAGCTCTGGTGACACTAATGTGCTAATTGGGCAGAGCTGAAATACCAACAGAGTCTATTCAACAGGGGAAGCTAGCACAGCATGAGGTCTATTGACACCTACATTCCTCCCAGTCTTGACGGCACCGACTAGACTGAGTATGGAATGCATGGTGTTGATAACTTTGTCACATTTTGCAAATACCATCCATGGGAGGAATATGAAAATTACATAATTTTGTTTCCCTAATTCTGTAGAATATGGTGATACTAGACATAGCCAGGTAACCCGAGCAGGGGCTGAGATATGAGTAATGGGGTCCCCGTGCGCCCCAAATATTGCAAGTTTGATGTCCTATGAACGTGTATTCTCAGCCCAATCTGAATATGAAATCGGTTTGCATGTGCGACAAAACCCCGGCGGGGTATGAAATTGGACATATTTTGTGGATGGCTGGAAGTTCCTCCCCTGAGAACTCACTGCCTGACACGCCCCTGGGCTGAGCTTGAGACTCCGCCCAGAAATGTCAGTGCTCAAAACTGATTGCATGAGGACCCCCAGCCAATTCCCCCACTTTCCATCATACCGAAAAGACTGCCACTGCTTGGGGAAATAGCAGTGGCCATCTTGCAGGCGGAGCAACGGCCATGTGGTTCGGCCATATTGCGAACTAACTGCAACAAAGGAACTTTGTCTTTTCCCGAACGGACTTTCCACAGAATCATAAGTATTCGTTCTTTTTATCCTTTTTTCTTTTATGTACTGTGTTATCACTGTCTCTCATCGTTCAATTGTTCACGATTGTCTGTATATATTAATTATTTATATTGTAACAAATAAAGGCTTTTTAAAAGGTCTTTACCTCTCAGTAAAACCTTCTATTCAGTATACACAGACGAGACCTAAACTTCCGAAGGGACGCTACTGTTTTGATAGATAGATAGGAATTGCACAGTTTCAACCGGTTGTTTGTTTCACAGGTCTATAGCCAGTTAGCAGTTTTCTCTGGGCTGATAGAAAACAGAGATGGTGGCAAATCTACCCCTGGGTTGGAGTAAAAGTGTATTTTCGTAACCTCACAGGCTCCCTACTGCGTCGTGACGCTCAAACTCCGCCAATTCTACGCAGATTGCGTCCATAGCTCTCAATCTGTGTGCTAGAATCGGATCGGACGGTTTTGCGTGTTCACGGCCAGTGGGGCTCATGTGACAACGCTGTCCCCCCGTGTTCACTCAGGACTCGACCCCTGGGATGGTTGGATTAGTTCTCAAATCTACAGCACAACTTGTTGAGCTCCTCAGCTAGTTCGGTGTTCAGGGTGTGTGTTGAGGGGGGCTTTTAATGTTTGTGGCTACCCTGAGACCTTTCCAGACTTCTTGTGGGTTGGTGGACCGGAGGCTGAGACTCAGCTTGTTTAAAGTAAACCCGTGGTGAGAGCGATATGGAGGCTGCCATATTTATTTCTTTTTAAGCAATGCCAGTTGCCTGGCTAAGTGGCTATCCCCCCGATCCTCTGCCTCTTAATACTTTTAGCCACAGACCCTGAACAAGCATATACAGATCAGGGGTTTCTGACAATATTGTCAGAACTGACAAGATTAGCTGCATGCTTGTTTCTGGTGTTCTTCAGACACTACTGCAGTCCAATAGATCAGCAGGGCTGCCAGGCAACTAGCATTGGTTAAAAGGAAACAAATATGGCAGCCTCCAAATCACTCTCAGGTTCACTTTAAGGAGTGAAGGAAAAGGCAAAGGCTTCTGTTACCACAAAGTGGCTGTCAGAAGAGGAATCCATGTTAAAAGTGCCTGGGTTTGATACACAGTGGCTGGAAAAGGCTAGTGTTATTGATCTATTAGCCGCTGGCTTACAATAAGGCAGAATTAGGCCATTCAAGTGGTTGAAAGAATGGACTATGGTCTGTTGATGAAGTTTTACCTGGTGCTCTTTGTGATCTGTTGAAGATCAAGGTATCAAACGAACTGTTGTATCTGGGCCCAGTTGAAGTGGACAATTTAATGCAGCCTCATAGGTTCCACATGATATCAGTCTTTAGAGATCGGACGATCAAGATTGTATGCATGTGATGTAACTGTTGATGTGTGTGTATTCAGGAGCGCTCCTGTTACGATAGTCCATGCAGCCTTTTAATGGGGGGGAGGCAATAGATCTGGGGAATTAGCTGGAGATTGGAATTATATTGATGAATAAAGTTTTGTACTTTTATAGTTCTTTGAGTGGCGGTCACTCTTTTTTGTGCTATCACTTTAAGGAGTCCCTTAGCGCCTCTAAGTCCTCAGCTTAGGATGTTCCTGGCTGCCCTCAGCTTCTCTGGAGTACCAGAAATCTGTCTGCAGTTTGAGAACATGTAATAGATCCCTCTCTGATCAGATTGGATCAGAGAAGGATCTGTCTGATGCTTGATCTGGTGGCCATCAACTAGTGTATAGACACCTTCCCTGATATCCTTAGTACACGAGCTGGGCTAATGGGACTGCGGACTTGCGTGCATTCATTCTGCTGTCTTATGTGAAAGATTGTTTATTTTGGCAGATTTACTGTCCGATCGATTATTTACAACATGTCCGATCTGATTTCCGACCATTTTCCGTTCACTTCAATAGGAAATCGATTGGAAAATGATCTGCAAGCGATGGGAATCGATGGGAAATCAGATCGGACATGTTAGAAATAATCAATCTGACAGTAAATCTGACAGAAAACCTCATAGTGTGTACCTAGCATTATGGTGGCCACTAATGATCCAATCTTTTCATCCAATGTTACCATTTCTATGTAATATAAGGGAACTGCCTAAAGTATCCATTCACTATATTCACTCAATTTACCCTTATAGTACATAGATTTGGTAAAATTGGATGAAAAAGATTGGATCATTAGTGGCCACCTTTACGCTGATGAGATCTCTTACACCAACTGATCTCTTTTACACGTATAGCTGAACAGATCGGCTGCTTGATTCCCTGGTTTATGCGGCGTGCACTCATGCGGTTTGACGCCTCGCTGCACCTATACAATCCACACAGAGTATTGGCGTCAGTGAGCTTTTTAGCGCAAGCACAAAGTCATCATCAAATCACCTGGAAGTCACACAAACAGTAATTTCCAGGCGGGAGCCGCACTGTGTGAAATGATGTTTTCGTTTATTCGTTACTTACTCCACTGTTTCCAAAGAACCAGGCAGCGGCCGCGCTGATGTGAGGAGGCCGGAGACGCGATGTGTGATAAACTCATTCTCATCATCTGTTTCAGGCCGCGTGTTTAATGGATCCGGGAAACCCATCGACAAGGGCCCAACTGTGATGGCCGAGGACTTCTTAGATATCAACGGTGAGAGAAGATGATTGTGTGTGTGTGCGGGATAATGTACTCTGTACACATTACAGCGGATAGTGCAGATCTGACTATACCATCTGCTGGATCCATAAATATAGTCCACAAGTCTGCATTCTCACCTCAATTGGTCATTTTATTCTATTTTTTTTTATAATTCTTTCTTTAGTTAGAGCAAACTAAATTTTCTTCCATAACCAAGAAAGTATTTTAGCAAATTCTTCAAGATTTTTTTTTCGATTTTTCTACACATATGATAATTTTATTGCATATAGTTAAATAGTTTGGTTGAAAAAAGTAATCTGTCCATCAAGTCCAACCAGAATAATAAGTAATAAATAAGATTTTAAAATATGTATGTCTCTTCCAGAGTAAAAGGAGCTATAAAATACATTTGTCCTATGTTGCTGTCACTTATAGTATTTAGTAGAAATCTGACAGAACTAACAGGTGTTTGACTAGTCCATCTCCTCATGGGGGATTCTCAGTATTTCATTTATTCTTTACAAAAACACACCCTGGAAAGCATTTACACAAAGATGCAGGTTGTCCCCAAAACCTGTTCTGGCAGTTGGACTGAGCAACTACCGTTTACTAAGTGCTTTTGAAAATAAAGAAAACCCTGAGATTCTCCCATAAGGAGATGAACTAGTCCAAAACCTGTCACCTGTCACTTTTGTCTTAAGTAAGTAAAAGTAACATAGGCGAAAAGTAATTTATAGCACACTTTACTCTGGGAGAAATTGACTTTTCATTTATGGGTTTTCATGTATTTTAAATTTTAAAATGTTTTGCAATTATGGTCCTTTTAAGGAATTATAAAGAGCTACTAGTTGACCTAAGCCTGTTTAAAAAATGGGCTCTAGTTCTGTCCCTGTCTGCTGCATGTCAGCATGCATGCGCGTACACCCGCCACGCGCCGACGCCTGCTGCGTGCACACATGCCCCTGCGCACGTCCACCACGTGCGCACACGCCCGCCCGCCTGGCTGTCCTCGTCCTCTCCCAATGGCTGTCAGTGCAGCACATGCGCAATAACACTGACACAGGGACATGGGACGCAGATATATAGGATACTCTCATGCGGTGCTCTACAAATGAAAGTACAAAACAAAAGAAGATCATACAAGGGTGGCATAGAGCAGAAATGTTGCAGTAACTAAAACAGAGGGTATATGGGATTAGATAAAAATGGTGCATTGAACTGCATTATAAAATTATATTTAGCATTTAAAGATGTAATAATGGCGCACGGACTAAAACAACGTATGGTGCGGTTAAACAATGGCGCACAGTACGACACTGGTGTTATGCAGCGGGGGTGGAGGGAGTAGGATTAGGTAGAGGGAGGATTCAGTGTGTGCATAGGCATTGATACATTACCTGTCCCGACGATCGCTCCGTCACTTCCTGAGCTAGTTTGCAGTAATCCTGCATCCAGCCAATCACCTTTTGCCTTCAGTCCCCGCATGGTGATTGGCTGGCTGCAGGACTCCTGCAAACTGACTAGGAAGTGAAGGAGCAATCGCCGAGACAAGGTAATATATGCTAGATGCCAGTAATGACATCTAGTTACTATGGTTACTTAACGTTTTAGGGTATATTTTAAAACATTAAATAACCTTAGTAACAAGATGTCATTTTTGGCATCATGTATATGAACGATAAATAGCGTTTTGAAATAGAATACAATAAAACGATAAACAACGTTTTATAATACATTTATCGGCGGAACGGTGCGCCATTTTTTTTAGCCCGCACCATTTTTCCCTGTACGTATCTGACAAACAGCTTCAAGGAACAATTAAAGAATTATAATTACCATTCCTTGTACAACTCTTAAGTCATGTTATACCTCATCACTGAAGGTCAGCCGATCAACCCATACGGTAGGACGTATCCTGAGGAGATGATACAGACTGGAATCTCACCCATTGATGTGATGAACAGCATTGCTCGAGGCCAGAAGATCCCCATCTTCTCTGCAGCTGGTCTCCCCCACAATGAGGTAACACCTTCAGGAAGTCCTAGAAGGGTTCTTGGAAATGTGGTTGATGTAGATCAACCACAGAATATTTTTTCTAAATAGTCAGGAGGCAAGATAACTAAAACCAGGTATATTTACAGGATTAACCAACTCTCTATATAAACAGTGTCTTCCCTCCTGTTCTTGGCCAAGCAGAACAGGAACCAACGACCCACAACAGTATAGATAATCGGGAAAAAGATTGGCAGTGCTCAATCATTTTTTAGATCATTGCAATCTACAGGCAAAATGTATGAATATCACACAGATATTTTTGGTTAATAGTATGGTTGATCAGGAGCCGCCAAGGGGTCATAAAACTACACACTATGAAACAATATAAAAACAAAGCTAAGGATAAAATAAATTAAAAGGGGAACAAGTAATGAACTGACTCCAAGACAACACTGGACTGAATGGTCAAGTTAAATGTTTATTTATTCAGGACTATGTGTTTTGTGGAGCATAGTCACTTCTTCTCGTCAGTCACGAAAAGTAGAATCACTAATGGACACGCTGGAACACCTGTATCGACACTTCATTTTTGTACAAGACAATCACAGGTGATCATATAGGGCAGTGGTCCTCAAACTAAGGCCCGCGGGCCGAATGCGGCCCGCTTAGGCTTTTTTTACCGGTCCCCCACTTATAGATGCGGTCAGCTACATCTTTAAATATTGGTGATCCACATATAGAAAAGCAATGCTGGCACCACCCATCCACATAGAAGCCGGAAAGCAGTAATTCGCTGGTTTCCAATCAAATTCCACATCAGGTGATACTACTGTCCAATTGAACTTTAGGTTGTCACCTGGGTATGCTTCACTGTCTGGCCCGCAAAGACATCATTTTATGTATACTCCGGCCCCCCAGCAGTCTGAAGTATGTTGACCCGGCCTTCAACCCAAAACATTTGGGGAACCCTGATATAGGGTGACAAGAATCTAGCATCTATATGCAGCTTTATATTGGTGCCACTGTACTGTTCCTCCCCATCTCAGCCAGAGTACTGCTGTGCATGGGAGGTTGACAGTAAAATTGCTACACCCTGTCTTTTTAACCCTTTCCAATCCAAATTTTGGATCAACCCCCCCCCCCCCCCCCCAGCACTTACAGTTTTCTGGTGAGTGGGGGGACGTGGAGAGATCCAGCGAGTGCTGCAGTGGCGGGGATCTGGAGGGGGTCTTCACCTGTTTCCACTAGAGCAAGGAACTGACCCGTCATCAGGGGTAGGGAGGGGACTGGTCTGACACCAGCTTGTGTGCTGTAGCTCCGCCCCATTGCAGACGCACCAGCAAATTCCTATTATTACGCAGCATGGTGCCGGAGGGGATCAAAATGTCAGATGGGTGATACTGTTCCAGACTAGATCTTGCACCTAATAATGAGCCCAAATGTGCCCGTGGAATAATTTAAAATACGTGGTGTAGCGGTGGAGGATGGGGCCATCGGCAATCAAAGTGTCGGACTCAGTCTGATACTTCGATCGAAAGCATACATGTCAGACTCCCGCCCGCAAGCCAAATCTGGCCCCCAGAGCCATTACATTTGGCCCTCAAGTGGTTTCCCCACTTTGCATTATGTTTTGCCCACTCTAGACCACCAGAGAAGCTATATTGGAGGTGAAGCCCTAGATTACCGGGGAAGCCATATGGGTGAGGGAGGGAGAAAGCACTAAACACCAGGGAACTGTATAGGGGAGGGAGGGGGTCCAGCTGGAAACTTTATAAGGGAAGATGGTGCCAAATAGACATCAAAAGTGGCCCGCAACTAGGTCACTGGTGTACAATTTCGTCCAAGTTTGTATTTGAGCTTGACACCCCTGATCTAAAGGGACTGATGTTGTGCCAGATTTTATCTGCCAGCCTAGTGGCCATTTTCCCTATGTTGGATTATGTCTAACATTGGACCTAAGCTACAAAAGGCCAGTGCCGGACATAGTCATAGTCAAAAAGGATGTAGCCCAACATAGGATTGGAAAGGTAAAAAGCTCACCTGTATCACTCTCCTGACTGTCCCAATGTTTACAGAGCAACCCCTCATCCACACAGACTGTAGATTTGTCAGTTCATCATCTGGCATTTTAGTGTATCGGACAGGAGCCAAGTAGCCCCCCCTCATTTCCTCCTTGGCCAAAACTAGGCAGAAAAAAACTATTTTACTTTTTCAGGTCTATATAAGCAAGGCCTGTTTTATAGATTTGCCTGGAGCTCTTCCTTAACCTCCCTTTACCTTTTCCTTTACTGTAATATAACGTGAGAGGTGTGATGATGATGTGTCTCTCTGTGCTTTGTGCGTGACCCGTCCAGATTGCGGCTCAGATCTGCAGGCAGGCGGGGCTGGTGAAGAAGTCTAAGGACGTGATGGATTATCATGATGACAACTTTGCCATCGTCTTCGCTGCCATGGGTGTAAGTGACAACTTTCTTTTGTGCTCACATGTTAATGTTGTTACTATCTTTCCTGCTGTACTTGTGCTTTTATTTCTTCTACGTAAAGCTCTCATTTGACCTTTGCTGGAGTCCACCGTCCTCAGATCACCCTGGTGGGTGAATTACTGTTATTTACATCTGTTCCGGGCTGTACATCATTCTAGTAGCTCTATGTACTCATTGGCGACTTGATATTCCCTCCAGCAAGCCATCATTTACATAATAATGTTTCCATCTAAACGGCAGCTCAAAAAGCATGTCGTAAAAGTGTCATTTTACTTTTTATCTAGTTTGCTTTTTTTTTAATGAGTCCTGTATTATTATATAATCATATGTAATTACATTGCATACACCACCTGACACTGATCTGACATCTACACTAGAGATGTCGCGAACGGTTCGCCTGCAAACGGTTCCAGGCGAACTTTTGGGGTTCGCGTTCGCCTGCTTCAGGCAAACTTTTGCGGAAGTTCGATTCGCCCCATAATGCTCTATTGAGCAAAACTTTGACCCTCCATATCACTGTCAGCAGACACATTATTGCCAAACACACTGGTCTCACACCTGATTGAGTGAAATACACATCACTGCTGGAGGACCCACCCTCCCTCCCTCCTCCAAGCAAGGTCCTTATACCATTTGACTCAGTTGTCTGCCTACACTAATTAGTTATGGGACAGCTGCTACACACTCTGCTAGGGAGATTTTAATTAGCCTCTTGTGGGTCCCCCTCCTCCCACCTCCCATCTCCCTCCTCCCACCTCCCCTCCTCCCCACCTCCCTCCTCCAACCTCCCTCCTCCCACCTCCCTCCTCCCACCTCCTCCCACCTCCCTCATCCTCCTACCTCCTTCCACCTTCCTCCTTCCACCTCCCTCATCCTCCCACCTCCTTCCACCTCCCTCCTCCTCCCACCTCCCTCCTACCCACCTCCCCTCCTCCCACCTCCCTCCTCCTCCCACCTCCCTCCTCCCACCTCCCCTCCTCCCTCCTCCCACCTTTCTCTTGTATTGAGCATAAATGGTAAATTTTAGGCCAGCTTCAGTTACTACTGTAGTGGTACCGTGGTTAGTGTGGGAGGTGGGAGGAGGGAGGTGGGAGGAGGGAGGAGGGGAGGTGGGAGGAGGAGGGAGGTGGGAGGAGGAGGGAGGAGGAGGGAGGTGGGAGGAGGGTAAGAGGGAGGTGGGAGGAGGAGGGAGGTGGGAGGAGGGGGGTGGGAGGTGGGAGGAGGAAGGGAGCGAGGTGGGAGGAGGAGGGAGGTGGGAGGAGGAGGGTAGGAGGGAGGTGGGAGGAGGAGGGAGGTGGGAGAGGAGGGAGGTGGGAGGAGGTGGGAGGAGGAGGGAGGTGGGAGGAGGGAGTAGGGAGGTAGGGACCCACAAGAGGCTAATTAAAATCTCCCTAGCAGAGTGTGTAGCAGCTGTCCCATAACTAATTAGTGTAGGCAGACAACTGAGTCAAATGGTATAAGGACCTTGCTTGGAGGAGGGAGGGAGGGTGGGTCCTCCAGCAGTGATGTGTATTTCACTCAATCAGGTGTGCCTCCAGGTATTAGAGCTCTTGAAACATGTTTTTCTATCATTTTTCTAGCCGGTAGAATTTTTTTAAATTTTCAAAGTTCGCCTCCCATTGAAGTCTATTGCGGTTCGCGAACTTTTCCGCGAACCAAACCTTTCGCGGAGGTTCGCGAACAGGGTTCGCGAACCTAAAATCAGAGGTTCGCGACATCTCTAATCTACACTACAGTTCAGGAAACCCAAAGTATCCTTACTACGACCCTAAACTAATCCTACCACAATTGCTAACCCTAGCCTAATCTTTATCCTCACCCTAAAGTAAACCTCACCCTAGCTCTAAATCTAACCTTGCACTTAGAATACTAACCATAATCCTCACCTGAGCCCAACCCTCTTCTAAACCCTAGTCTGAACTAAAGGACAATTGCAGTGAGAGGGATATGGAGGCTGCCATATGTGTTTCCTTTTAACCACTTCCCTACCCTGGGCATTTTCCCCATTCAGCTCAGCTCTCATTACTTTGGCAATAACTTTATCAATAATTATCACAACTAAAGTAATATGTTTTTTTTTTTCAAGACAAATTAGACTTTTTGTGGCTGATATTTGTTTTTAGTAATTACCTTATTTGCCATGCATTTTGAAAGGAAAATAAGGAAAAAAGTGAAAGAATACACAATTTATTCACTTTCATACATTATATCTTAAATGTAAACAGTTCTATTGTACATTAAACCCACACATTTTATTTGTCTATCCCTCCTGTTTATTTTAACAGTTCATTTGTTTTGATAATGTATTAGATGTAACAAGTAAGTAATGTATACAATCTGCTACTGTCTTGCTCCTGGAATGTGTAATTTACACGTGTTTACTAATTAACTCTGCCATTGAATTCGCTGGGAGGAGGAGAGGGGTTTGCTGTCATTATTTTACAACTCTGTAATGATGTTATCAGGTCAGAGATAAATAAACAGTGTTGTCTAAGATTTTGTAGGGAGGAGAGTGCAGAGACTTATTTTCAAGTCATAGGGACAGCAAGTGGTTAAGCAATACCAGTTGCATGGCAGCCCTGCTGGTCTATTTGACTGCAGTAGTATCTGAATAACACCAGAAACAAGCATGCAGCTAATTTTGTCAGATCTGACTATAATGTCAGACACACCTGATCTGCTGCATGCTTGTTCAGGGTCTATTGCTAAAAGTATTAGAGGCAGGGGATTAGCAGGATAGCCAGGTAATTAGAATTGCTTTAAAATGAAACCTAACCTAACTCAACCCTCACCCTAATGTTACCTAAATCCTAATCTTTTCCTCTCCAAACATCTCACTCTTACCCAGCTGTAGTCTTATACCAACCCTCACCAAAAGTGCTGCTAACCCTCAATCAATGTCTAACATCAAACTTTCTCCACAATTGTAAACTAACTCTCACCCAAACTCCAACCTTGACCCTAAACCTTAACCAAACTCCCATCCTAAGTATTGACAGAGGATGTGCAACTAGAGGCTGCAGGTAAACTGGCAGCAATTAACGTCAACCCAGGTTCCACTGATATGAAATAATGGCTTAAAAAACACTATGGGAATGATCCAGTTCACTTTTTCTCCTAAGTTTTCTACTAGGTGATATTTTCATACATTATAAATAAATTTACAATTTTTTTTTCAGCTACTTTTTGGTACTTTTTCAATTGCAGAGTGCTGAGAAGTCATTTTAAACAGAAGAAGAAAAATGATCTCCTAGGAGAAAACTTAGGAGAAAAGGTGAACTGGATTGGGCCCTATTTTTCTAGTCTTAAGACTTTGATCCTCAAAAGTATGTTTTTTTCCTTTTGTCCCATTTATTACATCAGGCTGACCGCACTCACGTGCATCACAAAATAGTATTTTTATTAGCGATCCGCACGCATGGGGCTGGAGGAAGCCCTAGTAGGTTGTATAAAACTTTAACTTTATATCATCTCTGGTACACTTTAAAAGACTACAGAATCCTCTTACCTGGAGAACATGTTGAGTGTCAGCCATTTTGTGTGCTTGCAGGTGAACATGGAGACTGCGCGGTTCTTCAAGTCAGACTTTGAGGAGAATGGCTCCATGGACAACGTGTGCCTGTTCCTGAACCTGGCCAATGACCCAACGTGAGTACATGGAAATGATAAAGGTATTCACACATTAAAAATTAGCCACAAAATCAGGGCTTTCAAGCAGGAACCTGCCTTTAGGAATCATGGGAATAACACATTTACAGTCAGGTACTCAATCAATCAAAGTTTTACATTTACAAATTTCTGGTATTGCTTAAAAGGAAATAAATATGGCAGCCTCCATATTCTTCTCACTTCACTTGTCCTTCTATTGTTGGGAGTAGGTCCGGTTTGAAGGACAGGAAAAGCTGGATGTCATCAGCATTCCAAGAGTCCATCAGGCCATGTTTTGGGATTGAAAGACTTTTCCAAGTGGTAGCATGTATATGGTGAAAAGCAGAAGGGAAGAGATTGAGCCCTGGGGTACAACACATTTTGGTGATACAGTGCTGGATAGGAAAGAACCCAAGGAGACCCTTTGTGTTCTGCTAGCCAAGAAGCAATTGAACCACTATAGAACTAAGCCATTGGTACATCATTACTCCTGTATCCTCCTAAGCCAGATTTTATGGTCCACTGTATCAAAAGCCACCAAGATATCTAGCAAAATAGAGATGGAACACTAGCCATTCTCTCTTTGTAGATCTGTACAAGGGTTGTTTTACAGCCATGATGTTCCTTAGAAAGGGCCAAAGATGTTGTTTCCTGAGAGCCTAACCTCAAGTTGAAGATAACCAGCCTTATCAATAAGTTTCACTAGAAAGGAGAAGTTGAAAACAGGTCTGTAGCTGCTAGGTCTGGGTTGGGGAGGGTTTTTTAAGTACGGGTCTAATTACTGCATCCTTCAGAGTTGCAACAAACACCCGGTCATGCCAAGGTCCAGGATGTAGGAAGCTTGATGGATGCAGTGGAGAATGTTTGAGTTGGGTTCTCCACAAATTACTTTGATGTCCAACCATGGTGTTGGGTAGTTCTTGTGTCCGTTATTTAGCTCTACATTGGGGTTAGGTGCTGAAGACTAAATGGCAGACTGGATGGTGGAGACTTTGGGGATTTTCCACATGGTAGCATTATGCTGTAATGTATAGGTGTATATGTGTTATTTTAGTTTATTGCGCATGCTTAATGTTTTATGTACTTAAAGGATACCCGAAGTGACATGTGACATGATGAGATAGACATGTGTATGTACAGTGCTAGCACCCAAATAACTTTGCTGTGTTCCTTTTTTTCTTTTTGTCTGTCTGAAAGAGTTAAATATCAGGTATGTAAGTGTTGACTCAGTCCTGACTCAGACAGGAAGTGACTACAGTGTGACCCTCACTAATAAGAAATTACCCTTATTATCTCTTTCTTGCTCTCAGAAGCTATTTTCTGCTAGGAAAGTGTTTTATAGTTGGAATGTCTTATTAGTGAGGGTCACACTGTAGCAATTCAAGAACGGAGACTGCACACCAAAGGTTCAGCATACAACTGTATTGGAGCAGACAAAAGTGCAAAATACACACGACATGTTTCGGGCGTTGCCCTTCCTTCCTCACACTGTAGTCACTTCCTGTCAGGACTGAGTCAGCCACTTACATACCTGATATTTAACTCTTTCAGACAGAGAAAGAAAAAAAGGAACACAGCATAGTTATTAGTGTGCTAGGCACTGTACATACACATGTCTATCTCATCATGTCACTTCGGGTATCCTTTAAATCCATGCTAATGTGATATCCTTGTCTTTTATTTCTTGCGCTCAGAATTGAGAGGATTATCACGCCGCGTCTGGCGCTCACGGAAGCAGAGTACCTGGCCTATCAGTGTGAGAAGCACGTGCTGGTGATCCTGACGGATATGAGCTCCTATGCTGAAGCCCTGAGAGAGGTGACATCTCTCTCACACTGTCTCACATTCTCTGTTTTCCTTCATTTATTTTTTTGGGTGGTTTAACAGTGAGAATCCTTTCACTGAAATCTTTACATTGCTCATACCCTCTTTCCCTGAAAATAAGCCCTAGCTGGAATTTTGAGCATGCTTGAAATATAAGCCCTACCCCGAAAATAAGCCCTAGTGGAAGTTAAAGAGGAGGAAGAGGCAGGCAGTAAGTGGGGACACAGTGGTGCAGTGCTGATCGGGAACTGGTTCTGCCATCCCTGCACACAGCAAGGTTATTAGCTGTGTGCAGGGAAGACAGGGCAGGTGCCAGATCAGTACAGTAGCATACTTTCAAATCCATGAACATCACAGTACAAAGGAACAGGAAATGTTCTGCTGAGAGACACTTCCTTATAGAAATCTAAGACATCCCCTGAAAATAAGCCCTAGCACATCTTTTATAGCAAAAAATTAATATAAGACACTGTGTTATTTTCGGGGAAAGACGGGTAGGGTGGATGCCATACATTATCTCAAGTGCTAAGCACTCAGTAACCGAGCCCCTTTGCCATGATCCTTGCACAGTCTGTCATGAGTGTCCACACTACAAGCAGTCACTAAATTAGTGCAGGTGTGGAAATTGACTAATAATCCATCCTGCTTTGTGCGGTGAAGTACTCATGCAGGTGAAGGAAATACCTGCTGGATGTGCTCATAAGTGACATACAGGGGAGGGTGCAAGCAAAAGATAAAAGAAGAAAGGTAACCAGGCACATAGGCCCAGTGCACACCAAAAACCTCTAGCAGATCCGCAAAACACTAGAGGTTTTTGAAGCAGATTTCAGAGCGATTCTAGGCATGTTTAGAGAGGTTTTCTAAACATGCCTAGCGGTTTTTGGAGCGTTTTTGTGTAGCAGATTTAGTATATTGTTACAGTAAAAGCTGTTACTGAACAGTTTATGTAACAAAAACGCCTGATCTAGCATTTTTCAGAGCGGTTTGAGCTTTTCCTATACTTTACATTGAGGCAGAAACGCATCTGCAAACCGCAAAAATGCTGCAGGACCCACGTTTGCGGTTTGCTAAAAACCTCAAATCGCTGGTGTGCACCATCCCATTGAGATACATTAGCCAAGCGTTTTCACAAGCAGCAGCATTTTTTAAAACGCTACCAAAAACGCTTGGTGGTCACTAGGCCTAAGCATGTTTACTCACCTTTATTCAGGCACAGAGGCTCAGTGTCATGCCGTGTACATCATCAGAAGAGCATGCAGGTGACAGGAAAGCCAGAAATACCTGGGCTGTCTGTACTAAAACACAGACTACAGATTCCAGGCTAGAAAATGAGTGCACTTTGTGTTTATGGTTACCAGTTATTTGCATTACTGCTTCTTGACAATATTTTTATCATTATGACCAATAGTATGGCCTGGCATACGCTGCCATGCTACACCATTAACACAGCAGGGAGTATGGATGGAAAAAGTTTCTGAAAGTCTGGAAAAACCGACTTCATTATGCACAGCATTTACAAGAGCACACGTTCATTTTTACCAATATGTTTAGATATACTTTAAAGGAGTAGCACATTGGTAGAGTTCTCCTTTAAGGTTACATCCATCTAATACAGACTTTTCCCTGTAGCGGTAAATGCTAAAATAAATAAAGTCACCAAGTCCTGAATTCTAAATCATATTATACAGCATGGCAAAACGTTTGTTCCATTTGGGTTCCATTTGGTTTCATCACTTTGTTCTTTGTTTTTGTCAGAGGGGGGAGGGGCTTTAAAGAGAACTCCGGACAAGAATTGAACTTTATCCCAATCAGTAGCTAATACCCCCTTTTACATGAGAAATCTATTCCTTTTCTCAAACGGACCAATCAGGGGGGCGGCTGGTAATGGCTGATATTGTGGTGAACCCCCTCCCACAAGAAACTCTGAGTACTGAGGTACTTCTGGCAGTTTCCTGTCTGTGAACCCTGTTGCATTGTGGGAAATAGCTATTTACAGCTGTTTCCAACTGCCAAAACAGCAAGCAGCAGCTACATCACCTGCCAGCAGTAAAAATGTCACCATGTAATAAATGCCAGAATATAAATCAGGGATTTACAATATTTTACAATGGGAAAACACTGACTAAATCATTTATACATAATTATTGTAAAAATGAAGCACTTTTTTTTATTACATTATTTTCACTGGAGTTCCTCTTTAAACTCGCTTTATGCCTGGTCGAATGGATTATTTCCAACAGGTCCGATCTGATTTCTGATCGATTTTCCAATGACTTCTATAGAAAATTGATTAGAAGATCAGTCGGAGATCAGATCAGACCTGTCAGAAATTATCGATTTGAACCATCGGGCTGACAGGAAATTGCATGGTGTGTACCAGGCATTAGAATATTATTGTGCCTCATATAGGAAGAATGCCCCGGTCTTTCTGTCCCACTGACAGCGGATTCGCCAGTATTCACCAGGGGTCACCCAAACAGGAAGTGAAGAGCTAAGATAAACCGGAAAGAGATTGTAACAACTTTGTTTCTATACAGTATACTGTTAAAGTTATCCTGCTGGTTGCTGTAGAATTTTGCCTTATAGAGCCTAGGTTTTAGGTAACTTCCTGTGACTTAAGCAGTGAAATCCCTCCAGCCCCTTGCACAGTTTTATTGCAGAAGGCTGAATGTTTGTACGTTTGTTGCCCATCTCTTCTCCTTCCACCACGGAGTCTCACTCCTTCTGCTGCACTGACCATAGTGTGAAACTGGCCAAGAGTCTGGCAGATAAAGCGCAGGGCTGAGGGCATTCATGGTGTTTTGTTGTTGTAGGTGTCGGCAGCTCGGGAGGAGGTACCAGGTAGGCGTGGCTTCCCCGGATACATGTACACCGATCTGGCCACCATCTATGAGCGAGCCGGCCGAGTGGAGGGCAGAAGTGGCTCCATCACCCAGATCCCTATCCTGACCATGCCTAATGATGGTGAGTTCCTGCATCACAAACTACCCTGTCCCTGACACCTTCCTCCACAGCCGGTCACACTGTGTACTGCCTCGTAACACAGCTAATTACTGACCTCGGTCAAATCCTCCTTACACGTCAGGCTTACAGCTACATTCCAGGCCTCTTACCAGACACTTATCCGCAATATAGCTAATTATGGCTGGACAAATGCAGTGTTCTCCGTACAGGCCTTCCAAGCAAAGACCGGCACCGCCTGCACCGACTGTTAAAAACCAACCCCGCCACCATTGCCACTAAACACCAATCCTTTGCTCACTAACAATACAATGGAGAATTCTGTTTAAGTTACAGGCACGCTTATTGCAGTGGCATAACAATAGGGGATGCAGCCCGTGCACCTGCGCGGGGGGAGGGGGGGGATAGGGCGCAGCATGAGGAGAAAGCATGGGCGCACATCGGTGGGGAGGGGGACAGTCCTTCCCCCTCCCTCGCCTCGGGCTCTCCCTTCAGTGCTCCCCTCCAGTATCTATTAGCGGCAGCGGCAGGATCACATACCTTCATGCGTTCCACTGCTCCACAGTTCCTCTCTCTAGGGGCTTGATTCACAAAAGCGTGCTAACACTTAGTGCGTAAAGCTTTACGCGCGCAAACAAATGACTTCGCGTGAAGTCAATAGTTTGCGCGCGTAAAGTTTTGCGCGCATTACATCACGTGCAAACCAGCTTAGCACGGGCGTGCTAAGCATACACTCTAATAGGTTAGCTTGCAAAGTGCGTAGTTGTCACGTGCAAAGCGCACTTTTTGTGCATACAGCGTAACTAAAACTTTGCACGTCCAACACGCACGCAAAATGGCTTGCACGCATGTTTGCACATGCAAAGCTTTTAGGCGTGATAACTCAGTTATCACTGTTTTGTGAATCAAGCCCCAAGTGTCTGATGCTACTTCCTGTTTAAACAGGACGTAGCGTGAGGTACTTAGAGATCAGAACCTCCGCGGTGGATGGAGGTATGTATTGCTGCTGCTGCCACTGATAGATGCTGGAGGGGAGTGCTGAGGGGAGAGCCAGAGGTGATGTGTGGCCAGCCTCTCCCCTCATCATGATGCGACCCCTCTGGCCCCCCAAAACGGCCCTGAACGGGCCGGGGGGGCATCCAAATGTTTGCAGGGAGGCCCGGTGATTTCTAGTTATGCCCCTGGCTTATTGACATTCAAATCTTTGCACTATCTGGGCCCTGGATGCCTGAAGGACTTGTTGCAACTGCATCACCCCCCCCCCCACACACACACACACACAATCTTAGATCAAAGGATGTAATACCTTGCTCCCCCCCCCCCCCCGGATCCACCTCAAAACCTATGGAGACAGAGCCTTCTGTCATGCTTCCCCTACACTTTGGAACTCCCTGCCGCACCCAATCAAGACAGCTCCATCCCTCCAACCAATTAAGTCCAAACTGAAAAGCCACCTGTCTTGTCTAGCATTTATGAACACCTACTGTATCTCTGTAACACAGTTGATCTTAGACATATGCGTTTTGAGTACTATGGGAGAAAAGCGCTTTACAAATGTTATTGTATTGTATGGTATGTAACAACATGCCTCCCAAATGTTTGCAATAAGAAAAAGGGACACCTTTAACCACGCCTATGTCACACCCCGAATCACACATACTACAATAAATTCATCAGTAAAAACATGTAGTTTTATAATTCCAGCCCCACTGGATATTTCTATAATCATTAGTTTTCCTTCATATTAACATTTGAAAATCAAAAATATATCAAGTTAAAGTTGGGAATATAGTTTATAATTCAGTAAACACATTTTTCTGGAGAAACATAAATATTGTTACACAGATCTGTACGTCGGTCCTGATTCTGAAAGGAAAAAAAAGAGACAGTGGGATTTGGCTCCCATTTGGCTTTTTCCAGTCAGATTCAAAGCACCTGAGATCTGCAGCCACCTAGGGTGCAATCAATAGGCCACTCTAGAGCTTTAGGTAGTCTTGTCCAAGTTCCCCTAGCTGATTGGGTAACTGGCTCCAGCCAGAAATCAAACCCTGGTCTCCTGTGTCAAAGGTGGTATATTTAACCAGTACACTTATAAATATGGCAGACAGCCCTCCATATCCCCCTCACTTCAGATGTCCATTTATGCATCACAGGAGTGTTTACATTTTATGACCATTTTCTCCACGGCCTATTCCTTCAGACATCACTCACCCTATTCCTGACTTAACTGGATTCATCACTGAAGGACAGATCTACGTAGACCGACAGCTGCACAACAGACAGGTGAGCTTATGTCTTTGGAGTTATGAACTGATTTTCCCAGCTAATGCTACTGAACTTGTTCATCTCATGCGTAACAAATGTTTTAGCAGAAGTGTAATTCTTGGAGGTAGTGACAGGTATCTGCCAGGGGTGACCTTAGGCATGTGCCATCTGTGCCTGTGTACAGGGCCACTATTCCCAGGGGGGCCACCACATGCGCTTGGGGCCTGTTTCCACTACACGCACATTCTGGATGTAGAAAAACTCCAATGAATTCCTATGGGCGTGTTTCCACTAAACGCAATTTTTCTGATGCAGATTTTCCCATAGAAATTCATTAGAGTCAGTTTACTGCATCCAGAATCCACGTGTAGTGGAAACAGGCCCTTACTGAGGGACGACCTGGTCACTATGACTGCACCTGCCACTGTCATTGCCTCAGGTCACTGCAGCGCAGGCAGCAGAACACAGTGACACCGCGTCCGTGTGCCAGCACCTGTGTGCGTCACTAGTAAAGGCACTGCCTGCAGCCTAGTCGCTGGGAGGTTCTCCCAATAAGCCCCGCCCCCGGGAGCATGGAGAAAGGACGCCACATGCTGAGACACACACACACATGAGTATATGAACCATGTGGTGTATAAGGTGGATGCTTACCGCATTTCCTTGCATAACCCCAGCTTAGTGTGTAAATGCAGAGTATAGCACAGCAGAAGCTGTGCTCTCACCTCTCCTCTGGAGTCCAGTGCTGTGCTTCCACCTGACTGCTCAACGCTGGGCCTAGTGCTAAGCATCTCCTACCGCACGTAGTGTGATTACACGCGGCATGAGGAAAGTGAGGTGCCAGCACTAGAGGGAGCAGGAGACAGGCAGGATAGTTGCACAGGCACAGCCATGGACTCCAGTGGAGAGGTGAGAGCACAGCTTCTGCTGCACTATACTCTGCATCTACACACTGGGCTGGGGGAGTGCAGGAGGGGGAGGAGGGGGCAGATAGTGGTGCAAGGGGACATAAGGAGGCACAGGGGGACAGAAGGAGGCACACAAGGGACAGGAGGAAGCATGGGGGACAGAGGGAGGCACAGGGTAACAGAAGGAGGCATAAAGCCAGAAGGAATCACAAAGTGGGACAGAAGGAGGCACACAGAGGGAAAGAAAGAGGCACAAAGAAGGACGTAAGGAGGCACAAAGGTAGACAGAGGGTGGCACAATGGGGGAAAGAAGGAGGCACAGGATAACAGAAGGAGGTAGAGGAGAACTGAAAGAGGCACATGGAGACAGAAGAAGGCACAAAAAGAGACAGTATCTAGCATGTGTACATCAGTCTCTGATGCCTTAACCATCTCCTTCCTTATTGGTTGTGTAGTAATGAAGTTGAAGAACACGACATTCAACATATACTTTATTGCAGATCTATCCCCCCATCAACGTGCTCCCATCACTGTCCCGTCTCATGAAGTCCGCCATCGGAGAAGGGATGACGCGCAAAGACCATGGTGACGTCTCCAACCAACTGGTAGGTGCAGTTCTGGTCCAACATTATTAGTTAAACTGTAGTATAGTAAAGCAACCACAAGATGTCACTGTCTGCAAAATGATGCAATGATCTCTATGGTATTGTGATTTCCTGTATTCATTCTGGGTTCCTCTCTGTTCTAAGTAAGCTGATGGTTGTGTATGATATATCTCTGCATTTTTTTCTCCAGTAAAGAGCTCTAACTTGTTGTACTGAATGCCTATCTGTATGTACAGACCACTCTGCTCCATCATCACAGCCACTGGCCTCTCTCTCACCCAGCTTTCTGTACAGCCAGAGAGGAGACAGAGATCCAAAACTCAAAATTCTGAAGCCTAATTAAAACCCAAAACTGAACACAGCAAATTCTAGCATCAGAGTAAGCAAATATAAAAAGTATGTAAAGCGCTGGACAGAATAACTGCTCTTCCTGGACCAGACTGTATACAGCCTGCTTACAGTCCTTATCATGCTACAGCTGGTGGGCGGGTCACTCAGGGATGACCATGTGACCCACAAAGTAGGAAGCACAGTAGACATATCTCCCAACTTTTTGAGTTGAGATAGAGCATAGGTATCGAACTCCAGGCCTGGAGGGCCAGATCCATGCCAGTGGACTGAGAAAGAGAGGAAGGTGTTCTACCTGATAGACCACACCTTTCCTGATTCAGACCCATCATTTAATTTAAGCTGTGTCATAAATGTGTGAGGACCTCGGCCCTCGAAGGACCATTTTGACATCCCTGAGATAGAGGGACACTTTAAGACACACCCCTGCCACACCTCTAACCACACCCCCACCACACCCCTCACCGTGCTTAGCACACAGAATTCAGAATCAAAAGATGTAGTTTTACCATTCAAACCACCGATCCTTTTTATCATCATGATATTTCTTATTTTTAAATGTTAAAAGGAAGGAAAACTATCAATTAAAATGATGGGAATGGGGTTTAGAGTCAGCCTTGGGTAGAACCCGGTAAAACCGGTAAATAACCGGCCAGTCGGTGCCAATCGTCCAACCGGTACACCACTCCTGATTTCCAAGCACACAATTCGAAATAAGGACATTGCACTCAGTAACCAGCAACAAGCTGTACTGGAGCTTAGTGTACACGCTACATGTTTCGGGTAGAGCCATTTTTCAGGTGTGTACAAATAGGTGCCCATGTGTACAATATTAACCTTTACAGTAACAGTAGTAATGCACAATTAGGTAAAAAAATGCACAATATTAAGCTTCTATTTCATGTTAAAGTGACACTGAAGCGAAAAAAAAAATTATATAATGAATTGGTTGTGTAGTACGGATAATTAATAGAACATTAGTGGCAAAGAAAAGTCTCATATTTTTGTTTTCAGTTATATTGTTTTGTTTTTTTTTACATCGCATCATTCTCTAATATTTGCAATTAACACACTACTCAGCATTCTAAATGATTTTACAGAGCAGGCCAGCAAACGTTTGAACTTTACTCTGCAGAAAAAACAAAATACAGTGACTGACACTTGAGATAATAAGCTTCAGAAAACAGAGCTCTCTGCGACTTTCAAAGTCGTTTGGCTCAATTGCTCTTTTGCATAGATAACAACGGGAGTTTCTTAACCACTTAAGGACCGCCCCCCAGCCGATGGGCGGCGGCAAAGTCCAGGCCTAAACAACCGCAATACGCCCATCGGCAGGGGCCACTGCGGGCGTGGTTATGCGGCGATCGCGTCATTCGTGACGCGAACAGCCACCGGCGACTGGCTCCACCCCCTTCGTGCTGTAACCTGCCGGCCGTTTGGAAGCGCCGGCGGGTTACTAGCACCCGGATCACCGCATGTACTTAGTATAATAGGCTTTGTAATGTATACAAAGCCTATTATACTGGCTGTCTCCTGCCCTGGTGGTCCCAGTGTCCGAGGGACCACCAGGGCAGGCTGCAGCCACCCTAGTCTGCACCAAGCACAGTGATCCTGCCCCCCCTTCCCTCTGATCGCCCCCAGCACCCCTCAGACCCCCCCCTACCCACCCCCCAGACCCCTGTTTGCACCCAATCACCCCCCTAATCACCCATCAATCACTCCCTGTCACTTTCTGTCAACGCTATTTTTTTTAACCCTAAACTGCCCCCTGCTCCCTCCTGATCACCCCTCCACCCCTCAAATTCTCCCCAGACCCCCCCCCCCCTGTGTACTGTATGCATCTATCCCCCCTGATCACCTGCCGATCACCTGTCAATCACACATTAATCACCCATCAATCACCCCCCTGTCATTGCCACCCATCAATCAGCCCCTAACCTGCCCCTTGCGGGCAATCTGATCACCCACCCACACCAATAGATCGCCCGCAGATCCGACATCAGATCACCTTCCAAGTGCAGTGTTTACATCTGTTCTCTACTCTAAACACCCACTAATTACCCATCAATCAACCATCAATCACCCCCTATCACCACCTGTCACTGTTACCCATCAGATCAGACCCTAATCTGCCCCTTGCGGGCACCCAATCACCCGCCTACATGCTCAGATTGCCCTCAGACCCCCCCCTTATCAATTCGCCAGTGCAATATTTACATCTGTTCTTCCCTGTAATAACCCACTGATCACCTGTCAATCACCTGTCAATGAATCACCCCCTGTCACTGCCACCCATCAATTACCCCCTGTCACTGCCACCAATCAATCAGCCCCTAACCTGCCCCTTGCGGGCAATCTGATCACCCACCCACACCAATAGATCGCCCGCAGATCCGACGTCAGATCACCTTCCAAGTGCAGTGTTTACATCTGCTCTCTACCCTAAACACCCACTAATTATCCATCAATCACCCATCAATCACCCCCTATCACCACCTGTCACTGTTACCCATCAGATCAGACCATAATCTGCCCCTTGCGGGCACCCAATCACCCGCCCACACACTCAGATTGCCCTCAGACCCCCCCTTATCAATTCGCCAGTGCAATATTCACATCTGTTCTTCGCTGTAATAACCCACTGATCACCTGTCAATCACCTGTCAATCACCCATCAATCACCCCCTGTCACTGCCACCCATCAATCACCCCATGTCACTGCCACCCATCAATCAGCCCCAAATGTGCCCCTTGCGAGCAATCTGATCACCTACCCACACCAATAGATCGCCCGCAGATCCGACATCAGATCACCTCCCAAGTGCAGTGTTTACATCTGTTCTCTCCTCTAAACACCCACTAATTACCCATCAATCACTCCCTATCACCACCTGTCACTGTTACCCATCAGAATAGACCATAATCTGCCCCTTGTGGGCACCCAATCACCCGCCCCACACGCTCAAATTGCCCTCAGACCCCCCCTTACCAATTCGCCAGTACAATACTTACATCTGTTCTTCCCTGTAATAACCCACTGATCACCTGTCAATCACCTATCAATCACCCATCAATCACCCCCTGTCACTGCCACCCATCAATCACCCCCTGTCACTGCCACCCATCAATCAGCCCCTAACCTGCCCCTTGCGGGCAATCTGATCACCCACCCACACCATCAGATTGCCCCAGACCTACCCTCAGATCACCTCCAAAGTGCATTGTTTACATCTGTTCTGCCATCTAATCACCCACTGATCACCCATCAATCAGCCCCTGTCACTTACCCATCAGATTAGACCCTAATCTGCCCCTAGGGCACCCAATCACCCGCCCACACCCTCAGAACGCCCTTAGACCCCAGCCCTGATCACCTCGCCAGTGCATTGCTTGCATCTATTTCCCCCGTCTAATCACACCTTGAGACACCCATCAATCACCTCCTGTCACCACCTGTCACCCCCTAGCACACCTACCCATCAGATTAGGCCCTAATTTGCCCCGTGTGGGCTCTTGATCACTCAGCCAAACCCTCAGACCCCCTTCCGATCACCTCCCCAGTGCATTGATTGTATCTATTTTCCCCTCTAACCACCCCCTGAGACACCCATCAATCACCTCCTGTCACCCCCCTAGCACTCCTATCCATCAGATCAGGCCCAATACAACCTGTCATCTAAGAGGCCACCCTGCTTATGACCGGTTCCACAAAATTTGCCCCCTCATAGACCACCTGTCATCAAAATTTGCAGATGCTTATACCCCTGAACAGTCATTTTGAGAAATGTGGTTTCCCGACTACTCACGGTTTTGGGCCCGTAAAATGCCAGGGCAGTATAGGAACCCCACAAGTGACCCCATTTTAGAAAAAAGACACCCCAAGGTATTCTGTTAGGTGTATGACGAGTTCATAGAAGATTTTATTTTTTGTCAACGGTTAGCGGAAATTGATTTTTATTGTTTTTTTTCACAAAGTGTCATTTTTCACTAACTTGTGACAAAAAATTTTTTCTATGAACTCACCATACACCTATCTGAATACCTTGGGGTGTCTTCTTTCTAAAATGGGGTCACTTGTGGGGTTCCTCTACTGCCCTGGCATTTTAGGGGCCCTAAACCGTGAGGAGTAGTCTAGAAAACAAATGCCTCAAAATGACCTGTGAATAGGACGTTGGGCCCCTTAGCGCACCTAGGCTGCAAAAAAGTGTCACACGTGTGGTATCGCCGTACTCAGGAGAAGTAGTATAATGTGTTTTGTGGTGTATTTTTACACATACCCATGCTGGGTGGGAGAAATCTCTCTGTAAATGGACAATTGTGTTTAAAAAAAATCAAAAATGTGTCATTTACAGAGATATTTCTCCCACCCAGCATGGTTATATGTAAAAATACACCACAAAACACATTATACTACTTCTCCTGAGTACGGCGGTACCACATGTGTGACACTTTTTTGCACCCTAACTGCGCTAAGGGGCCCAAAGTCCAATGAGTACCTTTAGGATTTCAAGGGTCATTTTGCGGCATTTGGTTTCAAGACTACTCCTCACGGTTTAGGGCCCCTAAAATGCCAGGACAGTATAGGAACCCCACAAGTGACCCCATTTTAGAAAGAAGACACCCCAAGGTATTCTGTTAGGTGTATGATGAGTTCATAGAAGATTTTATTTTTTGTCACAAGTTAGCGGAAATTGATTTGTATTGTTTTTTTTTCACAAAGTGTCATTTTCCGCTAACTTGTGACAAAAAAAAATCTTCTATGAACTCACCATACTCCTAACAGAATACCTTGGGGTGTCTTCTTTCTAAAATTGGGTCACTTGTAGGGTTCCTATACTGCCCTGGCATTTTAGGGGCCCTAAACCGTGAGGAGTAGTCTAGAATCCAAATGCCTCAAAATGACCTGTGAAATGACCATTTTTTTGCACCCTAAGTGCGCTAAGGGGCCCAAAGTCCAATGAGTACCTTTAGGATTTCACAGGTCGTTTTGCGACATTTGGTTTCAAGACTACTCCTCACTGTTTAGGGCCCCTAAAATGCCAGGGCAGTATAGGAACCCCACAAATGACCCCATTTTAGAAAGAAGAAACCCCAAAGTATTCCGTTAGGAGTATGGTGAGTTCATAGACGATTTTATTTTTTGATGACAAAAACACAATTAAAATCAATTTCCGCTAACTTGTGACAAAAAAAAAACTTCTATGAACTCACCATACTCCTAACGGAATATCTTGGGGTGTCTTCTTTCTAAAATGGGGTCATTTGTGGGGTTCCTATACTGCCCTGGCATTTTAGGGGCCCTAAACCGTGAGGAGTAGTCTTGAAACCAAATGTCGCAAAGTGACCTGTGAAATCCTGAAGGTGCTCATTGGACTTTGGGCCCCTTAGCGCACTTAGGGTGCAAAAAAGTGCCACACATGTAGTATTGCCGTACTCAGGAGAAGTAGTATAATGTGTTTTGGGGTGTATTTTTACACTTACCCATGCTGAGTGGGAGAAATATCTCTGTAAATAGACAATTGTGTGTAAAAAAAAATAAAAAATAGTCATTTACTGAGATATTTCTCCCACCCAGCATGGGTATGTGTAAAAATACACCCCAAAACACATTATACTACTTCTCCTGAGTACGGCAATACCACATGTGTGGCACTTTTTTGCAGCCTAACTGCGCTAAGGGGCCCAAAGTCCAATAAGCATCTTTAGGCTTTACAGGGGTGCTTACAATTAGGGACCCCCCAAAATGCCAGGACAGTGAACACACCCCACAAATGACCCCATTTTGGAAAGTAGACACTTCAAGGTATTCAGAGAGGAGCATAGTGAGTCCGTGGCAGATTTCATTTTTTTTTGTCGCAAGTTAGAAGAAATGGAACCTTTTTGTTTTTTTTGTCACAAAGTGTCATTTTCCGCTAACTTGTGACAAAAAATAAAATCTTCTATGAACTCACCATGCCTCTCACTGAATACTTTGGGATGTCTTCTTTCCAAAATGGGGTCATTTGGGGGGTATTTATACTATCCTGGAATTTTAGCACCTCATGAAACATGACAGGTGGTCAGAAAGTCAGAGATGCTTCAAAATGGGAAAATTCACTTTTGGCACCATAGTTTGTAAACGCTATAACTTTTACCCAATCCAATAAATATACACTGAATGTTTTTTTTTTTTATCAAAGACATGTAGCAGAATAACTTTCGCGCTCAAATGTATAGGAAATTTTACTTTATTTGAAAAATGTCAGCACAGAAAGTTAAAAAAGTCATTTTTTTTGACAAAATTCATGTCTTTTTTGATGAATATAATAAAAAGTAAAACTCGCAGCAGCAATCAAATAGCACCAAAAGAAAGCTGTATTAGGGCCTGTACACACTGCTGCGCTTGCGTTGCGTTTTTAAAAACGCATGCGTTTTTAAAATTGCAAGGTCTTTTGAAAAAGAATGAAAATCGTGATGACTTGTACACACTGGTGCGATGCGTTTTTAGAAAAACGCAATCGCAGTGCCTGCTGCGCTTTTTTAAGCGCAGCGCATGAAAAACGCATGCGCTTGCGTTTTTGCCTGCGTTTTTCAGAAGTCAGTATCCCAGAAGACTCTGCAATCTCCTGATTCCTGTTGAAATGTAAACTAGAAAAAAACCAAAGGATTCTTTAGCCAATCAGCAATTACAAGAAAAACGCAAACGCACAAAAAACGCAGGCAAAAGCGCATGCGTTTTTAAAACTACAGGCACTTTAAAAACGCATGCGCTTGCGATTTTGCTTGCATTTTTCAGTGTGTACAGGCCCTTAGTGACAAAAAAAGGAGGTAAAATTCATTTAGGTGGTAGGTTGTATGACCGAGCAATAAACCGTGAAAGCTGCAGTGGTCTGAATGGAAAAAAAGGCTCTGATCCTTAAAGACACTCTGTAACATGAAAAAGATCCCCTGGGGGGTACTCACCTCGGGTGGGGGAAGCCTCCGGATCCTAATGAGGCTTCCCACGCCGTCCTCTGTCCCACGGGGGTCTCGCTGCAGCCCTCCGAACAGCCGGCGACAGACCCGACTGTCAGTTCAATATTTACCTTTGCTGGTTCCAGCGGGGGCGCTGTGGCTGCTCTCGGGTCCGAACTACACGGAAATACCCGATCTCAGTCGGGTCCGCTCTACTGCACAGGCGCCGGAAACTTGCGCCTGCGCAGTAGAGCAGACCCGACGGCGATCGGGTATTTCCGTGTAGTTCGGAGCCGACAGCCGTCAGAGCGCCTGCGCAGGAGCCGGGAAGGTAAATATTGATGTCATCTTTCACGGAGGGCTGCAGCGAGACCCCCGTGGGACAGAGGACGGCGTGGGAAGCCTCATTAGGATCCGGAGGCTTCCCCCACCCGAGGTGAGTACCCCCCAGGGGATCTTTTGACGTTACAGATCCTCTTTAAGGGGCGAAAAGACTGTGGTCCTCAAGTGGTTAATTCTTCCGGTACTGGAAACAATATTAGACTTATGTCTCTGCTCCTAATGTTTTATTTCTTAGATACATATCATTATATCATACGTTTATTTTCACTTCAGATTCCCTTTAAATTCTATTGAAATTCTGTGTACAGTGTGTGAGAAGCTAATAGATCGTTCTCTGATCAGATTTGGAGAGAGATGTATCTGATGGTCGCTCTGGTGGCCTCCTATTAGTGCATGGCCACCTATAGAAAAGTTTAGAAAAGCAAACTGATTATCTCAGTCTATATTTATACAATACAAAACTCTAGCGCGCAATGGTTCAAGAATTTCTTTAAAAGACCATGCAAGTCCATACACCTTGTTGCAAATCTTTATGGATATCCTGGTAGGAGCGGTTTAATGATAGTCCGGTAAGATAAGCCATCACCACACCCCAAGCAGTGGCAACTCAGCATTAAAAAATGACATTTTGTTAGATAGATCTGCAGCGCCTATGGGGTCATATGGCTGCCCCCTGTAAAGTGGATCCGAGATAAACTTTTACTTATTGCATAAATGTGTTCCTTTCATATAGTTTATATGACATTCCTCAAGCCAAATACTTTTTTTTGTTTTGTTTTAATCTAATTCCCTATAAACGAAACAAGCCTCGCCCACTGATTTTCCAGAGTGCCAAGGCACTCAGTCCCAGTTAGCGAGGGCTCATGGGAGCTCAGTCTGGGCAGGAGCAGGAGGAGGTTACTAGCCAGAGATTTCAGAGGCAGAGGGGAGGAGTGAATTTGTCACAGGCTGAGGGCTGGAGATGCTATTAGCTTTTCTGTGTGCAGGGATGAGCAGAAACTACGCCAGTGCGAATTTACGCATCGTAGTTCGCATCTACGTAGTTAACATGTGTAACTACGCATCTACGTAGTTAACATGTGTATTGCGTAGTAAACTACGACTGCGTTACTTGCGTCTGATTTTCCAGCATTTGCATTCACTACACTTCGCACTATGCGTAATTGCGTATTTTAACGCGTATTCTACGAAATGCATATGAAGCAAATATTTGATTTCGAAGCCGTAGTTTGGCGAAGCGTAATTGCTTAAAACTATGCGTAGTTCCAGCGTAGCAAAGTTGGCTGACTACGACCATCCCTGTCTGTGTGTAATGTGACAACAGAACATGGCTGCCCTCATTGCATCACAGGAATAAATAATCATAAACTTTTGAAGCTGTTTGCAGCTAGATATGCTGTGCAAACTATCTAAACTTTAGATAAGATTTATAGACAAGTTACTCGTTATAGTTAGTTTTTCATCTCGGATCTACTCGGAATTCTTCTCAACCTGCTTAATGTCAGACTTCTTGTACCATATCATCTCAAATAAAATATACCGGGGCCACCATAGCGTAAAACCTTATAAAACATTTGTTTATAAGCAGAGTGCACGCTTACAAACATGTTGAATTAAATTGGCTCAGAGTTTTAGCGGGCTCTACCCCCGTTCGTAGGGCACCCGGTGGGCTTAGTTGCACTGCTGTCCCCAGACCATCCAGCTCTTAGCCATGCTTGCTGTCTCCGCATCCCCACAATCAGCATCTGAGCGTGGGGACACGGAGAAAGCAAGCGTGGCTGAGAGCTGGATGGTCTGAGGATGACTCACCCTTAACTACATGTACACAATCAGTAACCCCCCCCCCCTTTGAGATGGATGGAGCAAAAGCTGATTGGTTTCTAGGAGTGGAACACAAACATTTCCATACACTTCATACATTGTCTTAGCTTCCCCAAATCAGAGTGCCATTACGGTAGTCTACTGATGAAAGATTGACCATCAATTTCCTAAGCTTTGAGTGGGACCAGAGATAGGCCCCGAGCAGCATTTTCTTTAAAGAGAATCTGTACTCTAAAATTCTTACAATAAAAAGCATACCATTCTATTCATGATATTCTCCTGGGCCCCTCTGTGCTGTTTCTGCCACTCCCTGCTGCAATCCTGGCTTGTAATTGCCATTTTTATGCAGTGTTTACAAACAAAAAACATGGCTTCTAACCAGAGAAAGAACAGCTCACTGTGTGACTCATGCAGAGCTTGGGTGTGTATAGCTTCTGCCAATGACAAGCAGTGCTGCACATTCCACACATTCCAGCCTGAGCCCGACAGACCCGACAGAGGAGAGAAGATAAGATTTATTACAGAGACAGTGCAACTAGAAAAGGCTGCAGTATGCCAGAGCACATTAGAACAGGTATAGGAACTTATAGGATAGAAGAAATCTGGCTAAAAATTTTGTTACAGAGTCTCTTTAAATGTGAAAATTCAGAATCATTAACCTCTGTCTCTTGTCACAGTATGCTTGTTATGCCATTGGGAAAGATGTCCAAGCCATGAAGGCCGTCGTAGGAGAGGAAGCCTTGTCTTCAGATGATCTCCTGTATCTGGAGTTCCTGCAGAAGTTTGAAAGACAGTTTATTGCTCAAGGTATCTCATAATTGTTATTATTTTTAATGCTATGATGATTATTATTTGATGTAATTTTGACTTTTTGAACTGAACTATATGAATCATTTACAATACTCCACAGTGCTGAAGAGTTTACATACTAATATCTCTTAGCAAGATGACATTAATTATTGCTTCTCAGGAGTTTACACACTAATACCCTATCAGAGTTACGTTAGCCTGGCCCCTGAGGAGCATATACATTACTATCCCTATCAGAGTTACATAAGTCCTTGGGCTTGATTCACTAAGACAAATAGCATGCCTTATCAGAGATAACATGCCTTATCAAAGTTAACGTGCCTTATCAGAGTAGCATAGCGAACTTATGCCTGCTAATTGGCAATGAGCAGAGCTCCACTCGTCCTGGTCTGAGCCAATGTGGGTTCGTAGCGCTCGCTATGCTACTCTTATAAGGCATGTTAACTTTGATTAGGCATGTTAACTTTGATAAGGCATGCTATTTGCCTTAGTGAATCAAGCCCCATGTCTCTCTGAGGTAGTTATACACTAATACCCCATCAGAGTCATACTAGTCCTTGTAATTGAGGAGCCTTGACACTAACACTCCAACCAGAGTAATAGTAGTCCTTCGCTCTAAAAAGCTTATACCCTAACAATCCTATTACAGATCTAGTTGTCCTTGCCTCTGAAATGCATATGCATTAGCAATCCTACCAGATTTATATTAGTCCTTGCCCCTGAGGAGATTGTACACTAACAATCCTACCAGAGTTTTAGTAGGCCTTGCCCCTGAGGAGGCTGCACACTGACAATCCTACCAGAGTTTTATTAGTCCTTGCCCCTGAGGAGGCTGCACACTGACAATCCTACCAGAGTTTTATTAGTCCTTGCCCCTGAGGAGGCTGTACACTGACAATCCTACGAGATTGTAAAAAAAACAAACCAGGAGAGTCAAAATAAAATGATCATTGGCAAACATAGTCCCCCCCATGCCTTCCTGATAGTATCACCAACCAGACAGAGGAAAAGAGAGAATACCGGCAATGACAGAGTGGACTGTGAGCATACAGTTTGTTCCAATTCTAAATCGAGAGCTCATTCTTAAATGACGGGTGTGGCCTTTAACCTCTGCCCATTTCTCTATAAATGTACACCATGTTAGTAGTAATCCTGGCCTCCAATCTGGATAGTGATTTAAGTGAACAGCAGGGCTGGTTAAAATTGAGGGGCATGACTAGAGGTGAGCAGGCCCTGCAATCGCCCAGAGCTGTGGGGGGCCATTAAAGCTTTGCTGGGGAGGGGGCATGAACTGTAGTCACGCCACTGGTCCAAATGGTAGCCTTGATGTTGCCGGGACTCACATGAGTTGTGTGGGTTGCTGCGTCCTCTGTCACTTCACTTATTAAAGTGTACTTGAGGTGAATCCTGTAACAAAAAATGTATACTTGCCTCGGTAGAGGGAAGCCTGTGGAACCTGCAGAGGCTTCCCTCATCCTCCTGACCCCCACTATTGTCGCGTGCAGTCCCATGTAAGAAATGCGACAACTGTCTGTTACCGTGCTCCTCTTCATGCACGAGTATGGCTGCGCCTGCGCAGTAAACCAGAGCCGCTCACGCAGGAGGATCCCACGCAGCAGCAGCGGTGGCGAGGAGGACACGGGACATGTCATTCGACTGCACTTGAGTTGGGGGCGCAGGGTGAGCCGAATGCCGCTCGATACCCTGGTGGCGTTAAACACTATTCCCCCTAGGAGTTGAGATGTAATTCGGTGTCTGGCAATTGCTGGAGCCCCGAATTACACTTGTGCGGGGTGCACAACATAGCACAAGCGCATAGCACAGCTTCAGTGCTGGTTGCCAGGCGCCAAAATGACTTGATTCATTTACAACAGGTCCATGGTAAATCCGTGACAAGGGAATTTATAACAGGTAGTTTTTAATTATAAGCTTTAAATTACCCAGTCGGTATAACAAATATCATAAAAGTCCTTGAGTCAAAAGAATTGAGATCACAGATAAGCCACGTTTCGCGGCCCTTTAAACAGCTGCTTCTTCAGAGGCAAAGTGTAGAGGTATCAATAGTTGTGACAACAGGTTTTAAAAACAGCATTATCAATTGTACATCCAGGATTAGGTATGCATCAAGCGCCCTTTTTGTCTGGTCAGTCCATAGATAAATGTATCCTGGTTACCAGGTAGGCATTAGGCCAAAGCCTGAAATGAGTATGAAGTTGAGGTGGCCGAGGACCATCAGATTGTAGATATCAGTGTGATGGAACTTCTGTGTGTCTGGCATAGCTGGCTGGAGTATGCAGCGGATTAGTGAGATCAGCCTGCTCTCTATCATTGGACATGATCACCTTAATAACCATTCTCTCCCCTGACTCTCCTCCAGGAGCCTACGAGAACCGCACAATCTTCGAGTCTCTGGACATCGGATGGCAGCTGCTGCGAATCTTCCCCAAGGAGCTCCTGAAACGTATCCCAGAGAGTATGCTGGCGGAGTTCTACCCCCGAGAGTCCCGGTACCAGGCAGAGGCGTCCGCTCCTGGCAAACGCTCCTAGATGTACAACTCGCTCATATTATCAGTCCTGTGTCTATACACATCCATATTTATTCTGAATGCTGGTACAATATCCTGTCTCATTATTAAAGGAATCCTCCCCTCAGAATATGGGCGTGGTTCATTCCATCAGCTGACAGCGATCACATGACAAGCAGACTCACACAAAGTAGTTTTCAAATATTGGTATAAAAATACTTACCTTTCCCCTATAAAGTATGATGCCACCTACATAAAAAAAAAAAAAAAAATGATATGACATCAGTGCCATAGAAACGGTGATTTAATAGCATTGGATTTTTCAATATTGATATACAGCCTGTTGTTGTTTTCTAACTTTACAGTGACTTTAAATTGCACATCTTTGCATCCATGGCATGAGTTTGGTTTACAGAAAACCCTCAAATTTCCATTTCTTGCATGAATAAGAGAGGCTTTTCTTTTGAAACATTTTTTACAGCTAAATCCAACTTTTTTCACTTTTAAAGTAAACCTGAAGTGGCATGTGACATAATGAGATAAACATATTCATATACAGTACTGTCCCAACTAAAAATAATTCTGAAGTCCCTTTCTGTTTTCCAGTACAGCAAGAGTTAAAAAATAAACCCTTGAGTTTTAATTTAAGCAAATGAGCTTGTCTGAGCTTGCTGAAGAGCTTGTGCAATTCAGTCTGGTTCCCCTGAAAAGTAAATAGAAGCTAAAAGGCTGAAATCAGTCAAGGAGTGGGGAGATACTGAGTTTTCACTATAGGAAAGTTTAAAGTGTCTTTACTTTTCTGTTTCTTTTTTTCAGTTTAAAAGGCAGACCGTGGATTCTAAACTGCGGCTGTCTTGATCTGTTAGTCTGATGCAATCTTAAAAATAAAGCTATAAAACTGACTGAAAATAGAAATATGAGACTCTTTTCTGTTGCTGATGTTCTATTTATCATCTGTACTACACACACAATTAATTATCTCATAAGTTTATTTTCATATCAGGTTCACTTTAAACAGGGCAGTTTCTATTCCTGAGAGCCCCCAGGGTGAGGATGTATCAATTGCGCCCCCCATAGACTAGGCCACACTGTTGCGATACAGTGGCCGAGGTGCGCCCCAGTATGAGGTGGCCCCCAATATAGCTAGCCAGAGGCAGGGGCGGTCTGCCCATGACGTCACCTGAACGTCTTGCGTCAGGCAGCGTATCCCTGCCTGGCTACTGCTCTATTTTTTTCTTAAAGGGGCACTATGGCAAAAAATTGTAAAATTTAAAATATGTACAAATTTAGATAAATAAGAAGTACATTTTTTCCAGAGTAAAATAAGCCATAAATTTATTTTCTCCTATGTCGCTGTCACTTACAGTAGGTAGTAGAAATCTGACAAAAGCAACAGGTTTTGGACTAGTCCATATCTTCATGGGGGATGCTCAGGGATTTATTTATTTTCAAAAGCACTTAGTGAAAGGCAATTGCTCTATCCAACTGCCAAAAAAACTGTGTAGTGAACAGGTAAGCTGGCCAGCATCATGGTTTAAATCCTTTTTAGGGAATCCTACTAATATTATAAATGGGAAAGTTTGGATGTTTGTTACTTGATCACGCAAAAATAGTTGAACGGATTTGAATGAAATTTGGCAGGGTACATGTGCCAGCTTTCCCAAATTCAAAGCGGAAATGAGATTGCTGCCGTTGTCATACACCACGTTGCCGATCTCCAGTTGGTGCGGGGTCAACCACTGATCCACCTGTTTGTTAAGAGCTGCTCCAGTGTGACTCTCCGCTTTGAGGCAAGACTTGTCTAAGATGGCATCACACTGTCGTACCTGGCATGCAGCATAGGCCCTGGGGAGCTGGGGCTGTGTATCTGGAGAGGAGATCGCAGCACCAGTAGATTTGCGCTGCTACTCATCCAAGGAGGAGGATGACAGCGAAGAGGATGTAGCAGGAGGAGTAGGAGGAGAAGGAGAGGAGGTGGCAGCAGGCCTGCCTGCAAGCCGTGGAGGTGTCACAAGTTGGTCCGCTGCACAGCCACGTACTCCCTGCTTGCCATTGGCGCCAAGTGCTACCCAGACATACTGCTGTTGTGTGCTCCTTCCTGTATTTGCCTGATGAAGCGGGCTTGACCTGCGAAACGCGTTGCGATCTACCTTTGGAGTATACCAATAAATATTCCCTTTTTTGAATACACAGTCTGTTGTGCCTGCTTGTGGGAGGTAAGTCCACCACTGCCTCCTAAGCAATTTTTTAAACTTTTAAATACTGTTTTTATTCTTTTGGCACCTCTTTTCTCAAATATAACAGGTGCAATGACTGGTGATATTAACAATGCATGCGCTCACGTAGGTAGGTAGGTGCACTGAACAGTGAACAGGTGCAGTAATTGGGATGGGATTACAAATGTGCAGCTGTCTGTCACACACACAGGTAGTCACTGAATGTGCTGGGCCTGGCAGTGGCACAGTAGGAATTACCACCAAGGGGCCAAAGGCCAGCTGCGACTGACTGACAGGGCTGTATATAATGCAAGTTGGCCACACAAAAAAAAAAATAGATCACAAGAACAAGATTTGCTCTCAAAAGAACTGTTGAGGGGTGCTTTTTTAGCAATAAGAATCGGCAAAGAGCAAGCTAACAAGCCTACAAGAGCCTAAGGGCCCGTTCAGATCACAAATGCGGATGGCCATGCGTGCGGAACGCGTGCGGACCGCAACGCGTACGAACGCATGGCCATCCGCGTTTGTGTGCGTTGCGTGGCTTATCCCATCACTGAAAAGTGAATGGGACAGCCACGCGTTTTAGCAAAATCTGCGTGCAGCATGCGTTCCCGGACCGCACAGGTCCGGAACGCATGCAGTGTGAACATCAGACATTGCACTCTATGCAATGTCTGATGTCGTGCGTATCGGCCACCTGCACGCGTTTCCAAAACGCGTCTGGAAACGCGTGCAGTGTGAACGGGCCCTAACTAAGCTTTCCCTATGAGAGTCTGCAGCAGCAGCTCTCCCTTCTTACTGCAGGCACATGAGTGAGTAAAATGCCTGACGCTGCCTACCTTTTATAAGGGGGGGGGGGGCCTCCAGGAGGGAGTGTAGCCTGATTGGCTACAATGCGCCTGCTGACTGTGATGTACAGGGTCAAAGTTGACCGTAATGATATAGTATAGGAGGCGGGTCAAACCGCTATAAAGTTCGCGTTCGTTCGTGAACGCAAACCACCAAAGTTTGCGCGAATAAGTTCGCGGTCGAACCGTTTGGGCCATCTCTACTTATCTCTTCCTTGCTATCTATATCTCTTTGTTGATCTATCTATCATTCTCTTTATCTATCGATGGGCCTGGTGCATGTAACTGAGGTAATATTGATGTGCACAGATGGCCACAGCAATACTACCCTTACTTCCACCAGCAGTAACGCCAATTACGCTATCAATACCACCCGTGCTATTCAAGTATCACGACCATTGCTATTATAAAGAGCGTTACTAATGAGCATTACCTTTAGTACCACTCATTATCGTAGCAACGGTGCTGCTACTCGAATACCACAGGTCGCAATAATAGTATTACTCGTGGTACTGCTGGTGGAAGTAAGGGTAGTAATTGCTGCGTGCTGTCTGTGCACAGCAAATACTACCTCAGTTACCAGCATCAGGCCAGATCTATCTATCTATCTCTCTCTCTCTCTCACGTTGTCTCCTATCTATCTAGCAAATCTCTGTCCCCATCTATGACTCGTATAGTGATGAGGAACATCCAGCCCGGTGCAGAAGGAGTAAAATCCAGGAGAAATGTGAGTTCTGTGTTGCTGGTCTCGTTGTCGGTTACAGGCCGGTCTCCAGGGAGCAACAGGTTAATGGTCTGAGTGGTCCTTCAGTGGTACGGAGGCAGCTCTGGGCTGTGGGCCCTCTTCTCACATCTGCAGTGCCAGACAGTAGTTGTGTCTGGCTGCAGCCTATTGCGGACGCTTCAGTGCGTCTGGGAGCCGCTAGCCGGGAGTCAGACCCAACATTTCACCTGCTGCACACACACACACGCTTCAGCTGACTGTACACACTTCTGCAGCTACTTCACACATTATACTGAGACCCAATAAAATAACATGCGGGAGGGTTAATATTTCCTCACAGCGTGGGGATACACAGGCAGGGGAGGGAGGGGGGAATACAAGGTGGACGCAGGACAAGAGCTCTGCTGAGATGAGTATGGCGCTTGCTGAGCACGCAGGCTCCAGGCCAAAACAAGCAAAAAAAGTCTACAACTTTATATAATGCAAAAGAGCTGCGGCGCAATCACAAAATCTATCACGGAAACGTCTCTGAAAGCAGCGAAACTCCTCAAGCTCTAGAGAAATGTGGGGCTGTCTGCAGAGGCGTAGCAGTAGGGGATGCAGAGATTGTGAGCGCACCAGGGCCCACATTCATCCATCGCTTCATCCAAAGCTTCATAGCTTTTCATTGCAGCTATGCTGGTAATGAACACCTCTGTATGTGCATTGCATAGTGGTAACCCTTAAAGGGACACTGTAGGGGGGTCTGGGGAAAACTAGTTGAACTTACGCAGGGCTTCTAATGGTCCCCCGCAGACATCCTGTGTTGGCGCAGCCACTCACCGATGCTCCGGCCCCGCCTCCGGCTCACTTCTGGAATTTCAGACTTTAAAGTCTGAAAACCACTGTGCCTGCGTTGCAGTGTCCTCGATCCTGCTGATGTCACCAGGAGCATACTGCGCAGGCCCAGTATGGTCTATGCCTGCGCCGTGCGCTCCTGGTGACATCAGGGGAAGCAAGGACACGGCAACGCAGGCGCAGTGGTTTTCAGACTTTAAAGTCTGAAATTCCAGAAGTGAACCGGAGGCGGGGCCGGAGCATCGGTGAGTGGCTGCGCAGGCACAGGATGTCTGCGGGGGACCATTAGAAGCCCCGGGTAAGTTCAGCTCATTTTCCCCCGACCCCCCTACAGTATCCCTTTAACCTCCTCAGCGGTATGGATGAGCCTGACTCGCCTATAAAAAGCTAGCTAGGAACAGTAAGGATGAGTCAGGCTCGTCCAGCAATTACTATTACTCACTTGTGTTTAAAAAAGAAAAAAAAAAAAGCTATGGGCAGCACTACTGCCCATAGCAGCAAACCATAACGTAGAATATATATATATTTTTTTTTAATGTACTTTTTTTATACAGTATTGTAGGCATGCTTGCAGACAGCTTGCAAGACCTCAACTTGCAAGCAGTAAACGATTACACCTCTCTCTCTGACACTGCAGATGTCCCTGGTAGGTTTTGGGGCTCCATATCATTAGAGTGCTTGGGGCCCCATGTAAAACTCGCACTGGGGCCCAAGCTCCTCAGTTACACCACTGGCTGTCTGAATACTGGAGTCAGTTAAGGCAGGGTCACTTCATAACCAGTAGTAAGCAAAGTTCATCAGCACACAAGCAGTAATGCAACGCACTTTTATTGTGCAATTATCCATGTAAAATCTGCCTGGAATCTGTACTCAATTGAGCTCATCAAAGGAGATATCCAGAGTAAAAAAAAGAAGAAAGCTCTACTTACCTTGGGCCTCCTCCAGCCACTGGCAGCCTATATGTCGCTGCAGCTCCACTGCCAGACGCTGTCCCCGGGTCTCCTCCATTGCAGATGTCTTCTGCGCCTGCACAAAACACTCCCGGCTACATCAGCGTAATGACAAGCGGCATGGCCGCACGCTCACGCAGAAGATGCCGACCTGGCGAAGTAGGCATCTGTAATGGAGGGGGCCCGGGGTCACCGTCTGGGATTGAGCTGCGTCAAGGGACAGATAGTCTGCCAGGGGCTGGAGGAAGTGCTAGGTAAGTAGATTTTTTTTTCTATACCTCGGACCTGACCTTTAAGGTGGAAAACACAAAACAAGACACAGAGCATTTAGATTGCACTTTTCTCCTGGCAGACTCAAAGTACTGGAGCTGCAGCCACTGGGACATGCTCTATAGGCAGTAGCAGTGTTAGGGAGACTTGCATAAGGTCTTCTCACTGAATAGGTGCAGCTTACTGAACAGGCAGAGCCAAGATTCAAACCCTGGTCTCCTATGTCAGAAGCAGAGCCCTTAACCAGTACACTATCCACACACTTCAACAGAGACCTGGAAATTGTGGGGGAAAAAACGCCCCTGCAAGTGTGTTTCCTGCCGAAGGTTAAATGATACCCGAAGTGACATGTGACATGATGAGATAGACATGTGTACATAAAATGCCTAGCACACAAATAACTATGCTGTGTTCCTTTTCTTCTTTCTCTGCCTGAAAGAGTTAAATATCAGGTATGTAAGTGGCTGACTCAGTCTTGACTACAGGACAGGAAGTGACTACAGTGTGATCCTCAATGATAAGAAATTCCCATTTGTATCTCTTTCTTGCTCTCAGAAGCCATTTTCTGCTATGAAAATGTTTTATAGTTGGAATTTCTCATCAGTGAGGGTCACACTGTAGTCACTTCCTGTCCGAGTCAGGACTGAGTCAGCCACTTACATACCTGATATTTAACTCTTTCAGACAAAGAAAGAAAAAAAGGAACACAGCATAGTTATTTGTGTGCTAGGCACATGTCTATCTCATCATGTCACATGTCACTTCGGGTATCCTTTAAGTTGGATGGCTGCCTGAACGGGTACAAATGTTCATATTTCAACATTACATATTAGATAAGGCCCGATTCACATTAGCGTTTTTTTCCGGAACGTACCCGGAACGTATACTGTACAAACGGAATGGATGTGAATGGATCCAATGTTAACCTATGGATCCATTCACATGCGTCTGTTGGTACGGATACGTTCTGTACGTTCCGGTCCCCGGACCTAAAAATTGCTGCAGGCCCTAATTTTCCGGACCATTCTGACCAGCGGAATGGATCTGGACAAAAACGCAGCAGCATTGGGGGCAATGGGAAACGGACCGTTCCACGGGGTTGGGGTCATGGGCCGACGCGAATCTAGCGACGGGAGGGTGAGGGGAGGGTGCAGCAGCTGGGCAAGTGGACTAGGGACGGTTTATACATACCTAATCTTCCGTAGCAGCCGGCGGTAGAGGCTCCTGTCTTTTTCCGCGTCATGTGACTACATGACGCGTCTTGTGACTAGTCACATGACTCGCTGTGTAGTCACAGCGGAAGAAGAGAAACTCTCTACCGCCGGCTGTTGCAGAAGATTAGGTATGTATTTGCTGAATGAAAACGGATCCGATCAATTATTGATCAGATCCGTTTTCATATGTGAACCGAGCCACGGACTGAGCCATCCGGATCCGGGGAAGCAGAGACCGGATCCGCTCACCGGATCCTTTTGGCTCATTTTGCAGATGTGAACCGGGCCTAACTGTATATATGTACCCAACTCATCCACTCCATGCACTGTACCTCAGTGGCTACTACTCTAGCCTTCAGTGTGATATTGGGGGAGAGGCTACACTTGAACTCATCGACACAGACAGTTCAGAAGGTATTTGACGTAAAAGAGCAATATTTTTAGTTTAAAGTGGGATTATACTCCCCAAACTAACATTTCAGTTACTACTCCAAGGGCAATTAACTTTTTCTCTTGAGTTTTCTCCTAGGAGATAATTTTTCATCTTCAAATTAGAATACCTTTTCAGCACTTTGCAGTGGAAAGGGTACCAAAAAGTAGGGGAAAAGTACTATAAAAATTATTTTGATTAGTTGTTTGCTTGTTGATGCTTTAAAAAGCATTTTATTGACAAGTTTGAAACTATTACCTAGGAGAAAGCCCAGGTGAAAAACTTACTTGCATATGGGCCCTAGTTACATAAAAGAACATTTTAAAGCATTCCCAAGTATTCCCTCTGTGTAAAATAATTTGTCACTGCACAAAGCAGTAGAAGCTTGCTTATCTCTTGTCATCGGTAAAGGAAATAATCTCCCCGTGTCTGTGTCTTCACTATTGCCCCCTCCCTGCTGAAGTAGCTCTGGTGTTGCCATGGCAATGTGTCTATTTCGGGAGGGGGGGGGGGGGGTAAAAGGAAGACACAGGAAGAGAGATTTTTGCCTTTGCCGATGACCAGAGATAAAGAAGCCTGTACTGCGCTTTGCAGTGAAAATAAAAGATTTTACACACAGGGAATACTTGGGAATGCTTTTATAATGATCCCGAGGTGTGACACCTATGGAAGCTGCCATATTTATTTCCTTTTAAGCAATACCAGTTGCCTGGCAGGGCTTCTGATCTTTCTGGTCAGTTTGGTCTAAATAACACACCTGAAACAAGCATGCAGCTAATACTGTCAGATTTGTCAGAGATATCGGATCTGCATGCTTGTTTAGGGGCTATGGCTAATGGTATTGAAGGCATAGGATCAGCAGGACAGCCAGGCAATGTGCATTAATTAAAAGGAAACAAACATGTCAGCCTCCATATCCCTCTCACCTCGGGTTCCCTTTAAATGTTCTTTGGTGCAACTATCGATTATTATAACCGATAAATGAATCGAGTTGATAAAAAATCAAGTTGTCATTTTGATGTAGAATCGATTCTTATTGGCCGATATTCGATCGAATTTTTAAAATGAATCAGAGTATGTCAGGTTATTTCAATCGATGGAACAATAATCGAGAGCTTTTTTTGATATGTACAGTATATGATCGACATTTACTCGGTGGTGGAAAAATGAAACATAATCGACTCTAGTGTATGGGCAAGAAATCAATTCAGGTTCGATAGATTCATTTATTTTCAATCAATTCTAAGAATCATTAGGTCAATCGATCGTCCTATAATCGACCAGTGTATGGCCAGTAGTGATGATCGCAATCAGATAATTACGATTATGCGAAATGACGCGTACATTTTTGCAATTACGCCTATGCATAATTACGTATGCGTAATTACAAATTGTTAATCCAATTGACTTTGTATTATCAATTGTAATTACGCAAGAATTTTTTCGCATAATTTACACATAATTTCATGTTACCGTAACTTTGGCGGTAAATAGCAAAACCCCCATACATGCCATTGCTACCAAACTTGCTACATATGTTAAAGGGAACCTTAACTGAGAGGGATATGAATGTTTCCTTTTAAACAATACCAGTTGCCTGGCAGTCCTGCTGATCTCTGTGGCTGCAGAAGTGGCTGAATCACACACCCGAAAACAAGCATGCAGCTAATCCAGTCTGACTTCAGTCAGAGCACCTGATCTGCATGCTTGTTCAGGGGCTGTGGCTAACAGTATTAGAGACACAGGATCAGCAGGTGAGTCAGGCAACTCAGGGGCGCAACAATAGACCCTGCAAGGGATGCCTCCTCAGGGTGGCCCAGATGCCACAGGGGGCCCGTGGGGGGAAAAGTTTGAGAGACTGACAGCTTAAGGCATGGAGAAAAAAAAAACGTATTCTGCTCTCCTACCGTTGTTATATTGACTGCATGTGTCCAGCACACAGATAAGGACTCACACACACTTTGGAATTTGTACACTGTACCTGCTCCCTAGGGTTCGTAAAAAAAACTTCTGTCTCTCACTGCTGCAAAGTTCTGATGACTTGATGTACAACCTTAAAACAAAGGAGTCACATTTTGAAAAAAAAAGTTGTAGACTTTCCCTTTTCAGCAAAAGGATTCCTAGATTATTATCACAAGGGCTAATGACTTTATGGCCTCTGAATACTTTTACAACCAATGGAGTGGAGATTGATATCTTACTGTTGCTGCTTTATTGAGAGCTTGTTGTCTCACATGGAGTCCAAGATCCTATAATAACAGTATCAATCAGTGACATTCTGAATGTTTTGCCAAAGTTACAGTGAATACTATATCTTATGTTCAGCATGTCATTGTTGTTCCTCCATATAGCATGTGCTCTCATGTAGTAAAAAAATATGGCTGTGTGTGTATGTATGTACTGGGAGCAGAGCTGCAACAAGGGACTTGTCGGCTGCAAGGGGCTGGAGGAAGCCCCGGGTAAGTAGATCTGGGGGTAGCATAGATTGCCTGACGTTTCCTTTAAGTGGTTTTATCTGCATGGGGAAAACACATTGGTCCTCAGTTTTCCTGTACAGAAAGCGAGGGGGGTGGGGGGCCCATCCAAAGTTTTGCGGGGGGGGGGCAGTGATTATTATTATTAATTGAATTTATAAAGCGCCAACATATTACGCAGCGCTGGACATTAGTTTAGGTTACAGACAATATTTAGGGGTGACAGACAGCAATATGACAATACAGGAATACAAGACAACCAGATCACACAGCACAGTATGAGTACCAGGTAATGCTTAGTCAGTCACTGGAGGGAAGCATGGAGATTAGGCAAGTTAGGTTCACTCAGATGCATAGCATGGGTTCACAGTAATGGAGGTGCAAGATCAGGTTGGACACAAAAGGAGGAGGACCCTGCCCAAAGGCTTACAATCTAGAGGGAGAGGTAAGGACACGAATGGTAGGGGACCAGAGTTCAGCTGTGGGTTTAGAGCACTTGTGAGGGGTAGTAGGCCAGAGTAAAAAGGTGAGTTTTGAGGGCTTTCTTGAAGATGTTGAAGGAGGGCGCTGCCCTAATGGGTGGAGGTAGGGAGTTCCATAGTGTTGGAGCAGCTCTTGAGAAGTCCTGGAGGCGTGCATGGGACTGGGTGATGCGGGGGGCGGTTATGCGAAGTTCATTGGAAGAGCGGAGTGAGCGGCTAGGTTTGTACCTTTGAGTAAGATCGGAAATGTAGGTTGGACAGGTTTTGTGGACAGATTTGTAGGTCAGACACAGTATCTTGAATCTGATTCTGGACTGGATAGGAAGCCAGTGGAGGGATTCAAGGAGGGGATCTGCCGTGGTGGAGCGATGGGAGCAGTGGATAATTCTGGCTGCCGCATTCATGATGGACTGCAGTGGGGCTGTTCGGGTCATAGGGAGACCAGACAGCAGGGCATTGCAGTAGTCAAGGCGGGAAATTATGAGGGCATGGATGAGGAGTTTGGTGGTGGCAGAGGTCAGGAAAGGGCGAATCTTACAGATGTTACGAAGGTGGAAGTTGCAGGACTTTGTGAGGTTTTGGATGTGGGGAGTGAAGGAGAGTGCGGAGTCCAGGGTGACACCCAGACAGCGGGCTTGAGAGGTAGGGCAAATGGTAGTGTGGTTAACAGTGACATGCACATCTGGGAGGTTCGTGGATGGCCGGGGTGGGAAGATGTATAGTTACGCCCCTGAGGCAACCGGTATTATTCTAAAAGGAAAAATCCATATCCTTCTCAGTTTAGGTTCCCTTTAGGAGAATAGTGGATACAAGTCAAAATAATAATAGTAGTTTTTGAGAAAATCAATTTTAAAAAATGCAAAGAAAAATGGTTTTAAACTCAGAAAAATGACAGTTTAAAAAACATTTTTCTTTGTATTCTTAAAAATGATTTTCTCAAAAACTACAAAACATTCTTTTGAAGCTTGTACCCATTATTCTTCTTAACATATGTCGCTATTTTGGTAGCAATAGCATGTATAAGGACTTTGCTATTCATTGCCAAAGCCAGCATAAAATTCATGCGTAATTATGAATGCTTCCAATTAACTACGAAATTAATTACGCTTTTCCCAGAAAATTTGCATTACGATTATGATGCCTAATTGCAAATGACAATGAGTAATTCCGCAAAGGCATAAATTCTGCTCATCACTAATAGCTAGAAATAGAGTAGTTACTGAAGAGGAGTCCCTGCATTGGAGGGAGACACAGACAGTAATAAAAGCATTACTATTATCCACACTATAAAGCCAGTTTTGGCTTATATTCATATATTAAAGCTTTCTCCATCGGCCATTTCCATTGTCCATTGCAGCATTGTTTGTGATTGGTTACTGCGAGGAACGACATACAGTTCTTCTGCAGACTATTTGCTTTGTGAGGCCCAATGCCAGAGCGTCAAATGCAATGTTTCTTCTGTTACTGGGGGAACGTAAGTCTGACATGATTGGTTTTTCATCCTCCATTAGAAGAGGTTTCATGTTAATCTATGGTGACAGGTGCACTTTAAATGTCACTTGATCCATTGATGTTACATAAGGAGCCTTACCTTGGAAAGGACGGAGCGGGATGCAGCTGAGGCAGGGAATACGTCACACAACATTACCGGAGAGGAAAAGAACACTGAGCTAGTGAGCTATGAAAAGGAAGAAACATAGCGGCAGGCTGGGAGTATTTCCTCCACCCATCGCTCTGTGCAATGCACAGGACTCACAGGGAGACTCACAGAAAACCTGTACTAAAAAAATCATCCCCTGGGGGGTACTCACCTCGGTAGGGGGAAGCCTCAGGGTCCCAATGAGGCTTCCCCATCCCCTGTAGCTGCAGGCAGTCCAGCGCTGGCTCCCCCGAAGTGTCCCACAATCCTCCCCCGACAAGGCTGACAAGTGCTGATTTATTTACCTTGCCGGTGTGGTGAAATTTTTTGCAACTTTATCAGATTTTGCAACCGGTTGCACTTATTTATAGGTATAGCTATCAGAAAGTGCAACCTAACCATTGACTTTAACCTATCTGTATCAGAAAATGCAACCCAACCAAACCCTATTCTCACCCAGAACCCTCCCCTCTTGCTCAACTAATAACCCCCCCTGGAGGGAACTAGAGTTGGGCCGAACCTCAGATTTTAGGTTCGCGAACTTTCGCGGAAGGTTCGGTTTGCGTTAAAGTTCGCGAACCGCAATAGACTTCAATGGGGATGCGAACTTTGAAAAAAAAAAATTATGCTGGCCACAAAAGTGATGGAAAACATGTTTCAAGGGGTCTAACACCTGGAGGGGGGCATGGCGGAGTGGGATACACACCAAAAGTCCCCGGGAAAAATCTGGATTTGACGCAAAGCAGCGTTTTAAGGGCAGAAATCACATTGAATGCTAAATGACAGGCCTAAAGTGCTTTAAAACATCTTGCATGTGTATACATCAATCAGGTAGTGTAATTAAGGTACTGCTTCACACTGACACACCAAACTCACCGTGTAACGCACCGCAAACAGCTGTTTGTGTAGTGACGGCCGTGCTGGACTGGTGCGCACCATGGCGAGAGTGCAGGTTTTGGTGGCTTTACAGCCCATATGGTCGCCTGGCTGATGTAGCTGAATGACAGAACAGTGACTGTCCAGCTGATCAAATTTGGTCTGACCACAATGAAGCAACGACCTTATTATCTTTTGTGTGCCCCCAGAGACACTCATCTAGGCGCCGGTCATTGCTTCATTGTGATACGCAAGCCCCTTCACCATGGCAAGGTAATGATCACGAAGGGGAATGGGCGCATGTACATGCCTTTTCTTTTGTTGTTGCAGCTGCCCGCAGTGCAGCCAGAAAAATTAGGCAGTCATGTACACGCACCAGAAAAATTATTACAGCGGCCGCTGCTAGCAGCGGCCTAAAAAATTCAGCAATCCGCCTGGAGTCCCGGACCCTGTTGGTGGTGGCGGAGAAGGTAGTCAAGCGGCCTGCAGGCAGACATGCTGTGTGGAGGGACTGGGAGCGACTTAGTCTTCTTGGGGCAGGCCAGGCAGCCAGTCACACGGCGTGCAGGCAGAGATGCTGTGTGTGCGGGGACTGACTTAGTCTTGGGGCGAGCAGCAGCCCTCCGGGATCCATGCCTCATTCATTTTGATAAAGGTGAGGTACTTAACACTTTTGTGACTTAGGCGACTTCTCTTCTCAGTGACAATGCCTCCAGCTGCGCTGAAGGTCCTTTCTGACAGGACGCTTGCGGCAGGGCAGGAGAGAAGTTGGATGGCAAATTGGGACAGCTCTGGCCACAGGTCAAGCCTGCGCACCCAGTAGTTCAAGGGTTCCTCATCGCTGTTCACAGCAGTGTCTACATCCACACTTAAGGCCAGGTAGTCGGCTACCTGCCGTTCCAGTAGTTGGTGGAGGGTGGATCCGGAAGGGCTACGGCGAGGCGTTGGACTAAAGAACGTCCGCATGTCCGACATCACCATGAGATCGCTGGAGCGTCCTGTCTTTGACTGCGTGGACACGGGAGGAGGATTAGTGGCAGTGGTACCTTGCTGGCGTTGTGCTGTCACATCACCCTTAAAGGCATTGTAAAGCATAGTTGACAGCTGGTTCTGCATGTGCTGCATCCTGAAAAGAACAGGTATACAGTAGCGGGTCCACTGAACAGAACAGGTATACAGTGGCGGGTTCACTGAACAGAACAGGTATACAGTAGCGGGTCCACTGAACAGAACAGGTATGCAGTGGTGGGTTCACTGAACACAACAGGTATGCAGTGGCGGGTTCACTGAACAGGTATACAGTGGCGGGTTCACTGAACAGAACAGGTATACAGTGGCAGGTTCACTGAACACAACAGGTATGCAGTGGCGGGTTCACTGAACAGTACAGGTATACAGTGGCGGGTTCACAGAGCAGGTATGCAGTGGCAGGTTCACTGAACAGAACAGGTATGCAGTGGCGGGTTCACTGAACAGTACAGGTATACAGTGGCGGGTTCACTGAACACAACAGGTATGCAGTGGCGGGTTCACTGAACAGAACAGGTATACAGTAGCGGGTCCACTGAACAGAACAGGTATACAGTGGCGGGTTCACTGAACACAACAGGTATGCAGTGGCGGGTTCACTGAACAGAACAGGTATACAGTGGCGGGTTCACTGAACACAACAGGTATGCAGTGGCGGGTTCACTGAACAGGTATACAGTGGCGGGTTCACTGAACAGAACAGGTATACAGTGGCAGGTTCACTGAACAGAACAGGTATGCAGTGGCGGGTTCACTGAACAGTACAGGTATACAGTGGCGGGTTCACTGAACACAACAGGTATGCAGTGGCGGGTTCACTGAACAGAACAGGTATACAGTGGCGGGTTCACTGAACACAACAGGTATGCAGTGGCGGGTTCACTGAACAGGTATACAGTGGCAGGTTCACTGAACAGAACAGGTATACAGTGGCAGGTTCACTGAACAGAACAGGTATGCAGTGGCGGGTTCACTGAACAGAACAGGTATACAGTAGCGGGTCCACTGAACAGAACAGGTATGCAGTGGCGGGTTCACTGAACAGTACAGGTATACAGTGGCGGGTTCACTGAACAGAACAGGTATACAGTAGCGGGTCCACTGAACAGAACAGGTATGCAGTGGCGGGTTCACTGAACAGTACAGGTATACAGTGGTGGGTTCACAGAACAGGTATGCAGTGGCAGGTTCACTGAACAGAACAGGTATGCAGTGGCGGGTTCACTGAACAGGTATACAGTGGCGGGTCCACTGAACAGAACAGGTATGCAGTGGCGGGTTCACAGAACAGGTATGCAGTGGCAGGTTCACTGAACAGGTATGCAGTGGTGGGTTCACTGAACAGGTATGCAGTGGTGGGTTCACAGAACAGGTATGCAGTGGTGGGTTCACAGTACAGGTATGCAGTGGTGGATTCACAGAACAGGTATGCAGTGGTGGGTTCACTGAACAGGTATGCAGTGGTGGGTTCACAGTACAGGTATGCAGTGGTGGGTTCACAGAACAGGTATGCAGCCAGGAACAAGCTAAGCCTAACTAATCTTTCCCTATGAGAGACAGTCTGCAGCAGCTCGCCCTACTCTCACTAATGCAGGCACACGAGTGACCGTAATGGCCGCCGCTGCCTGCCTGATATAAGGGGGGTGGGGCTCCAGGGGCTAGTGTAGCCTAATTGGCTACACTGGGCCTGCTGACTGTGATGTAGAGGGTCAAAGTTGACCCTCCATGTGCATTATGGGGCGAACCGAACTTCCGCAAAGGTTCGCCTGCAGGACGCGAACGCGAACCACGGAAGTTCGCATGGAACCGTTCGCAGGCGAACCGTTCGGCCCAACTCTAGAGGGAACAATCCCCCCTCTTGCTCAACTAATAACCCCCCCTGGAGGGAACAATCCCCCCTCTTCCTCAACTAATAACCCCCCCTGGAGGGAACAATCCCCCCTCTTCCTCAACTAATAACCCCCGGAGGGAACAATCCCCTCTCTTGCTCAACTAATAACCCCCCCTGTAGGGAACAATCCCCCTTTTAGCTCAATGGGATCTGTGGTTGCAAAAAATTACAGGCGTGTTAACAGAGTGGAGCCACGCCTACACAGTCATACACTGTCCTCTATGGCAAGTTGCAAAATATGATGGGTAGCAAAATTTTTCACTACACCGGGATCCAGCGCAGGCTCAGTAGCGGCTCTTCCTTCAGGTAAAGAGGAAATAGCAGAACCCGATCGTATTCGCTCTACTGCGCAGGCGCAAAAGGACTCAAACCTGCACAGTAGAGAGGATAGATGGGGTTCGGCTATTTCTGCCTTAACCCGAAGCGAGATCCGCTAGTACGCCTGCACTGGATCCCGGAAGGTAAATATTTACATCACCGCACTTCGGGGGGCTGCAGCTGGACAACAGCGGCACACGGGAGGACAGGGGAAGCCTTGTTAGGATCCAGACGCTTTCCTCTCACGAGGTAAGTACCCCCCAGGGGACTTTTTCTTAATTAAGAAAAAGCCCCTTCACCATGGCAAGGTAATGATCACGAAGGGGAATGGGCGCATGTACATGCCTTTTCTTTTGTTGTTGCAGCTGCCCGCAGTGCAGCCAGAAAAATTAGGCAGTCATGTACACGCACCAGAAAAATTATTACAGCGGCCGCTGCTAGCAGCGGCCTAAAAAATTCAGCAATCCGCCTGGAGTCCCGGACCCTGTTGGTGGTGGCGGAGAAGGTAGTCAAGCGGCCTGCAGGCAGACATGCTGTGTGGAGGGACTGGGAGCGACTTAGTCTTCTTGGGGCAGGCCAGGCAGCCAGTCACACGGCGTGCAGGCAGAGATGCTGTGTGTGCGGGGACTGACTTAGTCTTGGGGCGAGCAGCAGCCCTCCGGGATCCATGCCTCATTCATTTTGATAAAGGTGAGGTACTTAACACTTTTGTGACTTAGGCGACTTCTCTTCTCAGTGACAATGCCTCCAGCTGCGCTGAAGGTCCTTTCTGACAGGACGCTTGCGGCAGGGCAGGAGAGAAGTTGGATGGCAAATTGGGACAGCTCTGGCCACAGGTCAAGCCTGCGCACCCAGTAGTTCAAGGGTTCCTCATCGCTGTTCACAGCAGTGTCTACATCCACACTTAAGGCCAGGTAGTCGGCTACCTGCCGTTCCAGTAGTTGGTGGAGGGTGGATCCGGAAGGGCTACGGCGAGGCGTTGGACTAAAGAACGTCCGCATGTCCGACATCACCATGAGATCGTTGGAGCGTCCTGTCTTTGACTGCGTGGACACGGGAGGAGGATTAGTGGCAGTGGTACCTTGCTGGCGTTGTGCTGTCACATCACCCTTAAAGGCATTGTAAAGCATAGTTGACAGCTGGTTCTGCATGTGCTGCATCCTGAAAAGAACAGGTATACAGTAGCGGGTCCACTGAACAGAACAGGTATACAGTGGCGGGTTCACTGAACAGAACAGGTATACAGTAGCGGGTCCACTGAACAGAACAGGTATGCAGTGGTGGGTTCACTGAACACAACAGGTATGCAGTGGCGGGTTCACTGAACAGGTATACAGTGGCGGGTTCACTGAACAGAACAGGTATACAGTGGCAGGTTCACTGAACACAACAGGTATGCAGTGGCGGGTTCACTGAACAGTACAGGTATACAGTGGCGGGTTCACAGAGCAGGTATGCAGTGGCAGGTTCACTGAACAGAACAGGTATGCAGTGGCGGGTTCACTGAACAGTACAGGTATACAGTGGCGGGTTCACTGAACACAACAGGTATGCAGTGGCGGGTTCACTGAACAGAACAGGTATACAGTAGCGGGTCCACTGAACAGAACAGGTATACAGTGGCGGGTTCACTGAACACAACAGGTATGCAGTGGCGGGTTCACTGAACAGAACAGGTATACAGTGGCGGGTTCACTGAACACAACAGGTATGCAGTGGCGGGTTCACTGAACAGGTATACAGTGGCGGGTTCACTGAACAGAACAGGTATACAGTGGCAGGTTCACTGAACAGAACAGGTATGCAGTGGCGGGTTCACTGAACAGTACAGGTATACAGTGGCGGGTTCACTGAACACAACAGGTATGCAGTGGCGGGTTCACTGAACAGAACAGGTATACAGTGGCGGGTTCACTGAACACAACAGGTATGCAGTGGCGGGTTCACTGAACAGGTATACAGTGGCAGGTTCACTGAACAGAACAGGTATACAGTGGCAGGTTCACTGAACAGAACAGGTATGCAGTGGCGGGTTCACTGAACAGAACAGGTATACAGTAGCGGGTCCACTGAACAGAACAGGTATGCAGTGGCGGGTTCACTGAACAGTACAGGTATACAGTGGCGGGTTCACTGAACAGAACAGGTATACAGTAGCGGGTCCACTGAACAGAACAGGTATGCAGTGGCGGGTTCACTGAACAGTACAGGTATACAGTGGTGGGTTCACAGAACAGGTATGCAGTGGCAGGTTCACTGAACAGAACAGGTATGCAGTGGCGGGTTCACTGAACAGGTATACAGTGGCGGGTCCACTGAACAGAACAGGTATGCAGTGGCGGGTTCACAGAACAGGTATGCAGTGGCAGGTTCACTGAACAGGTATGCAGTGGTGGGTTCACTGAACAGGTATGCAGTGGTGGGTTCACAGAACAGGTATGCAGTGGTGGGTTCACAGTACAGGTATGCAGTGGTGGATTCACAGAACAGGTATGCAGTGGTGGGTTCACTGAACAGGTATGCAGTGGTGGGTTCACAGTACAGGTATGCAGTGGTGGGTTCACAGAACAGGTATGCAGCCAGGAACAAGCTAAGCCTAACTAATCTTTCCCTATGAGAGACAGTCTGCAGCAGCTCGCCCTACTCTCACTAATGCAGGCACACGAGTGACCGTAATGGCCGCCGCTGCCTGCCTGATATAAGGGGGGTGGGGCTCCAGGGGCTAGTGTAGCCTAATTGGCTACACTGGGCCTGCTGACTGTGATGTAGAGGGTCAAAGTTGACCCTCCATGTGCATTATGGGGCGAACCGAACTTCCGCAAAGGTTCGCCTGCAGGACGCGAACGCGAACCACGGAAGTTCGCATGGAACCGTTCGCAGGCGAACCGTTCGGCCCAACTCTAGAGGGAACAATCCCCCCTCTTGCTCAACTAATAACCCCCCCTGGAGGGAACAATCCCCCCTCTTCCTCAACTAATAACCCCCCCTGGAGGGAACAATCCCCCCTCTTCCTCAACTAATAACCCCCGGAGGGAACAATCCCCTCTCTTGCTCAACTAATAACCCCCCCTGTAGGGAACAATCCCCCTTTTAGCTCAATGGGATCTGTGGTTGCAAAAAATTACAGGCGTGTTAACAGAGTGGAGCCACGCCTACACAGTCATACCCTGTCCTCTATGGCAAGTTGCAAAATATGATGGGTAGCAAAATTTTTCACTACACCGGGATCCAGCGCAGGCTCAGTAGCGGCTCTTCCTTCAGGTAAAGAGGAAATAGCAGAACCCGATCGTATTCGCTCTACTGCGCAGGCGCAAAAGGACTCAAACCTGCACAGTAGAGAGGATAGATGGGGTTCGGCTATTTCTGCCTTAACCCGAAGCGAGATCCGCTAGTACGCCTGCACTGGATCCCGGAAGGTAAATATTTACATCACCGCACTTCGGGGGGCTGCAGCTGGACAACAGCGGCACACGGGAGGACAGGGGAAGCCTTGTTAGGATCCAGACGCTTTCCTCTCACGAGGTAAGTACCCCCCAGGGGACTTTTTCTTAATTACAGGTTTTCTTTAAAAATGAACTTTGACCAAGGATTGAACTTCATCCTAATCAGCAGCTGATACCTCCTTTCCTATGAAAAATCTTTACCTTTTCTCAAACAGATCATCAGGGGGGTCTGTATGGTTGATATTGAGGTGAAACCCCTCCCACAGTGTGATGTCATGACCATGGTCCTGACAGTTTGCTGTCTGTGAACCTCGTTGCATTATGGAAAATAACAGCTTTTTCCAACTGCCAAGAACCCAATGGGGAAGATTCATTAAGCTGTGCTGCTAAAGCAGGGCAGCTTAATGAGGGGAGCGCGAGCTCAGCGCATGCTCAGCGCATGTGAAACTAGTGTGCGCTGGTAACTTATGCTCATTCCTCCGAACTAACCGCCGTTCCACTGAACCCGCCCTGAGCCCCGATGGGACCAGTGGCTTTGACTGGCCCAATAGGCTGCCTGTCAAGTGATAAATAATAAAGAAATATTTTTCTTTAAAGGTTATTATGCTGTTGATTATCTTTTAGAGCAGAGATGAAGTTCTGAATTCAGGTCCGCTTTAAGCTATACACCCCCGTCGCGATTTTTCAAGCGTTTTTTCTGCAACCTGCACAACGAGCAATCGTTTTCTGTGATTTTCCATGATTTTTGTGACGTGGATACGTCTGTGCGATTAAGCGAACTACATTTTGTGATGCATGATTATTATGACCGTCACAGCGGTAATCGCCGGCGTTTTGCGGTTTTAGGTGTGAACGGACCTTAAATCATTACACAAGCTGTTCAGTCTTTTGTTTCCCTGGTCCTAACTTTTTGGAAATGTTTTGTGATTTGTTAGAACCAAATCTTAAACAAGCACATATATTTTTCTCAATAAAATTTTGCAGTTTCAACATTTGATTTGTTGTCTTTGTATTATTTTCAAATGGTTAAAAAGTAATTTCAAATCATCCTATTTTGATTTTATTTACATTTTACACAACATCCCAATTGTTTTTGGAAAATGTTTGCTTTCCCTTTTTTTCAAAGGGGGGGTCCTAATAGTAGCACACAAGGAGATATTGCCGGGTCTTATCCTGTATTCCAGACTACCCAGCATGCTCATGGCGAACCAGGACTCCTAGGACTGTGTAAGGGGCTACAGAAGACCGAAAAGCCCTCTTACTAAAGTGCTATAGTAAACAAAAGTTTCCCTTCTTACTACAATAGGTATTTGAGATTACTGAGATTGGATTGAGCATATAAGGCCTCCCATAATGCATCACTGCATCATCCTTTGCTGTCCCTGTAAGTTAGCCACACCTCCAGAACCTCTGGAATGCAATGATGTGTCAGCTTACAGAGCTACAATAATCCAGCATGCATACAAACTGTTTTGGACTGCTGGATCCTCATCAGTGCATGGCATCATGAGTTAATGTGGCTCTATGGGTAAGACTTAAAACACCCGGAGTTACAGACTATCCAGCAAGCTGTGTGATATTAGAATTCCCATCCCCCACCTGCTATCTCAGTCTGCCAATATACCTGTTCCTGGCAAGGGCGTGGTGGAGGTAAGCTCAGCCACCTTCAATGAGAGAATATTTACTCATGATCAGATCAGCTAACAGCTGAGGGACATTCCCCTGACGTGCGCATTCATTAGGAATGCTGCTTCTGCATTCAGTTACACAGTAATAAGGAAACCCAACAACTGGATGGTAGCAGTAATTAAGTGCCAAGACAGTCATTGTAAAACACCATGAGAAAAGACATCTGTATGATAAGATAAACCCACACATGATAGCATACCATAACATAATAACACAAGAAAAACAACACAGTGTAACCATATAATAGGCAGATAACATCATATAAACAGACAGCCATTAAAGGTACCCACACATCGACTTTCCATTGAGTGATTAAAGGAGAACTATCAAAGTTAACTAACATTCTAAATTCCACATATATTTCCAGTAATTACTAGCCAATAACAATACAAAGGCTTTTTCCTCTTTTCATTTGTTATGTGAAGAAAATATGGCATTTACAGAGAACAGTTCTCACTGTGGGCATTACTATAAAGGACTGTGTCCATAGTGTTGGGCGAACAGTGTTCGCCACTGTTCGGGTTCTGCAGAACATCACCCTGTTCGGGTGATGTTCGAGTTCGGCCGAACACCTGACGGTGCTCGGCCAAACCGTTCGGCCATATGGCCAAACTAAGAGCGCATGGCCGAACGTTCCCCGAACGTTCGGCTAGCGCTGTGATTGGCCGAACGGGTCACGTGGTTCGGACCCGAACGCGCTCTGATTGGCCGAACTGTCACGTGGTTCGGGTAAATAAATACCCGAACCACGTCATATCTCCGCCATTTGTCTGTGGGTTTAGCTTTGGGTAGGCAGGCAGGGTAGTTCGCGCTCCAGCCACGCTAGCCAGGGTCCCCCCTGTCATTGTGTCACTGCTGGGAACAGTAGTACACCGCTTGCTCAGCCACACTATATAGCATTCTGTTTACTGCCACTCTGTGTACCTCGCTCAGCCACACTATATAGCATTCTGTTTACTGCCACTCTGTGTCTGCTGGGAATAGTAGTACACCGCTTGCTCAGCCACACTATATAGCATTCTGTTTACTGCCACTCTGTGTACCTCGCTCAGCCACACTATATAGCATTCTGTTTACTGCCACTCTGTGTCTGCTGGGAATAGTGGTACACCGCTCGCTCAGCCACACTATATAGCATTCTGTTCACTGTTCTGTGTCTGCTGGGAATAGTGGTACACCGCTCGCTCAGCCACACTATATAGCATTCTGTTTACTGTTCTGTGTCTGCTGGGAATAGTGGTACACCGCTCGCTCATCCACACTATATAGCATTCTGTTCACTGTTCTGTGTCTGCTGGGAATAGTGGTACACCGCTCGCTCAGCCACACTATATAGCATTCTGTTCACTGTTCTGTGTCTGCTGGGAATAGTGGTACACCGCTCGCTCAGCCACACTATATAGCATTCTGTTCACTGTTCTGTGTCTGCTGGGAATAGTGGTACACCGCTCGCTCAGCCACACTATATAGCATTCTGTTTACTGTTCTGTGTCTGCTGGGAATAGTGGTACACCGCTCGCTCAGCCACACTATATAGCATTCTGTTTACTGTTCTGTGTCTGCTGGGAATAGTGGTACACCGCTCGCTCAGCCACACTATATAGCATTCTGTTTACTGTTCTGTGTCTGCTGGGAACAGTAGTACACCGCTCGCTCAGCCAGAGTATATAGCATTGTGTTTACTGCCACTCTGTGTACACCGCTCAGCCAGACTATATACCATTGTTTACTGACACTCTGTGTACACCGCTCAGCCAGACTATATACCATTGTTTACTGACACTCTGTGTACACCGCTCAGCCAGACTATATACCATTGTTTACTGACACTCTGTGTACACCGCTCAGCCAGACTATATACCATTGTTTACTGCCACTCTGATTCTGCTGGGAACAGTAGTACACCGCTCGCTCAGCCAGACTATATACCATTGTTTACTGACACTATATAGCAGACTATATAGCATTGTGTGTACACCGCTCAGCCAGACTATATACCATTGTTTACTGACACTCTGTGTACACCGCTCAGCCAGACTATATACCATTGTTTACTGCCACTCTGATTCTGCTGGGAACAGTAGTACACCGCTCGCTCAGCCAGACTATATACCATTGTTTACTGACACTCTGTGTACACCGCTCAGCCAGACTATATACCATTGTTTACTGCCACTCTGATTCTGCTGGGAACAGTAGTACACCGCTCGCTCAGCCAGACTATTTAGCATTGTGTTTACTGCCACTCTGTGTACACCGCTCAGCCACACTATATAGCATTGCGTACTCTGCCAGTCAGTGTGTATATTGCTGGGATCAGTAATACTCCACTCACCGTCAACCACTATATGAGCTCAACATGAGTTCCCCAGAGACCTCCGCTGTGAGCAGCACTCCCAACAACAGCAACAGCCAACGCCCCACGCAAGCTATAACATCCACCCCAGCAGCCAGTGGTCAGCAGCAGCCCTCCCCGGAGGAGAACGTTGTGTCCATCAGTCCGTCGCCAGAGCGATTAATGAGGGCTGCCATTGAGGAGATGATGGGGCCTGATGTGGAGGAGGAGGTCTGGCTCAGGCCAGCATCCCAAGTTAATGTTGAGGACGATGAGGGGTCTGTGTCTGGGGATGTTGGGGTGGCAGAGGTGGTGGGTGGGTCAGACTCAGGAGAAGAGTTGTATGATGAGGATGATGATCGGGACCATCTGTATGTGCCTCAGAGTCCGACCCCGGAAAACATGTTGTATCGTGTGTTTAGGTACTAAAATCTGCGTTCCCTCCCAGTAGTGTTGGGCGAACAGTGTTTGCCACTGTTCGGGTTCTGCAGAACATCACCCTGTTCGGGGTGACTATATAGCAGACTATATAGCATTGTGTTTAATGCCACTCTGTGTACACGGCTCAGCCACACTATATAGCATTGTGTTTACTTCCACTCTGTGTCTGCTGGGAACAGTAGTACACCGCTCACCCGCCACTGTATAGCATTGTGCTCTGTGTCACTGCTGACAATAGTGGTACACCGCTCACCCACCACTGTATAGCATTTCTGTACTGCCACTATACTGCTGCCAGTCAGCGTGTACTTTAAGGATAAGTGAAATGAGGAAGAAATCCGGTGAAAGAGGGAGGGGCAAGGGAAGAGGTGTTTCCCCTGACGGTTCACGTACAGGCCACAGGGGAGCACCCAAGAAAACCCACTCAATACTGCCCATGTTGTCCAGGACAACAACCCTCACAGATCCAAAAGAACAGGACCAGATAATTACTTGGATGACCTCTCAAGCGTCCAGCAGTGGGTTAAGCAGCACCAGCACATCACGCACGAGGTCCGAGTCCTCAGCCAGTTAAAGTCTGGGCTTTCTTTGAAGACTGCACTGAGGATGTTACCATGGCGATTTGCAAGGTGTGCAAGACCCGCCTGAGCAGGGGGAAAAGTATTAACAACCTCTCCACCACCAGCATGAGCCGCCACATTCTATCCAAACATCCCACTCTGTGGGCAAACGCGGCAGGACAGGGTACCACCAGCAACACTGCCTCCCTTGGGTTCACCAGACTCACCACCAGACCCGCCTCAGCAGCAGCAGTAGCCCAGCCATTGCGTGGTTCACAACATTCACAAACATCAGACGATGCTGACACTGTCACTTTCCGGACTAGTGCTCTTGAGGTCTCCCAGTGTTCATCAAACACAACAACCAACAGCCCTTCGGTGTGCAGCGCTACGGTTGAGTTGTCTGTCTCTGAGATGTTTGAGCACAAGAGGAAATTGCCAGCAAATGACCCCCGGGCCGTGGCAGTAACAGCCAGCCAGCATAGCCAAGCTTCTGGCCTGCGAAATGCTGCCATATCGAGTGGTGGAGACAAACAGCTTCAAGGGCATGATGTCAGTGGCCATCCCACGTTACGTGGTTCCCAGCCGCTACCACTTTGCGCGCTCTGCAGTGCCTGAGTTGCATGAGCACGTGGTCAGCTAAATAACCCGAAGCTTGAAGAATGCCGTTGCCTGCAAGGTTCACCTCACCACTGACACCTGGACGAGTGCGTTCGGCCAGGGTCGATACATCTCCCTTACCGCGCACTGGGTGAACCTTGTGGAGCCTGGCAGCGATTCCTCACCTGCTACGGCGCGGGTGTTGCCCACGCCGCAAACAGCTGGATAACAACAGCAGCACCTACCTCTCTGACTCCTTCTCCTCCAACGCATCTCAAAGCTGTACCTCATCCGGAAATGCTAACCCAGCACCAGCAGCAGTAGGATCGTGGAAGCAGTGCAGCACAGCTGTTGGCATGCGTCAGCAAGCGTTGCTGAAGCTGATCTGCCTTGGGGATAAGCAGCACACAGGGGAGGAAATTTGGAGGGGAATAAAGGAACAGACGGATTTGTGGCTGGCACCGCTGGACCTGAAACCGGGCATGAAGCTAGACACCTGGCACGAACTGGCAATGTACGCAATAGAGGTGCTGGCTTGCCCGGCAGCCAGCGTTATGTCGGAACGCTGTTTCAGTGCTGCCGGAGGCATCATCACAGATCGGCGTATCCGCCTCTCCACAGAAAATGCAGACCGTCTGACTCAAATTAAAATGAATCAATCCTGGATTGGAAACGACTACGCAACACTCCTGGACCCCAACCAAGTAACATGACCGATGAACATCTGGGATGGTTTAGCGTTTCCGGTCCCTGTTTATTGAACCTCTCATCTGTATTACATTTATGACTGCATGGCGGCAAAAAGCATTGCTGCTATATCCGCACGCTTTTTGTCCTCATGCAAGGCCTGGGTTGTTGTGTCTCACAAAGCGTGGCCTTCTCCTCCTGCGCCTCCTCCTGTTCCATCACGTGTGCTGCTGCTGCTGCTGCTGCTGCTGGGTTACCGTTGCCGGTCCCTGTTTATGGAACCTCTTATCTTTATTACATTTATGACTACATGGCGGTACAAAGCATGCTATCCGCACGCTTTTTGTCCTCATGCAAGGCCTGGGTTGTTGTGTCTCACAAAGCGTGGCCTTCTCCTCCTGCGCCTCCTCCTGTTCCATCACGTGTGCTGCTGCTGCTGCTGCTGCTGCTGGGTTAGCGTTGCCGCGTGGTCCCTGTTTATTGAACCTCTTATCTTTATTACATTTATGACTACATGGCGGTACAAAGCATGCTATCCGCACGCTTTTTGTCCTCATGCAAGGCCTGGGTTGTTGTGTCTCACAAAGCGTGGCCTTCTCCTCCTGCGCCTCCTCCTGTTCCATCACGTGTGCTGCTGCTGCTGCTGCTGCTGGGTTAGCGTTGCCGCGTGGTCCCTGTTTATTGAACCTCTTATCTTTATTACATTTATGACTACATGGCGGTACAAAGCATGCTATCCGCACGCTTTTTGTCCTCATGCAAGGCCTGGGTTGTTGTGTCTCACAAAGCGTGGCCTTCTCCTCCTGCGCCTCCTCCTGTTCCATCACGTGTGCTGCTGCTGCTGCTGGGTTAGCGTTGCCGCGTGGTCCCTGTTTATTGAACCTCTTATCTTTATTACATTTATGACTACATGGCGGTACAAAGCATGCTATCCGCACGCTTTTTGTCCTCATGCAAGGCCTGGGTTGTTGTGTCTCACAAAGCGTGGCCTTCTCCTCCTGCGCCTCCTCCTGTTCCATCACGTGTGCTGCTGCTGGGTTAGCGTTGCTGCGTGGTCCCTGTTTATGGAACCACTTATCTTTATTACATTTATGACTGCATGGTGGTACAAAGCATGCTATCCGCACGCTTCTTGTCCTCATGCAAGGCCTGGGTTGTTGTGTCTCAAAGCGTGGCCTTCTCCTCCTGCGCCACCCTCCTCCTGTTCCATCACGTGTGCTGCTGCTGGATTAGCATTACCGGTCCCTTTTCCTGGAACCTCTTATATGTATTACATTTATGACTGCATGCCGACAAAAAGCATGTTACCTGTGCAAAGAAAACAGACATTTCCCGCATTTAAAAGACAGTTTTCCCTTTGAAACTTTAAAATCGATTTTCTCAAAAACTATAAGCTCTTTTTGCTAAATTTTTTTTTCCTCTTGTACCCACTCCCAAGGTGCACATACCCTGTAAATTTGGGGTATGTAGCATGTAAGGAGGCTTTACAAACCACAAAAGTTCGGGTCCCCATTGACTTCCATTATGTTCGGAGTTCGGGTCGAACACCCGAACATCGCGGCCATGTTCGGCCTGTTCGGCCCGAACCCGAACATCTAGATGTTCGCCCAACACTATGTGTCCAGCACATCCAGCATACAGAGACAGTCCTCACTATATGTAATCCTGTGACTGGAATCTCTTCAGAATAATAGAAGGCAGAAATATAGCATGAAATACTGTGTAAATAACTCATCCGCTGCTCCTGTGTCTCTCTGCCTCACGCAGTGTAAAGTAAACAGAGATTACAGTGAGGAAGAGCTCATTCTGAATAGAGGGTGTAAGCATGCAAAAACAGGAATAAAGTAAGCCTACTTCTCTTCAGATCCTTTCTGAAAAATCTCTCAGCTGTTCTCATATGATCTGTGAAAAAGCAGGCAGGGCAGAAACAAACAGTAAATCATTCCTCTGTGAATAGTGACAGTGAAGTGGAACCTATTCACATGGTACAGCTCTAGCCCCGACACTGATTGTGTTGCAAGGTATTTTTTCAACAGGCTGTGATCAGAGACTTCTGAAAAGCTTTCTATTGTTGCTAGCTAAAAGCTCAATAGGTATGGGGGGTTACAGAGTCACAGTTTCTTTGATAGTTCCTCTTTAAGTAATTTACTTTATTGGGCGATAAACGAGTGTGGTTGATGTCGAACGACTAGTGGCTCACACACAAAAATGAAGATCTTGATGATTCTCCTCCATAGCTCTCAAACCAAAAATCGGTGATACTTCTGGTCTCTGAAGAAGCGGCAGTTGCCGTGAAACGTCTGTAAGGCCGGTATCTCTCTCTCCCTATCACCTTTGCTGGATTGCCTGTATGCCTATGTGACTGCCATTAAACCCAAATTGCATGAGTTGGTGCTCCGGCTGTTGTTCTTACTGGATGTTACATATGTGTGGAACGTGAGCACGACCATCAGTGGTAGGCTATCCATAGTGTTCGTCTGTTGGTAGCACCTGGTGCCCATCTATCTTTTATCTACCCCACTTCAAAAATCGGTAATGTGTTGATCAAAATCATTGTTATTGTGTACAGGGAGTGCAGAATTATTAGGCAAGTTGTATTTTTGAGGAATAATTTTATTATTGAACAACAACCATGTTCTCAATGAACCCAAAAAACTCATTAATATCAAAGCTGAATATTTTTGAAAGTAGTTTCTAGTTTGTTTTTAGTTTTAGCTATTTTAGGGGGATATCTGTGTGTGCAGGTGACTATTACTGTGCATAATTATTAGGCAACTTAACAAAAAACAAATATATACCCATTTCCATTATTTATTTTTACCAGTGAAACCAATATAACATCTCAACATTCACAAATATACATTTCTGACAATCAAAAACAAAACAAAAACAAATCAGTGACCAATATAGCCACCTTTCTTTGCAAGGACACTCAAAAGTCTGCCATCCATGGGTTCTGTCAGTGTTTTGATCTGTTCACCATCAGCATTGCGTGCAGCCAGGGGTGTAACTAAGCCCCGCCGGGCCCCCCTGCAGAATTTCAGAGCGGGCCCCTCCCCCCCAGGGGGGAGGGGGGGGGGCCCGCTCGTGGCCGGTTTTTGGGGGCTGGAGGGGTGGCAGCATGAGGGGAAAGCCTTGCCCACAGTCGGCGGGGAGAGGGGAAGTTCCCCCCCTCTCCCTCACCTCGGGGCTCTCCCCTCTGCACTCCCCTCCAGCTAGTTACCGTCTGTGGGCAGCGGGCAGCAGCGGCGGCAAGATACATATCTTCTTCCGTGCGTTCCATCGCAGCCTTCTCGCTCTAGCGGCTGACGTCACTTCTCGCTAGAGCGAGAAGGCTGCGATGGAACGCACAGAAGAAGGTATGTATCTTGCCGCCACTGCTGCCCGCTGCCCACAGACGGTAACTAGCTGGAGGGGAGCGCAGAGGGGAGAGCCCCGAGGGGAAGGAGAGGGGGGGAACTTCCCCTCTCCCCGCCGACTGTGGGCAAGGCTTTCCCCTCATGCTGCCACCCCTCCAGACCCCAAAAAACGGCCCCGAGCGGGCGCAGGGGCTGCAGGGCCTATTGTTACGCCCCTGCGTGCAGCAGCAGCCACAGCCTCCCAGACACTGTTCAGAGAGGTGTACTGTTTTCCCTCCTTGTAAATCTCACATTTTATGATGGACCACAGGTTCTCAATGGGGTTCAGATCTGGTGAACAAGGAGGCCATGTCATTAGTTTTTCTTCTTTTATACCCTTTCTTGCCAGCCACGCGGTGGAGTACTTGGACGCGTGTGATGGAGCATTGTCCTGCATGAAAATCATGTTTTTCTTGAAGGATGCAGACTTCTTCCTGTACCACTGCTTGAAGAAGGTGTCTTTCAGAAACTGGCAGTAGGACTGGGAGTTGAGCTTGACTCCATCCTTAACCTGAAAAGGCCCCACAAGCTCATCTTTGATGATACCAGCGCAAACCAGTACTCCACCTCCACCTTGCTGGCGTCTGAGTCAGACTGGAGCTCTCTGCCCTTTACCAATCCAGCCACGGGCCAATCCATCTGGCCCATCAAGACTCACTCATTTCATCAGTCCATAAAACCTTAGAAAAATCAGTCTTGAGATATTTCTTGGCCCAGTCTTGACGTTTCAGCTTGTGTGTCTTGTTCAGTGGTGGTCGTCTTTCAGCCTTTCTTACCTTGGCCATGTCTCTGAGTATTTCACACCTTGTGCTTTTGGGCACTCCAGTGATGTTGCAGCTCTGAAATATGGCCAAGCTGGTGGCAAGTGGCATCTTGGCAGCTGCATGCTTGACTTTTCTCAGTTCATGGGCAGTTATTTTGCGCCTTGGTTTTTCCACACGCTTCTTGCGACCCTGTTGACTATTTTGAATGAAACGCTCGATTGTTCGATGATCCCGCTTCAGAAGCTTTGCAATTTTAAGAGTCTTGCATCTTGCAGAGGGCAAGATATTTCACTATTTTTGACTTTTCTGAGCCTGTCAAGTCCTTCTTTTGACCCATTTTGCCAAAGGAAAGGAAGTTGCCTAATAATTATGCACACCTGATATAGGGTGTTGATGTCATTAGACCACACCCCTTCTCATTACAGAGATGCACATCACCTAATATGCTTAATTGGTAGTAGGCTTTCGAGTCTATACAGCTTGGAGTAAGACAACATGCATAAAGAGGATGATGTGGTCAAAATACTCATTTGCCTAAAAATTCTGCACTCCCTGTATTCATATAGCACTGACATCTTCTGCAGCACTGTTTAGAGTGCAGAGTTTCATATCGGTTAGCTCCGTCCACATCCTGATGACTCCTTTTCCCTAAAAATTTGTAGCGACCCTCGGTGCCACAACCTGTCAACTCTCCCATCAAAATAAACTGGTTGTTGTTTTTGTTTTTTTGAAAGGAGGGTGGTGGTGGGGGGGAGGGGCTGTCTGTAAATAATCAGCACCAGATGTCAAATTCCCTAAGTACGCCACTGAATACAACAGGGGAAAGAGGCGCACAGGAACAATAAACTACATTAAAAACAAAAATCAGTTTGGGAGGTGGATTAACTCAGGGATGACACAGTCATTGGAAAGAAGAAACAGTATTTGTTTGCACTATGGCAACATGCTTTGTGAGTGCTTAAAGATAAACTCCAACCAAGAATTGAACTTTATCCCAATCAGTAGCTGATACCCCCTTTTACATGAGAAATCTATTCCTTTTCACAAACAGACCATCAGGGGGCTCTGTATGACTGATATTGTGGTGAAACCCCTCCCACAAGAAACTCTGAGTCCGTACTCCTGGCAGTTTCCTGTCTGTGAACCTTGCTGCGTTGTGGGAAATAGCTGTTTACAGCTGTCTCCAACTGCCAAAACAGCAAGCAGCAGCTACATCACCTGCCAACAGTAAAAATGTCACCATGTGATAAATGTCCGAATGTAAATCAGGGATTTAATAGATGTTACAATGGGCAAACACTGACTAAATCATTTATACCTAATTATTGTAAAAATAAAGCACTTTTTTTATTACATTATTTTCACTGGAGTTCCCCTTTAAGACTAACTTCATCAGGCCAAACTACAGTGCCAGCTATTTTTCAAAAACCAAACACCGAAGGCCTCAATTGCCTTGAGAGGCCAAAAAAAGCACCTGTAAGGGGTCTGCGAGACTCTGTGATTCTAAAAAAACGCAAAAATTCTTTTTCATTTTTTGTTGCTGTTTGTTTTTAACACTGTTGGAAAGAAAAGGCTGCATTTCTCCTTTGTTGCTTTTCAGTGGTGCTGTCATTTTATTGGTCTCCTGTATATGAGCTCTGCCTTGTGGTAATCATTAACCAACTATTCCCCTCCTGCTGTTTACACTGCACTACGCTGCATCTGCCCTTGGAAATCAGGTTTAGCTGCGCTGTAACGTGGATGCTATGCATACATACAGTATTGGTGGTGGCGGTATGGGGGGGCAGGGGGATCAGTGCAAAATGTGCACCAGGGTTCGTGGCTGCAGAGCTACACCAGTGCCCTGAGCCTATTATTTATCACAATCACCTTCAGAACTTTAAAGATTGGTACACACTATCAATTAGGATTGGCCAATCAGTGATCAGTTTTACCACCTCCCTTTAGTATGAGTGTTTACCAACACAATCTGCTCATGGTTTTTCATATCTGTCGACCCTCATACTGTTAGAGATTTAACAACATTATTACCTTAAACTGCAGTATAGTCAAACAACCACAAGATGTCGCTGTGTGTAAAATGTTATGATGATCTTTATGGGATTGTTATTTCCCGTATTCACTCAGTGTTCCTCTCTGTTCTACGTAAGCAGTATTACCTAATGGTGGAGTATGTTTTATCTCTGTATGTTTTTCTTCAGTAAAGAGTTTCTTCTAACTTGTTATACTGGCTGCCCATCTGTGTGTTTAGAACACTCTGCTCTATCACGTACTACATGGAGGTGATAACATTGGTCAGTGATTGGACAATCATAATTGAAAGTGTATACTAGGCTTTAGTCACTGAAATTTGCGCTGGTTCGCCTGGGTATTGTCTTGAAGACTGCGCAGGGCACCTTCACGTGACCCAACTAGTTTGTGAGACATCTATTTACCATTTTCGTCACCCGCCAAGGTGTGTAGCTTAAACGTTAACGTTTACAGCTGGGCACCCTGCTATAAATCACAGACTTCTTCTATAAATGACCAACACCCTCCCCCCCCCCCCCCCCCTCCTCTATCTCTCTGTCCTCTGCAGCTGAAGCCAGTTCTGTATAAGCAGAAGTGATAACGATGATAAGTATGGGGAGGGAGGCAGTTTCATTTCTCCTATTTGGCAGTGACAGGGATAGAATCGTGCAGGTTTCCTGCTTTGTATGAGCTGTGTGCTTATGCCGGCGGCCATGGAGGGATCTCACACTCCTGACAAGAATGGGGACATGCTGCACTTGGAGCTCCTGCTGACAGGTGACAAGGTTTTTACTCCCTCCCTAGGGGCGTAGCAATTGGGAATGCAGAGGCTGTGACCGCACCGGGGCCCTTGGACAAGAGGGGCCCTCCCTCAACTGCAATATTAGCTTCTCAATGGTGCTATGCTTGTAATGAGCACTTATATGCTTTGAATAGTGGTAATCATTAAAGCACCACTATCGAGAAAAAAACATAACGTGTGCCTGGGAAGGTACCCTGTTGCTCATTGAGGGCTGGTGCACGCCAGGAGCAGTTCTGAGCGTTTTTTTAAACGCTTTCGGGCTGAAAACCGCTTGGCTAATGTATTGCAATGAGATGGAGCACACCGGAGCGGTTACTTTTTTCCACAAATGCAAACTCGGGGGCTGCAGCATTTTTGCTGATTTCTGAGGCGTTTCTGCCTCAATGTAAAGTATAGTAAAGGGGAAACTGCTCTGAAAAACGCTACATCAGAGCGGTTTTCCAAGCGTTTTTTTTGTTACTGAAGCTGTTCAGTTACAGCACTACTGTAACCAAATATAAAAAACGCTACACAAAAACGCTCCAAAAAACGCTAGGCATGTTTAGAAAATCGCTCTAAACATGCCTAGAATCGCTCTGAAATCTGCTTCAAAAACCGCTAGCGTTTGTGGATTGGCTAGCGGTGTTTGGTGTGCACTGGCCATTATACTTACCTGGGGCTTCCTCCAGCCTCCCTCGCCTCCCTCTATTCTGCCGCTATGACTCTCAGTAATGCAGTCAGTTGCAGCCGGCCGTGGGGTTCTGTGCATGCCCAGCTTGGCCGCAGGCGCACCTCTCGTCGCGTTTCCATGGCCAGAAGCGTTATGTACCTACGCGGTAGTACTGCACAGGTGCAGAGCTCTCCCAGGGATGGGAGCGCAGCAGGGGCATGCGTGTGGCAGAACCGCGCATACACAGAAGCCCACGATGACGAACAGATGGGCTGAGATGGTGAGGGAGGCCATGGTCCTCATGGGGCTGGAGGAAGCCACAGGTAATTATAAATTAGCAACAGGGTACCATCTCAGATACATTTTAAAGAAAATCTGTTAAAAAAACAAAACTCCTGGGGGGTACTTACCTTGGGAGGGGGAAGTCTCTGGATCCTAATGAGGCTTCCCCCATCCCCCATGTAAATATTTACCTTCCCAGTTCCAGCGCAGTAGAGCCTTTCCGATGGGCCCAGGCAAAAACAGCCAAGCCTGATTGGGTCTGCTCTACTTTGCATGCGCTGGTGCACTGCGCCTGCGCAACACACGACAAGTTTGGCTGTATCTTTCGGGGCTGACAGCGCTGGATCCCTGAGGGTAGAGAGGACAGGGGTAGCCTCATTAAGATCCAGAGGCTTCTCCCTCCCAAGATAAGTACCCCCCGTGACAGTTTTGTTGTTGCAGTGTCTCTATAAAATTTTAAATAGCTACATATAAGATGTAAATTTGTACCACAGTAAAATGAGCTATATATTACTTTTCACCGATGTTACTGTCGCAAACAGTAAGCACTAAAAGTCTGACAGATGAGATCTGACAGATTTTAGTTACAATACAATAACATTTCTATAGCGCTTTTCTCCCATAGGACTCAAAGCACTTAGGCTCTCTCAGATTCAGTAATTGGTAGTAGGATGAAATATTCACACAACAAAAGTTATATTTCTGCAAATGCCAAACTGAACAGGTGGGTTTTCAGTCTGGATTTAAACACGTCCAGGGATGGAGCTGTCCTGATCTGTTGAGGTAAGGAGTTCCAAAACGTAGGGGCAGCATGACAGAAGGCTCTGGGACCAAAAGTTTCCAAGTGGACTCTGGGTATGACTAGATTATTAGAACCTGTGGATCTGAGAATGCGGGGATTGCTACACAGCTGCAACATATCTTTCATGTATCCAGGGCCCAGATTATTCAGGGATTTAAATGTCCGTAGGCCGATCTTGAATAGGACCCTCCATTCTATAGGGAGCCAGTGAAGGGAGTGCAGGACTGGCCTTATGTGGCAGTGACGGGGTTGGTTGGTTAGCAGTCTGGCAGCAGTATTCTGTATCAGCTGTAGACGGTACAAGGCCTTTTTTGGAAGACCAGTGTAGAGAGCATTGCAGTAGTCCAGTCGGGATGTGATGAAGGCGTGGACTAAGGTTGGCAGATCTTCTGGGGGGATGAGGTGCTTGATTTTTGCAGTGTTCTTCAGGTGAAAATAGGATGATTTCACCACAGCAGAGATTTGAGTTCTGAAGTTTAAATCCCAATCAATTAGAACTCCCAGGCTACGCACATGATCAGAGCTGCGTAGATCCGTGCCTCCTATTCCCAGTGGTGAAGACTGCAAGTTAAGTTGTTTTGTTATCATGCTCCGCCCTCCAATCAGAAGGACTTCAGTTTTGTCTGCATTTAGTTTCAGCCAGTTGTCATTCATCCATTGCTGTAGTTCACGTAAGCAGGCGTTTATAGTTAGAGTTGGGTCTGTCACACCAGGCTTGAAGGAAAGATATAGTTGGGTGTCGTCTGCATAGCAGTGGTATGTCAGGCCATGTTTTTGGATTCGTTTTCCCAGCGGTAACATGTAAATAGTGAAAAGCAGGGGAGAGAGGATTGAGCCCTGGGGCACCCCATACTTAAGTGATACAGGGGTGGACAGGAAGGGCCCCATAGACACTTTGTGGGTTCTGCCACTCAAGAAGGATTGGAACCACTGAAGAACTATGCCATCAATGCCGCAGTATTCCTGTAGCCTGTTTATCAAGATGTCATGGTCAACTGTATCAAAGGCTGCAGAAAGGTCTAGCAGTATGAGGATCGAGCACTCTCCTCTGTCTCTTGCCATGAGCAGGTGGTTGCATATTTGGATGAGGGCAGTTTCAGTGCTGTGGTGTTTCCTGAAGCCAGACTGGAATGGGTCATAACTGTTGTTTTGTAGGATTTTGGCTTCTAGCTGGAGGTAAACAGCTTTTTCAATTAGCTTGCCCAGAAAGGGAAGGTTAGAGACAGGTCTGTAGCTGGTCATTGCATCTGGGTCCAGGGAGGGTTTTTTGAGGAGAGGCCTGATGATTGCTTCTTTCAGTAAAGCAGGAAATATCCCTGATTTTAAGGAACAGTTAATAATTTTTAGGAATACCGGTACGAACAGGTCGGGGCAGTTCAACATGAACTGTGTTGGGCCAGGATCCAGGTCACAGGTAGTTAGGCGGACGTGAAGGAGGATGCTTGATGTGACTTCTTCATCAATTTCTTTGAAGTTTGACCAAGGTGTTACATTGTCTCTGCTAATGGTCTTCGGCGCTATATTAGGCTCAGATGCTCTAAGTTGGATGGCGGACCTTATAGCGGAGACTTTGTCTGTGAAGAAATGGGCAAATTGGTCACAGAGGTCCTTTGAAGACTCGATATTAAGTTTTTGACACGCCGGGTTGCAGAGTTTTTCCACTGTGCGGAACAGTTGGGCTGGTTTGTTAACTGCATTTGCAATCTCTTGTGATAGAAAGGATGATTTTTTTCCCGTGATTACCTTTTGGTAGCTCTTCAAGTGGAGGATTAAGGCATGTTTGTCGTCTGGGGACTTAGATTTGCGCCACAGTCTCTCAAGTTTTCGGCCTTGCCTTTTCAGCTCTTTTATAGCGTTATCAAACCACTGTGCATGATGGTGTGGAGTAAGATATTTGGTGCGCAGAGGAGCAATGGTCTCAAAGGTGGAGGACACACATTTGTTGTATTTAAACACCAGAGTATCAGGGTCCAAGCTGGAGTCAGTCAATTCATCAAAGCTAAGGTTATCTTGGATATGTTGAGGTGTTAGCCCTTTTAAGCGGCGATATTTTATTTGATTCTTGACCTGGTGTTTGACAGCTGGTATTGAGAGGCAGAAGTGGATAGTGTGATGGTCTGACCAGGCAACAGGATTAATTTCCACATTGGCTATTGACAGCCCAGTATGGAATATAAGGTCCAGAGTGTGACCTTTCCTGTGAGTAGCAGAGCTGATTGATTGGAGGAAGCCCAGTTCATGTAAGGCATGAGATAGCTCTATACCAAATTTTGAAGAGGAGTCATCCACCCATGTATTGAAATCTCCAAGAACAATCCATCTGGGGTGTTCCAGTGTTAGGTTGCATAGGAGGTCTACAGTTAGCCTCATCAAGCAGCCTGGATCCAGCGATTGGCGCAGCCTCCCCGGACAGTTCCGTTCTTCTCTATGAGGAGGGTTGTACAGAACGTCGCTGACGTCATGACGTCATGTGCAAACCCGATCCTCCCCATAGAGAGGACCGGAGATGTGCAGGGAGGCTGCGTGATCGCTGGATCCAGGCTGGGTAATGTATTAGCGGGGGATCGGGGGGGATCAGCAGCAATCGGGGGGATGCCGGCCACCTGCACTAGCTAGCCTAGTGCTAGCTAAAGCTTTTTCAAGCGTGCGATCTGTTAAATTTATACTGGGGGACTCCTGGGGCCAGCGAGCGGTATGCCCGACACAGTGTCGGGCATACTGTTAAGGAGGTTAAAATGGACCGGAACTCTTGCACAGGAGATGAGGAAAATACAGAGAAATCCACTCTGTGGGTGTTTATAGAGAACAGCCTGTCTAATTCTCCCTTCTCAGCAAGTATTGAGTCAGTTTAATTTGAGCTGTGAGCTCTCTGCCAATGAATTATGAGCTAATATGAAAACACAGAAAGCTAACCCTTTCTGTGCTCCCAGCAAGCCAGGAATTAACCACTCCGCGGCATCTCTGTAGAAGTTCTGTAAGTTGTAATGAAGAAATGTTTTTCTTTAAAGGTTATTATACTGTTGCTTACGTTTTAGAGCAGAGAGGAAGTTCTGAGATCAGATCTGCTTTAAGCGCATTGTTGCACCGCCACTGCAGATGCACGTGTTGCAATGGGTACGTCATTTCCTGAATTTACAATAGCTGAACTCTGGCGCCTCCGGTGGCCAAATTACAACCTCGCACCACCGTAGCCGCGATTGGACTCAAATTACCAGGCCCACCTGGTGCCCATGTTATTGGATTTGCTGGCCAAGATCTTATTCAGTGTCACGCTGCATGCTCAGTCTGAAGACATTTCCTGGGCACTGCACAGGTTGATTGGGGCTGTTATAATTTCTCTTTTAGGAAGGCTGAAAAATAAAAACTGCTGTTTGTGGTCATGATAATGTATAACCTTCTGCTGCCTGTGTGTCTATCTGCAGAACTCCAGTCTACCACCCCTGAGGATTCAACAGATGAGGCCAGTGAGGTAATATATTCATCAGAAGTCCCACCTGCAGGGGACACAATACATCTCCATTGGTTGGATAGTGTACTGGTTAAACTTCTGCCTCTGACACAGGCGACCTGGGTTGGAATCTTGGTCTTTCTTGGTCAGTAAGCAAACACCTATTCAGTAAAGAGTCCTCGGGCAATACTCCCTAACACTGCTACTGCCTATAGAGCGCATCCTAGTGGCTGTAATTCTGGTGCTTTGAGTGCGCAAGTAGAAAAGCGTAATATAGATGTTCTGTGTCATGCCTCACCTACTTCTATCTGCTCTCTTCAGTCAGAATCAAAAGTAATCTATGTGATTTTTTTTTAATGTTTTTAATGTCTCAGATAGAGTATACATGTACAGTGGGATGCAAAAGTTTGGGCAGCCTTGTTAATTGTCATGATTTTGCTGTATAAATCGTTGGTTGTTACAATAAAAAAGTCAGTTAAAGGAATACTGTAGGGGGTCGGGGGGAAATGAGTTGTACTTACCCGGGGCTTCTAATTGTCCCCCACACACATCCTGTGCCCGCGCAGCCACTCACCGATGTTCCGGCCCCGCCTCCGGTTCACTTCTGGAATTTCAGACTTTAAAGTCTGATAACCACTGCGCCTGCGTTGCCGTGTCCTCGTTCCCGCTGATGTCACCAGGAGCGTACTGCGCAGGCACAGACCATAATGGGCTTGTGCCCAGCAGAAGAGTCAGGCAACTGGTATTATTTTAAAATGAAAAATCCATATACTTCTCAGCTTAGGTGCAGGCACAATTCCTCTCAATAATGGAAACGGGTGCAAACAGTAGCGCTCATAGGGCTTGATTCACAAAAAAGTGCTAACTGCTGGCACCCGCGTTTTCGCGCGAAAACGTTATAGTTTCGTGCAAAAATTCGCGATCGCATGCAATGCGAAAATTCGCGTGAAAAATGGCCGTGCTAACAGTTAGCACTCTTTTGTGAATCAAGCCCATAGAATCCACCCAGAGGCATGTACTCTTTCCTGAGAATCAGATGAGACAAACCCAGTATTTCTTGTACTTTACATTCCAAATTGGCCCTGGGGCAGTATGGCTGTCCTCCGAGATAAAAGGTGGAACCAGGGGCGTTTCTAGGCATAGGCACACCAATTATAAAAAGGGCTTGTAATGTGGATTCTGTGTTTAGACATGTGAGGTGTTTCTGGCCTGAGCATAATTTGTGTATCCTTTCAGGCAGTGGTGTAGCTACCATAAGGCTGCGGGTGTAGCCATGCCTAAGGGTGCCGCTGTGGTGCTCAGCCATTGTGTACTTCCAACTGGGACCTTTTCTCATAGTTTGGGCAACATTCGGGAAAATAGCAGCAGGCAGTGCAGGGGACTACTTCCTGCACTAGATGTAGTACCCCTCCCCCTTCCTGTCCCATGGGCAATGTATTTCCTTGCTCTCTACACACAGTCTGCAGTGAGTGGATGTACAGTGCATTATTTATCCTGATCAGAGTAATTAACCAGTAATGCAGGGCAGTCTGCTGTTGCAGATGCCAGTGATACAGGTGCTGACAGCCGACTTCTGTAGAAAGCAGAGAAGCAAGCTCCAGACAATTTAGATCAGCTTGATTGCAAGTGATCTTATCTCTTTTCCCAGCTCCCCCTCCCACCCTGTTGTCTTCCCCCATGACCCTTTCCTCTTTTCCGATTTTAGTGGCTTTTTAACAGCATGTCCCTGCCAAACAGCACTGGTGATGTCTGCAGTCCTGATGAGAGGTCTTCCTGCCATTTCTCCTCTTCCACCAGGCTCTGCCTTGTGCAACTACCTCTTTATCCCCCCTCCTCCTTTGCATCCCCCTCTTTCATATGTTCCCCTTTTCTGACTGTCCTCAGAGGAGCTCACCATAGTCATAGTCTAATGTCCTATCATATTATTATTGTGTATTTATATAGCACTGACATCTTCTGCAGCACTGTATAGAGTACAGAGTTTTTATAACGATTAGCATCGTCTACATCCTGATGACTCCTTTTCCCAAAAAAGCCCCCAAAATTTGCAGCAACACTCGGCACCCCAACCCTTCAACCCTCCCATCAATTTTTTTATGGGGGGGGGGGGGGGTCTGTAAATAATTCCCTAGGTACTCCACAGCTTTCAGGTCTTATTTTGAGAAACAACATCATCTTTTGTACATAGCCAATCGATGTGTTATTTGTGCTTTCCAAAAACCAGTTCATCTAGGCTACAATTTCCCTATTCACAGGACAAGGGGGAAGAAAATAAACGGACCCTTGCCATGGGCACTAACATTGGCAGGAAATGTGAAATGTTCTTCTCTTAGAAGGAAAACCGTGACTCCCCCCACATCTTCCAAATAAACATTTTTTGACCCCACCCCCGGATGTCAGGATTTAACAGGATGATTTGTTTGGGGAGGAGGGAAAGTAAGGGGATGGGTACATAGCAACATCTAGTGGCCATGATGCAAACTGCATCCTGCCTCAGCCCTATAGGATACTAGTGGATTTTTGTTTTTTACAATTTAATAATGATTCTAAAATAGAAACGAAAAAGTAATTTCAGACAAGTAGAAAAAAAATGACCGTAAATCATTTCAGTTAGCAATGCGGAACCCATTATTTCCTAAAATGCTGTAAATACTAAGTATTTCAACAAAAAACAGCTTTATTTATTTGTTTATTTGTATTCTCTATACAGGAGGAGGTGACCTGTGAAGAGGACAGCTTTGCTGCAAGTAAGTATATCCTCCTGTATTGCTCATAGCTCAAGAAAGTACCTCCTGTATTCAGATACTTTAGTGATTTAGTCCAGCGGCTGCAGTGCAAAGCTAGATAACCCGTAAGCCTTGGGCCCGGGGCCCATTTGCATCAGCGTACTCAGAGCACTTTTTGGAATCACCCACGATTGTCTACGATACCAAAGCGCAGCTTACAGCTCTCTAGTGGGCCATTGGCCTTATAAGATCACTATCGCGAAAATTGTAAAATTTTAAATTACATGTAAACACATACAAGGCCAACCAGTCAGAACTGCCCACAACTGAAGTCTACAGCGATAAAGGTCCTTATTGTCGGATAACAGAAGGACACAAGCAACCCAAAGGTATGTGTGGGACTGTCTTTGTGAAAGAAACGTACATATAGCTTTTGATTTCAAAAGTGATTCAGAGGTCAGGTATATTTTCAACCTCGATGTTAACTTGAAACAGTTTTCACTATCCTGATGACATCAACATTCTAGGGCAGGGCTGTTTATGGGGCCCCCTCAAGTAGCTGTCACTCCAGACATCTGCCTAGTTTGTCTATGCCTAAAAACGGTCCTAGTAGAATATCAATAAAATTACAAGGGCTTGATTCACAAAGCGGTGCTAACAGTTAGCACCCTGGTGAAAAGCCCTTTATCATGCCAGTTTAGGCGTGATAAGTTTAGGCGTGATAAGTTTAGGCGTGATAAGTTTAGGCGTGATAACTATAGCACCAACTGGGTTAGCACCGCAGTGCACAGCTGATCAAAAGTTTTGCGCTAGCAAAGTCTGGTGCACTTCGCATAGAGTTTAATGGGGCTGCTTTGCGTGCGGGACTTTGCGTGCAATCTAAACTTATCTAAACTTATCATGCCTAAACTTATCACACCTAAACTTAGCATGCCTAAACTTATCACGCCTAAACTTATCACACCTAAACTGGCTTTTCACCAGCGTGGTGCAATGGTTATCATGCCTAAAGTCTCTAACTGGGTTAGCACCGCTTTGTGAATCGAGCCCCAGATATTCTGCTGTTGGGCGATGGGTATTACAATAGTATAAAATCTGTAATTTTTACAGATATTTTCATATCGCTAAACGTAACCCTATTCTCACTTGAACCCTCCTTCTATCGATGCCTAACCCTAACCTAATCACCCCCCTCCCCCGCCTTCACCGCTATGCAGATATTCTTCATAGGTTGTGGAATAGAGAACTTTAGGAGGCCCAATGCAAAACTTTCTCCTGGGCCCCCACAAGCACTCTATGCTATAACCTACCAAGGATATCTGCAGAGGTGTAAGCAGGGGAGGGAAACAATAATTACCATTACCCCTAAGCACATCTAGTGCTGATGTACAACCATAATAACAGCAATGAAGAGATAATGTAGAGCTTGGAGGTACCTCCTGTCCAGGGGGCTCATTGCAGTTGTTCCTCTGTTGAAACGCCACTGGGAGGGTATGATGTTGCCTCCCGTGCTAGTTGCCTGTTAGAAAGACTACATTTCCCATGATCCATAGCAGTGACAGCTTGTTCCTAATTCTCAGCTGACAATACTGAATACCAGCTTCTGCTGTCAGTTTATTGTCCTTTCTGCCATTAAGCAACATGGGGAGAGGAACAATCTACCGTCATGTCAATAGACAAAGTACAGCCATAGTTTTTCAGCAGTTTCTGGAGTAAATCCAAGATATACAGGAAGAGACAAGAAAAGAAACAGCATGTCCTTAATTAATTTACGCACACTGTATATACAGCTCCACCATGTCTGTTTTCTTTAGGCAGGGACCACACTTAAAGAGAAACACCGACCAAGAATTGAACTTTATCCCAATCAGTAGCTGATACCCCCTTTTACATGAGAAATCTATTCCTTTTCACAAACAGACCATCAGGGGGCGCTGTATGGCTGATATTGTGGTGAAACCCCTGCCACAAGAAAGAAGAAAAGTACGTACTCTTGGCAGTTTCCTGTCTGGGAACCTTGCTGCATTGTGGGAAATAGCTGTTTACAGCTATTTCCAACTGCCAAAAAAACATGCAGCAGCTACATAACCTGCCAACAGTAAAAATGTTACCATGTAATAAATGTCAGAATAAAAATCAGGGATTTAAAAGATGGTACAACGGGCAAACACTGACTAAATCATTTATACATAATTATTGTAAAAATTAAGAACTTTTTGTTATTACATTATTTTTCACTGGGGTTCCTCTTTAATAAAGAGGAACTGCAATGGAAAAAAATATAATTAATAAAATTGCTTATTTTTTTTACAATATTCAATTAAAGATTATTTAGTGTTTCCCATTGTAAAATCTTTCCTCTTCCTGATTTACATTCTGAAATGTATGCCTGGTGGTGACATCTTTAGTTCCGCCAGTTGATCTGCACAGAATGTTAGTTACTGAGAGTTCTATGCACAGAGGGACAAACTGCTTGCTTGGCAGTTGGAAACGGCCATTATTTCCCACAACGCAACAAGGTTTTACAGAAAGCAAACTGTCAGGACCATGGTCATGACCAGGGCTGGATTTAGGCCTAGGCCACCTAGGCCATGGCCTAGGGCACCACAGGAGGAAGGGCACCAAAGCAGCAGGCTAAGCTGGTGCAGCATTTGCAAGCTTGCAAATGCTGCACTACAGGGAGATCAGCCGAGCGCTGCCTGCTGCCAGCCACCTGTGCAGTGGCCAACTTGCTCTCTGTGCACGTTGGCGTTGTGGTGGGCAGCTACGGACTTGGGCAGCATTGGAGACGGAGAGAAAGAGGAAACTTCTGCACTGGGGACGAGTGGAGAAATGAGTGACACTGATGGCTGCTGCAGTGTGAAGGTGAGCTGGCTACCTATACTGATGGGAGGGAAGTGGGAAAAGGAGGGATTAAGGGAGTCATCTGGCTACCTATACTGTAAGGAAAGTGGGGAGGAGTCATCTGGCTACCTATACTTGGGGGCGCATCAGGCTACCTATACTAGAGGGAAGAGGGGAGGGGGTCATCTCGCTACCTATACTGAAGGGGGGCGGCTGGCGACAGTGGCCTAGGGTGGTAAAGAGTACAAATCCGGCCCTGGTCATGACATCACACTGTGGGAGGGGTTTCACCACAATGTCAGCCATACAGACCCTCTTAATGATCTATTTGAGAAAAGGAATAGATTTCTCATGGGAAAGGGAGTATAAACTACTGATTGGGATGAAAGTCAATCCTTAGTTGTTTCTCTTTGAGTCTGCATAAAACAGCCGTGTCTTTCCGCTGACATTTTTTGCAGTTTTGGCACAAAAAGGTGGTTTCGGCAGGCGGTGTTTAGCACTGAAACCAGGCGCCTCATAGCAGCAATGTTATGCTGAGTGGGGCACGTAAGGGTAGTTCGAGATCCTGATTTACATCTCCCTCTGAGTTGCGATGATTCGGAGGGGGAATAGTATTTTACGCCGCTGGGATATTGAGCAGCAGCAGGGCGAGCCGTCATTCATCTCAGCCTGCGCCCAGCTCACTGGCGGCATACACATATACATACGCACCCTTCTTGCTGCTGCCCTGTTATCTGCACTGGTGAGGTTTTCTTATTTATTTTTTTTTAGTTTTTTTTTAGTTGAGAGGATGTAAAATAGATATGATGTTTTATCTACAGTTCCATTTATGTAGAAAAAAAATTATTTTGTTATCAGTTTGGAAGAAAAAAGCAGAAGCAGGCACAAATGTGAAAGGAAGTCCTGTCACAGAATAATTCCGTATTCGCTAAAAATATGTCTCAAGTTCACACTTTTTAGTTTTTCTCTGGGGAAAGTAGAAAACAGGTGAAACTGGAAAAATTAGAATACTGTATAGCATACCTCCCAACTTTTTGAGATGAGAAAGAGGGACACTTAAGCCACGCCCCTGCCACACCCCTGATCACGCCCCTGTCACACCCCGAGTAAAGCAAAGATTTCATAAGAAAAATATGTTGTTTTATAACTCAAACCACACTGGTCCTTTCTATCCTGGTTCATTTTCCTTCATATTAACATTTTTAAGTTACGGTAGTAATATATCAATTTAAAGGATGGGAATAAAGTTTAGAGTCAATCAAAGACATTTTTTAGTAGAGAAATATATATAGTTACATACAAAGAGGGACAAAGTCCTGAAAGAGTGACAAATGAGGAGGAAAGAGGGACAGAGGGACATCGCTCCAAAAGAGGGACAGTTGGGAGCTATGTGTATAGTACAAAAGTCCATTTATTTCAGTAATTCAACTTAATAGGTGAAGCTAATATATTACACAGGAACCCTTTGCAGGTGTTTTGGATGAATTAGCTGATTAGAGTCTGACACTTTGAGGCCAGAATATTGAACATTGTCACAATAGTCTAATGGTCTGAAATTTTGGGGTCCTCATAAGCTGTAAGCCACAATCATCAAACTTATAACAATTTTAGGCTTGAAATATCTGGCTTTGCATCTAAAGAGTCTATTTCATATATTTAATTATTTCACTCTGCATTTAAGTGATTCATAAATGTCAAAGAAATCACCTGTAAAATGGGTGTATATGAATCAGGGGAGGACTGGCCCAGGGGGACGGGGGGCAATTGCCCCCCGGGCTGCCCGAATCTTAAGTAATTAGGGCCGGCCGCTGCTATACGCAGCGGCCGCAGACATACCACAGGTGACAGGTTCGCAGTGGGGATCGCAACCTCGCGCGATATTTCCCAGCAAGTTGAAGTATCCAATCAGAGAAGGGGCTGAGGCGGCAGGCCGTGGTGTGCCCTTGTGCGTGGCTGCGCCTGCGGTGGATGTGAGCGGCACAAGGACACAAATAGCTTAGGTCCTCTCCGGCCCGGTGGGTTGACCCTGCTTGACTCCGCCCCCCACCTGAAGGCATTGCCGCCCGCAACGTGCTGCTGTGCCTGCGGTGTCATCGGAGTGAGCTGTCTCACTCTTCAGCTTTCTGTGCTGGGGGGGCTGGGGGCCTGGAGCTGTGGTTACGAGTGGCTGGCTGGAGGAGTCGGACACAGTCCTCCCCTGTGCTGCTGTGCCTGAGGTGTCATCGGAGTGAGCTGTATCACTCTTCAGCTTTCTGTGCTGGGGGGGCTGGGGGCCTGGAGCTGCGGCTACGAGTGGCTGGCTGGCCTGGCTGGAGGAGTCGGACACAGTCCTCCCCTGTGCTGCTGTGCCTGAGGTGTCATCGGAGTGAGCTGTATCACTCTTCAGCTTTCTGTGCTGGGGGCCTGGAGCTGCGGCTACGAGTGGCTGGCTGTCCTGGCTGGAGGAGTCGGACACTCTGGGGGCTGGGAGTCGGAGATGCCACCTATAGCTGCTTGATGCTGTGGAGGAGGAGGAGATGTAGGACTGAGGAGACAGGAGGATAGAGGAGTTCGGGTCCAGGTTGCCAGAGGAGAAGGTGGTTTTTATAAATTTTGTTTCTGTACTTCTTCTCCCTTCTTGTCACTGAGTTACTCACACTTTGCTGCCTGCCTGCTACTGCTGTCAAATTCAATTCTCTGCCCAGGCCAGTGCCCTCTGAGTTTTTTTTTGTGTGATAATCATCCCCATTCTGACCCTGGCCTGAGGGGGAACGTTTTTTCTTCTTGTGGTGTGATTGGCGGCAGGGGAGGTGGGAGGCAGGCAGTTAGGCACTGTCAAACAGGTAGTTGGAGGGGGGGGGGGGGGGGTAGGTGTCAAACAAGTAGTTTGTATGGTGGGTGGGCAGGAGAGGGGTTAGGTATCACCAGGTAGGTAGGTTTGTGTGTGTGTGTGGGGGGGGGGGGGTTGTTTAAAGGAGTTATCAGGCATTTTTAATGAAATAAGTGCTACTTACCCGGGGCTTCCTCCAGCCCCACGCTCCCAGCATGTCCCTCGCCGCAGCTCTGCAGTCAGCCATTCGCTGCCGCTGCCTCCCAGTCCCCGGCGATGGCACCAATCCGACCTGGATGTCGGCCTGTACTGCGCCTGTGCGAGCAGCACTGTCAATCACCGCCACGTGGACCGGAGTGTACTGCGCAGGCGCAGTAGTTCTGCGTCTGCACAGTACGCTCTGGTCCATGTGGCAGTCGGCCTGACGTCATCGCCGGGGGCTGGGAGGCAGCGGCAGCGAACAGCTGACTGCAGAGCTCCGGCAAGGGACATGCTGGGAGCTTGGGGCTGGACAAGCCCTGGGTAAGTAGCACTTATTTTCATAAAAAAAAAAAAAAGCCTCATAACTTCTTTAAGGTTAGGCATCAGACACAGACAGGTAGATTGTGCGGAGAAATAGGGTTAGGCATCAGGTACATAGTGTGTGTGTGTGTGTGGCTGGGGCTGTTAGTCATCATAATTTGAAGATTTGCTCACAAGAAAGATATGGCTTTGGGCTGGGGATGCCGTGAAACGGGCCTCTAGTTTGTGTTGTCCCCCCAGGCCAAAAGGTCCCAGTCCTCCCCTGATATGAATTCGGCGCCGCTCCGTGTTGCGACAACTGAGATGTAATTCGGGGTCTGGCAGCCGCCAGAGCCCTAAATTACCGCTACGCGCCCCGCGCAGCATAGCATTGCTGCTATGGGGCGCCCGGTTTCTGCGCTGTGCTCTCAGAGCCACATGCCGAAATCAGCTGATCCGCCTGTAAAATATCTGGTCAGGTCACGTTTCCTAAACCACAGACTGTCTGTTCTATATACTGCATTATTCTCAGAGAGATTCAGTCTGTGCCCCACCCCTGCCACACCCACAAAATAAAAACTGAGCCCCTAAACTTGGACTATTGCACAATATTCTCATTTTTTGAGTTTCACCTGTATTCTTCAGGTTTTAGTGCTGTTTCAAGCATCGTACACAGGAGGAGGAAGAATCGAATGAACAACTCCTCAATCAGATGTCATTCAAAAATTCATGGCACCGTGACGGTTTAAACAAACGATCCACGACAACTCTCACGCAATTCAAACAACTGTCATAAAGGATCATTGTGGCAGATAACCGTTCATAGTCAGCGGTCTGTACAGAGCTATGAATGATTGTTAAAATAAACCCTGGGTAAAGATGCAAATACTTACCTAAGGGAAGGCTCTGGATCTTATAGCGGCCTCCCATACCTCCTCCAGACCTCGGCTGCTGCCTATTGTGACTGCGTCCCTCTTCTTGTGCACTGCACTGCACCTGCCTGCACAGTAGCATAGGGCCACTCATGAACAAGGGGCTCCGGCTTGCTGCAGAGGGAGGCCATGCTTGCGCAGGAGCACGAGCACGAGCCTATTTCTGACAAGTCTTTGAAATCTTCAGGGGGTTCACACTTGGCAATAGGGGACTGGACGTGGAGTGGGAAGCTTCTATAAGATCCAGAGGCTTCCCTCTTCTTAGGTAAGTATGTCACTTTTGAGGCAAACCTCGGGTACACTTTAAACCAGTGGTCCCCAAACTAAGGCCCGCGGGCCAAATGCGGCCCCCCCCAGGCTTTTTTACTGTCCCACCACACACAAAATGTATTACTTATAGATGTGGTCAACTAGACAGCTACATCTTTAAATATTGGTGGTCCACAAATAGAATAGCAGTGCTGGCACCACCCATCCACATGGAAGCCAGAAAGCAGTAATTTGCTGGTTTCCAATCCTATTCCACATCAGGTGACACTGCTGTCCAATTGGACTGCAGGTTGTCACCTGGGTATGCTTCACTGTCTGGCCCGCAAAGACTTCTACATCAATTTATGTATACTCTGGGCTGGCCCCCCAGCAGTCTGAAGTATGTTGACCCGGCCCTCGACCCAAAACGTTTTGGGACCCCTGTTTTAAACCATATGTTCACGAAGTCTACGGCACTTGGCTTAGATTCTGTATCATTTAACAATCCGATCATTTGGCATGTTGTTTGCAGTCTTCTGCTGTTGTTCACATCACATCTCATGGATATCTTCAGTGAGGCTGGGTGCATAGTTACCAGAAACGCTAGTGTTGCGGAAAGCGCAGTGTTTTTGCCGCTAATGGAAGTCTAGGGGCCGCAGGAAAAAAAGTGCATATCAAAAACTCATATGCGTTTTCAATGCCGGCGTTTTCAAAAACACTGGTTTTGTTGCATAATCTGAAAAAAAAAAAAACATCAAAAACGCACATAATGAAAGTCAATGAAAACGCAATGGTATGCGTTTTTCATGCGTTCTCCAATGCTTTTTTGTAAACAAAAATAGTTTTCTGATGTACTTCCGCTTCCTGTTGTCTTCCTAGTGATTTGCATATAACGCAAAAGAAAAACACATGAAAATCGCATAAAAAACACATATGCATTTTGTATATGTGAACCGCAAATGTACACAAAATGCTTGAAAAACGCATCTGCGGTAAAAAGACGCTAACACAAACGCACCAAAAACGCAGTAAAAGTGCAGCAAAAACACAAGAAACGCACACAACACAAAATGAAACATGACATAAAACACAGCCTGTTATGTTATGTGTGCACCTATCCTGATGGATTGTGAAATGATCACTCATTGGCGGTTTTACACTATGTTATGGTAGCAGGAAAAAAGGCCGCCGGCTGAGGGTGGACAAAAAGGGCGCCACCATAGACTTTAATGTAATTATCGTTAATATGGCGAAAAAAGCAGAAAAAAGGGCGCAGCGAAAAATTTAGTTAATAACATTACGTTATAGTTTTTGAGGTAGTTATCGTTTTAGACGTTTACAACGGTATAGTTTTTGTCATATTATTTCATTAATAAGTACAGATTTTACGTTTTCAAAGGTATTATCGTTAATATATGTAAAAGGATAGTTTCTGCAGAGGGAGCGGTTAGGGTTAGGCACCACCTAGGCGGCGGTTAGTTTTAGGCACAACCAGGGGGGTGGTTAGGATTAGGCACCACTGGGGGGGTTAGGGTTAGGCAACACCAGGCAGGTGGTTAGGGTTAGGCACCACCGGGGGGGGTGGTTAGAATTAGGCACCACCAGGGGGAGCGGTTAGTTTTAGGCACCACTAGGGGGGTGGTTAGGATTAGGCACCACCGGGAGGGTTAGGGTTAGGCAACACCAGGGGGTGGTTAGGGTTAGGCACCACCGGGGGGGGTGGTTAGAATTAGGCACCACCAGGGGGAGCGGTTAGTTTTAGGCACCACTAGGGGGGTGGTTAGGGTTAGGCACCACTGGGGGGGTTAGGGTTAGGCAACACCAGGGGGTGGTTAGGGTTAGGCACCACCGGGGGGGAGCGGTTAGTTTTAGGCAACACCAGGGGTGGTAGTTAGCGTTAGGCACCACCAGAGAGGTGGTTAGGGTTAGGCACCACCGGGGGGGAATTAGGGTTAGGCACCACCGGGGGGGCGTGGTTAGGGTTAGGCACCACCGGGGGGGTGGTTAGGGTTAGGCGCCACTAGGGGAGTGGTTCGTTTTAGGCACCACCAGGGAAGGGTTCTGTGTGAGGGTAAGGTTGGGTTAAGCAGTATTGACTAAAAACGTAACAACATTTAACGTTAATATTTATTCATTATTATTTCTCGTTTGTTTTTGCAACAGTAATTATCATTAATAAAGCTTGACAACGATGGTTCTCGTTAGCAAATTTCGGTAATACCTGGCGCCAAATTTGTTAATAAGTCGGGCCCTTTTTTCATGCACGCTATATTATCTTTTGGTGGGTAGTTTTGTCCTATTAGCTGATCTTATGGGGATATTTAATGATCACCTGACCACATTTTTAAACCAAGAGATTTAGCTGCAGAAGTCTTCTTTGACTAAAACCTGCTGGCATTAGCTGTAAAATACGAATTCATGAAAAGGTGGCGCGAGGAAACTTGGGCACCAAATTTCAGCCAGTAGAATATCAGTAAAATGGACTGATATTCTACATTTAAAAGTGTAAATTATCACCAGTGGCGTAGCTAAGGAGCTCTGGGCCCTGATGCAAGTTTTACGTTGGGGCCCCCCCAATCACTCTATACATAACAATTGTTACGGTGCACCAAAACCTGCCAATGGCAACCACAGTGTCCGAGCTGCAAGGAGGGGATGGGGAACAGCTTGTTAATGATTACCACTATTCAAAGCGTCTATAGAAGTGATTATTATGAGCACAGGACCAATAGAGAGCTAATATTGCAGTTGAGGGAGGGCCCCTTGGGGCCAAAGGGCCCCGATGCGGTGGCTACGTCTGCTCCCCCTATTGCTACGCCCCTGATTATCACAGCAAAATGATGGTAAATAATAATGATATTTTAATACAACTTAATCTAGCACTACTCTTACAAATTCCCCCCCTTGTTGGGTTTCCCCCTAAGTTAAGATGTTTTTGCTTTTTCTGCAGTATCACAGAAGTTGCTGGATGATCTTAAATTACTGGCGGCAGAAATGGAAGCAGAAACCATCTGTCTGGGAGAAGAGGAAGTGGAGAGTGCGCAGGTAAACTCGTATGACGGCAGGATAGAAAACTGAAATGATACTTCCTCCGTTTTACAGAAGCACAGCAGTCAGAATGACTGTTCAATAGTCCATTATCTGTATCCTGTTGTTTTGTAACTGAGTATATTCGTCGTTATATGAATCTAAAATAATAATAATAATCTGTTCTCAGCCACACATTGCATTAAATGCACTGAACGATCAGCAAAGCATTTCAATTGCAGGATAATAAGACCAGATAATTGGAGCTTAAATCAAAGCATGTAAGTAAGACAGAAATAAAATTCATGCTTACATTACATTCACAATTCAAACTCTGCATTTAAAATGTACCGGAGGCGACATGTTACTGTAACGAATGTGGAATCGTCTCCGTGGTCAGCGCACCAGACGTGCGCTGACGCGGCGGATTTCCTCCACAAGCGTATAATTGAGGACACCCAGGCTAGGTGCTATGCACCCGCAGAGGGCAATTCCCACCGGCAGATGGCGCTGTGGAGTGCAGGCGAACACAGCCGCTGCACAGCCACAGATGCCAAATGGGAATTGTACAGATCCAGGACAAGGTACAATCAGGCAGGGCTGGATAGCCCACAGGGAACAGAGCAAAGGGACAGAACCAATGTGTGCCCACCAAACTAGTCGCCACCCAGCAACGGCGAACACACAACGGTGGAAACGAAGTAGGAAACGCAATCGCAAGAATGGCGATTGCCAATAGCGACACAAGACTGAGCAGGACAGAGCACCAGGGTAGCAAAGGCACAGCAAATCATACAAAGAGAAAGATAAGGAAAATAACAAACGCTAGCTGAACGCTAACACCGCACTCATTCGCAACAGTGCATGCGTTCGTGCGTGGTCTCCGCGTGTTACGCACAACAGAGACAAGCACGCCTAACTAACCAAAGACAGACAAACACGAAACAGAGAACGCGAGCGCTTGCTTAACGGTTACCTCACCGAGCCTACAGCAAGCGGTCGTATCAGACAAGACAGACAAACGTGAAACAGGAACTAGGCAGAAAGAATCCACCGCTCTTCCATCAGAGCAAGTGTGATCCAAGCAGAAACACAGATCAGAAGGATCCACAGCACTAGCTCAAGGCGAGTGCGATCCAGGTAGACAGAACAGAAGGATCCACAGCACTAGCGCAAGGCGAGTGCGATCCAGGGAGACAGAACAGAAGGATCCACAGCACTAGCGCAAGGCGAGTGCGATCCAGGGAGACAGAACAGAAGGATCCACAGCACTAGCGCAAGGTGAGTGCGATCCAGGGAAGACAGATCAGAAGGGGCTACCAGTAACAACCGCTGTTCCGGTTAGCACCCAGACACACAGAACGACTTCCTATCGACCACCGCTGGGAGAGGACAGTCGCAACAGACAAACAAACAGATAAGCAATCCTAACAGCACTAAAGAAACTGCCTAGCGCAGTCCCCAGAATTACTCTAAGATAACTTCAACAAGAAGTAGCATGGCTGACACTCTCTAGGAGTGTTTACTACAAACCCTGAAGGAATGACCAGCAAAGGACTGTGGGTAATCCCAACCTTTATGCTGCCAGTCATCACAGGAGGCAGATAGGGGATTTGCATAACGAATGTATGCAAATTCCTCAGCAGCAAGCTGCAGAACTGACAAAAGGTCTCTCTTAAAGAGACCTGCAGAATGCAGACGTGAACAGTGGTCAAAACGCTACCTGTCTGCACAGGCAGCTGAGCAGATTCTCACAGTTACATGATGAGATAAACATGTGTATGTACAGTACAAAAAATCAATGGGAATACAATAAGCATAACTGATAACCAGATTACACTTATAAAAGTTTTCCTGGCAGAATACAACTTCTGAGGGCAGGGAGAGATAAAATACATTAACTACTGGTCTTTTTCTAATTCTGGGACACTTAATAGGCTGCCACTGATTAGAAACAGTAAAACATTCAACCTACTTTGTAAATATTTGAAAATAAAATAAAACACTGGGATACTTAAAAAAAAGTCATTTTTAGGAGTAGGAGGATAAATATAATTGTTCATCTCATCAGTTTATTTTCACCTCGGGTTCACTTTAAATGATTCAGAAATGTCAAATAAATCACCTGTAAAATATCTGGTCAGGTGACCAATTTCTGAGCCACAGACTGTCTGTGCTATATACTACATTATTCTCAGAGAGATTCAGTCTGTGCCCCACCACTTGCCATCTGAATAGTGGGAGTGAAATTGCTGTAGCGGCTACACCCACAGAATGAATACTTACCCCCTAAACTTACTGCTTCTAGTCATGTGATCAAAATTTGAGATGTAGTAAAAACTTAAGTAAGTAAAAAGTAATATCTGATCACTGATTACTAAGTTGTTACATGATATTTTTAGATATGTACCTGGAGATTTTATACTAGACTGTTTTAAATTAGAAGCATAGTGGAAAAAAAACAAAAACAAATAAGGTCAGCACCTCCAAAAATACATTAGAGCTCGTAAACTATAAACATAGCTCTTTATTGTTTAAAGAAAACCAGAGAGGAAGCACCCTCATGTATTTTATTACATTTATCAATGGGAACATGACTGTAAACACCTACCCTGCTTTTAGTTTTATTCTTCTCAGTCTAATCTATCTGTTATCAACTGTGATAAGAATCCACCGACTAATTCAGTCTAGGTTTGACCTGGAATCATTATAGCTGAGTCACTCTTCTGTGGAGTCTTTTCAAGCCCAAGCCTGCCCCCTCCTGGCTCAAATTTCCTACTCAGAGCTTGTCACGGACGGTTGCGGAGCCGCAGGCGCGTCCTGGAACCGCCCGTGAAGAAAAAGCAATCGCACTCGATTCCCTGCATCGATTGCGCTTCAAATCGGTACAATCTGGGTTGAGTGTGTAGGGACAGCTGAAGTCCTTTTCTTAGCAAAGAGAGCACCATCCTAAAGGCTGGATGGCTCTTTTGATATGCTAATGAGCCTGAGCCTAATCTGCCCCAGAGAGTCCCTGGCTTCAAGCTGTGCTGATGGCCCATCCATCAGGTATAAGGTGACAAGCACCATGGCAGAAGCAATCTAGTTGGGCTAAAAGCCAGACCCACTGGCTCATTCACAGCAGGGGAGGCGACACCTCGCTGGCTGCTCCAAACTTCAAAGAGCCTTTGCCTGGGAATAACCTGAGTCTCATAGCAAATCCATAACTTCCCAGATCTGTCATATTTCTGGGGTTCCTGAGATGGCAGCTTCGCCAAACGTGGGGGAAGTGTAGCATGAGCCCCGGTGCTGGTTCTGAGGAAGTTTCAGAACATTCTGAGGTAAGGACTGCCAGTTAGGCAGTTTGAAAGTGCCTGATGATACCACAGGGGTCCCACCCCTCATGTCTGGTATCAGGGCGCTGGGTAAATCGAGACAGACCTGAAAATGTTAATAAATCTGCCCTGACCTGTACGGTTCTGTGAGATAGAGCCCATATATGGGTAGATATGATTTCTAGCCCCCAGTACAAGGGGAGGGCTCATCTCATCTTCTAAGGGGGTGTATGGCTCCCCGCCCTCACTCCCTCCTACTGAAGCAGGGGCATAAGAATGGCAGAGGACCCAAACTCAGTGTCCTCCAGACTGAAACATCTTGCACTCATCAGATGCCAGCTTGAGGATATGCTGGCATCCACCTGGTCTGAACTCTGAAACTCAAATTGAAACCCAGAACTCTGTTTTCCCACAAAAAGGACATCTTTCCAGGAACTAAGTATTTTTCTCCCTTCTTTTATTTTTTATACTGGCTATTACTGTTTTAATAATTGTTGATTTTAATAATTGTCTGTATATATTAATTATTTATATTGCGTGAATAAACGACTTTCTCCAAGTCATTCACTGTCTGCTACCCTGCTTATCAGCACACACAGAACTGATCCCGGGTCTCTGAAGATACGCTACTGTTTGTTTGTTGTTGGCTAGACAGAATATCGTGTGTTTAACCGTTTTATTCGCAGGATTAGTCAGTTAATGGGCTCCACGGTCCCATGGTAACCGCGGTGGTGGCAGTACCCTGAACCAGTGGGTGAAGTTGTAATCACCCGTGTCTCACAGGCTCCCTTCTGAGTTGTCTGCGGCTAATTCTTAACGGTTCCTGCGCATTGACTGCGACCAGAGTTCGCACGATCTGTGCGCTGGCACCGTTTAGAAGGCTAAGTGCGGTCAGCCACTAGGGCTCCTGTGACAGAGCTGTTGACATTGGAGGGGCTGCTGCTGCTGCCGAGAAAGAAGCTCTGAAACAGACCAGTGTATCTGTGTGCAGTGTGCAGACAGTCATTATTTACTGTATGCAGTTTCATTTCTATGAGAGATACTTCCTACAGGCAGCCACACAGCATACCAGAATAATAGTTGAAAGCAGACAGATGAAAGGCTGCAGCAGCCCTGCTTGTCTATAGTCTCATAGAGGCTAGACAGCACATCCAGAACAACTTATAACCTGGCGGCCATATTGGATATTTCCTGGAGCAATAATGGATAAAAAAACCCTCAAAAAGGCACACCAGAGTGGCGAAATTATCAGGTAGAGCATTTATTCTTTACAAGCTATCAACTGATATGTTTATTTTGTGTGAATCGTTCATCTCTGGTTCCCTTTAAAGAGAGTCTGAAGCGAGAATAAATCTCGCTTCAGACCTCATAGAAATCGCACCGCTAAACGGGGGTCCCTTCACCCCCAAATCCCCTTGGTGCAGCGGGGGAGCGCTTCCTGGTTGGGGTAGGGCTAACCGCCGCAGCCCTGCCCCACACGCGTCTGTCAGCGCGTATCTCCGCCTCTCCCCCGCCCCTCTCAGTCTTCCTTCACTGAGAGGGGCGGGGGAGAGGCGGCGATGCGCCGCTGATAGACGCGACTGGAGGCAGGGCTGCAGCCGTTAGCCCTGCCTCCAGGAGCGACCAAGTCTGCGACCAAATGTTGCAGGGGGGGGGGTGGTTGGGGGTGAAGGGACCCCCGTTTAGCGGCGCGATGGCGGCGGTTTAGCAGGGGCACACATGCCCCTGCTAACTATGAGCTCTGAAGCGAGATTTATTCTCGCTTCAGAGTCTCTTTAAGTTCCATTAAAAAAGCGACGGACAGTGCGGGGCTGTTATCCAGCGACAGCCCGCTGTTTCAGGTCTTGCAGCCTTTCCTCAGGGTGGACAGCCCCACAACACCCCCTCCCCCCCCCCCCCCCCCCCACAAAAAAAAAAATTAATTAAAGCGGATCCGAGATGAAAAACTAACTATAACAAGTAACTTGTCTATATATCTTATCTAAAGTTTAGATAGTTTACACAGAAAATCTAGCTGCAAACAGCTTTAATAGAAAATGATTATTTCTTCCTGTGATACAATGACAGCAGCCATGTTGTTTGTAAACATTACACAGAGGCAGGCTTATCTGTATCTTTAAGCCTGTGAAAAAAACCTAATCCGCCCTCCTCCCCTCTGCCTCTGAAATCAATGGCTAGTAACACCTCCTCCTCCTCCTGCCTAGACTGAGCTCCTATGAGCCCTTGCTACTGCCAAGACTCTCTGCAAACCTGTGGGCATGGTTTTAGTTTATAAGGAATTAGAGTATTAAAACAAAAACAAAAAAGTATATGCCCTATAAACAATAGGAAAGGAACACAATTATGCAATAAGTAAAAGTTCACCTCGGATCCACTTTTAGGCCTCTTGCACACTGCAAGCGATTCAGATTCCGCTTTTTAATCGGTTTTTACTTCCGATTCAGATTCAGATTTGCAGTTTGCTCCCTGCACACTGCAAATCGGAATCTGAATCGGATGTAAAAACTGATTAAAAAGCGGAATCGGAATCGCTTGCAAGAAGCCTAAGTGTGTGTGGGTACTTTTCCGTTAGCCGGGCGCATCCACTAGGTGGCGTTAATTACTATTCCCCCTCCAGGCCGCCATGGATAGTAGGGAAAGATGTAATTCTGGTGGAGTTTTATCACCACCTAGTAGATGCGCCCGGCTAACGTACGTGTGCGTGTGCGTGTGTGCGTGCGGTCGGTCTCATTGGAATAAACTCAGGAGAAAAGTTAATAGGTTATGGTCCTTATTCAATTCATGTTTTCTTCTATGAGATACTTTTTTTTAAATAACTTTTCAACACTCTGCAATTGCAGAAGTACCCAAAGTAGTTGAAAAGTACTGTCAAAAATATTGTGAGTATTTTCTTGCTTGTTTATGCAGATTTATTTGCAAATATATGCAGTTTGAAAACGGACCAATCCATTTAAACGGTTTAAATGGATTGCTCCATTTTCAAACTTCATATATTTGCATACAAATTTGCATAAACTCGGATATATTTGCATCTCATTCATCATCCATTTCTGGTGGCATAAAAGGCATTTTATAAAATGTGAAAATATCACCTAGAAGAAAACATGAGAAAAAGTGAATTAAGTATATATTTACTAGATGAAAGCCCGCCCATGTAAAAACTGCCTCTCTTCTTGCAAAGGGCGTGCTTACACCGCCGCGCGTGCCCGCACGCGCGTATCCGCCCCCCCATGCCCGCACGCACACGTCCGCTCCCTGCACCCGATCTCTGCTGACCCAAGTTTGCCCGCATGCCGCACATGCGCAGTACGCCAAACGCACGGACACAGGGACAGAGGATGCAGGGACACAGCCATTTTACTATATAGGATTGGGCCTTACCCAATTCACTTTTCCACATTATAAAATGCCCTTTAAGCCACCAACAAGAAAGAAAAAAAATTAGAATAATTTTGGCAGTACTTTTTCAGCTACTTTTTGGTACTTTTTCATTTGCAGAGCGCTGAAAAGTTATTTTTAAACAGAACACGAAAAAATATCTCTTAGGCGAAAACTCGGGAGAAAAAGTGAATTGAATTGGATCTATTTTTTGTAAAGCTTTTTGTGGGTTTTGAAGTTGTATATCACGCAAATCATGTTTTAAAAGGTAAAGAAAAAAGAAAGAATCGAGAGCACCGATCAGGATCCGGTCCGTTTGCATCAGGCATGCATCAGGCTGCCATCAGGATCCGTGGGCAAAAAATAGCGAAATTAAATAAAAAAATGTTGGGGTCAGCAGAAGGTGCACCTGGTGCACCTGTAGAATCAGGTTCCTCCGCTGTAGGCCTCACCTCCACCTCCCGACATACTGCCAAACAGCTCCAGCACGTCTGTCACTGCTGCTCCACTCCAGACATGCTTGGCCCATGTGTCCCCATCCGAAATGGCCGCTTGGATACGCATAGGAAGTGGGGTAGAACGTCAGGTTTTTGTAGGCAGTGTGTTCTGTGCCTTCCGTTTCCCATTGGTTTCTGTGTTCCGGATGGTGCTGTCAGGCTCCGGTCAGGATGCGTGGGCCGGAGATCCGGACCCAAAAAATAGCGCATGTTGGAAAAGAGTCCGGAGTCCGGATCCGATCCGGCTCCGGTACGTATGGAACGGACGCGTGTGAACGTCCGCATAGACATTACATTGCTATGCGGAACGTACGTTCCGTTTGTACAGTATGCGTTCCAGATCCGATCCGGAAAATCCTGATAGCGAACGCTAATGTGAACCGGGCCTAACTGTCGGGTATAAAATCAAAAATCAATTCTTTATTTTTATCTGGTAAACAAGTATTAAGCATGTTAATCAGGCAATCCAAAAGTTAAAATCAATATTACTTTTCTTGTTTATAAATGATCATTCCCCAGTTTACCTGACTCTTATTTGGTACGTTGCCGCACAAAGGAAGTTGCAGGACATGCTGGGTTGGTTGTCTTTTTTTGCTTCTTTATTTCCCCTCAGACTTAACTAATGTACAGAAGCAAAAAAGGACAACCCAGGATGCACTGCAACTTCCTTTGTGCGGCAGCGTACCAAATAAGAGTCAGGTAAAGTGAGGGATGATCATTTATAAACAAGAAAACTAATAAAGATTTTAACTTTTGGATTGCCTGATTAGCATCCTTATTACTTGTTTAACAGATAAAAATAAAGAATTGATTTTTGAGTTTATGCCCGACAGTTACATTTTAAAAAGCGCGCATATCAAATTATATTGCCAAAAATTTTACCTTTTCCAATTTTAAGCTTAGTCATGTTTAGACATTTGTTTTAAAGTATAGAACAGCCCTTTACAAACGTTTCATCCTAAAAATAAAACACGGCAATAAGATGTTGGGCATAATTGATTAATATAATTGATAATCTCTTCTATTCCAGGCCAGTAAAGAAGATGTTATACTGAATGAAAGCAGCACTCAGTCTCTCCCTACATTGCCTTCTCTCCCAGATGAGGCCACGCCTCATGAGGAACAAGACCAGGTGACGTCTGACCTCAGCACCGAGACTAAAGACGCCAACAACAATAACGATCAGCAGTGCACTACAGGTAATGCAGTGGGCAGGGCCAAATGTGTATCTCAGGATCCCATAGGTGGAATAAACCTTAGGCCACTCCCAGCACCATATCTTGTATATTGGTGTACACCATTGTCTGTATTATTATGTACCCTATGTTCGTTTCTTACTTTGTACAGCGCCATGGAATATGTTGGCGCTTTATAAATCAATAATAATACTGTAATAATAATTTGCTGAATGATCCCATAATTAAATCGATTCGATTTTCGGGTTGATCCTGTCAATCTGATTGGATTGGTTAGGAGATTTTGGTCCATAAGTGAGTGGTCCCAAACAATTATTTCCGATCGTTCATATAAAGAATCGTTCGTAAACTATTTTTATGCAAATTGTATTGTTAGTGGCCACCTTTACTGAAATTAGTTCTACCTGCCCCTAATTGATAATCCTACAGTAACCCTGATCTGGACCTCACACTTAAGGTGGTCACACACCATACAATGTTTTAAATATCTGTTCAATTCAAGAATAGCAATCCATTTTTCTGACTGATTGTAACAATTCAACAATCTGACCAATGTACCACACACCAATGTTCAATTTTTCCCCAATCATGAATAATGTAGTTGAAAACTCAGAAAAAAAAATTGATTGGAACGGTACACCAAGTAATTGACAATCCATCACACACCATACAATTCTTGATAAAGTTGGTCTGAAATTTCCAACATGTCCAGTCTCCAAAAATCGAAAAAAATGATGATCAAAAACAAAGAAAAGCTCTCGATCTTTTGGGACAGCTGATCAAAATTATGGAATTTGCAAAAAATTGAATTTTTTCAGGCCTCTTTCCCACCAGGACGTTGTGTTTTAGGGGACGTTATAGGTCGCATAACGTGCCCCTAACGCAATGCCTGGTGGTGTTGGAGGAGGACGCTACCTAGAGCTGCGTTATGCAGCTCTTGGTGCACCTTTTTTGTTCTATGCGATGCGGAGGCCACGTGATCGGAACACTCCGCATCACATGGTCCCGCTCAAGGAAGTAAACACTGCAGTGCAGTGAATATTAAGTAGCCATGTGGCTGGCTACAATAGCGGACTCTCACCGCCTCCTCTCCGGCCCCCCCCCCCCAAAAAAAAAACAACATAACTGAGCATGTGCAAACAGTCTAACGCGGCTAAAACCGCGTAGAACGCATAGCATGCTGCACTTTATTTGAACGTGCAGCGTTACAATGTAACGCAACGTGGGCACTGTGAACAGCCCATTGATTTTTCATTACTGTGAGTTGGGCTGAGTTACAGGCTGCTCTAACGTGCGCCTGTAACGTCCCACTGTAAAAGCAGCCTAATTGTATGTAGAGTTGGGCCGAACCTCCGATTTTAGGTTCGCGAACCGGGTTCGCGAACTTTCGCGGAAGGTTCGGTTCGCGTTAAAGTTCGTGAACCGCAATAGACTTCAATGGGGATGCGAACTTTGGAAAAAAAAAAATTATGCTGGCCACAAAAGTGATGGAAAAGATGTTTCAAGGGGTCTAACACCTGGAGGGGGGCATGGCGGAGAGGGATACACGCCAAAAGTCCCCGGGAAAAATCTGGATTTGACGCAAAGCAGCGTTTTAAGGGCAGAAATCATATTGAATGCTAAATGACAGGCCTAAAGTGCTTTAAAACATCTTGCATGTGTATCCATCAATCAGGTAGTGTAATTAAGGTACTGCTTCACACTGACACACCAAACTGTTCACTGAACAGAACAGGTATACAGTGGCGGGTTCACTGAACAGAACAGGTATGCAGTGGCGGGTTCACTGAACAGAACAGGTATACAGTGGCGGGTTCACTGAACAGAACAGGTATGCAGTGGCGGGTTCACTGAACAGAACAGGTATACAGTGGCGGGTTCACTGAACAGAACAGGTATGCAGTGGCGGGTTCACTGAACAGAACAGGTATACAGTGGCGGGTTCACTGAACAGAACAGGTATGCAGTGGCGGGTTCACTGAACAGAACAGGTATACAGTGGCGGGTTCACTGAACAGAACAGGTATGCAGTGGTGGGTTCACAGTACAGGTATGCAGTGGTGGGTTCACAGAACAGGTATGCAGTGGTGGGTTCACAGTACAGGTATGCAGTGGTCGGTTCACTGAACAGGTATGCAGTGGTGGGTTCACAGAACAGGTATGCAGTGGTGGGTTCACAGAACAGGTATGCAGTGGTGGGTTCACAGTACAGGTATGCAGTGGTGGGTTCGCAGAACAGGTATGCAGCCAGGGACAAGCTAAGCCTAACTAATCTTTCCCTATGAGAGAGAGTGTGCAGCAGCTCGCCCTACTCTCACTAATGCAGGCACACGAGTGACCGCAATGGTCACCGCTGCCTGCCTTTTAGTAGGGGGGGAGTGGCTCCAGGGGCTAGTGTAGCCTAATTGGCTACACTGGGCCTGCTGACTGTGATGTAGAGGGTCAAAGTTGACCCTCATGGTGCATTATGGGGCGAACCGAATTTCCGAAAAAGGACGCGAACGCGGACCACGGAAGTTCGCATGGAACCGTTCGCAGGCGAACCGTTCGGCCCAACTCTAATTGTATGATGTGTGGCCACCTTAACCAAAGCTCTCAGCATTTCCTCTAACCTTCCCTGGATGCCCTCAGCCCCAAAACTAACAACAGTTATCCCGATTGCTTTGTATGGACAGAAGCGACCATAATGTCTTCCCATTGGGTGTGTGCCTTAGTATTCTGGTTTGCTATTTTTTTCATGTTTATACGAGAGAAGATCTCCAGGAGATGGACCAGAAGTTACAAGAAGAACAAAAGCAGGATGAGGAGGAAACATCGGAACTCCAAAGCCAGGTACAGAGATTAGAGTAACTCTGTGTGGGGACTTATAGTCTTCTTTGTGGAAAAGGCAGAAATGGCCACACAACAAGAATGGGGAAACCGCCTATACAAAACACAGAGAATGAGAGGAGGGGCTAGACAGGGAGAGCTCCTCCCCTTGGACTGTGACACCAATATGACTACATGGATTGACTGTCTATGGCCCTCCAGCAAAGCTTTGATGGGCCCCTTAAAGAGGAACTGCAGCCTAAACAAACATGCTGTCATTAAGTTACATTAGTTATGTTAATTAAAATAGATAGGTAATATAATATCTTACCCACGCTGTTTTAAAAGAACAGGCAAATGTTTGATTTCTTGAGGGCGGCCATCTTTTTGGTTAAAAGGAGGTGACAGAGAGCATGAGACACAGTTCCAATTGTCCTGTGTGCTGATCACCTCTCCCAGTTGCTAGGCGACGTGAATAACAACATAGGAAATCCCATCATGCCTTGCATCAGCATCAGGTAAAAAAAGCCCGGGCAGTTTTCTTTGATGGGTGGAGCTTAGCTAAAAATGCAGCTAAAAATGATGCTTTGGTAAGCAAAACAACGTTCTGATGCTGTGAAACTGTTAAAGAAACACCACGCCTTTTCAGTTTTGCTGAGTAGATTTTTATTCCGGGGGTTCACTTTAATGTTCACAGCCTTTCCTTTGCTTCTATTTGGCGACGCTCACAGCCTGCTGGCCCATCTTGTAAAGCTGATAAAACACCTAATCTGGAGTATTAGAGAAAGGGAAGGTTAGTAGTTGAGGCCTCCCCACACCTCTGGTCCCCCCTGCTACTCGCCCCTAGTTACGCCCTGCATCTACGGCGAGGTGTGGCCTAAAGAAACCAACCCATCAAACTTTTCATAAAACAAATTCATGTAGGCTATGAGAAACAGCCCTGAAAGAGCAGGATCATCCACAAGGCAACCTTGGTAAGTGCCTGTGGCCTGGTGGCTGTCAGGGGGTCAATTGCTACTTTCTCTGATCCACTCCCGTCTCAGATTATCAAAAGGATCATGGGGGGGGGGTGCGTAACTAGATCCCACCGGGCCCCCCTGCAAAAATTCTGTGTGTGCACCCGCCCCGCTCTGGGTCGTTTTGGGGGGCTAGAGGGGACGCAGCATGAAGGGAAAGCTATGGCCACACTCGGAGGGGAGCGGGGATGGTCCCCCCCTCCCTCACCTTGGGCTTTCCCCTCTGCGCTCCCCTCCAGCTTTAATAAGTGTCCGTGAGCAGCTGCGGCAGATACATACCTTCTGTGCGCTCCAGCGTGGAAGTCGCGTCAGAGACTAGAGAGAGGAGCGTCTACGCTGGAGCACACGGAAGGTATGTATCTGCCACCGCTGCTCATAGACACTTATTGAAGCTGGAGGGGAGCGCAGAAGGGAAAGCCCGAACTGCAGCATAGCTTTCCCCTCCAGCCCCCCAAAACAGCCTTGAGCGCCCCCCCCCCCCCTCCGCGGGGGCAGGGGATGCAGGGCCTATTGTTACACCAGTGGGTGGGGGGATCTATCTTACTCCATCTCTGGGGACAGGTACCTGACATCTATCCAAACTTTTTTTCAGGTAGGATACACAATCCCAATACATAGCTATGTGGCCGCGTACGAGATTAATCGGCGCCGGGAGACTTGGGCGCAGGATACAGCCGGTATATGGCTGATCCTGCTGCTGCACAAGTCCCGGGCGTGTTAATTACTATTCCCCCTCCAGGTCGCCATGGATGGTGGGGAAAGATGTAATACGGCTTCCAGCTATTGCTGGAGGCCGAATTATTGTGTTTTAAATAACTTCAGCTCGGTCTTCTGACAGCACTGAAGTTACTAACTGTGCGCTGCTATAGCTGTAATTCCTATTACGGCCTATGCTGGCTATGTCTCCTGCGCTGGATTCATAGTGTTCGATGTGGCCAGCTCTACTCATGACATCATTGATGCTAAAGACCCATTGTTATATGTTTAGTTACATTTATGTATTTGATGAAAAAAAAAAAATGTCCTGCTACCACTGTGCTACATAACATATTTGTCAGTAGATATGAAAGCTTTAATAAAGTTTTGTTCAAATCTAAACCTTGAACATCCTCTCTGTTCCAGGACAGTAAAGAAATTGATACACTGAACCAGAAGAGCTCACAATCTATCTCCATACCACAGTGTCCGTTACAAGATGTGGCACCCCTGGTGGAGCAAGACGAGGTGATCTGTGACCTCAGTGCTGAAAGGATACATGATGATCAGCTTCAGGATACAGGTAATGCATGGCGGGTATATTACACACGCCATGAGCAGACACAGCAAGTAGCACGCCACTGTTCACTTGGCCACCAGTGCTTATTTATACATTGATGAAATGGCAGATCTGTGCCAGATGGAGTAAATCGGGGGGTGTCAGGTAGTGTGTGAGGACAGGGTGTTTAGTTTGGGTGCTGGAATTTAGCTACATAACTATCAGATAGAGTGGATGCTGATAGTGGCGTAGCAATAGGAGATGTAGACAGTGGCGTAGGTAAGGAGATATGGGTCCTGGTGCAAGTTTTACAATGGGGCCCCAAGCACTCTATACATAACAATTGCTACTGCGCACCAAAACCTGCCAATGGCAACTACAGTGTTAGAGGAGCAGGAAGGGGATGGGGAGCAGGTTGTTAATGTTTCCCACTATTCAAAGTATCTATAGAAGTGATTATTATGAACACAGGACCAATAGAAAGCTAACACTGTAGTTGAGGGAGGGCCCTTCGGGGGCCCCTCTGGCCCAAGGGCCCCGATGCGGTCGCTACCTCTGCATCCTCTATTGCTACGCCCCTGGATGTAGAGGTTATGATCACACAAGGGCCCCAGGGCTGGAAAACGTATAAATCTGGCCTTGTTAGTTGCCAGGAAGAGGTTAGTGGTAATTAATTACGGTTAGGTAATTAAGAAGGAGTTCACAGTTAGGAGGGAATTAAAGGCTTAAGTGTCAGAAAGAGATCAAAATTAAGGAAGGCAGTTAGGTGTTAATGTTATGGGGGACGGGGTTTAAGGTTTGCTGTTGTGAAAAGGTTTATATTAGGGGAGGTTAGCATTAGGTGTCATGAAAGACTTTACATTACCTAATTTATCCTTTCTGGATGACTATAGTCGTCCAGATAGGAGCCGTGCTAGTCTATATGGACAGGTATAAGAGTCCAGTTTTGCTGAGGCGGGTGCTCCCGACGTGAACAAGTGGGAGCATAGCGGCAACTGGTGAAGGGAAACATGTGTTCCCTGAGCAAACCAAAGGGCCTGGAATGAATGGACATGACCCTCATCGGGGCCATGTTCATTCCTAATAACGAAAGTAAAAATTAATGTAAAAAAAAAGATTGAACACTTCCTATTACTAAAATGAATCCCTTCTAAAGCCCCCCCTCCCCCTTTTTCTAATGTAGGAAAAAGAATGTTTAAAAAAAATTGCATAAATAGTTGCCTTAAAGGGAAGGTTCAGGGAGGGTAGATAAAAAATAAAAATCAAATTCCACTTACCTGGGGCTTCCTCCAGCCCGTGGCAGGCAGGAGGTGCCCTCGCCGCCGCTCCGCAGGCTCCCGGTGGTCTCCGGTGGCCGACCCAACCTGGCCAGGCCGGCTGCCAGGTCGGGCTCTTCTGCGCTCTAAGGCCCGGAACTTCTGCGTCCCACGCCGGCGCTCTGACGTCATCGGACGTCCTCCGGGCTCTACTGCGCAGGCGCAGAACTACTGCGCATGCGCAGTAGAGCCCGGAGGACGTCCGATGACGTCAGAGCGCCGGCGTGGGACGCAGAAGTTCCGGGCCTTGGAGCGCAGAAGAGCCCGACCTGGCAGCCGGCCTGGCCGGGTCGGGTCGGCCACCGGAGACCACCGGGAGCCTGCGGAGCGGCGGCGAGGGCACCTCCAGCCTGCCACGGGCTGGAGGAAGCCCCAGGTAAGTGGAATTTGATTTTTATTTTTTACCCACCCTCCCTGAACCTTTCCTTTAAGGACTCAGCTTTTTTTATATGTATGTCATAAGGTATATACCTGATATTTTTGCAAAAAAGGGCTTGTAATTATTGACAGGGATACAAAAAAAAAAAAAAACACAATAGAAAAAAAATACACCTTCATTTACAAATAATATATTGTCGCCATACTTTGTACTAGGAACATAATTTAAATGTTGTGATAGCCGAAACAAAAGAACAAATAAAATATCCTAAATGTTTTATTTACAGTAGCATTGCTTATTTTAAAATTATAGGGGATGGAATTGGAGAAATAGTGTATTTTTTTAATTGTTTCCTTTTTTTCCCCTATAAAATACATAGAAAATAAAGTAATTACTGAAAAAACAAGATATAGATTATTCAGGTGTGAGAAGCAGTAATAAAGTTATCACCAAATGAGTGGGAGGAGGACAGGTGAAAATGGCTCTTGGCAGTAAGATTAAAATGGCCTGTGGGCTGAAGTGGTTAGGATTATGTGTCATAAAGGGATTTAAGGGAGGAGGTTGGGGTTAGGTGTCAAGAAGCAGTCACTGTAAAGTTACTGTAAAGGCAGAAGGTTAGGGTTGGGTGTTGGGAAGGGGGTTAGGTGTCAGAAAGCAGTTACTGTATTGGCAGGAGGTTGGGATTATGTGTCAGGAAGCAGATAGACAGGAGCATGTAAAGGCAGGAGGTTAGGGTTGGGTGTTGGGAAGGGGGTTAGGGTTAGGTGTCAAGAAGCAGTGAACGTTAAGGCAGGGGGTTAGGTGTTGGGAAGGGGTAAATGTTAAGGCTGGGGCTAGGTGTCAGTAAGGGGTCCTGTTATGTGGATACATTAGGGGTAGCTAAACCTGCTGCCCAGAACTGAAGTATGGTCCCACAGCTGAAGCATGGCACCAGTGCCAAAGTGAACAATGCCAAAATGGATAGACACTTTAAATAATGACTACAAATATTACATAGAAATGTCAGCGAATTAATAACAGCTGTATTGGCTGGAACTGAGCGTACATTTTCCGCTGTGTGTATTTATAATGAGAAGCCTCCTGCTGCTGGTGGGTGTGTTTGTTTTGCATGGCAGAAGATCTGCAGGAGGCGGTCCGGAAGCTGCAGGAGGATAAGAAACAGAATATGGATGAAATAGAAGAACTGAAGAGCCAGATGGAGAGACTGAAGAAGGAGGTAAATCTGTGATTGTGAAAAAGTATCAGGTATTGCCAGTGTCGGACTGGGAGGTAGGAAAGCTGAAGAAATCAACCTGCTGACCAAGCAGCAGTGACCCTGTGTTGCTGCTCACAGAGAAGACTTGCTGCAGGTTTCTATTGGGAGTGATCACATAGGGTTTCTGCTGCTTGGCCAACAGGTGGATTTCCACATCTTTTCCAGCTCCCAGTCCGACACTGGGTATCGCTTCCTCCTCACTCCTCCCTCCGTTCTTCTCCAGCAAGTGCTGAGGTAGCAGCCGGGCCAGAGTTCTGGAAAACGCCACACAGGCCCTGGCCCAGACTGACAACTCATGGGGCCCCCGGGCAATAAGAGATTATGGGGCCCCGTACCAGTGTTGCCGACCTTTCACATTATTTTTTACTGACAAAGATATCAAAATTTACAGACAAAGGATATTTTTTACTGAGAAAAACTCAGTGACTGAGTAGACCAGACTAGTGGCATGCAGTGCTCCCTCCCGCACCTGGAACAAGGAAGAGGTGAGCCCCCGCCCACTGCCAGCCACCCACAATACTAAATTCTGGAGGGGGGAGCGAGGTAAGGGGAGCCCCAAGGTGAGGGGGGGGGGGGGGAGATGTCCCCCCTTCCCCGCCGCTGTGCCTGCTTCTCCCCCTTCACTGCCCTGCCACCCTCCTGCTCACAGCACAAATCGGTTGGCAACACAGGGCGGGCCCTACTGACTACAGGCCCTCGGTCCATGCCCAAGTGCCCAAATGGTCAGTCCGCCCCTGCCCAGGCCTTGAGCAACTGCTATCCAATGGGGTAACTGGACATGTCAGAGGGACTGTCAAAGTTTGATTTGTACAGGTGTCAAAAATGAGCAACAATGGCTCCTGTTGTGTACTTAGTTGTGCAGCATAGCGGAACGAGCTGTACTTCAGAGTACTGTTGCCATGGTTACAAAGACTTTTTATCACACTTCAATTTTCTAACGAAGCGGTGGGTCTAAGCTACCATGGAAACCCACAGGTTTATCTCACTACCCTGGAAAACTCCTCCCACCACAGCGGGTTTTCCATGTTATGAGTGCGAATTCTCCAGGATGACACCCGCATCTGCTATCAAACATGCATACCTCCCGATTTTCTGAGATAGGAATGAGGCACGTTTAAAACACATAAATTTTTTTGAGTATTTGGCATTTGTCATGATTTTTTTTCACGTAACATTTTTATTGAGTATTTGTCATGATTGTTTATGATTTTTAACTTAAGGTTGAAGAGGTACGTCTGCAAAAACAAATACTTTCAGTACAACTCCAAAAGAACCAGAAAAAGTGCCTGAAACTGAACAGAGGTAAGCGCCCCAGCCCCCCAACAATAAGATCCAAGGGGAACCCCACCAATTTATTTTATTTTTAATAAGATGGGGAGGAGTCATGATTACTCTGGGGATGTTTGACAAAAGTTTTATGAATTGACCTTTTTGTCCTGTAGAGAGAACAAGCTTAGCTTTATTTGTGTTGCAGTATTTGTATACAATACAATAATGCTACAAGTGAGTATGTATCCAGGAACGCTCCTGAATCGTGCTGCTGGACATATATTCACATGTAGCAAGTCAGTAACCTTATTGTCACGCATGTCAGTGGTAAGCGCATAGCAATTTTACCTGTACTAATGGCGCGGAAGCACCACTCATTAGACCTCTTTCACAGTGCGACGTTAAAGTCGCAAGTTCTAAAATGATTCAAAGCAGACTAACGCACAGCAATACTAAGTCTGTGCGACATTCACAGTGCACACATTGCGTTTGTGCGTAACGTGTAGCATTATTAGAAAGTGCTGCATGCAGTGCGTTATACACATTATTTGCTCCATTAGACTGTTTGCACATGCTCAGTAATGACTTAGAAGCATACTTTACATTGCCTGTATGCTCTACTGTATGTGACGATAACGAGGCATTAAGTTGCGTTGTGAGTTTTTTGGGACGTTGCTTTGTTAGTTTGCGTTGTGACTTTAATGTCGCATTAAAACGCAATGTCCCAGTGTGAAAGTAGCCTTAACCACTTTACCCCCGCCCGTACGGATTTCTCCGTCCCTTTTTCCATCCTTTAACCCCCAGGGACGGAGAAATCCGTACTTTCCACGTTCCCGACGCTGTCCGCGCTCCCGCTCGTAAACACGCCGCCCGCCGCTAGTAAACACGCCGCCGCCCGCTCGCCCGGAGATCAATGAACGGGAAAATCCATTCCCGTTCGTTGATCTAAGCCCCGCAATGATCCGCTGCTCTCCGATGGGCAGCGCGATCATTGTGAAAAAAAACTCACGTGTCCAGCCTCCTTATACTTCCTCCAAGCTTCCGGAAGGAAGCTTGGAGGTCGCATGAAAACAAAAAGCTACTGTGGCCATCTTGTGGGCAAATAGTAAACTACACCCTACACATTTTTCACATACAAATAAATGACTTTTACACAAAAAATTAACTCATTACCTCCCACACTCCCCATTTTTTTTTTTTTTGTAATAAAAAAAAAAATTAAAAAATTTACAATTAAAAAAAAATAAAAAAAATACATAAATAGTTACCTTAGGGCCTGAACTTTTTAAATATTAAATATTTAAATATGTCAAGAGGGTATAACACTGTTACTTTATAAACTATGGGCTTGTAATTAGGGATGGACGCAAAACTGAAAAAAATGCGCCTTTATTTCGAAATAAAATATTGGCGCCAAACATTGTGATAGGGACATAATTTAAATGGTTTTATAACCGGGACAAAAGGGCAAATAAATTTCATGGGTTTTAATTACAGTAGCATGCATTATTTAAAAACTATAATGGCCGAAAACTGAAAAATAATTATTTTTTTCCCCACATTTTTCCTATTTTCCCATTAAAACACATTTAGAAAAAAATAATTCTTGGCATAATGTCCCACCTAAAGAAAGCCTAATTGGTGGCGGAAAAAACAAGATATAGTTCATTTCATTGCGATAAGTAATAATAAAGTTATAGACGAATGAATGGAAGGAGCGCTGAAAGGTGAAAATTGCTCTGGTGCTCAGGGGGTAAAACCCCTCAGTGGTGAAGTGGTTAAAGGACACCAGAGCCAAAAAACTCTAGTAAAAAGTGAAGGTGCAGTGGGTAGGGGGTGTAAGCAAATACTTATCGCACCTCCAGTTCCCCTCTAACACTTGCCGTTCTCCTACACTTAGTCCCGTTATCCTCAGTGACTCCAAACCCGGACATGCGCAGTGCATGCGCAGTATGTCCGTTCTGCTCCCCTGTGGAGAGTGATGTCACAGGACAGGAGAGCGCTCGCTCCACCGCATCTCCGCTCAGCATGTGATGCTCACTGCACTGCAGTGGAGCGTGCACACCGGGAAGCAGGGGCAAGGAGAGCGAGCGTGTGCCCTCCTGTCCTGTGACATCACTGCATGGTCACAGGGGAACAGAATGGACATACTGCGCAGTTTGGAGTCGCCAAGAATAATGGGTCTGATTGTAGGGGAATAGCGAGTGAAGTAGGAGAAATGGAGGTATCGTAAGTATTTGCTTATAGCCCCCCCACCAACTACACCTTAACTTTTTACCAGAGTATTTTGGCTTTGGTATTCTTTAACTTAATAGCGTGGCGAGCATTGCCAGGGTGACACAGGCATTGCTATGGCAATGCGCTTTACGTCACAAGTTACCATAGCAATACCCACATTACTCCAGTAACATACTTGGTACTAATAGGTAACAGGCAGGGCTCAGTTCACACGGGCGACTGCCGGTGGCTTGTTTCACCAACATCAAGTGCTTTACTGCTGCTGAGCAAAAAAAGCTTTGGCATTGATTCCCATCGATTGGTCATTACGTTGTGTTTTGAAGCCCTGGGGGGATACAGAACTGCCATTGCAGCCAATACTAGAAGCTACATGCAGCATCTCGGAAAATTTGATTTACCACTACGCTTGGGCAATAGACAGCAGTCACCGGTTAACGCGGCAGATTTTGGCAGTAAATGTCGAGGCCGGCCACCAGCAGTAGCCCGTGTGAACCAGCCCTAAGTGCCAGTAAAATTTCCATACGATGACTGCGCATGGCTGTCTTACCACTGTACTGTAAATTAGGGCCATAATCCTTACTAATCTTTATGCAGAACTAATTATTATATACTAAAACTTGAGTGCATATGTGCAATGCATATTTAGTGTTACTTATGTTATATATAAGTTTTGTTACTGTTTTGGGTGAAATAGCTTCTTTAGGTGTGCAGCCTACCCCTATTCTATTAGATATATAGACAAGACAAATAACATTTATATTTCGCTTTTCTCCTGGCATGCAAAGTGCTTGAGCTGCAGCCACTAGTGTGCGCTCAGTAGGCAGTAACAGTGTTGGGAGTCTAGTCCAAGGACTCCTTAGTGAATTGGTGCAGGCTTACTGTACAGGAAGAGCTGAGATTAAAACCCTGGTCTCCTGTGTCAGAGCCCTTAACCAGTACACTATCCAGCCACCAGTTACACTATCCAGCCTATATAATCAGGGTGTCCAAGTTGATTAACTTTTTATTGCAGTTTTGTAGACATGTCTGACTATTGATTGCGGCTGTACTAACCATGATGATATCCCTCTTGCTCTCAGTATCCCTGGCAGTCACTCAGGAGTTCTCCACCATGATGGGGCAGTTGGAGTTGGAACAAGACTTAAGACAAGAGGCTGAAGTCTTGGCAAACAAGGTATTGAGTTTACACATAAAGAGGACCGGTGATTTCCCTTCCGGCACACTGCACTTGCTAAGACATCCCCAGAAATTTCCAGTTGGCAGCGGCAGTAGTTGGCAGCGTCATCACATGGAAAACAGTACTGCCTATTTCCTGTGCCCGGACATACAGAGCAATATGCAGTAAATATGTCTCGCAGTCTTAATGAATCGCAGTGTTTATCACCTTGCGTTCCCTCCTCAGATGCTGAGAGAGAAGCGGGCGGTCGCCAGGCAGAGTATGATCCTCATGCAGAACCTGGAACCTGATGAGAGGCTGATGAGAGCCTTGGAGGACATACGCATGCTGAATACAACTCTGGAGGAGACCAAGCAAGCGCTGCAGACGCAGGTGAGAGATGAGAGCCGTGTGGTCAGGTCACATAACTATAATTCACCACTGAGGAGAGATATGAGAGCCGTGTGGTCACATGACTATAATTCACCACTGAGGAGAGATATGAGAGCCGTGTGGTCACATGACTATCATTCAGCACTGATGATTACCAACAGTCTGAAACAGGCTGTCTGCATGTTGGGTTGATGTGGCTCTGTAAAATGTATAAACTATTGGCTTGCTACACAACTGCAATTCTGGATGTAAGCCTGGCTTCAGGGGCATAAAGAGATAATTTGCATATTCAGTAGCGGTGCATTGTGGGAAGCCAAAGTTGCTCACTTACAGCTGAATTATCAAAAATACATTCTGTTTTAAGAAGGCAAATTACACTGAGCGTTGCTTTTTAGTAGGAGGGCTTTTTGGTGTCTTTTAGTCACCTATATTAAGTCCCCCTTCCTAGTGGTTCTGGGACACCCTAAGCTGCTTGGTTATTCTGCTGCATTAGGGTTTCATGTCACATCTGATTTAGTGAATAAGGTGTGCCACTGGGTATTGAGAATAGTATTCCTGACACGCCCATGCTTTCACTATGTAATGCTATATTTATCAGTGTTTCAGTGCTCAATCACCTAACCCTAGAGCAGGGCTTTTCAACCCTGTCCTCATGTACCACCAACAGTACATGTGTTGCAGAAAACCACAAACATGCACAGGTGAGGTAATTAGTGTTGCAGCAGAGCTGATTAACCGAAGCAGTTCATCTCGGCGTGCGGCTCTGTGAGCCGAGCACCGAGACGGGGCACCCCATAGCAGCAATGCTATGCTGCGCGGGGCGCGCATCGGTAATTCGGGACTCTGGCGGCTGCAAGACCCCGAATGACATCTCCCTCCGAGTTGCGGCAACTCGGAGGGGGAATAGTATTTAATGCCGCCTCGGAGTTTAGCGGCAGCGGGGAGAGCCGTCATCCGGCTCTCTCCGCACTGAACTGAGCGGCGCCGGACCCATATGTACTCTGATTAACTACCTCTGTGGATTTCCACAAAACATTGACTGTTGGTGGTACTTGAGGACAGGGTTGGAAAGCTCGGAGCTGGGAAAAAAGGGCGCAGGCCGCTAGTGGACAAAAAGGGCGCCGCCATTCACTCCCATAATAAATAACGTTTAATGGGCGCCGAGCAGGAAAAAAGGGCGCCGGAGCTAAATAAAGTTTACAAACGGCGCCCGGAGCTAAATAAAGTTTACAAACGGCTCCCGGAGCTGTTTAATGATTTATAACTGAGCTTGTGTTGATTTACGTTTATAAAATGCACCCGTGCCGAATAACATTTATGAAAATACTAAATATATTTATCTAATTTAAATAATTAAAACATTATTTAAAGTTTTATCCCTTACTGTTTTTAAAACATTATTCACAAAATAAAGCGATCAGTACGTAATGTAAATTGCAATATATTTTTTTATTTAAAGTTTTATCCTTTACTGTTTTTAAAACATTATTCACAAAATAAAGCGATCAGTACGTAATGTAAATTGGAATATATTTTTTGGAGTCACAATTTGTAAAACATTATTATCCACATAATAAAGGGGGGTCTTAGGTTTAGGCACCACCAGGGGGGTCTTAGGTTTAGGCACCAACAGGAGGGTCTTAGGTTTAGGCACCAACAGGGGGGTCTTAGGTTTAGGCACCAACAGGGGGGTCTTAGGTTTAGGCACCAACAGGGGGGTCTTAGGTTTAGGCACCACCAGGGGGGTCTTAGGTTTAGGCACCAACAGGGGGGTCTTAGGTTTAGGCACCAACAGGGGGGTCTAGGGGTTAGGGGTAGGTACAGGGAGGGTTACTTAGGCACCAAGAGGGGGGGTCTTAGGTTTAGGCACCAACAGGGGGGTCTTAGGTTTAGGCACCAACAGGGGGGTCTTAGGTTTAGGCACCACCAGGGGGGTCTTAGGTTTAGGCACCAACAGGGGGGTCTTAGGTTTAGGCACCAACAGGGGGGTCTAGGGGTTAGGGGTAGGTACAGGGAGGGTTACTTAGGCACCAACAGGGGGGGTCTTAGGTTTAGGCACCAACAGGGGGGTCTTAGGTTTAGGCACCAACAGGGGGGTCTAGGGGTTAGGGATAGGTACAGGGAGGGTTCTGTGTAAGAGTAGGCTTAGGTATAGTTTTAGTCAAATTTTAGTAATAATTACTAATGTTTTACAACACTTATTACGAACGTACTTATATTTATATCATCGTTATAAAGAATATTTTCAGATTTTATTATAAGAACAAACCATAAATGAAGGTTATTCACAATAATATACAATTATAACAATTAAACATATATTATTGTTTTTTTAATAAACGTAATTATAAGTTTAACTTTAGAAATAGGGAAGATTAACGTTTTCACAATTTCCGATTTTATAAACATTATTTAATGATTTATAGTTTTGTTAAACTTTATTTGTAAACGAAATATAGCACACTATTTTTATAAACCCTATTAATGATTAATTATTATTTAGAGTTTACACCCCGCGCCCTTTTTGTCCAGGCGCCCTTTTTGTACGTACGCGGAAAGCTCTGCCCTAGAATATCACTGATTCCCATTACCAAAGCCTTGCCATAACTTCCCCCTGCCAAGATGAATCACATCCACAGCATTCCCAACATCCACACTAGCATTCACTACCTCATGAAAGCTGAGCATGTTAGTTATACAGGACCTGATGCTGATGCTGAGAAATTACATTATTTTCTGCTATGCAGTTTTGTGTAGTATCTCTGAGCAGACCCTCAAATTGTTTGCACACAACTCTGCATGTCTATAGTTTCCTGGATTCATTTTTTTGCCTTCTTAACCCTTTAGCAGCCAATTTATTTGGAGGCTTGCTCCAGGCCAATTTATTTCAGCACATTTTTTTTATTTCTTACTAGCTGGTGGCCCGGCGTTGCCCGGTTATGTATTTGGCTGGTGTTGGCTCCGCCCACTTTTCCTAACCCTAACACACAATTACTCAATGACCAAGTTTGTGAGCTTTGCGGTCTTTGGCATCAATAATTTGCATTGAAATGAAACAAATCTGATGGGTTGTTTGTGGCTCCACCCCCTTTCTGAAATTGAACCCCAGTCACCCAATGACCAACTGTACTAGGTTTGAGGCTTGTGCCATTAACAGTGCAAGAATGGCAGCAATGAAATATTCCCCTTGAAAATCAATAGGTGAATTTTAATTGGTTTTGCAGGCTCCACCCACTTTTCTGAATATTAATCCCAGTCACCCAGCGACCAACTGTGCAAAGTTTGAGAACCCTACCATTAACAGTGTAAGAATGGCTGCAGTTTACATTTCCCTAGTGAAATTTGTATTTGTTTCCGCCCCCTTTTTGGTTATGGGAATAAAAAGTATCCTATACTTTATTCCAGGTAATGTACTATATGTGTGCCAAATTTCATTCAAATCCATTCAGCCGTTTTTGCGTGATCGAGTAACAAACAGCCAAACATCCGAACTTTCCCATTTATTATATTACTAGGATTTTTTACCTTTCTTTGCTACTACATCAAAGAAACCAAGCAGCTCGGGTTGACCCTAAACCACCAGGAAAGTATAGCGGACTAAAGAGGCTTCTACAAAAAACGAATCCTTGCTACTACAGTAAATACTACTGCTGTAATGTGTATTTATGGCCACTTGTCACTAGGGGGCAGTGTCAGACAGTAACAGAGGACTTGTGCTTTCAGTTTCTGTATTTTCTGCTAGCATAGAGACATCAAAGCCTTCCAAGAATTTATGGCACATCATGTTCTACCCACTGAGGTCAAAAGCAGTGCACTTATTTCAAATGAGATAACTCTATTGCAGCTGCTAATGGGTTAAATAATGGCAAAACATGGGCTGTACACCGCTCTGCTGGAACTGGCCTCTTTGAAAGAGAGTCACAAAAGATAAAGAGGTTTGTCAATAATGGAACTTAAAGGGGAACTGTAGTGAAAATAAAATAACAAATACAATTGCTTATTTTTTACAATATTAAATTATAAATTATTAAGTCAGTGTTTGCTGTTGTAAAATCTCTCCTCTCCCTGATTTACATTCTGAAATGTATTACTGGCGGTGACATCTTTAGTCCTGCCAGGTGATCTGAACGAAATGTTTGTTACTGAGAGTTCTATGCACAGAGGGAGATATTGCTTGCTTGGCAATTGGAAACAGATGTTATTTCCCACAATGCAACGAGGTTCACAGAGTAAACTGATAGGACCATGGTCATGACGTCACAATGTGGGAGGGGTTTCACCACAATATCAGCCATACCGAGCCCCCCAATGATCTATTTGAGAAAAGGAATAGATTTCTCATGGGAAAGGGGGTATCAGCTACTGATTGGGATGAAGTTCAATCGTTGGTTAAAGTTCCTTTAAGCCTCAAACACAAAATTGATTAAGTGTACAAGATACAGAGGCGCCAAAAGAATAAAAGGTAATTAAATGAACTTAAAAAAACCAACTGGTTAAACAGAGGAGGCAGCGGTGGTCTTACCCCTCCAATCAGACACAGGCAAAGACTGCGATTCAGACAGTCAACAATTTATTCGGAACTCCAAAAAACAATGCAACACGTTTCACGGGCCATACATCCCGCTTCCTCAGGCAAAATACAGTAGGAGTCACAGCATCTGTATTATATCAGCGAGCTCGGCGCCTCTGTTTGGAGGGGGTAAGACCACCGCTGCCTCCTCTGTTTAACCAGTTGGTTTTTTAAGTTCATTTAATTACCTTTTATTCTTTTGGCGCCTCTGTATCTTGTACACTACATTGAGTCCACCCTGGGTGGAGGGTTGTTACCCTATTTTCCTGTCTACAGAGAGCGACTTTTTATTCCTGAGTGGGGTCAGGATTGTTCTCCCACCTGCTTTTACAGTGGTTGCCTAATGGTAACCCTGGTTTGTAAGTTTAATTTTAACTTCTCATTTATTTTGTTGTCCCCAAGACGAATTACACTATTGGGGCTCTTGGTGTCCCTCTGCTTTACAAAATTGATTAAACTCAGCTAAGGCGATAATCAGGCATGTGTAGAGTAGCCCCCGACCGCTGACCCCAAGGGATCTCCCTGGTGGATCAACTCACCCGAGCGACGGACGTTTAATTTGTTCATGCCGCTCCCCCACCTGTGCTGCTCCATTATCTCTCTCTGCCTGCCCAAATAGCAACAGAACGTGTCGTCAGCTGCCTAGCTAACTTCACATCTATTTAACCCGGCCCAGCTTTGGCCCCTCGCGAGGCATCAGGTCCCGATCCCCGATGGGCGACATCCATTACAGGTGAGTACACACCTTTAAATACCTTAATACCCGAGGATGGATGTCTTCCAATCTTAGTGATTTATCAATTATCTCCCCTTACCCTATTTGCGAGCCCTGACAGTTCTAATAAGTGTCTAAATAACCAGGAGGAGCAGCAGCATTTGGAAGTAAGGTGGAAAGCAATGAAGTCCATGAGATGGGAGGAATTGGCATACATATGAATTGCCCACCAGAATAATTGGGCGCAGGATACAGCCGGTATGGCATATCCTGCTGTTGCACGAGTCCCGGCGGCGTTAAATACTATTCTCCCTCTAGGTCCATGTGAATAATGGGGGAATGATGTAATGTAATTACAGTGTTTTAAAAGCAACTTCAGCTCTGTCGTCTGACGGTGCCGAAGTTACTGACTGTGCGTCGCTATACCCGTAATTCCTATTACGGACTATGGAGGCACCTGCTGCACTCAAATCTACTGCACTGTAATTACAGTGCTCCAGGAATTGTGCCTAAACTCCTTCTTCCCCACTGACGTTTACACGTTCCAATGTGCGTTCTAGGTTCTGCTGCTCTTCCCTAGGGGATAACCATAACCAATACCTACCTTTTGCCTTTTTCAATTCTAACCCCTTATTGTATTGCGAGTATTGTATTTGCTTTCTGTCTGCAGGTGATGAGCCTGGAGTTGCAGCTGGCTGACAGACCCTCACAGGAAGACTTCCTGCTGATGAAGGAGGAGCTGAGCTCAGCAAACCAGGAGAAGAAGCGGTTACAGGAGGAGGTGGAGGCGGAGCAAGCAAAGTGTGCAGCCTTAGAAGAGAGAGGTATGATTGCAGCCAGCTAGGAAGGGACAGTCAGATCCCCTCTGGCCTGTGATACACGGGAGCTGGCATTGTAGCAGGGAGGTTTGGTGCACATTCCATCTGGCTTCTAGTTGAAGTCCCCAATTCAGTCTTCCCGGACGAGTTCCAGCCTTCAGTAACTGAATTCTGTTCATTTTCTCCAGTTAGGATATTAAAAGAAAAACTGAAAGACAAGGACTGCTCTGACCATTCACAGGAAACCGTTGAAACGGCAGTCCAGCCTATCTCGTCGCCTCCACCTCCTCCGCCACCTCCGCCTCCCCCTCCTCCTCCACCGCCTCCACCACCACCACCTGCCCTGTCCTCTGCCATCTCTACAGAGTGAGTAAAGTCTACCAACCTACCTAAACTAAAGACTGGGAGAACTTGGGTCAATCTGCAGGGGTTACATTTGTGTGCCGCAGAGATGGCACTGGAGGGATATTGGAGTCCGTTGCTCCCTTGTCAGTAGAGTCAGTATCACTGCAAGAAACAGCATTAGTTCAGTTCCTCATGTTCTCGTGCAGTTTTAAGACACAGTTTGTTTATGAAAAGGAAAATGTATTCAGCACATAAGACAACAGCATCTATTAGCTTCATTTTTTGTTTTTGTTTTCATAAATATAATTTTTGTGGAATGACTGAGCAAATCCAGACACCCCAGTGAGGGTGGGCATTTATCACATCAGTGGCGTAACTACAATTCAAGGGGTCCCCCAACAAAATATTGAAAGGGCACCCCCAATTTTACAACCTTTCCCTCGCCTCCCCTTTGTGCCCTTCACGGCCTTGAGGCCCATCTCACAAGGGTCATAATACAAGTGTGGCCATCATGATCTTCCCATCCCTAAGTGTAGCCACAAAAACACCTGATCTGAAGTATAGTTCCTCTGTATCGGAGGAAGGGAAGGTTAGTAGTTGTGGCCCCAAAACAGCTTTGGGACCCCCCGCGGTCGCAGGGGTGCTCCTTTCGATGCATCATGGGAAACCACAGTTGCTCAGTTACAGCTGAATTATCACAAATACCTTCCGTTTTTGAAGGCAAATTTATATTCAGCATTACTTTTTAGGAGGAGGGCTTTCCGGCTTTTTAGCTCTCTTTTTTTTAGCTCGTTTTTTTTTAAGTTTTCTGGCTATTCTTTTTGTGAGCACCTCTCTTACTTATTCTTCTACAATGTCCAACCTTCTACTACACCATATCAGGGAGCAGGAAATCTTGGCACCTGCGGCTAATGGACAAATTGGGCGCTTCATAGGCGCTAATGCAGATATCGGCTATAGGACGGCCCAAAGCAGAACATTTTTGTTTGTTAAAATTAGGTTATATTTTTTTGAATTTTTTTTGTCTTTTGTATTTATGAATTTTTCATTTCTTAAAATAATTATTTGTGGTGTGGTGTTTTAGGGTTAGGCGTCAGGAAGGGGTGTTTTGGGGTTAGGCACCCGGAAGGAGCGGTTTTAGGGTTAGGTGGAGGAAGGGGGGTTTTAGGGTTAGGTGCCAGGAAGGAGGGTTTACGGTTAGGAGTCAGGATGGGGTTTTTAGGGCTAGGTGTCAGGAAGGGGGGTTTACGATTAGGCGTCAGGAAGGGGGGTTTTAGGTTTAGGTGTCAGGATGGGGGTTTTTAGGGTTAGGCATCAGGAAGGGGGTTTTTAGGGTTAGGTGTCAGGAAGGGGGTTTTTAGGGTTAGGCGTCAGGAAGGGGGTTTTAGGTTCAGGTGGAGGAAGGGAAGGGGGGTTTACGATTAGGCGTCAGGAAGGGGGGTTTTAGGTTTAGGTATCAGGATGGGGGTTTTTAGGGTTAGGTGTCAGGAAGGGAGTTTTTAGGGTTAGGTGTCAGGAAGGGGGTTTTTAGGGTTAGGCGTCAGGAAGGGGGTTTTAGGTTTAGGTGGAGGTAGGGGGGGGGGGTTAGGGTTAGGCATCAGGAAGGGGGTTTTTGGGTTTGGTGTCAAGAAGGAGGGGTTTTAGGGTTAGGTGTCAGGAAGGGGGTAGGGTTAGACATTGGAGGTGGGAGGGTTCTGTGCAAATTGTGGCTACAAATAGTGGGTGCGAAGCCCATAAATTATATTTGTATGAGCACCTATGACAGTGGCCATCCTTCCATGGCGCTTCTGGTATCTTTTGCAGTGGAGTTTCAGTGGAGAGATGGTTACGTTTAGGAAGGGGGGCAGGGGGGTTGGTTAGGGATTGGAGGGGGGAGGGTTCTGTGTGAGAGTAGGGTTAGGTACAGCCATATCAATCCCTGCCATGTACTGATGAGAGCCAAAAGCCCAAAACAGGCGGTTTACATGTTGGGTTGGTGTGGCTGTGTAATATTTAAAGCTATAGGCTTGCTATACAGCGGTTCTAGATGCTTGCCTTGCTTACAAGGGTGAAAAGGGATGATTTGCATATTCAGTAGTGGTGCATTGTGGGTAGCCACAAATGTTCACTTATTGCTGAATTATTGAAAATTTCCTTCTGTTTTAAGAAGGCAATTTTCACCAAGCATTGCTTATTAGTAGGAGGGCTTTTCGGTCTCTTTTACCCCCCTATACATTCCGAGTGGTTTGGGTCACCCTGAGCTGCTTGATTACTCAATTTAAAATAGTCAAATATTAGTAAATGTAACTGATATTCTACTAGCTGCCATTTCCCAGCATCCAAATTTCCTGGTGCCTTTATTTCACATATGCCCCCCTTCCCCCTCACGACTCCCTCTCAGACCCACCAGGACTAATCTGACAAGGGACCAGCATGATGTATCCGTATACTTTCGATATTTTAATCACAATATCGTTTCAACGGATTTTCATTAGATTTGATATTTATTTTTACTTCTAGATAATAATAATAATAATAATAATAATAATAATATGTTGTCTGTATTTCAGCCCTCTAGCAGAACTAAGAAAGAGGAAGAAAGTCCAGAAACCAGCAGCTGAAACAGTGACAGGTAGAAAATGAATAGTTTGGGAAAACCTCAGCTTTTGTACCACCATTTGTTAGTGGGGTCACTGCGCCACCTTCTGATAAGACGCTGTATATTCAGCTCCTTCACCCATCCCCACTGCTAGAAAAATGACACTATCAGTTGCTGTGTATTGTTTTGTTTTCTTACCAAGTTTGTTTAACCACTTCCAGACCAGGCTAATTGAAATCTATGCCCTGTTTGGGACCTGTTATCCCTGTCAGGGCGTAAATTTCAACTACCGCTCGGCACAGACCCGCCACTACCGCCGATTACACTACTCTCCCGCCACTGCTGTCGCTATGGCAGCAGATCTCTGTGAGCTGGTCAGGAGCCTATTTCATTGCTTCCTGACCCTGTGATCACTTTGAACCAATGTGGGCTTTGGCCCCCCCCATAAGCGGCATTAGGTTAGGGACCCCTTTATTTCTGGCTAATTTTTCACTCCCACACAGTCCCCGATTTAGCTACTGGACTCACCAAGTCTCCTCCCAACTATGTTGTAGTCCCCGGGGGCCCCTGGAGAGTTTTAGGCACTGTGGAGTAAAACTTGTCTATTATTATGATCTCTTCAGAGTGTCATTATACTTGCATCGCATATTATCTGGAATCTTGTCTTACAGTAGATCCCAACATCAGAGATCAAGCCATGGCCGAAATGAAAAAGAGAATCGAGATAGGCGTGTTTCTGAGGCCAACGCGGACTATGGCTCAGGTCTGTTACCGTACTGAAAGAGCTTCTAGGATGTAGGAGGTATCATTAGTGGGGCGGTGCAAATATAATATGTGTAAGGCAAGCAGTAGAGTACTTAGGCTTTGTTTTTTTTATTGTGCCCTGAGCAAAAATGAACATGGGACTCAGTACATTTAGGCTCAGTTCCCACTTGAGCGGAGATAAAATGGACACAGCTCCATCCATATTGCTCCTGCTCCGCACGTCTGAAGCGATCGCTGTTCACCTGCCCCACTGGCCGCTGATCGGCCCTCTCTGTACTCAGCCCGGAGGCCAGCAGAAGCATGGGGCTCTCCTCCATAAGCTGCATTAGACCAATTCTCCAGAGCAACCGGGAGAATTTTCATTGGTCCACCATGAACCAATGAGAATTCTCCCTGTTGCTGAGGATTCCCATTGGTCTTTTGTAGCCCAATGGAGATCCCCATGCTTCTTCCCTGTGTACAGGGAGCGATCTTTGGTGAGGTGCATAGCCCGGGGAAGATACATTACCTCCATAAGCTATAGTATATGGGGAATGCATCCGCCTGCCCGGGATTATTGCGAACTGCACAGAAGTGCGGTACGCTTACTCTAACGCCTAGGTTCTCAACGTGTGGTACGCGTACCCCAGGGGGTACTTCTGATGGTTCCAGGGGGTACTCGCGCTTCATATACATAACCAAGAATAACAAATTTAAAGTTTTAGAAAATAATAAATCTCATTTAAACAACACCAAATTTGTATTTTAGCTAATTATAAGCAATAGTAAATGCTTGGAAATTGTTTAGAACCAATTATCATGTACTATGATTAAATATATATTTGTTAAGGGGTATTTGTGATAATGTTTACTATGCTAGGGGGTACTTGGTGAGTACAGGGTTTTAAAAGGGGTACATACCAATAAAATGTTGAGAAACACTGCTCTAACGCATCCCACGGAGGGGCAAACCCAGGATTTTCAAGGGGGGGGGGAGGGGGGGATTCCTGAAAGGTCTCCCTCAGCCTTGCACAATACAGTATAGTAATATGGTAGGACATCATGCTGGATACACACAATGCAATTTCCCATCGGCTAACAATGGGATCAATCAGGAGCAGTTTGGATACAGATAATAATGAGGATAGCCGACATTTCTAATGAAGGGGAAAGTGAAGCATTCACACAGCAGGGCACAGGGCTGTGCTCATACCTGACTATGTTAAGTTCCCCAGAGCTACTCCATGCTCTGTAAACACACTGCTGCTCCATGCTCTGTACACACACTGCTGCCCCATGCTCTGTACACACACTGCTGCTCCCTGACCTGTACACACACTGCGGCTCCATGCTCTGTACACACACTGCTGCTCCATGCTCTGTACACACACTGCTGCTCCATGCTCTGCACACACACTGCTGCTCCATGCTCTGTACACATGCTGCTGCCCCATGCTCTGTACACACACTGCTGCTCCATGCTCTGTACACACACTGCTGCTCCATGCTCTGTACACACACTGCTGCTCCATGCTCTGTACACATGCTGCTGCCCCATGCTCTGTACACACACTGCTGCTCCATGCTCTGTACACACACTGCTGCTCCATGCTCTGTACACACGCTGCTGCTCCATGCTCTGTACACACACTGCTGCTCCATGCTCTGTACATACACTGCTGCTCCATGCTCTGTACATACACTGCTGCTCCATGCTCTGTACACACACTGCTGCTCCATGCTCTGCACACACGCTGCTGCTCCATGCTCTGTACACACGCTGCTGCTCCATGCTCTGTACACACACTGCTGCTCCATGCTCTGTATACACGCTGCTGCTCCATGCTCTGTACACACGCTGCTGCTCCATGCTCTGTACATACACTGCTGCTCCATGCTCTGTACACACACTGCTGCTCCATGCTCTGTACACACACTGCTGCTCCATGCTCTGTACACACGCTGCTGCTCCATGCTCTGTACACACGCTGCTGCTCCATGCTCTGTACATACACTGCTGCTCCATGCTCTGTACACACACTGCTGCTCCATGCTCTGCACACACGCTGCTGCCCCATGCTCTGTACATACACTTCTGCTCTACCCAAAGTCAACTGTAGCAGGGAAAGAAAGGGGTCAGTGCTGTGAGCTGCAGGATGCCTGCAGATGTTCTGGTGTCTCAGCTTGTGCCTTTCCCCAGACCCTGCACCAGCCCTGGTTTGAGGGGGGATTCTGGGCAGCTGTAATCCCCCCCCCCCCCCTGCGTTTGCCTATGCCACGGATCTGCTGCAGGCTGACAATTGTGAACGGCTTCTATATTTAAAATAAGAGCATTTTGTTGCCAGTTTTGCAATGATCGGAAAATGGACAAAAAATGTCCTTTCTCTGCTCAAGTGGGAACACATCCTGACTGTTGGTAATGTGTTTTATGTATATCTGCATTGCAAGCTGATAAGCAGTTTATGCTGATATACAAAGACAAAATACAGTATTGTCAGGGCTGGTTTTAGACTTTTTGCTGCCTGAGGCAAACTTGTGAGGATGCTCCCCCTCCTCAGTCAGGACAGCAGTGCGAACTCCTCCCTTCTGCTGTGCAAGTCAAATGGAGCACTGCTGCTCTCCTGCCTTCCCCCTTCTCACTCACTGTCAGACTCCTCACACAGCACAACTAGCTGCTTTTCCCCAATGATGACCTCTTCATCTCGCTCTCCTGTCGCTTCTCCTCCTACTCTGACTGCATGCTGTTACAAAAATGCTGCCCCTGTAATCTCTGTGCCTGATGCAAATGTTTTACCTTGCTTCATGAGAGAACCGGCCGAGTATTGTAAGGAAAATAAACCAAATCTAAAATGCAATGACAGGCTGATCAAGACCATTATGTGTGCACTATCATATGACGAATCCAGCCATCATGACCCCATAGAAAGAGAAAGCCTCCAGCAAATCACGGTCAGCCATAATAGTACCAAGTATGCGGAGAGCAGCTGTAACACCTCCAGTATATCATGTGTAGCTGTAATGCCTTTTTTTATTTTTGTATCTATGGGGAAGCAACAGGAGGAAGAAGGGGTTAATGAATATTGGAGGGATGTATGCTGTAATGTATATTATTGTCATTTTTTTTCCAGATAGAGATGTAGATAGCGCTACACACTTAATCCTGTATTTACAAGTGCGTGTGTCTTTTTCTCTATTTTTTACTTTTCATTTTAATGAATGAACATGGCTCCTGATTAGGAGTCATGTTTATTCATTCACAGGCACTTTGATTGGCTTGAGGAACACATCTTCCCGGTCACAAATCCCACCACTGATTGTCAGGATGCGTCCTGTTTGTGGGACAGAGGCACTATGGTCCCCAGGCCCCCGCAGAGTATTCGTCAGGGTAGTGTCTCACTTGTCCTGGTGGATGTGCTCCTTTGTGGCTCCATGCACTCTCTGACTTCATCCACCGCTGGCTGCATCATATCTGTGACCAACAGTATGTAATTACTAACAACATGCCACGGGTTATGGAGGACAGGAGCCACTGACACTGCGAGGCTGAGACGGGAGAGCACAGAGCCACAGACTGAGTGCGCCCGCATGGACAGGTGAGACAATACTCTGCTGAAGACTCTGCCCTGATTGCTCAGGTTGCCTCTATGGCAGTAATGTCTCAAGTTTATCAAGTGCAACCATAATAAACCCTCATTATACAAAGCCCAGCAGTAACACGTCCAGTATATTAAAGAGGAACTCCAGTGAGAATAATGTAATAAAAAAGTGCTTCATTTTTACAATAATTATGTATAAATGATTTAGTCAGTGTTTGTGTAAAATCTTTCCTCTCCATGATTTACATCCTGACATTTATCACATGGTGACATTTTTACTGCTGGCAGGTGATGTCAGTGGAAGGAGATGCTGCTTGCTTTTTTGGCAGTTGTAAACAGCTATTTCCCACAATGCAATGAGGTTCACAAACAACCATGTGTGTGTGGTGTGCTGGATTCCCCAGCTGCTCTTTGGCGTAGAGCTTCACATCTACCTTCTCCCCCTTAGGAGTCTTCAATGAACAAACGGAAGAGTGTCATCAGTGAGCTGCAGGGCATACTGCTGGTGAGTAGAACCATTTCTGTGTCACATGTCATTCTGAGAGCACAGCTGAGCACTCGCTGACTCTCCACCCAAACCTGCTAAATCTACTACAGGTAAAGCATGGAGACCTAATTCCAGGGCCATGCCAAGGCAGAGGCGAGAAAGGCTCCAGCCTCAGGGCGCAGTGTAGGAGGGGTGCGCAACTCACTCAGCTATCATTCCCCTATTGTGTTTGAAGCAGAGAGAAATAAGAAAAGGGGATACATGGCAGTGACAACAAGCCAGATAACTAGAGATTAAGGTGTTGGAAAAGGGTGGGCGGAGGAACCACTTAGTCTAATAGCAATCAGTGTGTGACGGCTGGGGTGGGAGAGATGAAGGGGCGCACTTTGGTGTCTCAGCCTTGGTTGCCGGAGGACGTTGTCCCTGCTCTTCCTAAATCACTTCCTGGTGACTCCTGAATGCTCCAGTGGTGCAACCACAATACTACGGTTTCCAACTCTGTCATTGCCCCATATGGAATTTCGGTGTTTGACTTTCAGTTTTTGCGCTGAAAGGAAACTTAAAGTGCACTGCACCGCCAACAGGCCTTTGGGGGTTACCACATTAGTATGCGGTAATCCCCGTCTGGCAGCTGGCCTAGCAGGAAGTGATGCTCACTTCCTGTGGCCAAAGCCGTTACATGCGCAGGAGCATTATGCTAAAATACACTTCCGCGCATGCGTGACACGTAAAACTTACAATGGGTTTACACATACCCGCATTGCCATAGACCAGGCTTTCTCAACCAGGGTTCCTTGAGGACTCTGCAGGGGTTCCTTGGCGTTTTCCCCCATCGTGGGGGAAGTATAATAGAGCACATTATAGTAGGGGGTACTGTAAAAAGAAGCACTAAATTGGAAGTCAGTCAGAATAATAATGAGCACATTCATAAAATGCACTAGAATAAGGAGACAGTATAATAAGTGGCAGTGTAATAAGGGGTAGTTAAATAAAAAGCCCCAACTACTTTTAAAGAGGAACTCCAGTGAAAATAATATAATGAAAAAAGTGCTTCATTTTTACAATAATTATGTATAAATGATTTAGTCAGTGTTTGCCCATTGTAAAATCTTTTAAATCCCTGATTTACATTCTGACACTTATCACATGGTGACATTTTTACTGCTGGCAAGTGATGTAGCAGCTGCTTGCTGTTTTGGCAGTTGGAAACAGCTGTAAACAACTATTTCCCACAATGCAACAGGGTTCACAGACACAGACAGGAAACTGTCAAGAGTACGTACTCAGAATTTCTTTGTGGGAGGGGTTTCACCACAATATGAGTCATACAGCGCCCCCTCATGGTCTGTTTGTGAAAAGGAATAGATTTCTCATGTAAAAGGGGGTATCAGCTACTGATTGGGATAAAGTTCAATTCTTGGTCAGAGTTTCTCTTTAAAGTCCATGCCGCCTGCAAAATAAATGCAAGGGTTCCTTGAGATCCAACAGTTATTTGCAGGGTTCCTCCAGGTTAAAAAGGTTGAGAAAGGCTGCCATAGACTTACATGACTTTCGGTCCGACACACGTCGCTGCAGGTCGGTGCAAAACCAAGCCGTAGCGTTGGGGGTGTGGTGAAAAATGTCACTTCCATCGCACTGCACTGCATCAGTGTGAAAGTCCCCTTAGACTTTCATTGCCCTGCGGTGTGGTGCCGTAAAAATACCACACCGCACCGTCCCGGTGTGAAAGGCCCCTGAGGAAATACCAGCAAAAGCATTTTTGAATCATCCTCTGGGAAATCCTGTTGAACTAACCAATAAGAATCCTCTGTAGGATTGTAGCTAGCGTTCTTTTTATTACAATGGCTGCTAGCAGTGTTTTCTAATAATGGTGGCCCGGATGCAAAGCATTATAATGGGAATGCCGATTGCTGAATCTTTATATCTCCTTGCAGAGCAATGCGAGGAAACCACTGCGGAGGGCAAGTCGTCGCAAGATAAGCCGTAAAGTAAAAGACAGTGAGCTGGGGTCTGTGCTGGGGAGAAGACGCCAGATTGTGGAGCTCAATCTAAAGACTGACCAGGCAGCCGATACAGGGAAAGACACAAAGGAACAGCCTTCCGCGACTCAGATACAGACAGCAGCACAAGGTGAGTACTGAGCTCATTGAGCTGCGTCTGGTCAGAGGGGGAGTCTCATTCTTATCCTAGATACTAACCGAAGGTTGTAAGTATGCACGGACTGTGGGCGGTGGCTTAGTGTGGGTGGTGTAGTTATGGGCGGTGGCTTAGTGTGGGTGGCGGCTTAGTGTAGCAGTTGTGTTGTGCGCATGCGGCCTGCAGGTTCGTCTGTATATACTTAAAGTGGATCCGAGATGGACTTTTACTCATTGCATAAGTGTGTTCCTTTCTTATTGTTTATAGGGCATTCCTCAAGCCAAATACTATTTTTGTTTTTGTTTTAATACTCTAATTCCCTATAAACTAAACAAGCCACGCCCACAGGTTTTCAGAGAGCCAAGGCACTTTCAGACAGTAGCAAGGGCTGATGGGAGCTCAGTCTGGGCATGAGGAGGGGGAGGTATTACTAGCCAGAGATTTCAGAGGCAGAGGGGAGGAGAGGGGATTAGGTTTTTTTGCTCGAGATGCAGATAAGCCTGCCTCTGTGTAATGTTTACAAACAACATGGCTGCTGTCATTGTATCACAGGAAGAAATAATCATTTTCTATTAAAGCTGTTTGCAGCTAGATTTGCTGTGTAAACTATCTAAACTTTAGATAAGATATATAGACAAGTTACTTGTTATAGTTAGTTTTTCATCTCGGATCTGCTTTAAAGGCACAAACGAACCTGTGGGCAGCTTCTTAGTGTGGGCGGTGCAGTTGTGGGTGGCAGCCTAGTGTGGGCGGTGGCTTGGTGTGGGGGGGGAGGTTTATTGTGGGCGGTGGCTTAGTGCAGCGGTTGTGAATCGGGGGCTTCCTGTGTAGTCCTATTCATGACACGAGTCTCTCTGCAATGCTCTGTATCTCCTGCAGGCGGATCGCAGAGCCCAGAACCCTCTTCACCATTTCAGAGAAGTCCGGTTTTTGTGAAGATGAGACAGAGGAAGATGTCAGCACAGAACAGTCAGTCCGGACAGATCTAGGGGGACAAGAGAGACAGCTTCCAGTTTACCAAAGTGCACTTCTAATGACCACATTTATAAAAAAAATATATATATTTTATACTGTTGCTATAAAGTCTTATAAAAAAAATAATAAAACAGGTTTGGACTCCATCGTTTACTTTCTTCTAGCGATAATTTTGCATTTCAGGAGGTGTGATAAGAGGCCATGGCCCTGATTGAGGGCAGACTGGGCCATTGGCAGACCAGATTTTACACGGTAAATCCAGCCAATCCTGCTAAACAAAAAGGTCAATAGTTCATATATTTTAGCACTTGGAGACACAAGGATGGCCGAACATCACAAATGAATGTTCGCAAACGCATTTGCAAAAATTTGCGGCATGCCCCATTGACTTTAGTGGTGGACGAACATCTAAAACGTTAACGGTTAATAGCAAAGCGCCCGTATATGCTTGGAGAGAATGTTAAGGAGTGGGAACAAGAGGATTTTTTTTCATTTGAACTCTTCCATGGATTGGCCAAGGTGGGGGAGGGGGAGGCTTGGCCATTAAAAAGTAAATAAAAAAAATACATGGGTTCCCCCTTCCAAGTCTATTTAACCCCTTGTCACTCATGAAGGCTAGGATAGCCAGATTGCAGAGCCCAGACTGTGTGGGGCTCTGCAGCCTGAGTTATACCATCCCACATGGCCCATGGTATTGGAGGTCCCTGGAAGAGAGGGATGGCCACGCCTTCCCCCTACTGATAGCCTAACCGTAACCAACCCTCTTCTGACATCAACATTTCCAGTCATAGCAGCTAAACTTGGCTATTAACATCTGGCTCCCAGTTTACCTGCTTTGTGCTGTTAATGCCAACAGGTGGTGCTCTAAAGAAATGGAGGCGTTTTTATAGTACTTTTTTTTTTTTGTCCTTACCTCATGAGGTTTTAAATTACCTCACATGAGGTAATTTGTTTGATACCCCTACCAGAATTGAGGCCAATATAACAATGGAGGAATGTAAACAAAATATACTGTTATCTCTACTTCAGATCGGATGCTAAGCTAAAGGGGCTTTCTATGGCAAAATAAGGAGCTGTGTTTAACTGTTTGAATGCTGTTCTGCTACAATTTTTGTTTGTGCTAGTAGGTTTAAGGCTGTAAGGAATCTTTTAAAGCAAAGAAGAAATGCTGAGTTTCAAACCACTTTAAGGTGCCCATCAACAATACAACCCTGACTGTACAATCCCACCAAATCCATTGTAGTAGAAAGATAAGCTGAGGGAATTTACTTTGAATGGATACTTAAGTTAGTCCCTTATATTACATAGAAGCTGTAAGATTGATCAATCAAGAATGTTATCTATGGACACCCCCAACATTCTTAAAGAGGAATTGTAGTGAAAATAATGTAATGAACAAAATTGCTTCTTTTTTAAAAAAAAATTCTCATATATAAATTATTTAGGCCCGGTTCATATTAGCGTTTTTTGTGGATCGGAACGTATACTGTACAAACGGAACGGATGTGAATGGATCCAATGTTAACCTATGGATCCATTCGCATGCGTCCGTTGGTACGGATACGTTCCGTATGTTCCGATCACCGGACCTAAAAATTGCTGCAGGCCCTAATTTTCTGGACCGTTCTGCTTAGCAGAACGGATCCGGACAAAAAATGCAGCAGCATTGGGGGCAATGGGAAACGGAACGTTTCTTCACACTAGTGAAGAAACAGACCGTTCCACGAGGGATGGGGGCATGTGCTGATGCAAATCTAGCGACGGGAGGGTGAGGGAGGGTTGGTGAGGGAGGGTTTATACATACCTAATCTTCCATAGCCGCCGGCGGTAGAGGCTCCCGTCTTCTTCCACGTCATGTAGTCACATGACGCGCTGTGTAGTCGCATGACGCGCTGTGTAGTCACAGCGGAAGAAGAGGAAGCCTCTACCACCGGCTGCTGCAGAAAATCAGGTATGTATTTGCTGAGTGAAAACAGATCCGATCAATCATTGATCAGATCCATTTTCAATATGTGAACCGAGCCATGGAGTGAGCCATCCGGATCCGGTGAAGCGGAGACCGGATCCGCTCACCAGATCCTTTTGGCTCAGAACGCTAATGTGAACCGGGCCTTAGTCAGTGATTGCCCATTCCAAATATCCGTCCTCAACCCGATTCACATTTAATGTAAACTGACCTACATTCTGAAATTTATCACAGACGGCAACATATTCACTGCCGGCAGGTGCTGCTCTGCAGATCAAGTTGTATGCCTCGCAGTGCTCAAAGATACCTGAACCTTTGATAGAAAAAGGTAAAGCAAGTCATTTTGGCTTTGGAACACAGAGTAAACAAACATTTCACAGAGATGCACCTGACAGCATCCAAGACGCTGCCACCCGTGCCAAATGCAAGAATTAAAATCAGGTAGAACAAAGATTCCACAATGGCCAAACACTGACCAAATTCCTAAAGTCATATTGCAAAAAGTAAGCAATTTTATAAACCACATTCTTCTCATAACCGTTCCCCTTCAATTTCAGAGGATACAATATTTTGCAGTACTACTCTATCTCTATCTCTCTCCTTTTCTGATTAACAATTTTTATAATATATTTGTCGTAGAGCTTATTGTTTAGCATTTTTATAGTACTAAACATATCCTACTAATATAATAAATGGGAAAGTTTGGATATTTGGATGTTTGTTACTCGATCACGCAAAAACGGCGGAACGGATTTGAATGAAATTTGGCACACATAGTACATTACCTGGAATAAAGTATAGGATACTTTTTATTCCCATAACCAAAAAGGTGGCGGAGACAAATACAAATTTCACTGGGAAAATGTAAACTGCAGCCATTCTTACACTGTTAATGGTAGGGTTCTCAAACTTTGCGCAGTTAGTCACTGGGTGACTGGGATTCATATTCAGAAAGGTGGGAGGAGTCCATAAAAGCCAATCAAAATTCACCCATTGATTTTGAAGGGGAATATTTCATTGCTGCCATTCTTGCACTGTTAATGGCACAAGTCTCAAACTTAGTACAGTTGGTCATTGGGTGACTGGGGTTCAATTTGAGAAAAGGGGGTGGAGCCATAAACAGCCAATCTGATTTGTTTCATTTTTATGCAAGTTATTGATGCCAAAGACCGCAAAGCTCACAAACCTGGTGTCACGGACGGTTGCGGGGCCGCAGGCGCGTCCTGTAACCGCCCGTGAGGAAAAGCGATCGCACTCGATTCTCTGCATCGATTGCGCTTCAAATCGATACAATCTGGGTTGAGTGTGTAGGGGCAGCTGACGTCTTTTTTTCAGCAGAGAGATAGCACCAGCCCAACTGCTGGATGGCTCTTTTGATATGCTAATGAGCCTGGGCCCAGAGAGTCCCTGGCTTCAAGCTGTGCTGATGGCCCATCCATCAGGTATAGACCATGACAGAAGCAATCTAGTTGGGAGAAAAGCCAGACCCTCTGGCTCCCTCCCAGCAGGGGAGCTGACACCTAGCTAGCTGCCCCAAACTTCAAAGAGCCTTTGCCTGGGAATGACCTGCTATCAATCCCAGGGGTATCTCATATTCCATAAACTGCTATGTGCATCATATTTTCTGTGTTGCCAGGCTGGCAGACCCTCCAAACTAACAGAGCATGCTTGGCCCTATCTGGCGCTGGTTCTGAAGAAATTTCAGACCATTCTGAGGGAAAGACTGCCAGTTAGGCAGTTCGAAAGTGCCCTGCTGATACCACAAGGGTCCCACCCCTCATGTTTGGTATCAGGCTGCTGGGTACATCGAGGCAGACCTGAAAATATTAGTAAATCTGCCCTGACCTGTACGGTTCTGTGAGATAGAGCCCATATATGGTTAAGGTATGATTTCTGGTTCCCAGGACAAGGGGAGGACTCATCTCATGTTCTAAGGGGGTGTGTGGGCCCGCCCTCACTACCTCCTACTGAATCAGAGGCATAAGAATGGCAGAAGACCCAAACTCAGTGTCCTCCACCCTGAAACATCTTGAACTCATCTGTGCCAGCTTGAGGATATGCTGGCATCCACCTGGTCTGAACTCTGAACTTTGATTGAAACCAAGAACTTTACAAGTTTTCCCACTAAAGGACATCTTTCCAGGAAGTATTTTTCTCCCTTCTTTTATTTTTTATACTGGCTATTACTGTTTTAATAATTGTTGATTTTAATAATTGTCTGTATATATTAATTATTTATATTGCTGTGAATAAAAGACTTCCTCCAAGTCATTCACTGTTCCGCTACTCTGCTTATCAGCACACACAGAACTGATCTCGGGTCTCTGAAGATACGCTACTGTTTGTTTGTTGTTGGCTAGACAGAATACCGTGTGTTTAACCGTTTTATTCGCAGGACTAGTCAGTCAGTAAATCGGGTCCACTGGCCCATACCAGTGGTGGTGGCAGATACCGTGGAATCGTGTGTACGTTGTAATTACCCGTGTCTCACAGGCTCCCTTCTGGGCTGTCTGCGGCTAATTCTTAATGGTTCCTGCGCATTGACTGCGACCAGAGTTCGCACGATCTGTGCGCTGGCACCGTTTGGAAGGCTAAGTGCGGTCAGCCACTAGGGCTCCTGTGACAGTGTTAGGCAGCGGTTGGGACCTGTGTTGTGCTGAAAGTATCTAAGATAGCGCTAGCGCTATCAAGAAACAAACTAATTCGTTGGTGTAGCTGGAAGGCAATATATTTTTTATATATACAGAGAGACTGTGTAGCCAGTACCTCTCCCCAAAAGTTTTATTTTATTTGGCGTGGAAATGTCCGGGAACTACAAGAAAATGTGCCTGGCGGACCTGCAAAATCTTTGCCAAGAGAGAGGCATTGATGTCGGCCGCAAGAAACAACAGGACCTGGTAGCGGAATTGTTTCAATGGGATACCCAGCAACTGCGGGAGCTGGATGTGTCTGCTGAGGTAGACACTGACCCATCTGACTCAAGGCAAGGGGAACCAGAGGCTGAAGATCCTAGGCGTACAGAGGTTGAGCATCCTGCGGGCCCTGTTGCAACAGTTACGCCAGAGACTGTCAGTATGGACCCCAATCCCAGAGATTCTGAAAGTACTCGCCTGGAATCGGCCAGTACTGGACTGTCCGTTTGTGCTGCCCCGGTAATGCAGCAGGCATTACGAAAGCTGATGGAGACTGACCTGGAAAAGTACCTGCAGTACATGGCGGAGCAAAAGCGAGAGGCACGAGAGGAGAGGGATGCCGCTGAGAGAGAACGGGAGCGCCAACGACAGCATGAGCTAAACATGGCAAAAGTGCAACAGGCCAGCCGGAGTTCACCGCCCAGCCTCCCTGCTGAAGGAGCTGCACCACCCGTAAGTGCAAAATTTAAATTTGCTAATATTGAGAAAGACACAGACATTGACTTGTTTTTGCGATCTTTTGAAAAAGCATGCCGTCAGTATCGTCTGTCCCAAGACCAGTGGGCCAGACATCTGACACCTTTGCTGCGCTACAAAGCGCTTGATGCCTTCGCAGAATTGCCTGCGGAGAAGGATAATGATTATGCTGCTATAAAAGACGCTATCAATACTAAGTACCAGCTGACGCCAGAAGCCTATCGGAAGAAGTTCAGGGCCTGGCAGAAAAAGTCTTCTGATTCGTACCGAGATGTGGTCAGCAGCTTGCTCACCACACTCCGCCAGTGGACTCTAGGCCTCACCAAAGGGTCTTATGGCGTCCTGGAGGACTTGATAGTCCTCAAACAATTTCTGAACATTTGCCCTGCTGATGTACGACAGTTTGTGTTAGAACGCAGGCCGGCTTCAGCCACTGTCGCTGCAGACCTTGCTGAGACTTTTGCAACTACCCGGGTGGCTGATACCCGCAGAACTGTCCCATCCAGCTGGAGAGGAGGTCAGCCCAATACCTCGGCACTCTCCTGCCCCTGTGAGCCGTCAGCCACAGAGGCCACCCAGCACAGCTTCTGCACCCAGGGCTGCAGCGCCTGGAGAGGTCACCTGTCACTACTGCCGCCAGCCCGGACACATGAAATTCGACTGTCCAGAGCGGAGACAGACACCACCAGCATCTGGATCATCTGCATCACCTGTACCTCACCCACAGCAGAGGCAACCCGCCAGCGAACCACAGCCTGGATCATCAGATTTTGTCCTGTTTGCCCGCGGAAAGGAAATCCGCGACCGAACCGACCAGCAGCAACTTGTTAGAGTGAACGGCAAAGTTGTCACCGGATTCCGAGACACCGGAGCTGACATTACGTTAGTTCACTCACACCTTGTGCCAAAGGAGAGCATCAGCCCCAGCCGATCCCTTGCCCTTACTGGAGTAGAGGGCACCCTTTTTCACATAGCCCACGCGAGAGTGAAGCTGGATTGGGGAGGAGGGGTCCACGAAAGGGTTGTTGGGGTTATGAAGGATCTCCCAGTCCCTTTGTTGCTGGGGACTGATTTGGGCAAGCTTGTGTCCTACTATGAACCTGCCCCGACCGCCTTGTCGCTCACGGAAGGAGACGGACTCTCCACCCACCACCAGGTACTTTATACACTTGGGGGAGCACCAGGGGGAGGTGGGTTGAATGTGCCCAGTTCAAGGGTACCAGGTTCAATAGTGCCTGCTTCAAAGGCACCTGAGTTTGATGTACAGACTGTCTGTTGTGATGATGCTGTAACTGTACCTGAGTTTACTGTACAACCTGTCTGTAATGAAAAAATGTCTATACCTGTCAATGTCATTACTGCATGCAATGATGATTTGAGTAATGTCCGTCTGTGCCATTCTGACAGTGTACCTGTGCTAGCAGTACCGCGCAGCTGCACTGCTCAGAACCCGAGCTCAGAACAGGTGGAGGGGGTTCCGGCCTCCTCCCCCTCCTCTGACCGCAGGGATGAGACCTTTCAGCCGCTGGCCTCGTGTGACATGAGCCAGTTGGCTGAAACTGACAGCGCCGTATTCTCAGCCGCACTACAAAGTGACCCAAGCCTGGAGGTGCTCAGGCAGCAAGCCGCTGAGCCCCTCGCAGACGGGTCCGCTTTCAAGGTGTACTGGGAAGGTGGGAGACTGTACAGCGAGTCTGTACAGCCCCCTACAGGTAGATCCCACGCGAATACCAAATGGCTTGTGGTCCCGAGTGCGTTCAGGGGACATGTGCTGAAATCCGCACATGATAATTCCCTGACAGGACACTCTGGTGTCCGCAAGACACTTGCATGTATTCGGAGGCAGTTTTATTGGCCCAGGATGAACAGGGATGTAGCAAACCACTGCAAAGCATGTGCCGTCTGTCAGGAGCCAGGAAGGTCCAGGGATTCCCGCGGGGTTCCCTTAGGTCCACAGCCACTTCGCAGGGAACCCCTGCGTGGGCTGGCTGTTGACCTACCCAAACCACTGCCCGTTGTCAGCAGTCCCGGCAGACACCATGTCCGACTGCAGTGGCGCAAACGCCCTGTCCAGAACGGTCCACGTCGGGTCAACCCTGAGGGTAGCAGACCGCGACCGGTCCAGGGGAACCGAGCCACAGGCTCCAATAGGTTTTCCCGCCACACCGGCAACCCGAGACCCGTCAGCCAGGTTGGCCGACACGCAGCGGGCAGCCGACCCCAGAACGCCAACGGGGAACTAGATCAGATCTCGCAGGTTAGCGGCAACGACACACATCTTGCTGATGCATGTCTATCTGCCTTCTCCCCAGGGGGGGCTGTCACGGACGGTTGCGGGGCCGCAGGCGCGTCCTGTAACCGCCCGTGAGGAAAAGCGATCGCACTCGATTCTCTGTATCGATTGCGCTTCAAATCGATACAATCTGGGTTGAGTGTGTAGGGGCAGCTGAAGTCTTTTTTTCAGCAGAGAGATAGCACCAACCCAACTGCTGGATGGCTCTTTTGATATGCTAATGAGCCTGGGCCCAGAGAGTCCCTGGCTTCAAGCTGTGCTGATGGCCCATCCATCAGGTATAGACCATGACAGAAGCAATCTAGTTGGGAGAAAAGCCAGACCCTCTGGCTCCCTCCCAGCAGGGGAGCTGACACCTAGCTAGCTGCCCCAAACTTCAAAGAGCCTTTGCCTGGGAATGACCTGCTATCAATCCCAGGGGTATCTCATATTCCATAAACTGCTATGTGCATCATATTTTCTGTGTTGCCAGGCTGGCAGACCCTCCAAACTAACAGAGCATGCTTGGCCCTACCTGGCGCTGGTTCTGAAGAAATTTCAGACCATTCTGAGGGAAAGACTGCCAGTTAGGCAGTTCGAAAGTGCCCTGCTGATACAACAAGGGTCCCACCCCTCATGTTTGGTATCAGGCTGCTGGGTACATCGAGGCAGACCTGAAAATATTAGTAAATCTGCCCTGACCTGTACGGTTCTGTGAGATAGAGCCCATATATGGTTAAGGTATATAATAATAATAAGGTATGATTTCTGGTTCCCAGGACAAGGGGAGGACTCATCTCATGTTCTAAGGGGGTGTGTGGGCCCGCCCTCACTCCCTCCTACTGAATCAGGGGCATAAGAATGGCAGAGGACCCAAACTCAGTGTCCTCCACCCTGAAACATCTTGAACTCATCTGTGCCAGCTTGAGGATATGCTGGCATCCACCTGGTCTGAACTCTGAACTTTGATTGAAACCAAGAACTTTACAAGTTTTCCCACTAAAGGACATCTTTCCAGGAACTAAGTATTTTTCTCCCTTCTTTTATTTTTTATACTGGCTATTACTGTTTTAATAATTGTTGATTTTAATAATTGTCTGTATATATTAATTATTTATATTGCTGTGAATAAAAGACTTCCTCCAAGTCATTCACTGTTCCGCTACCCTGCTTATCAGCACACACAGAACTGATCCCGGGTCTCTAAAGATACACTACTGTTTGTTTGTTGTTGGCTAGACAGAATACCGTGTGTTTAACCGTTTTATTCGCAGGACTAGTCAGTCAGTAAATCGGGTCCACTGGCCCATACCAGTGGTGGTGGCAGATACCGTGGAATCGTGTGTACGTTGTAATTACCCGTGTCTCACAGGCTCCCTTCTGGGCTGTCTGCGGCTAATTCTTAACGGTTCCTGCGCATTGACTGCGACCAGAGTTCGCACGATCTGTGCGCTGGCACCGTTTGGAAGGCTAAGTGCGGTCAGCCACTAGGGCTCCTGTGACACCTGGTCATTGAGTAATTGTGTGTTAGGGTTAGGAAAAGTTGCCGCAGCCAACACCAGCCAAATACATACTTGGGCAATGCTGGGACATCAGTGGGCGGAGACAAATACACATTTCACTGGGAAAACTTCTTCATACACTTCTCAAACTCACAAACTCATTATCGGCAGACTGCTGAGAGGAGGGGGGCAGGGGGAGGAGCCGGAGTCACCGGAATGAATTGGTTTCTGACATTGGCGCTTGTAACACAGCCACCTCACATTTTGGCTGGCCAGGACCCAAAGTGGCCAGACTTTGGTTTCTGGCTGTAACATATACACCAGAATCTACATACATTTTAAGCTGGTTACTTTCTGTGCCCTAAAAAGCATGCAGATTATGTCCTATTTAACAAGCAGAGGGTGAGTGAGCTGGCCTACATAATTTGCTCCCATGCCAACCAGGGGCGTAACTAGAAAACACTGGACCCCCCTGCAAAACCTTGGATGGGGCCCCCTAACCGTGCACACCGAGTAGGAACTGTCTATAAATCTTTGTCCACAAAACTTTGTATGATTCGTTATCAGTGACAGAGCAGATGCAGTCATTAGAACAATTATGCAAAGAGCAGAAAGTTTCTTCTCTTCTTGCCCTTAGTTGTCATTCTCTCAGGGTGGGGCCCCTGGTGGCTTCTGGGCCCCCTGCAGCTGCATCCCTTGCAGGGTCTATTGTTACGCCCCTGATGCCAACAAGCTAGTGTAAGGCCTTGTTCACATCAGACATCGCCAGCGCTATTGCAAGCACTGAGCAATTCATCAGTTTTTTTCTGCGCTTTTTTTTTTTTTTTTTTTTAGAAAATCACACTTCCAGAGCGATTCGTTTTTTCACGTCCTGACGTTAGTCAGGAAGTGAACTCTTTCACCCAGAAATAAATGAATATAATGTATTTATTCATGAAAGCGCTGGGGAAATTGCTACACAACAATTTCCCTATACCTTCCATTGAGCCAAAACGCTCAGAAAATGGTGCAGGCAGCGCTTGTCGATCGGAATCGAACCGCTCATATGTGAACACTCTCATAGGGAATCATTGCACAAGCAGCTTAAAAAAATGCGCAAATGCCCTAGGTATGAACAAGCCCTAACAGTTAAATGGAATTTGCTGGTTTGTGAACAATGGATGCCAGGAATAATGAAACCAGTTTCAGGTACCGGTAAGAACAGCTTGCTGGATATCGATCTTGATATATATAGATTTGAACGGCTCCATTTCTCTCACTGGAGTTTAACTTTGAAACCCCACGGACCCCGCAAAAGCTCATCTGTATTAAATAAGAATATTGAAAATACAAGTATTGAAGAAGCTAAAAATAGTTTAATTGAAGTTGTCGTTCCAGTAGCTGCAGTGAACCTTCATTTTTTCTTTGTGAAATTCCCATAGAGACCTCCTCAGTTCCGCTATCTGTCCCACAGGATCATCTCGTCCTCTTCAAATTGAGCCTTCGGATGCGCAGGGACACTTCGGCTGACATTCTAACTGATCGATAGCTTGTAGAGAGTCAGTGAGTGACTATCTGGAGTCACCGGCGGCCATCAGGAGGAGCAGATGTCAGGTCGTGTTACTTCTGAATCTCATCGATAATGAAGACGTTGTTCATAATGATTGGCGATCAGGTTCTTCTGACCTGTGACATTTTCCCCTCAGCTGTTCCCTTCTCTCCAATATATTCCTGATCATTAACTATCTGAGGTTCAAATGCCAGGCAGATGAGCTGTGAGCAGGAAAGCTAGAGGAGGCTGGAGAAGACCGGATTATCTGAGGGAACAGAAGTTCTCTGACATTTCATGACCACCGGTTACTAAAACAGACATGACAGGAAACTGTTGTGTTTAGGGCTATGGAGTTGGTACAAAAATCATCCACCATCCATGCTCAGTTTATGAAACCACTGACTCCAGGTACCCAAAAATTGCTCCAACTCCTCGACTCCGACTCCATAGCCCTGGTTGTGTCCATTCAGCCACCCCTTTCTTTGGGGCAGGGGTCACTCATGAGGGGTTCACGTGCTTTCCCCGCATGAAGAATTGCACCAGATGTGACAGCCAATAGGGATAGTCAATGAGATGCAAATAATGTGCATGCAAATGTATGCTGCTTGAAAATGAACCAATCAAATCCTGCTGAAGTAAAATTTAGTTGGTCCATTTTCAAGCTTACAAAGCTTACAGCTTGCATAATCCTGCATCAACCTGAAATTATTTGCATCATTGGACTTACTTCGGGAGGGGGTCCTCTGGATCCTGGTGAGGCTTCCCGCATCCACCTTAAGGTGGCCACACACCATACAATTTTAATGCAATCTAGCTGTACAATCAATCACCAAGTGCTGTGTATACTACACCTTAAAGGGAACCTGAACTGAGAAAAAATATTTAAAATAAACACACAAGGTAACTTCAAATGAACATTACATAGTTACCTTGCCATCAGTTCCTCTCAGAAGCTCACCATTTTATTTTTCTTTTGACAATGAATGATCCCTTCCAGTTCTGACAACATTTTGTCAGAACTTAAATATATCAGTTGCTGTCAGTTATAGCTGAGAGGACAACTGATGTGCCAGGTAATGTCCATGTTTCCCTATTGCTCAAGTGGGTGATATTACAGTGTAACAGTGTGTTGACCAGGAAGCGGTTATGGGGTAATGGCCATTTTCAAAATGGAGGACGGAGAATTCCCTTGATCACGGTGGACAAACAGGACGCAGGAGAGGAGAAAGAGATTGAGGAGTAGACTACACGGGAGGCAAGTATGACGTGTGTATGTTTATTTTGACTTTTATTTTCAGTTCAGGTTTTCTTTAAGCCTCGGCTGGTGATGGCTCCCCCGAAAATACAGCCGACAGGGATGTCTATGGTGCAGGCGCAATATCACCCAGGGGCGTAGGAATAGGCCCTGCAGCCCCTGCGCCCGCGGGGTGGCCCGCCCCCCCCCGCCCCCTGGGGCCCGCTCGGGGCCGTTTTGTGGGTGCTGGAGGGGTGGCAGCATGAGGGGAAAGCCTTGCCCACAGTCGGCGGGGAGAGGGGTAGTTCCCCCCTCTCCCTCACCTCGGGGGGGTTTGTCACAGACTCACAGTCAGCCAGTGTACTATTGTGTCGAGCTGCAGCATGTCATGTCTCAAATTGTTGCCTATGTCCCCTTGCTGACTGATAACATTAAATGAAGTAGAGTAAATTATTGGGTGCTGTGCGATCATTCCAAATTGTGGGGGTGCATCCTCACACGTTTCCTTCAGGCAGCAAATTAGCTGCTCTGCCATGGCAGCCAGCTGACACAGCTTTGAGATCAAATTACACTTGTTTATTAGTCACAGATGGAGGAGGAATAGACAGGCTAAACTCTCTGAATGCACACAGTTCAGGTCCGCTTTACTGGCAGTTTTCTCCAGCATGACTCCATGGAGAGAGCGGAGGCTATTGTTTGTGGAGGAGTGGCAGCCACATTACAGAGCAGTGCTCTGTGTGCTCTCACCGGTTGCTTGGTGACTCTGTTGTTGTGATCTGGCTCTGCATTCCAGCACTTCTGCCTTGCCATATCCTCCCTGCTGCCATGTAACCCCTCTAACTGGCATAGAAGGTGCCACTGCCTGTTCTTCATGTGGGAGTACACACACCACTGGCCATGAAGCCTGCAAGGTAAGTGAGCAACACAAGGAGAAAGCACAAACTACCAACTGTGGCAATTTTTACAAAACAACTTTTTATTTAAGCATTTGTAGACTCTCTCAAAGGACAACTGAAGTGAGAGGGATATGGAGGCTGCCATCTTGATTTCCTTTTAAACAATACCAGTTGCCTGGCCTCCTGCTGATATATTTGGCTGAAGTTGTGTCTGAATCACACCAGAAACAAGCATGCAGCTAATCTTGTCAGATCTGACAATAATGTCAGAAACACCTGATCTGCTGCATGCTTGTTCAGGATCTATGGCTAAAAGTATAAGAGGCAGAGGGTCAGCAGGAGGCCAGGCAACTTGTATTGTTTAAAAGGAAATAAATATGGCAGCCTACTTATCCCTCTCACTTTAGTCGTCCTTTAAGTACACACCATTTAATATATCTACATACATAGCCACCTGAAGGCCTCACTTACGGCACCCAAAACAGTCGTATAAAATTGTTTTGGGAGCCTTTTTAAAGTGTTTGCTAGTCAGGGGCGTATCTGGGTAATATAGGGCCTATGGCAAACTCTGAAATTGCGCCTCCCCCTCTAAAAACAGTATCCTTTCTCATGTACATTTGTTATGATTGCCTGTGTTTTTGGGCTCAGGATATTACTGAAGTTACTTATTCCCTTTCTACCCTCTTTTCTAACACTAACCCAAGTGGGTTCTACATGTTCCCCAGTTAACATAATTAATCTGATCTGAGGTATGAGTGATGGGAGGCAGCACAGAAGCAGGCATGGCGCCCCATGGTGCTGTGGCGCCCATGGCACAAGCCATGCCTGCATCCCTCTAGATACGCCTCTGTTGCTAGTGTCCCCGTTGTCCATGGACTCTGACTGGTTGCTGTGGGTAACTGCATCATTTGTAACTCTCATTATTAATTGCTGTGGATAATGGCACATTTGTAGCATCCTCTACTGGTTGCTGTGGGTAAATGCACCATTTGCAGCACTCATTATTGTTTGCTGTGGGTAACTTTATCATTTGTAGCTCTCTCCAGTGGTTGCTCTAGGTAACTACAGCACTTGTATCTCGTTCTATTGGTTGCTGCATCATTTGCAGCACTTATTATTGGTTGCTCTGGGCAGCTGCACCCTTTGTAGCTCTTTCTATTGGTTGCCATGGGTAACTGCACCATTTTTAATCTCTTTCTCTTGGTTGCCATGGGTAACTGCACCATTTGTAGCTCTCATTATTTATTTTGTTCAACATGTATATAATGTAACTGAACTTGTTTTTACATGTTGTTGTATAGCTGGGGTTCGGCATTCATGAGGACCAGAGAAACACAGCAAGCCTCTCATTACATTGAATTGGTAAAGCAGCCCTGGACGGTTCAATTCCTAAGGCCTGTTTCAGACAGGCAGACAGGTGAATTCACTGCCTGAGGCTGTCAGCTGCTCTCCTGCACTGGCCACCCGCTTGTTAGTGATCAGTACTGGCTGGCACTGGATTGGCAGCCCCCCCCCCCCCCGAGTCAGATCTGAGCACGGCCACAGCTGTGCTTAGACGTAACATGTTGCGTCCACAGCCGCCCAGTAACACCACCGCATGTCAGCAATTGACGCGTGGTGCTACTACCGCTGCAAATCAGCTGCATTTAAATTGCACCAAAATTGCACTGCCGGGTGGCAAATGGGATGATGCGCAGTTCAGCCTCCTGTCTGAAAGAAGCCTAAGTATCCTATAAGGGCCCTTTTCCATTGATAAAGTGATGCAAATCTCCCGATGCGGCTGTGCAAAAATCTGCAGCATGCTACAGATTCTCGGATCGCTTCACACCGCTCCACACGCAATGCATGCAGTGGAAACTGTTTAATTGCCGTGCATTGGTTACAGGACACCTGCGGTGCGATACGGCTATGTAGCTGCATCGCACCACTTCTAGTGGAAACGGGCCCTATTGATCTAGATGATAATGTGGTCACATAGCTGCAGGAATGAATGATACCACACCAAATTTTTATTACTTAATATTGCTATATCACTGACATCTTCCACAGCTCAGTACAGAGTACAGTATATTGTCGTGTCATCTAACTGTCCCTCAGAGGGGCTCACAATGAAATCCCCACCATAGTTAATCACATGACTATGTATGTATCTGTAGTGTATGTAACGTAGTCTAGAATCTACAGGTCCAGAATTATGAGGGTAAAGTGAGATTTAGGATTACCAACTAGTTAACCAGCAGATGGAGAATCATTCAGCTGCCAGTTACTTGATCACCTGTTCGGATAAATCATTTCCATAAGGGCCCCTTTTCCACTAGGTAACGCGATCACAAACGCAAACGGTATCTTTGATTTCCACTATCATGATTTTGCAGTGATTGCCCTGCCTGCCTGTGCAAATTTAAACTTTGTCACATGAACACTTTATCATCAAAAACGAAGGACAGTTTTGAGTTACTCTCGTACTGGTGGTAGCAGAATATTTCCTGTGCTCCTGATCTTTGTCAAATAACCCACTCAGAATCAGAATCATTTTATTTTGGTCAAATAAATTTGCACTTACAAGTAATTTGACTTGTCAGTTGATTAACAGACATGGACAATACTGTACAAGGACAGACCATATATTTACAGATCAAGGACGGTATAGGAATTAAACAAAAATTGGATGAAGTATTCCTTTTCCAATGTTTTCAAGTCCTAGCAGTTCCAGGATTAGTCTGGTTCTACGTTAAGCTGGGCTACCACCTAAGGAAAAAGCTAGTCCTGTGCCTGGCAGTTTTTGTTGCGACTGACCGTTATTGCAACCCTGAAGACATAGGCTGGAAGATGGAGTGAGCTGGGTGAGAGGGGTCAGAGGCAGGGGCGTAGCAATAGTGGTTGCAGAGGTAGCGACCGCATCGGGGCCCTTGGGCCAGAGGGGCCCTGAAGGGCCCTCCCTCAACTGCAGTATTAGCTCTGTATTGGTCCTGTGCTCATAATAATCACTTCTATAGATACTTTGAATAGTGGTAATCCTTAACAAACTGTTTCCCATCCTTTTCTTGCACCTCTGACACTGTAGTTGCCATTGGCAGGTTTTGGTGCTCCGTATCAATTGTTATGTACAGAGTGCTTGGGGGGGCCCCATTGTAAAGCTTGCATCGGGGCCCACTGCTCCTTAGCTACGCCACTGGTCAGAGGCAATCTTGGTTGTTCTCTTTTTGCACCTGCTAGCATAAAGATCCTTCAGGGAAGCTAAGCTACAGTCAATCAATCTTTCTGCTGATGGGATGATGTGCTGAAGTCTCACCTTCTCCTGTATGGAGCATAAGCTGAATGAATCAGAGATTAAGGCCCAGTACACACCGAGCGGTTTTGGATGCGATCCGCCGGCCGCATCCCCCTGTAAATCCACTTGGCTAATGTATTTCAATGGCATGGTGCACACCAGCGGTTTGAGGTTTGTAGCAAACCGCAAACGTGCCTATTGCTGCATGTTTGCGGTTTGCAGAAGCGTTTTTGCCTCAATGAAAAGTGTAGGAAAAAAGCAAAGCGCTCTGGAAAACGCTAGATCAGAGCGGTTTTCCAGGCGTTTTTGTTACAGAAGCTGTTCAGTAACAGCTTTACTGTAACAATATATGAAATCTGCTGCACAAAAACGCACCCAAAACCGCTAGGTATGTTTAGAAAACGTCTCTAAACATGCCTAGATTCACTCTGAAATCCGCTCCAAAAACCGCTAGCGTTTTGAGGATCTGCTAGCGGTTTTGGTGTGCACTGGGCCTTATTGATGATGTGACGGTGGATTCAATTATTGCAGTGAAAAACTGTACCATTGCTTTCTATGATAGGCCAAACCTTTTCAGCTGCCGTAGGAGGTACATCTACATGTTGGGGTCTCTTGATGATGGCAGCAGCGTTGCTTTCCCATTTTAGGATATTTGATTGACTCTACTTGGTTCACAGCAGATACATTTATGATTAGGGGGAAGGGTTTGGGGTTGAGTTCTCCTGAAATCTACTATCACCTCCATGGTTGTTGCTAGTGCACCAGAAAGAAAAGTGTCCAACTACTCATCACCTATATGCAGACATGTTCCCGTTTCATATGAGACCATCTATTATTTTGTCATGTGCAAACACGTACTCTGGCCTGGGGCACACCAGAGGAGTTTTTCTGAGCGTTTTGAGTTTTTAAATCTGCTGCTAATGTTATCCTATGTGTCTGTGCACACTGGAGCAATGAGGTTTTGTAAAAAAAAACCATAGCATTACATTGGGAAGAGCTTTTGAAACCTCTAAAAGCTCTTCCCAATGTAATGCTATGGGGTTGTTTACAAAACCTCATTGCTCCAGTGTGCACAGACACATAGGATAACATTAGCAGCAGATTTAAAAACTCAAAACGCTCAGAAAAACTCCTCTGGTGTGCCCCAGGCCTCTGTAAAGTGCTGCAGAAGATGTCACTGCTATATACTGTATATAGACTATGACTATGGTAGGATTAGATTGTGAGCTCCACTGAGGAAAATTTGCATATTTGTATTGGGTGTTGGGGCTGTTGACAGGTTTTACATCACTTCCTGTTGACATGTCTGTTTTTTGTTGCTTATTGGACGCTCTATTAGGGTTTCCTGATTGGTGGAGGCTGATATTTGACAGTTCCCCATCACATCCATGTGCATGTAGGGTGTATCCCTTTAAGCTGACCTGCACACAACAAACAGCCATGCTTTCTCCAGCAGTGTCAGTAGGTCAGGTCGCAGCAGATGCATCCATAGCAGAGCTGTAAAGAAAGCTGACCTCGGGGCGACCCCTGTAATCCTCTGTGCTGCATTAGGCTCCTGCAGCGGATTACTGGGGAATTATTTATGTCCAGAAATATGTTAATAAGGGGAAGAGAGGAAATGAAACGCAGCGCTGAACAGGATTAGTCATGGTTTCAAAACGAGACGGGAGGCCAAAAAGCAGCGCACCCTTCGGTAGATGGAGTGCAAGCTTTGCAGGAGAGCCGGCTGCTCTAGCTTCAGTGTAGGGAATGGAGGAGGACACACAGCACAGCCTTTATGGGGCTCATTTATATATATTCCTGATAACAGAACATTTCTTCATCCTTCACTCTTGCAAATATACAGTGGGTTGCAAAAGTATTCGGCCCCCTTGAAGTTTTCCACATTTTGTCACATTACTGCCACAAACATGCATCAATTTTATTGGAATTCCACATGAATGACCAATACAAAGTAGTGCACACGTGAGAAGTGGATCGAAAATCATACATCATTCCAAACATTTTTTTACAAATAAATAACTGCAAAGTGGGGTGTGCGTAATTATTCGACCCCCTGAGTCAATACTTTGTAGAACCACCTATTGCTGCAATTACAGCTGCCAGTCTCTTAGGGTATGTCTCTACCAGCTTTGCACATCTATAGACTGAAATCCTTGCCCATTCTTCTTTGCAAAACAGCTCCAGCTCAGTCAGATTAGATGGACAGCGTTTGTGAACAGCAATATTCAGATCTTGCCACAGATTCTCGATTGGATTTAGATCTGGACTTTGACTGGGCCATTCTAACACATAGATATGTTTTGTTTTAAACCATTCCATTGTTGCCCTGGCTTTATGTTTAGGGTCGTTGTCCTGCTGGAAGGTGAACCTCCGCCCCAGTCTCAAGTCTTTTGCAGACTCCAAGAGGTTTTCTTCCAAGTTTGCCCTGTATTTGGCTCCATCCATCTTCCCATCAACTCTGACCAGCTTCCCTGTCCCTGCTGAAGAGATGCACCCCGAGCATGATGCTGCCACCACCATATTTGACAGTGGGGATGGTGTGTTTAGAGTGATATGAAGTGTTAGTTTTCCACCACACATTGTGCCTTGCATTTTGGCCAAAAAGTTCCATTTTGGTCTCATCTGACCAGAGCACCTTATTCCACATGTTTGCTGTGTTCCCCACATGGCTTGTGGCAAACTGCAAACAGCACTTCTTATGCTTTTCTGTTAACAATGGCTTTCTTCTTGCCACTCTTCCATAAAGGCCAACTTTGTACAGTGCACGACTAATAGTTGTCCTATGGACAGATTCCCCCACCTGAGCTGTAGATCTCTGCAGCTCGTCCAGAGTCACCATGGGCCTCTTGACTGCATTTCTGATCAGCGCTCTCCTTGTTCGGCCTGTGAGTTTAGGTAGATGGCCTTGTCTTGGTAGGTTTACAGTTGTGCCATACTTCTTCCATTTCTGAATGATCGCTTGAACAGTGCTCCGTGGGATGTTCAAGGCTTTTTGTAGCCTAAGCCTGCTTTAAATGTCTCAATAACTTTATCCCTGACCTGTCTGGTGTGTTCTTTGGACTTCATGGTGTTGTTGCTGCCAATATTCTCGTATACAACCTCTGAGGCCATCACAGAGCAGCTGTATTTGTACTGACATTAGATTACACACAGGTGCACTCTATTTAGTCATTAGCACTCATCAGGCAATGTCTATGCACTCAGACCAAAGGGGGCCGAATAATTACACACACCCCACTTTGCAGTTATTTATTTGTAAAATCTGTTTGGAATCATGTATGATTTTCGTTCTACTTCTCACGTGTGCACTACTTTGTGTTGGTCTTTCACGTGGAATTCCAAAAAAATTGATTCATGTTTGTGGCAGTAATGTGACAAAATGTGGAAAACTTCGAGGGGGCCGAATACTTTTGCAAGCCACTGTATATACAGCACCCAGTGGTGTAGGGATCACCATAGCAGCTGTAGTGGCTACTATGAGGCCCATAGCCATGGGGCGCTCAGCAGCCAACTTAGAGGGTTCACTGTATGACTCATGGAGACCCTCGGCGGGCCCCCTAAAGTGGAGAGTACCTACACTGGGGGGCACAACTGGCTTCCTATATTGGAAATGTGCCACTAGCTACCTATACTCTGGTTACCTGTACTGATGGTGGGGTACCTAATACTATATAGTATCTATAGCTACCTATACTAGGGGGCTACCTGCCATGGGACCCCAAGATTTCTAGCTCCGCCCCTGACTGTACCTAAATGATCACAAACAATCCAGCCAAAGGTTCCCGTCTGGCTGTACCGCGAGGGCCTGTGTATATGAACCGCAATGCAGGCACACAGCAGTGTATGAATGCAAAGCATTTGCACCGGTCGCACTCTGCTTGTGGTTTTCCAATACATGCAAGAATAGAACACACAGCGAGTTTAGAACAACACTAACAGCTTAGAATACAACTACATGTGACTGCAGCTGTCCTTTAAAGCGGACCTGAACTCAGGACTTCTTCTCTGCTCTAAAAGTTAAGCAACAGCATCATAACCTTTAGGCTTCTTGCACACAGGGACGTTACAGGCGCGCCGCACGCTCCCCCAACGCACAGCAATGTAACACAAGTGGGCTGTTCACACTGCCCACGTTGCGTTACATTGTAATGCAGCAAAGTGCTGCATGCTGTGCGTTCTAAACGGCTAAGCCGCGTTAGACTGTTTGCACATGCTCAGTCATGTTGGGGAGGAGCGGAGAGCGGCCGGGCACATGGCTAATTAATATTTACTGCACTCAGTGACGTGCAGTGTTTACTTCCTGGAGCGGCTGCTCTGTGCGGCGATTGGCCGGGCGGGACCACGTGATGCCGCATGCGTCCAAGAGTACGCATCACGGACGCCAGAGTGAGCTGCACAACGCGGCTCACTCTGATGTCCAAAGCAGGGAGCACCAGGCGTTGCGTTAGGGGCACGTTATGTGCCCTATAACGTCCCCTAAACGCAACGTCCTGGTGTGTAACTAGCCTTAAAGAAAAACATTTCTTTGTTACAGTGGATAGAAATCCTGCAATACATCTGCATTGTGTCTACTTCCTGCTTACATTGAAGCAGACATGGGGTTAACATCCTGTGTTTACAAATTAGCTGCTCAGCCTAGGCAGTCAACTGACACGGCTGAGATATCAAATTATAGCTGTGATTATTCACAAATGGGGGGGGGGGATTAGACGGGCTAAACTCTCTAAATACATACAGCGTGCATTTCTCTCTGTTTTCCGTCAGGTCCACTTTAATATGACACTCCATACATACAGCTCAATTTGTATTTTCCGCAGGAACTCTAGAAAGACTCCCTGGTCCCCCAGTCCTCCGAAAGTCACGCCGGACAAGACCGACGTCCCCAGAGACCAGCTGACGGCGGCCTCCATTGGGAACGTAGAGTGGCTGCGGCTGTGCCTACAGGCGGCGGGCTCGCTGATGGAGGAGGATGAGAATGTAAGTGTCAGCTCAGCGGGTCGCAGGACATTATGTAACGAGCCCCCTCCTCTCTATAGTCAGTCCATGCTAAACACCTTGTGCCGCGGATGGAAAAGCTGGTCTAATCCTCTGCGGCCTGCTAATCTGCAGCCATCTGCCTTTGCACCATTATATGATGATTGGATGATAAAACAACATATTGACGTGGCCGAGCCGTCACTTGGAGGAAAGCCTCGGCAATTAGATGTATTGGGTGTCATTTCTGTGATTTGTACAATATGGAACGCTCGCTGATCCGCTGTAAATAACTGCAGAAGTTCTAAACAAAGGAGAAGAGAGATCAGAGCAGCAGAGGTATCGCGATTCCTCCGAGTGGTTTCATTTCCAAGTGAAAAACAAAGCAGAGCCAGGAATACTGGGGAAGGAAATCCTGCAGCTACAGGGGTAACCAAGGCTGTGTTGGGGGCCCCAAATCAGAGCAGGATCATTCACCAGGCAACCTAGGCAGGTGCCAGGGGCCTAGTGGGTGTCAAGGGGCCGACCAGCCACCGTTTCTGACATCTCTCTCCACTTCAGGTTACAAAATAGACCACAAGGGGACGCCAAATCTACTACCTTGTCCCATTACATCTTAATCCCTTTCTGCCCCAAATACCCAAAGTGAAGCCTTAAGGGGAACCAGAGACGAAGCACCCTCATGTATATTACCATATATATCAGTGGGAAAATTAGAGAAAACACCTACCCTGCTCCCTGTTTCATTCTTCACTGCACAGCTTGTTTCTTATCAGACCTGATAAAATCCCCAACTGAGCATTCAGTCTGGCTTTGCTCAGGAATATTTGTAGCTCAGTCTGTGTTCTCTCATGTCTATTTAAGCCCAAGCCTGCCCCCTGCTGGCTCTGCTCAGGGATTTTTATAGCTGAGTCATTATAGCAAAGCCAGACTGAATGTTCAGTCGGGGATTTTATCAGGGCTGATTAGAAACAAGCTGTGCAGTGCAGAATGAAACAGAAAGCATGATAGGTGTTTTCTCTAATGTTCCCACTGATATATATGGTAAAATACATGAGGGTGCTTCGTCTCTGATTCCCTTTAAATACTTGTATGAGGGACAATCATTGCAAGATTTCTCTTCTGTGGGGGGCTATTGTGGATTGCTTTCGCAGGTGGTGGCCACACTTAGGGGGGCTGTCTACACTTAGCCCCCCCCCCCATTCTCCCCTGAGTAGCAGGCAATGAGTGTGTTTGGGGGTGCTGCTTGCACTGCTCCCCATGTGGCGCCCCCTATTAACACATGAGCATTCTTTTTTTTTTTTTTTTTATTCTTTTTAATAATTTCCATGAGCATTATTAAAACAGATATTGGTAAACATTTTTCTCTCGTAGGATTCAAAGCACATAAAAATGGCTCAGACCAGTGATTGATTGATTGATTGATTGGTAAATTTTGCTACAGACAAAGAATCCTTCAAGTCCGCAAATGCCAGGTTAAACAGGTGGCTTTTCAGTCTGGATATGAATAACTCCAGGGATAATGGTACGTACACACTTGCGACTATGGTCGTTTGAAACAGCAGCTTAACGATCGGTCTGCCGACAATCAGGTAAAGAACTTTACCAAACGATCATTAAGTATAACAACGAACGAATGGTATCAGCACGATGAGAAAATGGAAGCAGTAGATTTGGGCGCATGAGACAAGTGGACAAAAAGGGCGCCCCATTCACTCCCATTATAAATATCGTTTATCGGGCGCCGAACAGGGAGAAAAAGGCGCCCGAGATTATTAACGTTTTAACAAACGGCGCCCGGAGAATTTTAAGGATTTATGACTATGTTCGTGATGATTTAACTTTACAAAATCAGCCTGTGACGAATAACGTTTATAAAGATACTAAATCACTATTTATAAAACATTTCTAAAACATTATTATCCACCCAAAAAAATTAATTACATTTTTTTATTTACATTTTTTATTTATTAATGTCTGTAAAACATTATTATCCATAGGGGGTCTTAGGTTTAGGCACCAACAGGGGGGTCTTAGGTTTAGGCACCAACAGGGGGGTCTTAGGTTTAGGCACCAACTGGGGGGTCTTAGGTTTAGGCACCAACAGCGGGGCCTTAGGTTTAGGCACCAACTGGGGGGTCTTAGGTTTAGGCACCAACAGGGGGGGTCTTAGGTTTAGGCACCAACTGGGGGGTCTTAGGTTTAGGCACCAACAGGGGGGTCTTAGGTTTAGGCACCAACAGGGGGGTCTTAGGTTTAGGCACCAACAGGGGGTCTAGGGGTTAGGGAGGGGTACAGGGAGGGTTTTTAACAAACGTTAAAATAAGTTTCAGTTTACAAATAGGGAAGATTAACGTTTTAAGAATTGCCGATCTCATACACATTATTTAGTGATTTATAAATTCTTAAAACACTATTTCTAAACGAAATTCTACACAATATTTCAATAAACGATAATACTGTTTATCGTTAACACCACGCGCCCTTTTTTCCCCGACGCCCTTTTTTGATGTACCCTGAGAAAATACAACAGGACGGATCATATTGAATGACAATCATTACAAAACTATAGTGTGTACAGTTATCTGCCGAGCACGATCGTTACAAGGGCCAATGTGCCTGCGTTGGATTTTGGCCAGCTTTCATACTTCCTGTGTAGCGCGGCCTGTAAAGATTGTTACATTACAAATTTCAAATAAACTTTGTTTGCAAGTTAACTATCATATATTTGTATCTATTGTAACCCCATGTTTGTGTTTTTTTTATTTTTATTTTATATAAACATGTACGTAACATTTCCCTCTGATCGTTCTGTTCTGCGAGAACGATCGTTAAAATGTGTATGATGATTGCTGCATCCCATCGTTGCATTCCAATCGTTCCAATATTATTCATCTGGTAACTATCGTTCCTTGTAAACGATCGTTATCGCAAGTGTGTACGTACTATAAGGCTTTCTTTACTGGGTGTGGTAGGGCATTCCAAAGGGTAAGGACAGCATGACAGAAAGCTCTAGCTCCAAAGGTTTTGAGTGGCACTCTGGGAGTGACAAAGTTTATGAATCCTGCTGATATGAGGTAATGAGAGGTGTAGTGCAGTTTCAGCAAGTCCTTCATGTGCATACATTTGAAATCGGCGCCGGTAGACTTGGGCGCAGGACACAGCCAGTATATGGCTGATCCTGCTTCTGCACAAGTCCGGGCCGTGTTAATTACTATTCCCCCTCCAGGTCCACATGGATGGTGGGGAATGATATAATTTGGCTTCCAGCTATTGCTGGAGGCCGAATTATTGTGTTTTAAAAGCAACTTCGGCTCCGTCTTCTGACGGCACCGATGTTACTCACTGAGCGCGCTATAGATGTAATTCCTATTACAGTCTATGGTGGCGCCAGCTGCACCCAAATCTACCTGCGCTGAAAAGCACTGCTTCACTTCATGTATCCAGGGCCCAAATTGTGTACAGATTTGAATGTCAACAGTCCATGGACCAACACCTCTTAAGGTGGACACACACCATACAATTTTTTAAATATCTGTTCAATTTAAGAATTGCAATCAATTTTTCTGACTGATTGTAACATTTCAAAAATATAACCAATGTACCACACACATGTTCTATCTTCCCCCAATTATGACAAAAATGATTGGAAACTCTCAGAAAATTGCTAGGGTGTGTATACAGTGGGTTGCAAAAGTATTCGGCCCCCTTGAAGTTTTCCACATTTTGTCATATTACTGCCACAAACATGAATCAATTTTATTGGAATTCCACATAAAAGACCAATACAAAGTGGTGTACATGTGAGAAGTGGAACGAAAATCATACAGGATTCCAAACATTTTTTACAAATAAATAACTGCAAAGTGGTGTGTGCATAATTATTCGGCCCCCTTTGATCTGAGTGCAGACAGTTGCCTATAGGCATTGCCTGATGAGTGCTAATGACTAAATAGAGTGCACCTGTGTGTAATCTAATGTCAGTACAAATACAGCTGCTCTGTGAGGGCCTCAGAGGTTGTCTAAGAGAATATTGGGAGCCGAGCAACAACACCGTGAAGTCCAAAGAACACACAAGACAGGTCAGGGATCAAGTTATTGAGAAATTTAAAGCAGGCTTAGGCTACGAAAAGATTTCTAAAGCCTTGAACACCCCACGGAGCACTGTGCAAGCGATCATTCAGAAATGGAAGGAGTATGGCACGACTGTAAACCTACCAAGACAAGGCCATCCACCTAAACTCACAGGCCGAACAAAGAGAGCGCTGATCAGAAATGCAGTCAAGAGGCCCATGGTGACACTGGACAAGCTGCAGAGATCTACAGCTCAGGTGGGAGACTCTGTCCATAGGACAACTATTAGTCATGCACCATACAAAGTTGGCCTTTATGGAAGAGTGGCAAGAAGAAAGCCATTGTTAACAGAAAGCATAAGAAGTCCCGTTTGCAGTTTGCCACAAGCCATGTGGGGGACACAGCAACCATGTGGAAGAAGGTGCTCTGGTCAGATGAGACCAAAATGGAACTTTTTGGCCAAAATGCAAAACGCTATGTGTGGCAGAAAACTAACACTGCACATCACTCTGAACACACCATCCCCACTGTCAAATATGGTGGTGGCAGCATCATGCTCTGGGGGTGCATCTCTTCAGCAGGGACAGGGAAGCTGGTCAGAGTTGATGGGAAGATGGATGGAGCCAAATACAGGGCAAACTTGGAAGAAAACCTCTTAGAGACTGCAAAAGACTTGAGACTGGGGCGGAGGTTCACCTTCCAGCAGGACAACGACCCTAAACATAAAGTCAGGGCAACAATGGAATGGTTTAAAACAAAATATCTAAGTGTTGGAATAGCCCAGTCAAAGTCCAGATCTAAATCCAATCGAGAATCTGTGGCAAGATCTGAAAACTGCTGTTCACAAACGCTGTCCATCTAATCTGACTGAGCTGGAGCTGTTTTGCAAAGAAGAATGGGCAAGGATTTCAGTCTCTAGATGTGCAAAGCTGGTAGAGACATACCCTAAAAGACTGGCAGCTGTAATTGCAGCAAAAGGTGGTTCTACAAAGTATTGACTCAGGGGGCCGAATAATTACGCACACCCCACTTTACAGTTATTTATTTGTAAAAAATGTTTGGAATGATGTATGATTTTCGATCCACTTCTCACGTGTACACCACTTTGTATTGGTCTTTCATGTGGAATTCCAATAAAATTGATGCAAGTTTGTGGCAGTAATGTGACAAAATGTGGAAAACTTCAAGGGGGCCCGAATACTTTTGCAACCCACTGTATTAATAAATAGACAATCTAACACACACCATACAATCTTTAGAGAGATTGAAGAAAAATATCTGGCATTCCGGATCACTAAAAATCGAAGAAAACTAGAAATCCAATCGGATTTTTTAGTCGAATGAAAAAAAAGCTTTTGATTTTTTCGGGAGATCCGATCGTTTTTATCGAATTGCAGTAAAATTGGATCATGTTATTGTATCGTGTGTGGCCACCTTTAGTGAGAGGAAGAGGTAGTGTAGTTGGTTTCAGACCTGCGTATTCTGGTACTGCGGATACCATTGCACATGCTGCGCCTTTACATTTGCCATGAGGCTATTTCTGCAACCATTATAAGTCAGGTGCTGCTTGGTTATGAGCAGGCAACTTTCTGTACGCGCTTCAAAGATGAAGAAAACAGACAGACACAAGACGTGTTCATAAAAAGACACCACTTTGCAAATAATTGTACATGTACAAATAGTGATGAGCTTGAATTTCGCATAATCGTTGTTTCCCATCGTAATTCACAATTATGATGCGATGTTGTCATGCAAAATTTCAAGAAAAATGTAATTAATTTTGTATGTAAACGTATTTAGGAACCGTAATTTTGCGTAAATTTTGCCTAAGGCCCGGTTCACATTAGCGTTCCCTGTCCGGATCCGCCTGATCAGATCCGGACCGTATACTGTACAAACGGAACGTACGTTCCGCATAGCAATGCAAAGGCTATGCGGACGTTCACATACGTACGTTCCGTACAGTACGGAGCCGGACCGGATCCGGACACTTTTCCAACATGCTCTATTTTTTGGGTCTGGATCTTCGGCCCACGCACCCGGACCGGAGCCGGACCCGAGCCTGACAGCACCATCCGGAACACAGAAACCAATGGGGAACGGAAGGCACAGAACACACTGCCTACAAAAACCTGACGTTCTACCCCACTTCCTATGCGTATCCAAGCGGCCATTTCGGATGGGGACACATGGGCCAAGCATGTCTGGAGTGGAGCAGCAGTGACAGACGTGCTGGAGCTGTTTGGCAGAATGTCGGAGGTGGAGGTGAGGCCTACAGCGGAGGAACCTGATTCTACAGGTGCACCAGGTGCACCTTCTGCTGACCCCAACATTTTTTTTCTTTAAATTTCGCTATTTTTTGCCCACGGATCCGGATGGCAGCCTGATGCATGCCTGATGCAAACGGACCGGATCCGGATCGGAACCGTACAGTTCCGATCCGGATCAGGTCCTGATCCGATCAGGATCCGGTCCGTTTGCATGGCAAAATGCAAGTGTGAACGGGGGCCTAATTTGGTGCAGATTTTAGCGGTTAATAGAAAAGCTCCCCATACATGCTATCGCCACCAAATTTTCCACGTATGTTAAAGGCAACACATAGTCTAGTAAAAAAAAAAAGGCAGTTTTACTTATCTGGGGCTTCTACCGGCCCCCTGCAGTCACCGTAAGCCCGCACCGGTACTCACAATCCTTGGGTCCCCCGCCGCCGCTAAGTTTCGAATTCCCCCAAATGGTCAGTCGATGGGTGCTGGGGAGACATCCTTTCAACAGTGTGGCGGGGGGGGGGGGGGGTTAGGGGTTTGGCTAAATGTATTGCTCTGCTTGGGGCCCTTCATTGTCTTAATCCGGCTTTGTAGCGGCCCTATAAGAGTTATATCCCCACACAGCTCATGGCTTCCTTCCTGTCTCAGGGATTCACGGCTCTGCACATGGCTGCTCTACATGGTCGCCTCCAATGCCTGAAGTTCTTGATTGAAGACCACAAGATGGATGTGGACCTGCCCAGCCGCTCTGGATGGAGAGCACTGCATCTGGTATTAAATCAGAAGAATGGCAAGCGGGCAAAGGAGTGTTTACTATATCTTCTGCAACACGGGGACAATATCAATGTGTGAGTGACTCCTGACTACGAACACTACACAGGAGTGGTGCCACTGCCTACACATGGTACAATCTGATTGTAAGGTTTTCTGCTTTAATCTAACCTTTTAGTGAGGGTTAGGCATCAGTCAGGGATTAATGTTGGGGTAGGTTAGGGTTAAGCATCATGAAAGGGTTAATATTGGTGGAAGGTTAGGGTCAGGCATCAGGAAGGGGGTTAAAGGCAACTGAGCTTCTTTAACTGAAAGTATATAAAATTAACCCCCCCATAAAGGCTAGACGGTTGAGCAGTGGCGGCGCCAGGGGGGTGCTGAAGCACCCCCTAAATTTGTCCAAGCACCCTATTAGCACCCCCCAGCGTGAACTGACTTTCGTCGTCTAATAGACGCTGTGTCAGTTCACCGGCAGCAGCAGCAAAGCAGGGCTACGGTAAAATGGCGTCCAAAGCCCTGCTCTGGAGACTTGGAGTCTGCGATGCAGGACCTCGGGCGCCATTTTCCCGTAGCCCTGCTCTCAGTGCGGGTGTTTCAGTTGCTGGCTGGCAGAGGATCGTTGGAGCTGCGCGCCGGATGGAGGCCAGGACAGGAGATCTGCTGCAGGTGAGTAAATGTTTTTTTTTTTTTTATTAGCAGGTGTATTTGCTGGGCAAGTCTGCCACATGATTGAGGTGTTTTCTGGGCAAGTCTGCCACATGATTGAAGTATTTTCTGGTCAGGTCTGCCACATAATTGTGTTTTCTGGTCAAATCTGCCACATGATTGCACGTATTTTCTGGACAAATCTGCCGACATGATTGCATGTATTTTCTGGTCAAATCTGCCAACATGATTGCATGGATTTTCTGGTCAAATCTGCCACATGATTGAATGTATTTTCTGGTCAAGTCTGCCACATGATTGCACGTATTTTCTGGTCAAATCTGCCGACATGATTGAACGTATTTTCTGGGCAAATCTGCTCACATTACATGTATTTTCTTGAGAAAACCTGCACAATTATGTGATTTTATGGGGAAAGGGTCACCAAAACTTGGGCCCACTGTCTTTGCGTTGCACTTTTAAAGGGAACCCGAGGTGAGAATAATATTGAGGCTGCCATATTGATCTACTTTTAAGCAATACCAGTTGCTTGGCTGCCGTGCTGGTCCTTTGCCTTTAATTCTTTCAATTATAGACCCTGAACAAGCATGCAGCAGGTCAGGGGTTTCTGACAATATTGTCAGAACTGACAAGATTAGCTGCATGCTTGTTTCTGGTGTAATTCAGTTCACTACTGCAGCCCAATAAATCAGCAGGGCTGCCAGGCAACTAGTATTGTTTAAAGGGGAACTGAAGTGAGAGGTATACGGAGGCCACCACATTTATTTCCTTTTAATCAATACCAGTTGCCTGGCAGCCCTGCTGGTCTATTTCACTGCAGTAGTGCCTGAATAACACTAGAAACAAGCATGCAGCTAGTCTTGTCAGATCTGACAATGTCAGAAACACCTGATCTGCTGCATGCTTATTCAGGGGCTATGGCTAAAAGTATTAGAGGCAGAGGATCAGCAGGACAGCCAGGCAACTGGTATTGCTTAGATGGAAATAAATATGGCAGCCTCCATATCCCTCTCGCTTCAGTTGTCCTTTAAAAGGAAATAAATATGGCAGCCTCCATATAACTCTCACCTCGGGTTCACTTTAACCACATAAGGACCGGCCCCTTTTTGATTGATCTGTACTGCGTGGGCTCAGGTTTGTAGGCAGGGCGATCAGACTTCCCCCCCCCCCTTTTTCCCCACTAGGGGGATGTCCTGCTGGGGGGGTCTGATCGCCGCCGCCTTGTGCCTTGCAGGGGGGCTCCTCAAAGCCCCCCTCCGCAGCGCTATTCCGCCCTCCCTCTCCTTCCCTCCCTCTCCTCCTTCCCATGGGTGGTACAGGACGGCTTCAGCCTATCAGACGGCAGCGATCCCCTGCCAATCAGAGGCCGGGGATCGCCAATCTCCTTTACGGCACTGCTGTGACAGCAGCGCCGTACGCTGTAAACACCGGGGATTTCTTCCCCGGGTTTTTACATTTAGCCTGTGAGCCGCGATCGGAGGCTCACAGGCTGTTCATGGAGACACCCTCCGTGAACTGACATGGTATGGTTTCCATGGAAATCCACTTGCAACCAGCCGCCGCCTATCGGCGTTAGGCGGTGGTTAAGTGGTTAAATTACAGTTAGCTCTGCCCTCATCCGGTCATGCCCATTTTTTTCCAATGATGACACACCCATATAGGAATGGATATTTATTAGTAAAAAAAAAAAAGCACAGGCAACGCGTTTCGTGGGAACTCGCCCATTTAATGCTGGTAGCCGGATTCAAGGTGCCTGTGCTTTTTTTTTTTTACTAATAAATATCCCTTTCTATATGGGTGTGTCATCATTGAGTTATGCCACCTCATTTATTTATATTTTTGTTGCTTTTAATGTATTTTAATTCATCTTTACCCCTTTTTACTCCCCATAAAGGAGATTTGGAATAGAGTGTGCCATTGGTGGTGGTGGTGGGTGGGGGTGGGTAGGGATTGGGGTGAGTATCATTAGTTGCATTACTGGGTGCAGCGGTGCTGCATTTCGAAATTCCTGCAGGCATTGCGATGGTTGCAAGCGCGCAACTTCGCTGAGAACTTCAAAATGCACCACTGCTGTGGTTTCTCCTGGGGAAGATGGCAGCTCCCATATGGGCAGGAGGCCAGGGGAGCAGTACCCTGTAGGTAAGTGGGAGATGCCTGGAGATACGTTGATGGAATGTGTGTGGCAAACTAGCTGGAGGTGTGTTGCTCTGATTTCGCATCCGGAGTCGCCCTTATAGGGAGATTAACTTTATACATTTAGAGTTACAGATACTCAGTTGCCTTTAATGTTGGCTTAGGTTAGAGCTAGGCATCAGGAAAGGGTTAATATGGGTGGAATGTTTAGGTTGGACGTTAGGAAGGAGCTAACATTAGGGGGTAGGTAGAAAGAGACTTTTTTCCCCAACTGTATTGCAGATGGACAGAGCAGAAACAACCGAGTCGGGTAAAAAGGACGCCATGCAGCCGAGCACATTTGGACAGCGCCAAAGGCCATAATGTGGGTTATGGCTACAGCCGCGCTCAATGAGTAGTTTCAGTACCAGAAAAAGATGGAGCCCAAATTACAATAAAAAATATTACAATTTGGCCGCCAGCAATAGCTGCAAGCCAAATAGCATCTTACCCCCACTCTACTGCACCTTTGAGGGGGAATAGTAATTAATGCCCCCAGGAAATTTGCCATAGCAGGGTGAGACATTTTTTGGCTTTCCCTCACGCCCAAATTTCCCAGCACCCTTGTTACATGTATGTTAAACAACTAAAAAGGTATGTGAAACACCAAAAAAACACCAAACCAAAAAGTAGCTATGTTTCAGCAATCAAATGACTAATACTTTCTAAGCAAAGCCCAATGGCACCGACCCCATACAAAGCCTGTTTGCCTGGAGTTTGGCTGAAGATATGAAGTTCCCAGCATGCTCTATTTATCAGGAAGTAACCCAAGTTATTGTATTTGTTCTGTTTAGGCAGAGTGAGAGCAAATCCACCCCGCTGCACCAGGCGGCCAGAGAAGGCCTGGAAGAGTGCTTAGGCATTCTGGTCAAAAATGGGGCAAATGTTCATGCCAAGGACTCAGAGGGCCGCCAGCCCATTGACTTATGCATGATGTGGTGCCACGCCTCCTGTGCCAGGTACGTGCAACAGCAATACAACAAAGATTCTGGCTTCTTTTCCAGAATACAAATTGGCTGTAAGGTATCTGGGTGAGAACGAGGCAGGAAAGATATACACACACACCAAACGAATCCAAGTAAACCCCTTTTTCTGGTAAACTCCCATAAAAGGACCCAGTGATTTTTCTTTTGATTTTGAGGCTATAGTGGGGTCAGGTCAGCCCTTGCACAATATTGTACTGCAGTTTGGATGCACATACCGTGCCTTTAATTTGCTGACGAGCTTCTGCAGACTATAAGGCAGGTGCTGCTTGGAAGCGAGTTCTTACCTACCCAGTGTGTTTTGTATGCTGGTGGGCCTCGCACAGGGATGTCAGATCGGTCCTACGAGGGCCGAGGTCCTCACACATTTTTTGACACAGCTCAAATTAATTGGTGGGTCTGAATCAGGAGAGGTGTGGTCCATCAGGTAGAACACATTCATCTCCTTCTCAGTCCATCCTAAACACTGGCATGGATCTGGCCCCCCAGGCCTGGAGTTGGACACCTGTGGACTAGCAGGAAGCACATCACTGAGTGGGGGGCCGGTGCTATGCATATGACCCTGTGGGCGCACTCTGCCGTGGGGTCACATGTTTGTCATATTTTGCATTGCGTTGGGATGCAGTAGGAGCAATGCATCCCCACCGCAATGCAAAAAATAGATTTAAATCCATCCTGAAGTAGGAAAAGCTCTTCAAACTATCTTTTATTTAAGTTGCGGTAGTACAGCATAGCAGTCTAGCACAACGATCCTTGACAGACGCCCTTTGTCAAGCTCTTGACAAAGGGCATGTGGCCCAAAATGTTGCGTTAGAAGCTATGCTGTGTCACCACAAAGTAAACAAAACAAAGTTTGGAGAGTTTCTCCCAGTTCAATGGTCCAGACTGGATTGGTTACATTTTCATGGGCAAAACGAGGGGGGAAACGTATTCCACAGAATGCTCCTGCCTTGTACAGAACAAACAACCACTTCCAACACACCTCACCAAGGAAGTTGCCACCAAAAATTCTTTTTCTGAAAAAAATTAAAATGCATTAAATGTGTACAACCCAGTACAAGATACAGAAAAAATGTGTAAAAACATATGAAACGTTGCAATGAATGGACCAACGGATCCATTGAAAATGTATACATTTTTAACCATGGCATGTGGGAACGGAGCCTCAGTGATGATAGCCTCCAGATTACATGGAGAGTTATTTCCATACAAATCCACAAGCTGGAATTCAGAGGAACAAGGAACATGGCATCCACCTGCTCTGAGGCATAGACAGCATAGTAGCAGGAAACCTTTGTTAGTACTTACCGGTAGCGGTATTTCAATGAATCCTCCACGAAGGCTGTATACTAGAGAGAAAGTATGCTCCGCCCCCAAAGGAAACACATCACAATTAAATCAATTGGCCCCTATATAGCCCTCTTCCCATACAGCCTCCTCAGTTTTGATAGAGTAACCCCTAGAAGGACCAGAAGGAACAAGACATAATTAATAACATCTTCTCCCAAAATAGGGAGGGAACTAAGGTAGCCTTCCTGGAGGATTCGTTGAAATACCGCTACCGGTAAGTACTAACAAAGGTTTAACATCTCATCCTCCAGGAAGGCTGTATACTAGAGAGACCAACGAGAAGTTTAAATTAATACCTTAGGGAGGGATGATGTTCTGTAACACCTTTCTGCCAAAGGATAGGTCCTGGCTTGATAGCAGGTCCACTCTCTAGTGCTTTACAAAAGTCTGATGACTAGACCAGGTCGCTGCTTTGCAAATTTGTTCTAATGAAGCTCCTGACCTTTCTGCCCAGGAAGTGGAAAGGGATCTAGTCGAATGTGCACTGACCTTATCTGGGACGGACCTGCCTGCACTACTGTAAGCTGAACTAATAATTTCCCTTAGCCATCTGGCTACCGTATTCTTGGATACTTGCAGACCCTTTCTGGATCCAGCAAAAGCCACGAATAAGTGATTAGATCTTCTAAAATCTTTTGTTACTTCTAAATATTTCAGAATAATTCTTCTAACATCTAGCGTATTAAGTTTTTCTTCCTTTTGGTTGGCTGGAGGGTCGCAAAAGGAGGGAATGACAATATCTTAAGACCTGTGAAAGACTGTGGCAACCTTTGGAAGATAGGTAGGGTCTGTCCTGAAAACTATTCTGTCCGGGAAGATAGTCATGTAGGGATCCTTAATTGACATTGCTTGAATATCCCCAACTCTACGCGCTGATGTGATGGCGACCAAGAAGGCCGTTTTTAATGTAAGCCATTTTAAGGAACATTTATCCAAGGGTTCAAAGGGAGAGCTTGTAAGGTAATTCAAGACTAAACTCAAGTCCCAGGGGGGAACGGACTTAGAGGGAACCGGCCTAGACCTGGACACTGCTTTAAGAAAATCAATAACAGCTTGTTCTTTAGACAGCTTAAAATTAAGAAAAAGGGAAAGAGCCGCAACCTGGACTCGTAATGTACTCGTGGCCAGACCTATATCCACACCGTCTTGTAAGAAATCCAAAATAATAGGTAAAGTAGATTCTTTAAGACCCTTCCTTTTTTTCCAGGAAGAAAAAAAAAACAACTTTCCAAATCTTACAGTAATTTTTCCTTGTGGTCAACTTACGGCAGTTGACCATAGTGGTAATGACCTTGTTTGAAAATCCTCTTAACTTCAGAGATTCCCATTCAAGAGCCAGGCCGCTAGGGCAAACTTCTGAGGGTTCGGGTGCAAAACTCCCGCCTGGGATAGAAGATCCATCCTGCCAGGCAGAAGATAAGGACCCTGTACGGATAGTCGTAATATTTTCGAAAACCATGGCCTCCGCGGCCAATGTGGTGCCACAAATATCACTTGAGCCAACTCCTGTTCCACTTTCCAAAGTGCCCTGGCTATCCAATTGAAAGGTGGGAACGCATAAAGGAGTCCTTTCGGCCAAGGTACTTCCAGTGCATCCAGCTGCGATAGCTGGGAAGATGGGTGAAGGGAAAAAAATGTCTTTACTTTTGCATTTTGAGGAGAAGCAAATAGATCCACTGCTGGCTGACCCCAAAGAGATACTAGCTGCTGGAATACTTCGCCGTTTAGTGACCATTCTGCTTCTATACAGGGAAACCGACTTAGCTGATCCGCCAAAGAATTTAGAGAGCCCTTTATATGTACTGCTGAGATTGTCTGTAGGTTGGCTTCTGCAATCTGCATTATCTCCAAAGAGAGATCCCTTAGTTATTTTGCTCTTGTACCTCCTTGCTTTTGGATGTAAGCTACTGTCACCATATTGTCCGAGAGAAAGGTCACATGAGATTCCCTCAGTATTGGCAGGAATTCTATTAGCGCCAGCTTTACTGCCAGAAGCTCCCTGAAATTGGAGGATTTTGCCTGAATCTCCGCTGTCCATTGACCCTGTACTTGCAGATGGTCTAGATGGGCTCCCCAACCCCAAAGACTGGCATCTGTATAGACTCTCTTGGGGAAAGGCGGTTTCCAAAGTCAACCCTGACTCAGGTTTTCTGTTTGCTCCCACTATAGGAGTGAAGAGACTACATAGGGTGGAAGCAAATAGCCCAGGTGTTCAGAAACCATTCCTGAAGGGCGCGAGTATGTACCTGGGCCCAGCCTATTCCTAGAATAGTTGAAGTCATGAGACCCAATAGAGATAGAGTTTCTCTTAGAGAAATCTCCTTCTCCCTGAATGTTCGCACTGCTTGAATCAAGTGTACTTGTTTGTCTTCCGGGAGAAAAAACATTTCCTTCACTGAATCCACCCAGAAGCCCAAAAATCTCACTCTCTGTGTGGGTACTAGCATGGATTTGTCGTAATTGATCAGCCATCCTAAATGAGACAGGTAATGGATGGCAATATCTATGTGATTCAAAAGGATCTGTATGGATTTTGCAAGGATCAGTAGATCGTCTAGATAGGGTATGATCTGAATCTCTTGTAGGCGTAGGAAAGCTGTTATCTCCGCCATTATTTTGGTAAAAATCCGAGGGGCGGATGAGATCCCAAAGGGTAGGGCTCGATATTGGTAGTGCAGAATCGAATCTCCTACCTTCACAGCAAATCTTAGAAACTTCTGATATGCTGGATGGATTGGTACATGCAAGTACGCATCCTGCAAGTCCAAGGTCGCCATAAAAGCGTCCTTTGGGATCAGGGATTTTACTGTGAAAATTGTCTCCATGCGGAACTTTTTCTGCATAATGAAGGGGTTCAATTGTTTGAGATTCAGAATCATCCTGTATTTTCCTGAGGGTTTTTTGATCATAAATACTCTGGAATAAAACCCCTTTCGATATTGGGTCCTTGGAACTTGGATGATTACCTCTTGGTCTTTTTTTGTAACACTGTTTTTATTAAACAAATATTGTACCATACAAACATTTGAAATTGTCAGCAAATGTCCATTTCAACAAAAAGGCATATATTCTGTCTATAATACAATAAAATTGGAGATATGAAAAATGGGTTATCGTGTGAGTTTGTACTGTCCTACATTTCCATTTATCCATGAGACAATAAAAACAAAAGCAAAAAAGAAAAAGAAATAACATGCTATTACAATAGAAGTTAAGTTAAAACCTGAGTATTTGTTCCTGTGGTCTGTTGTTCATCAATTTGGAAAGGAAAGCGTAACATTACTAGCATGAGCTGTGCCCCACTAAGGAGGAGTAGAGAGAAAGAATCATGGATCATTATGATGTATGTTAGTTAGGCCATTCATGGTAATCTGTGGGATCTTAATAAGAATTTGTTTCCCGTCTGGTATCCCTTAGGTCGTTTCAATGAAAGTTAGAAGGTGAAGACACATATCAGGGAGGGAAGTAGTTGAGAAAGTACGTCTCCCATGGGTCCCATATTTGTTTAAATCTCTCTTCCGTATCTCTCAGAAGAGAAGTGAGATATTCCATCACCTTAGTCCAATTAATTTTTGCAGTAACTTCAGAAATTGTAGGAGAGAGGGGTTTACGCCAATGGGATGCTATAGATAGTCTAGTAGCTGTTAGTATATGTGTAATCAGTCTCATCACATGTTTCTTTATTCCTGGTATCGGTTTACCTAGGATCATATAGAGGGGGTCTAAAGGAATATTAGTATTTGTTACCCTTGCTATTAATGATTGAATCTCTACCCATAGTGGTTGAAGAATTGGACAATACCAGAATATATGCTCTAGAGAGCCTATCTGATTACATCCCCTCCAGCATTGATTGGGTACATCCGGATATATTTTTGATAATACTTCCGGTGTTCTATACCACCGAAAAATCAACTTATAAATGTTTTCCTTTACTTGTGTGCATATTGATGTTTTTTTCGCATTCTCCCATATTGAAACCCAGTCTTCCAATTCTAAGGATTGTCCAAGAGCTTGTTCCCACTTGGTCATATATGAATGTTTAAGTTTGAGGGTACCAGAATTGTCTAGAAGTAGCACATAAATAGCCGAGATAAGCCCTTTTTGGTGACCTTTGTTGTGACACAATCTTTCAAAAGGAGTAAACATGGGAAGGAGATCTGTTCCCTTAGTGAGAGTTCTAAGGAAATGACTAATTTGATTGTATTCCATAGACAATTGTGGCGTGAAGGTTATTTTTTCCTCTAGTGCAGTTTTGGTGAGGAGTTTTCTGGTGAGAACATTCGTCCAATTATCGAGATTGGTATAATTAAGACTGAACCATCTGCCCATGAATCTTTCTGTCATACCTGGAGCAAAAGCAGGGTTACCTAGTATAGGATATAATGGAGATATTGAGGATCTGAGATTAGCTTTCAGAACTGTTGAGTGCCATACTTGAAGAGTAAATTTAATCGTGGGAAGAAGTTTAATATGGGGTAGCTTGGGAGGAGATGGAGACCAAATCAGAGAAGCTAGGGAGATTGGGTAAATACTGAACGCCTCTATGAGGCCCCACTTAGTGTATGTCTTTAGATCCGACCATTCAGGGAGTTGGCGTAGGTGGGTGGCCTGATAGTATAGTTTCAAATTAGGTAGACCTAAACCCCCCAGTTCTCTAGAGGTTAATAAAACAGAGGATTGGATCCGTGGTTTAGAATTGTTCCAGACAAATTTTAAGAAGGCTCGCTGTAAGATTTTAAACTGTAGAGAGGGAACTTGGATAGGTAGTGTCTCGAATAAATATAGTAAACGTGGGAGTATATTCATTTTTAAGGAGTAGATCCTACCTATCCATGAGATTTTGTATGCTGTCCATTTATGTAAGTCTTGTAAGATAGATTGTATTAATGAGGGGAAGTTAGCTTTGTATAGAGTAGCGTAATTAGTTGTTAACTGAATCCCCAAATATTTAATAGAGTGAGTCTTCCATTTATAGGGAAAGGATTGTTTTAAGTTAAGGAGCATTGTCGGTGGCATCTTAATAGGAAGTGCTTCAGACTTGTCTTGGTTAAGTTTGAAGCCTGAAATGGCTTCAAATTCTCTTAAAATTGAGTGTAGCACTGGGAGAGAGGTGAGAGGGTTAGTTAACGTTAACAAGATATCATCTGCGAAAAGCGATATTTTATATTCCTGAGTGTTTTGTTTGACTCCAGTTATATCCTGATTTTGTCTGATGGCACACGCCAGGGGTTCAATACTTATAGCAAACAAGAGTGGGGATAGAGGACACCCCTGTCGTGTGCCATTTGTTATGGGGAAGGGAGATGCCGAAGCAAAGGGAAGTTTAACCGTTGTAGATGGAGAAGAGTATAAGTAGCGAATTAAAGTCAAAAAGGTTCCACAAAAGCCCTGACGTTCCATGACCCTAAGCAAAAAAGGCCATGACAACCTATCGAAAGCCTTCTCTGCATCCAAACTTAGTAGCAGAGAAGGCTTCCCAGATCTGTTCATCAATTCTATCAGATCGATAGCTTTCCTAGTGTTGTCTCCCACCTGACGGCCTAAAATGAAACCTACTTGATCGTTATTAATCATAGAAGTAAGGATTGGGTTTAAGCGGTTTGCCATTACTTTTGTGATAATTTTAAAATCCGAATTAAGTAAAGATATAGGCCGGAAATTCTGTGGAAGTTGTGGATCCTTGCCCTCTTTAGGGATCATAGTAATCAGGGAGTTCAGAAATGAGTTAGGTGCTCCATTCCCCTTCATAAGTGCATTTGCTAGTTTAGTCAAATAAGGGACCAGAGTGGATTGAAGTTTTTTATAGTAAGAGTACGGTAGGCCATCTGGACCAGGGGCCTTTGTGGAAGTAAGATGTTTTATAACCTCTGTGATTTCTTCATCTGTTATAGGGGCATTAAGTGAGTTAATGTTTACTTCAGTTAGAGAAGGCATATTTAATTGATCTAGGAACGCATCTATTTTAGATAGATGTGTAGAGAGATTGGGATATTTTGGTAAGTTATAGAGAGTCTTATAATAGTCTGTAAAAATTTGTGCCACCTTTCGTGGGTGGTAGTGGACAGTTCCGTGGGTATCTTTCATAGAGTATATGGAATGGTTGGAAGATTTTGGGTTTAATTTACGGGCCAGAATAGTATGTGGCTTATTGCCTCTTTCATAAAAAAGTTGTCTCGTCCATCTCAAGCTTTTCTCCAGTTGTGTGCATTGAAGGGTTTGTATTTCCTGTTTGAGGGTTTGTACTGCAGAGTAATGTATCTGGGTTGGGTTAGATTTATATAGTTTTTGGGCCGAGTCTAAATCTGAGTAGAGCTTGGAAAGTCTTGAGGAAGACATTCTTTTACGTTTAGTAGCCTCTGATATAAACAGACCCCTGATGAAGGCCTTGTGTGCCTCCCATACCATCCCATAAGGGGGACCTGATTCAGTATTAACTGTGAAATAAGATTGCAATTCATCTGCAAGCCTAGATAGGATCTTTTTGTCTTGTAATAGAGTTTCATTTAATCTCCAGAAAATCGGTTTGTGAGTATGGGAGAGTAAGTCAATTTCTGTGATGACTGCTTGGTGGTCTGACCATGCAATTGGAAGTATTTCAGCTCCCTTCAGTGATGACAGAAGACTGGGTGTTGAGAAGAAATAATCAAGGCGGGAGTGAGATGCATGTGGGGGAGAGAAGAAGGTATACTCAATAGAGGTAGGGTTAGAGATCCTCCATAAATCAAGCAGTTTATATTGTCTCATAAGGATTCTAAACTTGCGGGAGTTGCGTTCGTGAGTAGCCGTTGTAATGGTGCTGGGGGGGACATATCGATCTTTAAGGTCAGAGAACGCCAGGTTAAAATCCCCTCCTAACAATAAACTACCCTTTGTATTTTTGAATAGTTTCTTAAGAAATAAAGTAAGGAAAGATAACTGATTGTTGTTGGGGACATAAACATTAGCCAATGTGATTTCCTTACCAGCTAGTGATCCCTGTAGTGTTAGGTAGTGACCTTTAGGATCAGAAATAGTTTTAGAGATTTGTAAAGGGAAACTCTTTTTATATATGATTGCTACTCCTGCCTTTTTTGTAGGGCCGGCGGCCAAACACACTTCAGAATATAATCTGTTATATAAACGTATGTTATCAGTTTTGCGGAAGTGAGTTTCCTGAAGAAAAGCTAAATCAATATCCAGCCTCTTCATATCTCGAAATAATGAAAATCTCTTCTGAGGTGTGTTTAGACCTTTAGTATTTAGTGTCAAGAATTTAACCATTTTTGAGTTGTAAATGAGATAGTGTAGATATTTGATGAACAGACCATGTAAGGCTCATATGTAATATAGAGAGAGAAAAAAGGAGAACAAAAATAGAAAAACAATAAAGAAAGAAAAGGTATAACCGTGTTTAAAGGTATAACAATATATACTGTATTAAAGGTAACATATTGTAGTATAACGTTTCGGTCGTCTGAGGACCAGCCATATTTAAACCAATGGCTAATCATATGGGCAGCATAAAACTGCTGCCTAGATGGAAATCGTCCTAGATTGGCCGGCTGCCGTAGTAACCAGACAATTCGAAGGAGGATCTCCCTGAGGTGCATACCGAATCCCAAGAATAAAAACATTAGAATGAACATATAGATGAACATGTCATAAACCATTGGTGGATATCGAGATAGGCTCCATCCCGCCACTCTTTTGAATACATCCCAGAAAGGGGAGAAGGGGGGAATTATGCTATATATCAGAATATGGTTGAAAATATTTCTCTGCTAGGCCAGCTTGAGATCAGAAAAATATATATTCAGCTATCAGTCCTGATAAAAAGAAAAAAAAGATAGAAAAAATGGGTGTGTGGAAGCTGTAATAAATTTCCAAGATTTTTATGGAGAACTATAGCTTTGTGAGGATATAGTCAAGCGGGGTGATCATCCATGTCTTCCGTTCTTTCTGAGAACGTGAGGCTCCTCAGCGGTTGTTTAGTCCATTCAGAGATGTGTCGAATTTTCCTCGGTGGGGAGGAGGTTATCGCAGGGCGAGTGAGGGATGCGGAAGTAGGTGGAAGTTTGAGGCCTAGTTGTTTTAAGAACATGGGAGCATCATCTACATCAGATAATGTTAGGATAAGGCCTTGTTTGTTAACAATTAGGCGAAAGGGGAAGCCCCACTTATATAAAATGCCAGCATCCCTAAGTAATTGCGTAACTGGTCTAAGGATCCTGCGTTTTGTTAGAGTTATTAGAGACAAGTCATTGTAGATGGCAATATCGTCTCCCTTATATGGAATGTTTGATGTGTTCCGCAGTGCTTTAAAAAGAGCATCCTTTGCCTCAAAATAGTGCAGCCTAGCGATAATGTCTTTAGGTGACTTAGTACCTGGTTTCCTTTCCCTTAGAGATCTGTGTGCTCTGTCAATTCTCCACATCTCATCTGGCAGATCTGGAACAATAGTGTGGAACAGTTCTTTCAAATAGGAAACGATCTGATCATTCTTAAGAGACATAGAGACCCCTTTAATGCGCACGTTTTGTCTCCTTTCCCTGTTTTCCATATCTTCTTGGGCTAAACGCATTAATTTTATATCAGATTGTATAAGTTGTTGATCTTCTGCTAAGTCAGCCTGTTTTATAACAATTGCATCAACCCTTTCTTCCAGGGCCTGTGTGCGCTCCCCCAGCCCTGCCATGTCAGCACGTATTTCCCCCACTGCAGCCATGATAACTTTTTGCAGAGAGTCTTGTAAGCTGTGGTAATGTTTGTCCAAAGATAGTTCTAATAGCGCTGCAGTAGGTGGCTGTGTAGCGTGGTTATCACTTGCCTGATCAGAGGAAGGAGCGTCTGGGTGCGCTGCGTGGTCGGCGCCATCTTGGCTGGGGGAGGGACGGAGGAATTTGTCCATAGTGCCCGGTGGGGACGAAGACTTGGGGCCCCCTTTAGTCGCCATTCTGGTCAGGGGGGTTTGCGGAGGCTGTTCCCAGCAAAACCGCCGGCTGCTGTTCCTGGGGCGGAGGAGGCGGAGGAGGCAGCTGTGAAGAGCGGCGGTGAGCGGAGCGTATCTCCTAAGCGGCCATCTTGGGTGGTTCGCGCATGCGCCCTCTACCTCTTGGTCTAATAGAACCTTTACTGACTCCAGTAATGCTGACGATTTCTTTTTGTCTTTTGGTAGACCTGTTAGTACAAATTTTGACGGAGGACGGGAGGAGAACTCTATTTTGTACCCTGTCTGTATTAGGTCTAGAATGAAGGGATTTGATGTAACATTTTTCCAGATGTGGCCGAATGACAAAAGTCTCCCCCCGACCCGCTCCATGTCACTTGTTTTCCCTAGGATTTGTGGCGGCTGGCTTGTTGAAAAGGAAGGGGGTCTTAGATTTAGTTTAATTGTAGACCCATTTCCTCTTGGGTTGCTGAGACTTGCCATCTTTAGGGTTGAACGTTTTTTTCCCCTGGTAACTTTTCCGAAAGGGCTGTTTCTTCCGTTTGTCAGGAAATTTCTTTCCTTTGCCAGAGGATCTCTCCAAGATCTCCTCTAACCATTTACCAAATAACAAGTCTCCATCAAATTTCATAGAACACAATTTTAGTTTGGATCCTACATCTCCTTCCCAGGTGTTCAACCATATTGCCCGTCTAGCTGCATTAATAAGTGCAGCTGCCCTGGCAATTGCTTTAAGTAATTCGGTGGCCGCATCTGCCAAGTATGCCACTGAGCGAGCAATAACTGGAAAGGATTCCAGAATTGTGGCATGAGGGGTTCCATCTTCCAGATGCCCCTTCAGGCCTGACAACCATTTGTTTAAATTACGGGATATACAGATGGAAGAAATGGCCGGTTTAAATGCAAAGGCAATAGCTTCCTATGCTCTTTTGAGCAAAGTCTCTGCTTTTTTATCCATTGGATCCTTTAATATACCAGAATCCTCAAATGATAAATCTGAATTTTTAGAATATTGAGCTAAAGCAGCGTCCAGTCTAGGGCATTTTTCCCATGGCGAAATATCATCCTCTTTAAAAGGGAAATCTGCGTTTAAATGATCTAGGAATATAAAGTCTTTTCTCAGGATCTTCCCACTGGGACATAATCATCTTGCGAATGGCCGGGTGTACTGGAAAAGTTCTACCCTCTGAACCCTCTAAACCCGAGTAAATATCATCTCTAGCAGAAGATGAAATTACAGGGTCAGTTAATTGTTCAGCGTCATAAACTGCTTTGAGCAATTCAGCAGTTTCTTCAGCATTAAAGAGGTATTTGGTCGGTTTTTTAGGAGCATCCTCAATCTCCGACCCAGAAACCCCTCTATCCTCACCCTCCTCCAGAAAATCGTCAGCCGACGAAGATACCGCAAAATCCTGAACGATATTGACCGGCTAAGGATCTTTAGGGCTCCCAATTGGGGCCCTTACTGGTGGAGGCGGTGGGGCCAGAGGGGGCTGCAAGACAGGGCCCGCAACAGGCGAAGCCTGGGCCATAGGTACAGGTGGAACCTGAGGTAAACCCCACTGAACCGGGGAAGTCATAACTGATCTAAAAGTCTGGAAAGTGGACGTAAATTCTTTACGCATTGATTCCATAAAATTCATCATGACAACAGAGGGATCAGCATTTTTTGGGGCAGAAGGCTTTAGACATTTCTGACAATGAGATCTAGTCCAAGATTCTGCTAACTTAACATTACACTCCCTGCAGCGCCTGGACTTGTCAACAGCTTTTGCAGGTCTATCTGTCTTTTCAGGAGGAGGAGGAGGTGGTGGAGGAGCCTGAAACAGACAATCAACAAAACATGCAATGCTATAAGCCTCATTGACAACCACTACATGCTACAATGAACGGCTAATAGTAAGCATTACCACAAAAAATAATATTGACCGCTTTGGTACGGACAGACAGCGGCAATGCTCACCCGTCGCCCTTAGTCTGTCCGCCCAGCTCACCTGTCCGGTAGAATCAGAGGCCTGAGCCTGGTCAATGTGCGCCGCGGGTGTGGCTTCTGTCTGCTCCATGCCAACCCGCACTGAACGTTCCGGCAGCTGGGAACCAAATGGCGGTGAGACGCCAACGGAAGTCCGCCTATAAGCGGAACCGGAAACCACGCCATCTCTGCTGCGCCCGCCCTGCTCCAATCACAAGTCCGGAAGCGCGCCTGCGCAATAGCCCATCAGGACGCCGCTTCCGAGCAGGGTATCCACCAGCACTGCACGCTTGAGCCCACAGACACAGCATGCCGCCATTCAGGGACGCAGAGCCTACCGCTTCCTCCTTGAACAGGGATAGCTCCACACGCAGTCCCGCCGGCTGATCAAAGGGAGAGAGGCGAAAAAGAAAAAAAGATTGGTGGAGACAGAAACCCACAGGTAACTCTGCCTCGTGACGTGTTGTCTCCTTCAGGTGGGAAACACAACTAAACTGAGGATGCTGGATGGGAAGAGGGCTATATAGGGGCCAATTGATTTAATTGTGATGTGTTTCTCTTTGGGGGCAGAGCATACTTCCTCTCTAGTATACAGCCTTCCTGGAGGATGAAATGTTAAACATGCAGGTAACTGTCCTCTGTCTTCCAGGTACCTCCGCAGCGCCATGTGGAAAATAGACAAGAACCAGTTGGCTCAGGAGATGAAGAAGTTGGAGAAGTTGAAAAGAGCCCTTCTTGAAATGAGACCAGAAATCCAGGTGCACAAAACTTTAAAGGACAACCGAGGTGACATGTGACATGTGACATGATGAGATAGACATGTACAGTGCCAAGCACACAAATAACTATGCTGTGTTCCTTTTTTTCTTTCTCTGCCTGAAAGAGTTAAACATCAGGTATGCAAGTGACAGTTTCTAACCGGTTCGAGACTAGGTCAGACTATAGCGTAACCCTTACAGATAAAGAATTACAGTCATAAAACACTTTCCTGTCCGTAATTGTCATCTGAGAGCAGGAAAGGGATAAAAAGGGGTCAATAATTAATAGATTTGAGCTATGACATACTTCAATGAATGTGTCAATGAGCAGAGACAATGAAACAGTCAAAACTTAAAAACTAGATTTAAATATAAAATAAAACTGTGGGATATCTAAAAAAAAAAAAAAAAAAAAAAAAATTTTTAAGAGGAGGATAGATACAATTGTTTATCTCATCCGCTTATTTTCACCTCGAATGTCCTTTAAGATGTGAGAAATCGGATTTCACTTTGTTAAAAAAAGAACAAAACATACTGACGCGAGCTTATGAAGGTTGTCATCTTTTTTTCCCTTTTTCTTTTTATTGCCTTTTAAAAAATACACAAATTCTGATGTTTTGGCTTGAGCAGTAGCTGAGGTTTAGGTACTGGAAGCGTAATCAATTAGATTTTCTCCTGAGAATTTTCAACCTCCTTTACGAAATAACTTTTCAGCATCCGAAAAAGTACTAAAAGTAGTCATATCTAACATGTTTTTCAGTATTCTCTGGCTTGATGGGGGTTTAAAATATATTTTAGAGATAAGATGTGAAAAAACTCAAGAGAATAGCTAATTCAATAGGCGTCCTGGTTATCACGCTTGTCCAGTCAACTTGCCCAGCATGAATGCCTCCATCCATGCTACTGCCCAGGCACAAGTACATGTTGGCCAAGGGTTGACAAATGTGCTCAAAAGGTCCAAGTGCTGGAACAGTGAGGTCAAGGTGGACGAGGGAACACTGTAGAGCAAGCTTTCTCAACCAGGGTTCCCTGGATCCCCAGGGTTCATGGGAGTACTCTGCAGGAGTTCCTTGGCATTTTTCCCCATTGTGGGGGTTGGGGGCGAGCACGTTGAATCCAGTGCAGAAGATTTGGGTGCACCTGGCACCACCATAGGCCGTAATAGGACAGAGTTGAAGTTACTATTAAAACACTAATTCGGCTGACAGCAATAGCTGGCAGCCGAATTACATCATTCCCCACCATCCACGTGGACCTAGAGGGGGAATTGTAATTAACGCCGGAGGAGCAGAATAAGCCATATTTCGGCTGTATCCTGCGCCCAAGTTTCCCGGCGGTGATTTCATACGTATGCGTTGGAGGTATAATAGGGAGCACGCTATAATAGGGGGTACTGTAAAAAGAACTAAAAATCGGGGGTCAGAATAATAATGAGCACATTAATTTAAAAAAAGCACTAGAATAAGGAGACATTGTAATAAATGGCACTGTAATAGGGGGTAGTGGCATAAACAGCCACACCAGCTTTTAAAGGGTAGGTTCAGGGACGCTACAAAAAAAATAAAAATCCACATCCACTTACCTGGGGCTTCCTCCAGCCCGTGGCAGGCAGGAGGTGCCCTCGGCATCGCTCCACAGGCTCCCGGTGGCCGACCCGACCGGCAGCCAGGTCGGTCCTCTTCTGCGCTCCATTGTGCATTTCACGCCGGCGCGCTGACGTCATCGGACATCCTCCGGGCTGTACTCCGCAGGCTCGGGTCGGGTCGGCCACCGGGAGCCTGCGGAGCGGCGCCAAGGGCACCTCCTGCCTGCCACGGGCTGGAGGAAGCCCCAGGTAAGTGGATGTGGATTTTTTTTTTTGTAGCATCCCTGAACCTTCCCTTTAAAGACCATAACAGGGGTTGCTTGAGATCCAAAAAGTATTTGCAGGGTTTCTCCAGGGTAAAAAGGTTGAGAAAGGCTGATGTAGAGTATCCAGAGGATTCCTGCTCTTCCTCAGGTGTACAACAAATAAATGAAAAAGTGCATTCCTATACAATTACAAGCCAAACGAAAACGATTGCAGGTCAACATCTCTAACCAGGCTTAACCCTAATTTGGGCAGCACGGTGGGATAGTGGTTACCGCTCTTACCTTGCAGTGCTGGGTTCCTGGTTGGAATCCCAGCCAGGGCACCATCTGCAACGAGTTTGTATGTTCTCCCCGTGTCTGTGTGGGTTTCCTCCGGGTACTCCAGTTTCCTCCCACACCCCAAAAACATACAGATAACTTCACTGGCTTCCCCCTAAAAAATTGGCCTTATACTATGATACATACACTACACGATACATACATAATAACTATAGTAGGGACTAGACCAGGCATCGGCAAACTTGGCCCTCCAGCTGTTAAGGAGCTACAAGTCCCACAATGCATTGCAGGAGTCTTACAGACACAGTCATGACACAAAGGCAAATGCATTGTGGGACTTGTAATTCCTTAAAGAGAATCTGTACTCTAAAATTCTTACAGCAAAAAGCATACCATTCTATTCATTATGTTCTCCTGGGCCCCTCTGTGCTGTTTCTGCCACTCCTTGCTGCGATCCTGGCTTGTAATTGCCAGTTTTAGGCAGTGTTTACAAACAAAAGACATGGCATGTGATAGGCTGAGAGGAGCTCAGTCTGTGACTCATACAGAGCCTGCAGGGGGCGTGGAGAGGGTGTGTATAACTTCTATCCTATCACAAGCAAAACAGCACATTGCAGCCTGAGTGCCTCAGCCCGACAGAGCCGTCAGAGGAAAGAAGATTAGATTATATTACAGAGATAATACAGCCACTGTGCAACTAGGTAAGGCTGCAGTAATCCAGACCACATTAGAACAGGCATAGGAACTTATAGGATAGAAAAAATAAGGCTGCAATTTTTTTGTATTTTTCATACATTGTGGAGGGGGTGAGCACCAGCAGCCAGGTGGAAAATTCCCTGGGAGGAGGTAGTAGCATAGTCACACACCTGTGGATTGTGATAGCCAGAGGCTTCCTACTACTAAGGTAAGTATTCATTTTCATTTTCTTGCTTCAGGTACCCTTTAAATTGGGATTAAAAAAAGCCCACATATTTCACTTACATCGTAGGGTCTAATAAAACATGTCCTCCGTTATATATTTCAGAACAACCATACGTGCCATGGCCAAACCCATGCTTGTGCGAAAGCTGACAAAGAGTCGGAAAGGCCAAAAGAAATGTCCTTCAGAACACACGTTTCATCAGTACCCAGACAAGGCCAATGGCAAGAGACGCAAAAGATCTGGCATGTTGGAAATTCTAACACAGACAGTAACGAAAAAATGGCGAACAGACCTTCTAGGAAACAGGAAGAGGAACTAGATGTCCAATCTGAGGACATTGGAGAGGGGGTGGAAACCCAAGACTATAATTGGAATCCAAGTTGTAATCCAGCAATGCCTCCAATTACAGATATATACCGGACCCCTACACTGCGTCTAGGCACCGATCCGGACGATGTCACCTACCCAGACTTTAGCTCCATCGTTGTGCTGGAGAAAGATGAGCATGGAGAGCCACAAGTCAGGTCAATCCAAGGACAACTCTTGCCTACTCAGCCTCATCTGCCATACGAGACCATACAGAGGTGCCTGTTCCCCAATAGCGCGCCAAAGGAAAGGCTCTGCATGCCACACGAGTTCAAAGCCAGCCATATTTTTGATGTTCCCAAAAAGCAGCAAGCTGTGGAAGGGAGGAAACCAGCTTCAGAAATCTCTTTCCATCTGAGACGAAACCTTGACTCTAAGCTGAAGAGAAACAATAAAGACTCTGCAGTAGTTATCTTCTAACAACGTGAAAAAGTTGGGTGTCTTGACACCTTAAAAAGAAAGCAAAGAGACAACAGGAGCCCAGATAGAGCAATATGTAATAATAAATAGTGAATAGTAAACAAATGGTTACTCATAAAGCTGCATAAGGGGCAACCGACCACTTGAAGCACATGGAGGTATTAGGCCCGACTCCACTCGGGGTGTCCAACTTGGACTGGATGTGATCGCTCTCTAGGTGAACTAAAACAAAAACTAAACACTGGCCTACACACTGGTGTAAACCATGTGGGGCCAGGTGTACCCCCTTCAACCCAACAGGTGGGAAAGGGGGAGGCAGGTGTACAGCACAAGGGGGAGAAGAGGTGCTTACCACAATAATGGCAGTCACATAGGACAATGTTTATTTAGCACTGGCAACATGTTTTGCATTTCTGAGCCCACTTCCTCAGGCCATTACAGTGCCAAAGGGTTAAGCAGCTGGAGTAATGAGCGCCTCTCAAGCTCTTTAAAAAGGCACCCATTACTCCGGCTGCTTAACCCTTTGGCACTGTATTGGCCTGAGAAAGTGGGCACCCACCCACGAAACAAGTTGCCTGTGCTAAATAAATATTATTGTCCTATGTGACTGTTATTAAAGGTAAGCTAAATCCTTGTTTTTCATTTTAAAGGGATCCTGAACAGTCGTTAAAAATGAAATTGGTACTTATTGGTGCTTCCTGCAGCCCACAAGGTTCCCCGGCATCCTCCTGGCTCCTGTCCCGCTGGCGGCTCAGTTTCCGGTGACTTTCGGGCTGAAGGTGGGCAGTACACTTCCGGAACAGCCACGGCCGGTGTGACATTCCTGCTCATGCGCGGTTTTGTAACTGAACCGCGCATGCGCAGGACCTTCACGCCGGCCTATGTGATGATGCGGCACGTGCCCGTCCAGGAAGTGTACTGCTGACCTTCAGGCCGAAAGTCACCGGTAACGGAGCCGCCAGTGGGGCCGGGAGAGGAGCCAGGAGGACGTTGGGGGGCTTTGTGGCCTACAGTGGCCTGGAGGAGGTCCCAGGTAAGTACCAATTTCATTTTTAACGACTGCTCAGGGTCCCTTTAAGTGTTTTTAATCAAATTTTATACAACCCTGGGCGCCTCTTCTCCCCCTTGTTACTGCTAACCAGCACCAATGTGCACAGTAGTGGTTATTCTACTCTACAAGAAATCATAGAAGACAATTTGTGTGTTCATCATCTCAACAAAGCAATTACAGCACATTATTGGTTTTACTTCTGAAATGGAACATGGCACTGTTCATATAAAGCAGCTTCCTTTGCTTACATACACCAGGCTGCAAAGGCAGCCCATGACTTTGCACCAACCATTTACCCGCTCTTTTGTTAGGGCCTGGCTCTACCTTGCTTCTACTAAGTACACCAAAGTCTTTTTGCGATGACAGAGTAAGACACTGTATATATAAACTTGGTGTCCATCCACTTAGTAGTTTTCTATTACACTACATGCTCACATACATTGGCCAGAGACTTATTTTAGGGGCTAGAAGTGGTTGGGGAAGGTACACAAAACCAGAACATCTGCCTGGCTAATGCAAACAATGATTTAATGAACATTTATGGAGCTGAGCAGACAAAATTCTGGGTACAGAAATAGGGCTTCTGGTGAGCCTACTGCATGTAAATGTAAATAAGATATTTTATTTGTTAAGTTTCTACCCAACCACTCCTAAATGCAGCATTTTTTTTTTTTAAAGAATCCTTTTTTATTTTAAAAAGTAGGTTTAATTTTTTTTTTCTCAGCTGAATGTCTTGTAGTATAAACTACTGACCGTTTCTTTATCTCTTCTCTGCACTCAGAAGAGGTCCTCTTCCAGGAAAGTTTTAGGATTGTAATTAGTGAGGGTTACCCTATTGTCTTACATACCTGAATGTTTAATCTTTTCAGTGAGAAAAAGAAAAGCACAGCTTAGTTATATGCTGGAATGGCCCTGTACATATATGTTTATCTCATCATGTCACTTCAGATACTCATTAAAGTGGAACTGAACTCAGAACTCCTCTCTGCTCTACAAGATACGCAACAGAATAACAACCTTTAAACAAAAACATTCCTTTGTTACAGCTGATACAAATCCTAACTTAAATCTGCAATGTTTCTACTTCCTGATTCATGGAAGCAGACATTGGACTCTATTCTCAAAGAGCCAAAAGTTCCGCAAAATTTTACCGCTATATTATCGCCAGCGGTAAACGCCGCATTTTTTCCACATTCACTAATATTTTCTGCATGTTTTCCGCATGCGGGAAAAAAGATGCGGAAACAGCTATCATTCATGCGGGAATCATGCGGTAAAAAGGTCGCATAAAAAAGGGTTTTTTAAAAAAAAGGTTAAAGTCCAGCAAGCACAGCCCTTAAACCTCCAGACTTCATTAAAGTCAATGGGATGCGGAATATATAACCTACTACTTGTAGGTGATAAAAAAAAAAAAAAAAAAAAAAAAAATCGGTAATTAACGACTAAATGATGCGCCTGAACAGTTTTGAGAATTGATCTTTTATTGCGGAAAATACCGACTTTAGCGGAAATTTTTCTGCATGCATCCCGCACTCACACTTTTCCCGCATGCGGAAAAAACATGCGGAACATTTTGAGAATTTTTAATGTGGCGGTGTTTTGGTCGGTAACTTCCCACATGCACTTTACCGCATGCGGGAAGTCTTTGAGAATAGAGCCCATTGTTCACAGCCTTGGCTTCAAATGGGCTTACCTGCCATAGGCAGTCATGTGACACGGGGAGGATCAAATTACAACCTTTGATTAGACACAAATGAGGTGGAATTAGAAAGGCTAAACTAACTTTTTACAGGATACGTTTCTTTATGCTTTCCTTCTGTCCTTTGCAAGAGTTCAGGTCCACTTTAAAGGAAACCAGAAACCAATTTAAAAAAAAAAAGTTTTATACATACCTGGGGCTTCCTCCAGCCCCATACGCACGGATCTCTCCCACGAGGCCGATCTCCGCTGCAGCTCCGGTATCGGGTCCTGTTAGTTCTGCCAGTCGCAGCCAGCCTGCGCAAAAGAAGTGCGGCCTCTACATATCTCCCTGGTGGCCACCAGGGAGATACATAGAGAGTGCACTTCTCTTGTGCAGACTGGCTGCGACTGGCAGAACTAACAGGATCCGATACCAGAGCTGCAGGCAGCGGCGTGCGAGCAACCTGTGCGTATGGGGCTATAAATTTTTTTTTTTAATGGTCTCTGGTACACTATAAGTCCTGTAAATTGTGAGTTGGAATCTCCTTGAATTGCTTGGTTTTATAAAAAGGCTCAATTGGGTTGAGATATAGGAAATACAAAGGCCAGAGAGGATGTGGTTTCATCAGAACAGCCACCTACCTTCTTCCATTGATCCATGATACAGGCCTTATCCTCAAATACCCATTGTAGCAGTATTCAGCAATGAAAAGGGGTCAGTATGGGTACTGTGGCCGATATAAGGCTACCCATACGCAACAAGTTGCCATGCATTGTGTTCAGACATTGTCTTTATGTGCCTTCAGTGGCCTCAATTCATCAGTTTGCGGTAACAATTTGCTTTTCGTTAATTTACCACATGCAAAATTTACCGAATGCTTAGTAGTATTCAGCATTTTTTTTTTAGTTGTTGGCAGTTCGTTAAAAGATTGCTGGTGTTCGGTAATGATGCGGTAAGCATGCAGTAAATATCCACACTAGCGATCTTTTATCAAATAAAAGCCGTTTTCAAAGTGCATTGTGGGTAAGGAAGGTGCATTGTGGGCTACCGAGGCTGGGCTAAAAAGCTTTTGGCGCTACTAGGAGTGTGTTCATATGTGCTCCATAACAAGTAATAGTTACAATAAAGAGAACCTGAACTGAAAAGTCAAAATAAACATAAACACGTCATATTTACCTCATTAAGGTCAGTGTCCCCTCTCTCCTCCTGTGCCTCTTTTCCATCACATCACCCCTGCAACCCTCAGCGTCCCCCTCTGCCTACCCTACTTCTGTCCCTCTTTACATCCCCCTGCAACCTCAGTGCCCCCCCCCCCTTCCATGGCACCTGACCCCTGTGCCTCTTTCCACCCCCCCCCCCCCCCACCCCGTGGCACCTGACCCTTTATGCCTTTCCAACCCCACCCCCTGCACCCTCAGTGCCTCTTCTCATCACCCTGCAACCTCAGTGCCCCCCCCCCCCCCATGGCACCTGACCCCCTGTGCCTCTTTCCATCACCACTGCAACCCTCAGCGTCCCCCTCTGCCTACCCTACTTCTGTCCCTCCTCCCATCCCCCTGCAATCAGTGCCCCCCCATGGCACCTGACCCCTGTGCCTCTTTCCACCCCCCTCCTCCCGTGGCACCTGAGCCCCCGTGCCTCTTCCACTGCACCGCTCCAAGCCCCCCCCCCCGTGGCACATGACCCTTTATGCCTTTCCAACCCCACCCCCTGCACCCTCAGTGTCCCCCTGTGCCTCTTCCCATCCCCCTGCCCCTCTCTGTGTCACCTCTGTGCCTCTTTCCAATCCCTTCCAGACAGCGAGATGCAAACCAACAGCATGCTGGATTCACTAGAGAGGTAAGTATGCACAGCTATATAAGCAACATGTTTTCGAACAATATTATATGCAGGGGCAAGACTTCCCCCCCGGAAAAAAAAAAAACAACTATGGTTTTTTGTGTGCATTCCCCCGGTTTTGCAGAGTAGTCTCAGTGGAACTTCATATTTTTCCTCATTACAGTGACAGGACAGGTCCTCAGTCCTCTGTGTAGCTGCCTCATGCAGCCGATGACCTTGCAGCTCCCGATGCATGTCATGTGACAATTGTAGCTGCAAAGTGATAGGCCGCACAGCGGCTATACAGAAGAGTAAGTGAACCTGTCCTGCCACCAGAATGAGGTAAAGTAAGTTGCTCTGCTGCTCGACAAAATCAGGGGGGGGGGGGGGTTTGCAGGAGAGTACGAAAACGCATAGAAGTCACCTCCACTGACCGGACTCCCTTAGTCCCCGCCCCCCCTATATCTAAAAGAGAGACAGGAGTCTGTCTGGGGTCTCATTAAAGAGGAACTGTAGTGAAAATAACATGAATAAAATAGCTTATTGTTTACAAGATTTATTTATAGATTATTTAGTCAGTGTTTGCTCATTGTAAAATCTTTCCTCTGATTTACATTATGAAATGTATCACTGGTGGGGACATCTTTAGTTCTGCCAGGTGATCTGCACAGAATGTTCGTTACTGAGAGTTCTATGCACAGAGGGAGCTACTGATTGGGGGTATCGGCTGCTGATTGGGATGAAGTTCAATGCTTGGTTGAAATACCTCTAAGTTAGAAAGTGGACAGGGTACAGGCGAGGCAGGGAACACACTTGTCTTTCAGTTTTCTGCGCGCGTTTTCCTGCATACTTTTTCTGCACACCAAGTGTGTCTCTATGCAGGAAAACGCGTGCGTTTTTTCATAGCAGCTGATGTAATTGATACAAAAAACTGACAAAATGTGCAGAGTCATGATGCAGAATGTCAGTTTTTTTTCTGCGCGCAAACAAAATATTAAGTGTGTACTATCCCATTGCTTAAAGAGAACCCGAGGTGTGTTTACAGAATATTATCAGCATACAGAGGCTGGATCTGCCTATACAGCCCAGCCTCTGTTGCTATCCCAAACCCCACTAAGGTCTCCCTGCACTCTGCAATCCCTCATAAATCACAGCCGTGCTGTGAGGCTGTGTTTACATCTGTAGTGTCAGTCTCAGCTGCTCCCCCGCCTCCTGCATAGCTCCGGTCCCTGCCCCCGTCCCTTCCCTCCAATCAGCAGGGAGGGAAGGGATGCAGGCGGGGACTGGAGTTCTGCAGGAGGCAGGGAGAGCAGCAGACTGACACTATAGAGATAAACACAGCCAGCTCTGACAAGCTGTTTGTCAGCAGCGTGGCTGTGATTTATGAGGGATTGCAGAGTGCAGGGGGACCTTAGGGGGGTTTGGGATAGCAACAGAGGCTGGGCTTTATAGGCAGATCCAGCCTCTGTATGCAGATAATATTCTTCAAACCCACCTCGGGTTCTCTTTAACATGAGTTCTCAGTTTTTCTGTGTAGAAAACGCGTACGAAAACAGTCAAGTGTGTTCCCTGCCTGAAACTCAAAAAATATGTATATTGTGCAAAAGTCCATTTATTTCAGTACTTCAACTAATATATGAAGTAGGACCCCTTTGCAGGTGTTTTGGATGAATTAGCTGATTAGAGTCTGACACTTTGAGCCTAGAATAAAGGCTAGTACAAACTAGCAATTTTGATTGGGCAATGATTGGTCAATTTTACCACCTCCATGTAGTATGAGGGCCAAACAGATTTTCAATTCTATGCAGATTATATAGGTAAATGGTCATACTACATGGAGGTGGTAAAATTGACCAATCATTGCCCAATCAAAATTGCTAGTGTGTACTAACCTTAATGAACATTTTCACAATAGTCTAATGGGCTGAGATTGTGATTTTGGGGTTCTCATAAGCTGTAAGCCATCATCATCATCATCATAACAAATAAAGGCTTGCAGTATATCGCTTTGCATGTAATGAGTCTATTTCATATATTAGTTTCACCTTTTACGTTGAATTACTGAAATAAATGGACTTTTGCACCATATTCTAATTTTTAGGGTTTCACCTGTATGTGACGGGGCGTTTTCAGAATGTCATCAGGCCTTGTACACTATTACTAAAAACATGTTTAACTACTTCCATACCAGCAGTCTCTGCTCGCTTAAAGATCAGAAACTGCTGGCACGAGAAAACGGTGCTTACCGACAAAACGGTGCAATTATCCGTCACCCCCGCCGTTCTATCCCCGCCGCAGGTCGCTCTCTCTGCCGTCCCTATGACAGCAGAGCTCTATGCACTGGTCAGGAGCCGCTTTCATTGGCTTCTGACCCTGTCCATCAATGTAAGCCAATGAAATAGTCTCCTGACCAGCTCACACAGGTCTGCTGTTATATAGATCTGCGGCGGGGAGAGAGCGGAGCGATTGGCGGGAGCAACGGAACCGCGCGGCGACAAGTGTTGAAATCTACGTCCTGTCAGATCCACGCAGCCACATGCAGGATTGTAGATTTCAACTGTGTCGGTCCGGAACCGGTTAAGAACATCAGAAACAGCTGTAAGAAAGTGATTTTATTTCACAGGAGCGCTAGACTCAGCGCCGTGGATTCACAGAGAGGGGAATCGGCAGAGTCCCGGATCCACCATGCTGAAAACACAAGTTACCTTTCTCATAGCTCAGCAGGGCTCGGTGTTCAACTACAATAAAAAGGCGTAGAAACAGCAAAATACGGGAAAAATGGCGACTGAAAAAAAAAAATCTATGGCACTAAGTTGTTTAAACCATCCAGGGCGCAGGGCCTATCCTCGGTATAATTCTTCTTAAATTATTTCTATTCAAGCCTCTGATAAGTTCAAATCAACAAGTTCTACAAAGTGTATTTTGAGTGTTCCCGGATTTCTGCCATGCGTCTAAAAGGAAGACCTCTCGCCGGCACTTCAGCGTAGAGGAAAACTCCCTCTAGCCAAAGCCTAGTCAAGTGTTTTATTGTGGCGCTGATGCAGCTCCGCCCTCTGATAACACAAAACACAGCACATTATGCCGTCCAGTGGAGGCCTCCTCGTCCGTGCCACGCCCACTCCCGTCTGCTATCTTCATCATGTGATTCAGCATGGCTGCCTATGCAGGTCCGCTCCACAAAGTTCTGACAACCAATCAGCTTAGTAGATTTTCTGCCTGCTGGGAAGGATGGCTTCTTTGATGAAGGAGAAGATGACCAGGATTCCCGAGCGCTTTCCTCTTTTCCCCTTGGTGAAATAGTTTGACACTACGTCATCTGTGAACAAAATGAGATCACATCGGGACAAACGTTAGATGCGTTTACAGAATTTGAGTCCGAACACCCTTTTCCTCAAGGCTATACAGTGTTAAAGCTGACCTCCAGCGTTAAAGTTAGTCATGGATACTAACTTTATAAGTTATAACAAATTATGATACCCCAAAACTTCTGTTACTCACACCCTAAGCCCACGCTATGCCATATAAGGTGAAGGCCATGTCATTTTTTTCTGAAGGCTGAGTAACCTCCTCCATAGTTCAGACTTCAGCTCTGCAGCCTGTCCCCAAGATCTTTGGACACAGTGTAATAGCACAAGATTTCCTCGCCGAAAAAAAGATGAACATTACGCAATTACCTCACATATGAAATGCAGCAATCACCACCACATATGAAATGCAGCAATAAATCCCACATATAAAATGCGGCACTCGCCACCAAATATTAGAGTGGACCTGAACTCAGACTTCCTTTCTGCTCTAAAAGGTTAGCAAGAGCATAACCTTTCAAGAAAATAAATTTCTTTTTTACAGTTTACAAAACTCCTGTAATAAATCTGCCATGTGTCTACTTCCTGCTTTCATGGAAGCAGAGAAAGGGTTAACCTCCATTGTTTACATATTAACTGTGTCTGCCAAGACTGACATTTTTGAGCTGACACAGCTGAGAGATCAAATTACATTTGTGGTTACTTAAAGATGAGAGATAATTTGACAGGCTCTTCTGTATAAATACACACAGGGTGAATTTTCTGTGGTTTCCTTGAGTCCTATGCAAGAGTTCAGGTCCACTTTAAATGCAGCAATCACTGCCACATATGAAATGCAGCCATAACCCAAAATACGGAGGGCGGGGCGGGCACAATTTATGACTCACTAGCTGATGGCCCAGTGTCGTCCTGGTATGTATTTGGCTGTGTTGGCTCTGTCCACTATTCCTAACACACAATTACTCAATGACCTAGTTTGTGAGCTTTGCGGTCTTTGGCATCAATAATTTGCTTGAAATGAAACACCTGACTTTGCGGCTCCACCCCCTTTTCTGAATTTGAACTCCACTCACCCAATGACCAACTGTGCCATTAACAGTGCAATAATGGCAGCAATTAAAAATTCCCCTTGAAAAATCAATAGGTAAATTTTGATTGGCTTTTGTAGGCTCCACCCACTTTTCTGAATATTAATCCCAGTCACCAACTGTGCAAAGTTTGAGAACCCTACCATTAACACTGTAAGAATGACTGCAGTTTACATTTTCCCAGTTAAATTTGTCCCCGCTCACTTTTTGGTTATGGGAATAAAAAGTATCCTATACTTTATTCCAGGTAATGTACTATGTGTGTGCCAAATTTCATTCAAATCCGTTCAGCCATTGCTGTGTGATTGAGTAACAAACATCCAAACTTTCGCATTTATAATATTAGTAAGACGCTAGTCTCATGCCATATACACATAAGGAAAAATCAATTTCGGCATAGAAAAATTACACCAGACATGAGGCAATCGTAAGACGGCCTATATAATGATTTTACAGCTTTCCTTTATAGGGTTGAGGAACAAGTTCACTTTCAAGGTAACCCAAGGTAAGTGGGATATGGAGACTGCCATATTTATTTCCTTTTAAACAGTACCCTACTTTTAACCATAGACCCTGAACACGCATGTAGCTGATCAGGTACTTGGATTCAGGTTTTACTGGATTAGCCATATGCTTGTTCCAGGGTTCTTACTCACAAACTACTTTTGCCTGAAGATCAACAGGGCTGCCAGGCATCGTGCATTGTTTACAAGGTAATAAATATGGCAGCCATCATATCCCTCTCACTTCGGATTCCCTATAGGCGGTCTGTTGAGTCAGCTTTCTAACCACGGACAAGGTAAGGGATTACCACTAAACACCTACCAATAAGCCACAAGTCAAGATTACCAAATCATTTGATTAAAGAGGAACGCCAGTGAAAATAATGTAATAAAAGTGCTTCATTTTTACAATAATTATGTATAAATTATTTAGTCAGTGTTTGCCCATTGTAAAATATTTTAAATCCCTGATTTACATTCTGACATTTATTACATGGTGACATTTTTACTGCTGGCAGGTAAGGTAGCTGCTGTATGCTGTTTTGGCAGTTGGAAACAGCTGTAAACAGCTATTTCCCACAATGCAACAAGGTTCACAGACAGGAAACCGCCAGGAGTACCACCATCCTCAGAGTTTCTTGTGGGAGGAGTTTCACCACAATATCAGCCATACAGCGCCCCCTGATGGTCTGTTTGTGAAAAGTAATATATTTCTCATGTAAAAGGGAGAATCAGCTACTGATTGGGATAAAGTTCAATTCTTGGTCAGAGTTTCTCTTTAACTAAGTACCACCTTTTGCTTTCCTTTGAACAAAACCTTGGCTTCAGAGTTTCTACTTCCTGTGTTTTGCCATTTGAGAGGGAGGAAGGGAAAACTTTATTCATACTTCAGACAAATTCAAGGTATTGTCCTCAGTTAAACTTCTTCTCAATGAGATTAAAGGATCGTGAAGGAGTAGGGCCAGAAAATGGGAATAAACACCATTTTGTGTTAACACTTGCCAAAGAATGACTAAGCTTTATCACGTGACACAGGCGCCCAGAGAGAGACAAATCAGGGAAGAGCACCTGATGGTGGAGAAAAGACGCATGCCAGCGGATAAGCTAGTATAACCTCTGCTGCCTGCACTCTGCACGACCCAGAGGAGGGTGGCGGATACCCATAGACGGAGACCGGGGGGGGGGGGAGGGGGGGGGGGTTGAAATATCTGGTGACCTCACTAGATATACCTTAGATTCCATGCTGAAATCTATTGAAAGTCTGTGCCTAGTATGTTGAAGGATTTGGTCTGATAGTCGATTCTGGAGGCCATCTATTAGTATAGGGCCACCTTTAAGAAGGGAGTCAGACAGGATACCACCATGACTTCACAGCTACACTCATACAGTCATGCATGCCCACCACTCTGGTGAACATGTACTTATCTGAAGAGAGGGGAGCAAGATGTCTCCCACTGCAGGGAGGAGCAGGGGGTGTCCTGCTGCAGGAGAGAAAAGAGGGGAGCAGGAGAAGAAGCAGGAGCAGTCCCGCTGCTGGAGAGGAGCAGGGGAAGTCCTGCTGCGGGAGAGGGAAGCAGGGCTCACGCTGCAGGACAGAAAAGGAAAGTAGGAAGAGAAGCAGGACATCTCCTGCTGCAGGTTAGGAGAGGGGAGCAGGAGGTCTCCTGCTGCTGGAGAGGAGAAGGTCAAAGGTCTCCCACTATAGGGGAGGAAAAGGGAGCAGGAGAAGCAGGAGGTCTCCTCCTGCACGAGAGGGGAGCAGGAGAAGCAGGAAGTCTCTCGCTGCAGGAAAACACCACAGGAATCATCCTAAGATGGCGCGACTGTTTTCCTCTGGGTGGGAAAGATGAGAGACTCCTATACACACACATCTTATTCAGAGGCCTGAAAGGTACCAGCCATTTCCACTTGTTTCCTACATCCCAGTTTTATTTCTACCAAAATCTGATCAAGCTTCGATCAAGCCATTAGCACTGTACAACCCCATGCAATGCAACACCATACTTCCACCAGTTCCCACACTGCTACCCCACCCACATTGGCTGCTCATCAGAGGTTTTCCTGCAAGCCCAACTATGATTCATATGTCCATATGCCTATAACAGAGTGTGAGGTGCATCAAAGCAAACAGCACTGCGCATCGTGTGCACAAGCCCTTACAGCTCACAGAAACTTCATTGGGTGCTTCTGAAGTGCTGCAGAGGAGCTCGTACCCTGAAGCACACCTGACTGCACATTGCAAAGTTCCTCACTATAGGTAGAGCTTAGGTGAACACTCACCTCCATGCTGGACCGTAGATGGAAGCACATTTTCTCCTGCGGACAGGGATACGAAGAACGCAAATGGGATGAGCCATAAGCAGAAGGTGAAGTAGGCCAGGACCTGCAGAGAGAAACAGGCTGCATACGTCAAACAAGACTGCACACTACCAGGCTTCAAAGGGTACCTAAACTTAAAGTCATGTTGACAGTTTAACTTACCTGAGGCTTTTTCCAGCCCCCTGTAGTTGTCCTGGTCAGGGATGCTCAAATTCGGCTTCAGGAGATATCCGGATTTTTGCTATCCGGATATCCGGGGGGGGAGGGGGGGGGGGGGGTCCAAGCTTACCTCTCTGACGTCTTCTTCGGTCATCCCTCAGCGCCTCCCACGATGCGCTCCAAGCGGTGGTCACCTGATTACAAACACTTCCTCCTTCCGGGTTGAAGGAGGAAGTGTTTGTAATCACGTGACGCGCATGGAGCGCATCATGGGAGGCGCCGAGGGACGACCGCAGAAGACGTCAGAGAGGTAAGCTTGACCCCCCCGCCCAGCCCGCACAGCATTACTGGGAGATATCCGGATAGCAAAAATCCGGATATCTCCCGAAGCTGAATTTGAGCATCCCTGGTCCTGGTCCCTCACAGTCATTCTGCTCTGCTCCGTTCAGCATCTGTGGCCAGGAGCGGCACTTTCGCAGTTACAATTTTTAGACTGTGCAAGCGCAGGACGCTCCCAGAAGCAAGAGGGAAGAGGCTTTTGGCCCAGGGACACACATGCATATTTCCGAGGGGAACAGCTGCTGAATGGATCAGAGCAGAACTACAAGGAGGGGTGAGAAGGATTACAAGAGGCTGGAAGAAGCCATAGGCAAGTTCAACTGGGTACTTTAGTTTCACTTTACATTTCCTTTAATTTAGTGCAAATCAAACTGCTTCTTATTAATCGGAGTCTTCCTGACCAATAAGATTCTATGGCAGCCATTGGTAGTTATAAATACATCGTGTGAGACGAAGAGTCATTGGTAGTTATAAATACATCGTGTGAGACGAAGAGTCAGGAGATTTTTCATGGTTGCAGGAAGCCAGGGAAATTAAATAGAGCCCGAGGTGAGCTAAAAAAAAAAAAAAAAAAAAAAAAACCCCAAAACAAACAAAAAATAGGCTACCAGATCTGCGGGGCAGAGCGGATCAGGCAGCCGCTAAAACCGCCGCTCCCGTGGGCTGCAATGGCCCACTTTCACTTTTGTGACCTCTGGGTCACGACGCTGCAAGGAGAGACTGTGTGTCTCACAACATGCAGGGAGGCGGGGGAATGGCCAAGGAGAGAGAGGTGCCAAATGTCAGCTCAGGAAACCCTGTAGGCTCACCCCTGGTGTGTTTTAAACAGGGAATTCCTTTCCCCTCTGTTTAATTCTGAGTTGGCGACAAATCTTGTAGCTAAACTCGGGGGAGGGGGGGCTATAGTGTGGTGGTGGTGAGGACACAGATCCATGTAATTAGGTAGAGAACATGGTTCTGTGTCCCACCTGCCCCCTTAAGATCCACCTCGGGTTCTCTTTAAAGGACAACTGAAGTGAGAGGTATATAGAGGCTACCATATTTACTTCCTTCTAAGCAATACCAGTCGCCTGGCTATCCTGCTGTTCCTTTGCCTCTAACAGGGATGATCACCGGATGAAATCGGAATAAAACCTATTCGGATTTCATCCGGTGATCATCCTCTGCCTCTAATACTTTTAGCCCTAGACCCTGAACAAGCATGCAGCAGATCAGGTGTTTCTGACATTATTGTAAGATCTGACAAGATTAGCTGCATGCTTGTTTCTGGTGCACTTCAGACACTACTGCAGCCAAATATATCAGCAGGGCTGCCAGGCAAATGGAATTGTTTAAAAGGAAATAAATGTTAGCTTCCATATTCTTCACACTTTACTTGTCCTTTAATGACTAAAGGCTCATACACGTTTGAATAAAGTCTCAGCCAATAGTCAGGCCGGTGTACAGTGTCCCCCCCCCCCCCCCTCCCAAGCGATCCCACCGGTGTATCAACTCAACCCCCGTGACGGTCAATCCCATTGTCTATGCCACGTGACGTCACACATTTGCCGCTCCGCATAGCAACACAGTGCGTTGTCAGCTACACAGCTGACTCACGTCTGTGCAGTCTGACCCAGCGATGTCGCCCACGTGGATCGGGTCCAAGTCCTTGACGATCATCATCCAAAGGTGACTGTGCGCACCTTAACTGTTCATTGCAAGCTTTTGAAAGCCTGGTGTAAATGGTGCACACATCTGCTGGTCTGATATCAGCCTATCTGCACCACCACTAACACCGGACCATACTTTGCTAGCTTACCTAGCCTAAAGGTGCATACACACATCAGACTATAGTCTTTGGAAAATGAAAGATCACAGACCAATCTTACCACCCTTCATGTAGTATGAGAGCCATACTCTACACAGTCTATTCTATGGAGCTGAACTCCACATCAGAAAAAAATCTTTGCAAGATGCTGCACACACAGATGCTGTACAGACACAAAAGATCAGTAGCTGCAAAAGATCTGTTCCTGCCAAAAATCCATTCCTGCAAATTGCAATGATAGTCTATGAGTTCTGCAGATCATCATACACACATGATTTAACTGACATTCATCTGCAGATCAAGCAATCATCTGCAGATCTGAAAATCCATCCTGGTGGATCTGATCTGCAGATGAATGTCAGTTAAATCATGTGTGTATGATGATCTGCAGAACTCATAGACTATCATTGCAATTTGCAGGAATGGATTTTTGGCAGGAACCGATCTTTTGCAGCTACTGATCTTTTGTCTGTACAGCACATGTGTGTGCAAAGATTTCTGTCTGATGGGGAGTTCAGCTCCATAGAATAGACTGTGTAGAGTATGGCTCTCATACTACATGAAGGGTGGTAAGATTAGTCTGTGATCTTTCATTTTCCAAAGACTATAGTCTGATCTGTGTATGAGCCTTTAGAGAGGAACACCATAGTGCATACTGAATACATTGCTGCTGTCCCAGAAACTAGAACAGATGGCAACAACTCCAAACATAAATTGGAAACACTCAGTGTTAGGGAGGCAGCAGATATAATGTGCAGCTCACACACAGCCAGTCTCAGGAAATCTAGCGCAGGCTCAGCCAGGGTTACAGGCCTCGCTACTCATACCAATTACTGCAATCAGTGTCCTTGACAGATTACAAGTAAATCTGATGAGCCTTAGGCCACATACACACATCAGACCATAGTCTTTGGAAAATGAAAGATCACAGACCAATCTTACCACCCTTCCTGTAGTATAAGAGCCATACTCTACACAGTGTTTTCTATGGAGCTGAACTCCCCATCAGGAAAAAATCTTGGCAAGATGCTGCACACACAGATGCTGTACAGACACAACAGATCAGTATCTGCAAAAGATCTGTTCCTGCCAAAAATCCATTCCTGCAAATTGCAATGATAGTCTATGAGATCTGCAGATCATCATACACACATGATTTAACTGACATTCATCTGCAGATCCGCAGATCTGAAAATCCATCCTGGTGGATCTGATCTGCAGATGAATGTCAGTTAAATCATGTGTGTATGATGATCTGCAGATCTCATAGACTATCATTGCAATTTGCAGGAATGGATTTTTGGCAGGAACAGATCTTTTGCAGATACTGATCTTTTGTGTCTGTACAGCATCTGTGTGTGCAGCATCTTGCAAAGATTTTTTTCTGATGTGGAGTTCAGCTCCATAGAAAAGACTGTGTAGAGTATGGCTCTCATACTACATGAAGGGTGGTAAGATTGGTCTGTGATCTTTCATTTTCCAAAGACTATGGTCTGATGTGTGTATGTGGCCTTATGTGCTACAAGAGGATTGCTTATCCCTGCGCTGTGCTCTCCAGTATGCTGGGCCGGATCTTACTGCACAGCCTCTGAACACCGGCTCAAAGGAATCTCACATTTGTTTAAAGATACTTAAAGCACACCTGAACTGAGAGGGACATGGAGGCTGACATTATTATTCCCTTTTAAACATTACCAGTTCCCCGGCAGCCCTGCTGGTCTATTTGGCTACAGTAGTGTCTGCATAACACCTGAAACAAGCATGCAGGTAATATTGTCAGATCTGATAATGTCAGAAACATCTGATTTGCTGCATGCTTGTTCAGGGTCTATGGCTAAAAGTATAAAGCTGAGTACACACGTACGATAACGATCATTCAAAAACGAACGATAACGACAATCGGAACGATAATCGTGCGTTCAAAAAGTGTGAACGATCGTTTATGTGAACGATAACGATCGTTATCGTTCAATCGGACCGATCCAACCCGGCGGATTTTTTCGAAAGATAATCGTTCAATCGTTGCAGTGTGTACAAAGATCGTCCGATAACGCATGTTCTTATTGCCTGTCATAACGTCACTTCCGTTTGCGCACGCATTTTTTTATCGTTCGGCGTTCAGTACTTTATACTTATATCGTTCACGTGTGTACACAATCGTTCATTACGAACGATCTTTTCAGTCTAATTTGAATATCGTGTAAACGTCACGAATCGTTCGTAACGAACGATCTTTATCGGACGTGTATACGAACCTTTAGAGGCAGAGGATCAGCAGGGCTGCCAGGCAACTGGTATTGCTTAAAAAGAAATGAATAGGGCAACCTCCATATCCCTCTCACTTAATTTGTCCTTTTTAAAGCACACCTGCACTGAGAGGGATATGGAGGCTGACTTATTTCCTTTGAAACCATACAGATTGCCTGGCTGTCCTGCAGAGCCTCTGTTTCTAATACTCTTAGCCATAGACCCTAAACATGCATACATATAAGATGTTTCTGAATGATGCTTGTGATTCCACGGACTTGTGTTATTCCTTTCTCAAAGATGAAAACCACATGCAATCCAGGCAAGCAAGAATAATCTCTTTTTGTAAACTGACAGATCCCTTAAAGCGAACCAGAGCCGAACCTCGGGTTCAAAATCTAACACTTACCACTTAGAGAGAGAAGCTTCAGGATCCTAATGTGGCTTCCCTTGGTTTTTCCAAGCCCCCAGTTGCTGAGCGCAGCCCCCCCTTCACAACAGGGCCATGCAGCTCCTCTACCTGGTTTGAGTGCGTGCAATGGCCACACGAGACCGCCCGCCCATGCACAGTAGCAGAGCAAGCAGCTCCGTGCTACTGCGAGGGTGGGCGCAGTTGGCCACTGCACACACTTAAAGAGAACCCGAGGGGGGGTTCTGACAATGCAATCCACATACAGAGGCTGGGTCTGCCTATACAGCCCAGCCTCTGTTGCCATCTCAATCCCCCCCTAAGCTCTGATATCCCCCATAAATCACAGCCACGCTGTCGACACGCAGTGTGTCGCAACGGGCTGTGTTTACCTTTATAGTGTCAGTCTGCAGCTCCCTCCGCCTCCTGCATAGCTCCGGTCCCCGCCCGCGTCCCTTCCCTCCCCTCTGATTGGAGGGAAGGGACGCGGGCGGGGACCGGAGCTATGCAGGAGGCGGGGGGAGCGCTGAGACTGACAATACAGAAGTAAACACAGCCCGCACAGCGCGGCTGTGATTTATGGGGGATAGCAGAGCACAGGGGAGGCTTGGGGGGATCTGGATAGAAACAGAGGCTATATAGGCAGACCCAGCCTCTGTGTGCAGATAGCATTGTCAGAACCACACCTCGGGTTCTCTTTAAACAAGGAAGAGGAACTGCGTGGCCCCAATGCGATTAGCGACAATGTATTGTCGCTAATCTTCCGGAGGGCTGCACTCTCTGATTTTGTGTGCCCGGGCTTCGGCTTGGTGCACTCTAATAAGGCGGCAATAAACCTATATGTATTCATTATCATTACAGTCACATGATCAGTTCTTCTGTTTGCAATTCAATCTAAAACTAGGTACTGTTTTTGCAGCCAACAGAAGGCTCTGCATCTGTGTCAGGCTGGGAATGGGGCAGAACTTCCAGACTTATCAGTCACAACACTGATCTCTGGCTCATAAGAAACCGCCCTACTGCACTATACGCACTCAACTCCCATTATGCTTTGTATCGAAACAATGGAAAATCATTCAAATCCGCTGGCTTAATTTAGTAGCTTTTACTTCCTGGTGTCAGAGGTTGGGGTGTGAGGAGGTTAGACTCAGCGACATCTGAGAGAGTGGGGAAACCGCAGTGAAACTGTTACTAGGGACTTGAAAACCATAAGTACTTATGTTAGTACTGTCACCTTCACGCTAGGCAGAGCCTGGCTATGATTACGTACCTCTGAGAAGGGATAGTATTCTTCCGCAAAGTACTGGAAAGCCAAGTAGTGATTGAGCACCACCAGCACTGTGAAAGACAAAATATTTAGTAGTGAGAGGAGTTTGAAGGAAACAGACACAGTAAGAGCTCTGAAGGGCAGCATAAGGCCCTCGGGCCGCCATCTGGACAGCCCTACTTCAGATCGGCACTCTTTATAACACACTTACCACACGACAGTATAAAGTTAGGAGACGTCAGCATGATGAATGGAAACGTCTGCAACAGGCCGAAGTACACCACGTTGGTGAAGAGCCCCACCCCAATCATCACTGTGGGGAACCTCTCAAAGAAGTAGAGGCCGATCAGCACACCTGTGGAGAACTGACACCAAGCAGCCGTTACTGCCACATCTGAGGGGACGTCACTACACCGGTCAAACATTATTATTATTATTAAACGGAACCAGTGGTGAGAGGGACAAGGAGGCTGCCATATTTATTTCCTTTTAAGCAATACCAGTTGCCTGGCTATCCTGCTGACCCTGTGTCTCTAATATGTTTAGCCATAGCCCCTGAACAAGCATGCAGCAGATCAGGTACTCCAACTCTGGTTTTACTGGATTAGCCCTATGCTTGTTCGAGGGTTTTGACTCTACCTATGCCAGAAGATCAACAGGGCTGCCAGGCAATTAGCATGGTTTACAAGAAAAATATGGCAGCCTCCATAACCCTCTTACCTCTATTATGTTATCTGTTGCATGGACGGAAGTTTTGCTACTCACCCATATCATGTACTTTATGATCCTGCTAGTGGCCACTGTATACTCTTCTATTAGTTCTGCTAGATAGTACAGGCCGGCAGCTGCAAGGAAACAGAGGCATTATCAGCACTGCAACACAACTCGGTCTAATCAATGCAATATGTGCAGATCATTAAAGCCACATGGCATCTACGTATGGGGAGTTCCAGAGAAGGAACTGATCTACACCGCAGCATTGTTACATTATATACGACAATATAGACAAGCCAGAGACATCAGCTAGCCAGTACACCTACAATCACAACTGGCTTTTAAAGCAGGAGGATTAGCCATACTATGACAGGGGAAAAAAACAAAACATATATAAGTAGATAAATACTTTGAACTACTTACATAACATATGTATTGTACTGTCCACATTTTGATTTCAGTGAATTTTATATAGTGAATGAAGAGAATTCTGTGTCTGGTGGGAAACATGTCTTTTGCCCACCGTTTGAGGCTAAATCCTGATGTTATTTCTATTTCTGCCCTTAACTTTTTTTTCTTTTGTCCTCCAATCGCTGAGTCACCTCAGCCTTGCTTGTAAACACAAATGAGCGGAGGATCGTGTTTCAGATAGACAGCTTAATAAATGGAAGAGGAGAAATATATTATAGATAAAAAGAACCCCAGCATGCAACTGTTTGGCACTGACTATTAAAGGGCCAGTGCTCCTAAAGTATGTCATAACTCCAAACCATAACAGCAGAAAAAGTTTTAAAAGCAAGATAAGCATCTTTATCACTTAATACACCCAGACCAGTTGCTGTTGAAATTTGATTTTTAGGGTGACAATCCTGCGGTTAAACATATACACATATAATACTAGCCCTATTAAGAAATGATGTGAAGTCCTTTTCTGTTTTCCAGTACAGGAAGAGTTTAAAAAAAAAGTTTATGCAAAAGAGCTTCTCATTTTGACTTCAGGTTAATCAGGAGTGTCAGACAATTGGCATTAACTGTTTATGGCGGAGCAGTGCTTTTCAGCGCTGCTAGCTTTGGGCGCAGCCAGCGCCGCCATAGACTGTAATGGGAATCAGTCTATAGCGGCGCTCAGTGAGGAAGGTCGGCTCCGTCAGAAGACGGAGCCGAAGTTGTTTAAAAAACACAATAATTCGGCCTCCAGCAATCGCTGGAAGCCGAATTATTTCATTCCCCCACTATCCATGTCGGCCTGGAGGGGGAATAGTAATTAAAACGCCCCGGACTTGTGCAGAAGCAGGACCAGCCATTTAACAGCTGGATCCTGCGCCCAAGTCTACCAGCGCCGTATTCAAATGTACGCGTTTATGGACCGACGCAGTTGGAAACTACATCCTGCTGGTGGCTGTGCTGCTCTGACAGAACATAGATTTCAAATATTCACCGCCGCGCCCTCACGCTGTCCTCGCCACTGTTCCGTTGCTGCACCCACTTCTCTCTGCTGTCTCAGTGACAGCAAAGCTTCCGAATATCTGGTTAGGAGCCCATTTCATGGGCTCCTGACCCCGTGATTACTGTGAGCCAATCAGTTATCACCGCACACAATAGGGGAAGTACGGCTCTGGTCCTTAAGTGGCTTGAACCATCTGGTCCCAAAAGGGTTAAAAGGAAATAAATATAGAAACCTTCATATCTTGCTCACTAAAGTGTTCTTACACGATTACAGCTGTAGCTTCTGTAAGAACAGTCTACCTGTTCTGTGCATGGAGAAGCAGCTGGAAGAAGGCATGTGCAATCATATGATTCTCCACTCTGAAAGCCTGCCGTTACACACCCTGCAGATGTGTAGGCTTGTGTCCCCTGCCGCTGGCTCCAGCTCCTTCATCAGTCTGCCAAGCTCTACATTCCTCTACATTATAGGGAGTTCTAGACATTGCGGTAGGTTGGAGGTTCCTATTGGCAGACGTTCACAAGTCAGGAACTCCCTGCATTTGGACTATAAGACGCAGTGACTTTTTCCCCGACTTTTGGGGGAGAAAAAGTGAGTCTTATAGTCCACAAAATGCAGTATATTTCATGCTGAAACAGATGATCGGAAATCTGCCTGCAGTGTATAGATAGCCAACAGCTTTATCTCTGATAATAATCCGAATATTTATATAGCGCTTTTCTCCTGTCTCAAAGCACTCAAGAGCTGCAGCCACTGGGATGCGCTCAAGAGGCTACCCTGCAGTGTTAGGGAGTCTTGCCTTGAACTCCTTACTGAAGAGGTACTGAACCTAGCCAGGATTTTAATCCTGGTCTCCCATGTCAAAGGAGGTGCCCTTAACCAGTACACTATGCAGCTGATCAGATTCAATCAGAAAGAGCTCTGTCTCTTGGTTAATCTGCCCATCATCGCTAGATGTATGGGCACCTTTAGAAGACCTCTAAAAGTCTATGCTGAGGAAATGGCTGGCAAATGGACTCCCAACTGGGTAACTTAAAACTACATTTGGAGAAGACCCTGATGCTGGTAAAGACTGAGGGCAAAAGGATGAAGGGGCGGCAGAGAATTAGATGATGGCGCTAGTATGGTTGACGTGAGCCAGCATGAAAGGGAAATTCCGCTAACTGAGTGGACAGCACCCTCTGGAAGGGCTAGATTTCAGATAGGTTGCAGTACTAATAGTAATGCTTCCAGGTGTTCATGTGATTGGAGAACTGTTCCCCATTATTAATCCCTATGGACTTTCACGCTGACTCATCTCAACTGCATTCATGTAATTAAGGTGCCGGGACATTTGGGAGCAGGGCAAAGCCCCCCCCCCCCAAAAAAAAGGCTCACCCTGCTCCTACAAAAGTCCCGGCGGCGTTAATTATTATTCTTCCTCCAGGCCGCCATGGACTCGGGGGAAATAGGTAATTTCGGCTTCCAGTAATTAAGACTCCGTCTTTTGACAGCACCCAAATTACTGTCAGGGCGCCGATATAGCCGTAATTTACATTACAGCCTATAGCAGTGCAGGGTGCGCCCAAATTTCCAGAGCCTTTTGCCTGTCTTGCACCTCAACCATACTAGCTTCGAGATGGCTAGATAGTATCATGGAAGCAACAAACATGAGCTTGACCAAGCTTAGAGAGGCAGTAGAGGATAGAAGGGTCTGGCGATCTGTGCGCCATAGAGATGCAAACAATCAGACATGACTGAACAACAAGGAATTAAATATCCAAATATAAATAAGCTGGTCTTTTCATAAAAGTAGAAAAACAAGTATGACTGGATTTGGGCCTCACAGTGCAGAGAAGGCCAGTCTCGCATACCAGGTAACATGAAACAAACTATTTGCATATTACACACAGGTTATCTAGTAAACAAGCTAGCAAACATCACTCAAATATACAAGCAGTAGAGCATACAACGCTAGTCTACTTTAGAGGACCCAGCGGGAATCTTCATAGGGAAATTCTGCTAACGTGATTGGGTGGGCGGCACCCTAACTGCCAGGTTTCCGATAGGCTGAAATAAACTACGCCCACACTACTCAGCCAATCCCGAAGCTTCGTGCTGTAGAGGGTGCTGTGATTGGAGAACTGTTCCCTGGGTCCCCTAAAGTAGACTAGTGCCAAGAATACAGCCATGCCAACATTCCCATTCTAGAAAAAAGGAAAGCAGCAAGTGTTACCAGTAAGATCGTCACAGTGACTGTGTTCAGATGTCACAGCAGACTCACCTATTGCCAGGGTGACAAAAGCCACCTGTATGAAAAGAGACAGCCAGCTGAGCGCATAGATAAACCACATTTTTCTGTGTGCTGCACTAAACCAACTCTGTACTAATTTCCTAAATATATTACTATTATTGGGGCAGTATGTTCCAAGGCTGATCCCTCTTTCTCAAACTGATAGAAATCCCCCAAATGTACTGCCAGGTATCCACCCGCAAGTCTTATAGTTACTATATTCTAAAGGCAGCACCAGATTTCTCAATCTGGGTGCACAGCTATCCTAAAAGCTGTCTGCAACAAAACCTGCTTGAAAACCTATCCTTACTTATCTATGCCACCTCCCCAATATAATTAACTGACAGTCACAACCTAGCTTGCGGTCTCTGAGGGTTCATGCAACTCTACCTCACTGCAAATCTGTCTGCTGTCAGCAAGTGTCCACAATCACTGCAAATCTGACTGCTATCAACAATCCTTGCCAATCACTGCAAATCTGTCTGCAACCACCAATCCTCCCCAATCATTGTAAATCTCCCGGCTTCCTACAAGTCCTTCCACTTCCTGCAGTATTCCTTATTCTCTATAAATCTCCCAAATCAATGCAAATAATGAGACTCCCTACAGATCTGCCAGCTAATTGCATGCCATCTGCTTCCTGCAAGACCCCCCAAAACAGTGCAAAGCTTTTAGATCAGCTGAAGACCCCTCATCAGCTGCAGAGGAAGCCTCACCTCCCTTCAGTTACAAACTATCCCCCACTGATTGCTGTCCAACCTCAATAATCTGTAAATAACCTGTATGAGCCCTTTCCCTGCCTGCCCAGGCCTCTCTCCACCCCAGACTCCCAGAAGCAGCGTCAGCCCCCCTCTGTTCTGCGGGTCTCCCTTCTTGTTCTCCTGCGCAGGCCTCTCCGGGGCCCCTACATGCCCAGGGCTCTTGATGACACTTCCCCCTGCCTCTCCCTCCAGCCACTCCACCATAGAGAGGAGACTCCTGCAGGAACCATAGAGAGGCGTGGCAAGCGCGGTTTCCGGAACGCACCCTGCCGCCGCCGCCCATGTCTCTATTGGAGACCTCATGGAGGAAGCTAGCGCCGCCATGTTTGATGAGGGAAACGCTGCGTCCGCTAGCCTGAAGCGGCGCCCACACCTAACCACGCGGCTTGTTACGCGCCGTGTGGTTGGCCGCTCTTGTTACCAAGGTTACAAAGCTTGCCAGCAAGGCAGCTTTACGTCATCTGCAGAGTTTGCTGGCTGTATAAAGGGCGCAAATCACCTGATAGCGAACCAAAGTCCAGTGAGGTCTCTGATAGTGCTAGATGTATAATGTTCAATGAGCTACCCATACACTATGGGCCTCTGCAGATTGTAAAAAACTAGGTACAGTTAACATCCCTCCCAACTTTTTGAGATGAGAAAGAGGGACACTTAAGCCACACTGCTGATCACGCCCCCGGCACACCTCTAGTCAAGCATACCATAAAGATTTCATAAGAAAAATATGTTGTTTTATAATTCAAACCACACCGGTCTTGTCTATCCTGGTTCATTTTTCTTCATAGTAACATTTTAAAATGAGTAATATAGCAATTTAAAGGATGGGAAAAAGTTTAGAATCAATCAAACACATTTTTCAGTAGATAAATATATATATTTACATAGAAAGAGGGACAAATGAGGAGGAAAGAGGGACTGAGGGACAGGGCTGCCAAAGAGGGACTGTCCCTCCAAAAGAGGGACAGTTGGGAGCTATGAGTTAAAGTAAGGCGGCGTTTACCGCCAAGCGTTCTGGACTCGTCCACTAAACGCTCCCATTCAAGTGAATTTAGCATCACGTGATTACTGTTGATTGCGCAAACGCAGTGCTCCTATACTGATTTAACGTGTCGTTTCAGCCACCCCTTCAAATTGCATGCGGCTTCTGGGGTCGCATAATTCATGTCCCCTTGCGGGGATGACAAACACCGATCGCGACGGGAAGCAGACGATCGCCGTACCGCCGCCCCTGAACGAGACGTCACAGGACGACGCGGCTTCCGGCCTCCCCGACTACCGCCAAGCGTCCGTGTGAACCAGCCGTAATGGAAACTGTGCATTTCCATTAGTGCGATCATCCCTGTTCAGATCTGCAATTGCAGAACGATTACGATCACGATTTTTGTGAGTGAATGTCTGGCCACTGCGCTTTGCATGCTCATTCAGTCAGGGAACCCACTTGTCTTTCAGCTTTCGGTGCATGATTTTTGCACACTAAGTGTCTTTCTATGCAGGAAAATGCACACTTTTTTTTTTTTACAGCAGCTGATGCAATTGATAGAGAAAACTGACAAAATGTGCAGAGTCATCATGGAGAATGTCAGTTTTCTTTCTGCGCGCGAATAACATAATCAGTATGAACTAGCCCATTGATTAACATGAGTTCTCAGTTTTTCTGTGCAGAAAACGCACACGAAAACAGCCAAGTGTGTTCCCTGCTTCAGGGAATGAGAAAAAGAGAAAAAGCGATTTACACAAATCGCATTCCCTGCAGTGAGCATAGTCCCATAGGGTACAGTGACCATACGTCCCGCTTTACCCGAGACGCGTCCCGCCTTCGGGGGGCGCTGTCCCAGGCTGCATGAGGTCCCGGGAAACATCCCGCTTTTAAGAGCGGGACGTCCCGGCCTCGGGACTCTGGCCACCGTACATTGCATCAACTGGCAGCGGTGTCTATAGACGCCGTTATTATTATTATTTAGTATTTATATAGCGCCGACATATTACGCAACGCTGTACAGTGTATATATATATATATATATATATATCTTGTCACTAACTGTCCCTCAAAGGAGCTCACAATCTAATCCCTATCATTGCCATATGTCTATATTATGTAGTGTAAGTACTGTAGTCTAGGGCCATTTTTTTTTTTTTTTTTTTTAGGGGAGCCAATTAACTTATCCGTATGTTTTTGGAATGTGGGAGGAAACCGGAGTGCCTGGAGGAAACCCACGCAGACACGGAGAGAACATACAAACTCTTTGCAGATAGTGCCCTGGCTGGGATTCGAACCAGGGACCCAGCGCTGCAAGGCGAGAGAGCTAACCACTACGCCACCGTGCTGCCCGTTCCAGTTCATAGCCCGCAGCCCCGCTCCAGCCTCCTTCGTCTTCCTCTTCCGGCAGAGCAGGGCTACGGGAAGATTGGGCCCGAAACCCTGTACTGGAGACAATTTGTGTCTCTAGTACAGGGCTTCGGGCGCCATCTTGCTGTAGCCCTGCTCTGCCTGTCAGCGCGGGAGACTTCAAGAGGAGGAAGATGGTCCCGGGAGCAGCGCGCCAGAGGCCGGCCAGGAGCGAGAGGAGACTTCAGGTGAGTAAATGCTTTTTTTTTTCCAGGTGAAATGTTGCCAACATTGCATTTATTTTGTGCTGACATGTTTCTCACATTGCGTTTATTTTGTTCTGACATGTTTTTCACATTGCGTTTATTTTGTGCTGACATGTTGCACACATTGCGTTTATTTTGTGCTGACATGTTTCTCACATTGCGTTTATTTTGTGCTGACATGTTTCTCACATTGCATTTATTTTGTGCTGACATGTTGCACACATTGCGTTTATTGTGTGCTGAAATGTTGCTCACATTGCGTTTATTTTGTGCTGAAATGTTGCTCACATTGCATTTATTTTTTGCTGAAATGTTGCTCACATTGTGTTTATTTTGTGCTGACATGTTGCACACATTGCGCTTTATTTTGTGCTGACATGTTGCCCATTGCGTTTATTTTGTGCTGACATGTTGCTCATTGCGTTTATTTTGTACTGACATGTTGCCCACATTGCGTTTATTTTCTGGTGTCTGGGGTAACTGTTGCTGCATTTATTATTTAACGGTCATAGTTGGCTGTGTTTGCTGCTTTGGGGTTACGGTATACTGTTAAATAGCATCACACAGTTTCTGCACACCCATGATGCGAATCCTCCATGGCGTAAACACTGCTTTCTTATGCCTCGCTGCTACATCATTATGCTAGCTCCGCCCATACAATGTCATGGCCACGCCCATTTTGCAGTGTGGCGCGTGCGGCGCGCGCAGCGCGCTGCACCCGTCCCCCTCCCCACCCCCGTCCCAGGTTGAACCAACAAAAATCTGGTCACTCTACATAGGGATACATTGTCAGTAAAGTGATGTCACCCTGCAAAAGAAAAAAACTGCCCCAGTGGGAAAGGGCCAGTCTGTTTGCAACACAATTTCCTCCCGATCGCAATCGCTGTCCTGCTGCATTTCCTGAGCTATACATTGTACAGGAGCGCAGGAAAATTGCATAGCAATGTCTCTGCCTCAGCTTGGAGCTTTGTGTCACCCCCTCTGCTGGTAACATCTGGAGTGGTCTGCACCTACCGTACTCCCTAGTGATGCCACTGGATTAGCCACTTGCTTGTTCAGGTGTATGATTCAGACTCTACTGCAGCCAAATAGATCACCAGGACTGCCGGGTAACTAGTAGTGTTTAAAAGGAAATAAAAATGGCAGCCTCAGATCCCTTTCAGTTCAGGTGTCCTTTAACCCATTATCTGCTTGAGTAGAGTTATCAAGCTTGAGATAAGTGCACTGCTTTTGACCTCAGTCGGTAGAACTCCTTGTGCTGTAAATTCTTGGGATGCTTTGATCTCTCTATGCTAGCAGAAAATATAGACACTGAAAGCAGAAGTTCTCTGTTATTGTCTCACACTGCCCTCTAGTGACACAGGGCCATAAATACGCATTATAGAAGTACTAATTAGAAGCAGGGAAATGTAACAAATAAGAAATAAAATGTGCTAAAATAAATTGGCCTGGAGCACTTGCAAGCCTCTAAATAAATTGGCTGCTAAGGGGTTAAAGAGACACTGAAGCGGAAAAAAAATGATGATATTATGATTTGTATGTGTAGTACAGCTAAGAAATAAAACATTAAGATCAGATACATCAGTGTAATTGTTTCCAGTACAGGAAGAGTTAAGAAACTCCAGTTGTTATCTCTATGCAAACAAGCCATTAAGCTCTCAGACTAAGTTAGTCCTGGAGAGGGCTGTTATCTGACTTTTATTATCTCAACTGTAATTGAACTGTTTACTTTTCCTCTGCTAGAGGAGAGTTCATTACTTCACAGACTGCTCTGAAAGACTCATTTTGAATGCTGAGTGTTGTGTAATCTGCACATATTATAGGATAATGCAATGTTAGAAAAAACACTATATACCTGAAAATAAAAGTATGAGAATATTTTCTTTGCTGCTAATCTTCTAGTAATTATTTATAGTACACAACCAATTCACTATATCATATTTTTTTTTCGCTTCAGTGTCTCTTTAAGACTTTTAAATCCTCCATAGCTGGAAAGGAACATGTTTTTGATGATAGCACACATGGAAATGCCAGAAGTGTGTTGTATATGAAGAATGAATGAGAAATGACTCAAGGGAGAAAACTAGTGAGGTAAAGAAAATAATAGTACCTTTATACGGGTCCATAGATATTGGGGAATGCAGGGAGAGAAGGGGAAACAACAATGAGGGCCGAGTTTGAAATACCTCTCCACCATCCATAGAGAGATGGATGACAAGCAATCTGAAGTGACAACTAGGACAGAAGGAGACAGATAAGGAACAGACAGGTACATTTGGGTGTCATCAGTGTACAAGTGTTATTCAAGTCCAAAAGAGGAATTAAGTGTGACAAGGGAGATCGTGTAGAGAGCAGGGATGGTCGGAAATGCCAATTTCCGTTTCTGCCGAAAATCCGCATTCCGCCATTGCCAGTTACCGCTACCGTTTCCGCTTTCCGCTAACGAATTCCGCATTCCGATGCCGATTTTTGTGGTAATTTCTGCCGAATTTAACATTGATTTTCTCAAAGACGACAAGGTCTTTTTGAAAGATTTTTTTTTCTTTTGTTCCCACTTGTCTGCTTAACATTCTCTGATAATTTGGTGTTTCTAGCAGGGCTGTGGAGTCGGTACAAAAATCTTCCGACTCCGACTCTGACTCCTCAGTTTATGAAACCACGACTCCGACTCCGGGTACCCAAAATAGCTCCGACTCCTTGACTCCGACTCCTTAATCTAATATTAAGGATTTTAATATTGTGGATTTTGTACAAAAATCATCGGACTCCAACTCCCGACTCCTCAGTTTATGAAATCAACAGGGATATGTGAGGGAGCAAGCTGGAGTTGTACTTTTTACTGGTTGAACTCGATGGACGTATGTCCTTTTTCAACCAAAATAACTATGTAACGACTCCGACTCCGGGTGCCCACAATTGCCCGGACTCCGACTCCTCGACTCCAACTCCGACTCTACAGCCCTGGTTTCTAGCTCCTATGAGGTCTTTGTTATTAACCTCTAAAGTCGGCATAATATCGAATATCGGTTATGCAAATTTTCTGCATTTTACATTACAGTAACAGTGGCCAACTTTGGCGGTTAATAGCAAAGCCCCTGTAGGTTGTACAAACACCACATTTTCAGGGTATGTTAAGCAGAAAAGTGGAAACAAGAGGAAAAAATATTTCAAAAAGACCCTGTAGTTTTTGAGAAAATCCATATTAAAATCGGCAGAAATTACTGCGAAAATCTGCATTGGAACCGGTATGCGGTATGGTGCCGACTTTAGAGGTTAATAGCAAATTCCCCATAGGTGCTAGATACACCAAATTTTCAGGGAATATTAAGCAGAAAAGTAGGAACAAGAGGGAAAAAAATCTTTCAAAAGGAACTTGTAGTTTTTGAGAAAATTGATGTTAAAGCTATTTTCGCGAAAATTTCCGCCTACCGCACTTCCATTACCGATTTCCGAATTTCGATGTGGAAGTGCAATTTCAGCAGAATCCGAACATGCATCCCTAGTAGATAGGCAACAGAACATGTCCAAGGACAGAGCTTTGGGGGAAGGAGGTAATGATAGAGGAGGTCGTTCCAGTGCCATCAACGTTTTGTTATTACTCGTTCTTCTGAACTTCAGCACTATTCATGCAGCCTTCAAATGTACTTGTGTCCTGCGGGACCCCACACATGCGCATGCGCAGTATGGATGTGCTAGTCTTTGGAAGTATTCAGGACAGCAAGTACTTCTGATGGCTGCACAAGCAGGTCGAACAGCTTATACCGGGAATGGCGCAGGAATGACAGGATGAAGCAAAGACTGGGAAAGACTGTATAACAGTGTAAATTCGCTGTCCTATCAAAGTAACTGAACACACGGCTATTAACCGCTTTCGGACCAGCAGCCTCTGGCTCCTTAAAGAGAATCTGTATTGTTAAAATCGCACAAAAGTAAACATACCAGTGCGTTAGGGGACATCTCCTATTACCCTCTGTCACAATTTCGCCGCTCCTCGCCGCATTAAAAGTGGTTAAAAACAGTTTTAAAAAGTTTGTTTATAAACAAACAAAATGGCCACCAAAACAGGAAGTAGGTTGATGTACAGTATGTTCACACATAGAAAATACATCCATACACAAGCAGGCTGTATACACCCTTCCTTTTGAATCTCAAGAGATCATTTGTGTGTTTCTTTTCCCCTGCAGCTATCTTCTACTGAAGTGTCAGGCTGTTTCTTCCTGCAGAGTGCAGACAGCTCTGCCTGTATGTAATTCCTCAGTATGTGAAAGCCCAGCCAGCTCAGAGGATGATTTATCCAGCTTGTAAAAGATAAGAGAGAAGAGAGAAGCTGCCCTAATCTAAATAATATACAGGCAGTGTGCAGAGAGGGGCCTGGAGGTGGGAGATGCATCACAGAACCACAACACTGAAGAACTTGGCAGCCTTCCAGACACAGGCTGACAAGTCTGACAAGAGAGAGATAAGTTGATTTATTACAGAGATGGTGATAGTAGAACGTGCTGCAGTAAGCCAGAACACATTAGAATAGCTTTTGGAACTTGTAGGATGATAAAAAACAGGATGCAATTTTTGTTACGGAGTCTCTTTAAAGAGAACCCGAGGTGGGATTCTGCAATCAATATTAGGACAGAGAGGCACATTCTGCATACAATGCCCAGCCTCTGTGTCCTTATAGTGCGCACCCATCCCCCCCCCCCTCCCCCGTGCTCTGCTGTCCCCCTTATAGAAACCGCCAGGCTAGCGACACACAGATTGTCGCTAGTCGGCTGTTTACCTTTAGGCTGCCATTCACCGCTGCTACCCCACCTCCTGTATAGCGCGGCTCTCCGCCTGCGCCTTCCCTCCCCGCCTCAGTAAGACGATTGGAGGAAGCTTACGGAGGCGGTGTCCTAATATTGATTGCAGAAACCCACCTTGGGTTCTCTTTAAGGACCAGAGACTTCTTGATCAGAAAATGGGGCACAACGACGCAGTGCCACAGGGACCTGTCTCTCTCACCGTTCGTAGCGCTTTCCCATATCTGAAGCCTAATCGCTCTGCTGTCAGTATGAACCGATCAGGAACCAATGTCATTGGCTCCTGACCCTGTGATCACTGTGATTGGATCACAGGGTCAGGAGCCAATTAAATCAGCTTCTGACTGGCTCACAGAGCTCTGCTGTCATACCCACAGCAAAGTGAGTGGGCTGTAGTGGCTGGAGAGCGGCGCATGCGGCGGGAGCTTACGGTCGGTGTGGTAATTGAAATCTGTGTCCTCACACAGTTTTTTGCACAGTATTTTAGAGTCATTCTTTGTTTGCATAGCCCCAGAACAGTCTGACCAGCAGAAAAAAGGCCACAAATGTCACCATTATGGAAAGCTAAAAACCAGGGCTAGTCAAAAGTGTGTAGCTGTGCCAAAATTTCCCAAGTGTGATCATAATATGAAAATGACATTTTTGTTTAAATTGTTGGACTGAGTTTGTCCCTTCCTATTTTTTATGTGATATAGGTCAAAGCTGTAAGACGCATCAACATTTATTCTATAGTTTCTTACAAGTAAAATGACGCAACATTTGCTGCATTTGGTAACAAACTTTTGGTGCAGCAGTCCATTTTACAAGGTACAGTTATGGCTTTTTGCATTCCGTTTTTTCTCACTAATTGCTACAGCACCATTCTTTCCCAAGTGTGATAGAAAATTACATTTTTTTTTTGACTGATGGACTAAGTTTGTTCCTACCAGGGCCATCCTTTGACCTGAGCGATTGCTCAGGGCGCCGGTTTCCAGGGGGCGCTCCTGCCCTGCCGGTGTAGTGAGCTTCCGGGCTGCACAATCTGATATTACAGCGGCTGCCGCCCTGGCTGCATATGCTTTCCTTATCTACCTGGCTGATGCGGGCTCCGGCTGTGTCCGTCTTGCGTCACATGGTAACTCCGCCCCCTGCAGACGCATATCTAACTATCTACAGGCATGCACATATGGCTCCTGCCCTGGGCGAGTCTCTCTTCTAACAACTAGGGGGAACCACCAGGCATTATTATTACAAGTATGTAATAGGTGCAGCAATCGTTCGGGCCAGGCAACAAAGAGAGAAGATGCTTCTGTCCATTCAGGACAGAGATACAGTAGTAGGCATGTGCTGGGCTGCTGGCTGACTTTCTACGGCAAAGGTTCTCGCGTACGCGTACCCCAGGGGGTACTTCTGATGGTTCCAGGGGGTACTCGGACTTGATATACTTAGCCAAGAATAACAAATTTAGAGTTTTAGAAAATGATGAATCTTATTTAAATAACGCTAAATTAGTATTTTAGTTAATGAAAAGCAGTAGTAAATGCTTGGAAATTGTTTCAAACCAATTATCATGTATTATGATTAAATATATATTTGTCAGGGGTACTTGTGATAATGTTTATTATACTAGGGGGTACTTGGTGAGTTCAGGGTTTTAAAAGGGGTACATACCAATAACATGTTGAGAAACACTGTTCTACGGGATGTGCAGGAGGCTTGGAGGTGGACTAGTGACAGGGGGCTAACTCTGGGAGATGGAGTAGCAGCGGGAGCCGGAATGGAACAGACAATGCTCTGTCACTTAATGATTTGTGACTCACACTGTGCACTGTGCATGTCCTGCTGTCTGCACTATTGTCCCCCACTGCCGTTCTTTACTATCTCACAACTAAGTACTGGAAATGTAAACATTTGACCATACTGGGAGGTGGGAACGAGTGGGGAGGGAATGACCCTACTGGGAACGAGTGGGGAGGGAATACCTTTCACTGCCTATACAGACTCCTCTTGGTCGTCAAGCAGTAGACGGTGCAAGAAGGAAGCTAAATATAATAAAACACATAGAACTCTCTGGAAGGCCTTCTCTGCTCCTATCTTTGGATGCAGAGAAGGCCTTCGATATTATTACTGGGGGTACCTATACCTGACATTACCTGTCGTGGCACGCGTAGTTTGCCGCACTTGCTCCTTTTTTGGGGGGGGGGGTGCCTTATAATACCCAGCACCGGGTGTCAAATACTCTAGGTACGCCACTGCTCCTAACTAAAATCAAGAATGAATGTATAAAACTCTCTAAGCATTGGTTTTCATGGACAGGAAGAATTGCTGCCCTGAAGATGTTTATATTACCTCAAATCCTATACGTATTTAGGACAGTCCAAATACCCATCAAGAAAAGTTTTTTTGTTGATATCACAAGAATGTTAAACCAATACATCTGGCAAGGGAAAAGGTCACGAATCTCATCCCAATCTATGACGATCCCTGTATATGGTCCTACTGCTTAGCAGCCAATCTAGAATCTCTGAAGTTTTGGTGGAACAATGACCAAAACAAAACCTGGGTTAAAATAGAGACGAATACATTACTATCCCACCCAAGAGAAATTCTATTAGCTATGACACTAGGCCATAAACCTTTTCCCTCAATTTACCCCACAATTAATGCTATGCTCAATGCATGGGAACACTTTTTAAAATTCCCCCCAACATTCCTAACTCATCAACTGTAAAAATTCCATTATCCACACTAACACTGTTTAGTCCAAGCCTCAATACATTGATGTGGAGTAATAATGGAATTCTGTGGTTAAATTATATCCTCTACAAAGGGAAAATCATGCCATTCGCACAACTACAAGCCATGTACTACCTAACAACTTCTCACCTCTTCCGTTACTATAGAGTGAGACACAATATATCCTCCTTTAAAAGATTTCCAATCTCCCTGCCAGATCACATTTTGACACTATTAAACAGTAAAATGAATTATACTGGCGCAATCACAGTATGGTACAATGATCTACTACCTAATTATAGAAGGAATCTTAGTAAATATTGCAGAATTGGGTCTATTGACCTCAATACATACATTTGTCCTGATAAATTATCCCAATGTTTAAAATTCCTCTTAAAATCTTCCAAATGTAATTCCCATTGGGAAACTCTACAAAAAAACAATCACCAGGTGGTATTTGACTCCTAGAAGAGGCCAGGTTAGCTGCTCCCAGCCCCTCCTCCTGAGTTTCCTGTTTGCATAACAAGTAGTAGCAGATTTGCATATGATTTGCATCTGAATTGAATGCGAAGTGTGCAGAAAATCTATTTAGGTGCTACACACTGAGCTGGTGGTCATTTCAGATGCAGCCTTAGTGGTATGCGCTGGCATTCTCCTCGCTGTTCAACCAAATGTAAGTTACACATTTTTTTTGCTTGGCTGCTCCCGAGGTTTTAAATTTAGGTTAGGTCACTTGCCCGGAGGTTTGCCTCACCGTGGCGCAAGTGTCTAGTATAATATACTTTGCATGCAAACCATATTGGAAGCTAAAGTTCCTCCTAGTTTAATAAATGTTAGCACTTGTTTTGGATGCAGGGCATGCATTTTTCAGTCTGGCAGAGGCGGCGTATGCCTGTGCGATTAACCATTCAATTGCAACATGTGTTTAGGGATGCACAGCCTTTCCCCCCACCTTTCCTTAATGTCATTAGAATTGTTGTCATATTTTGTTCATTTCTTGAAAAATCAATAAAAATTATTGAAATAAAAAAGAAAGTCTCCCATGAAACAGTACCAGGGACTCAACTACAGCGATGTCACACTCTGGGGTATAGACTTCTCTAAATGCTATATTGAGGCAGGTCAACAGGGATCTCAGCTTGAAAAGCCTGTCATATGCAGGGCCGGTTCTTGGAGCATTTTTGGTGTTATCATTAAAATGTATGAATTTTGACAGTAATTCATACCGCTGCCTGCCCATTGTAGCTGGATAGAGGGACACATTATGAAAGATGTCTTACTGGCCCAGTACATCTTTAGTTGTGCCTTACGACTTGACTTGCCCATGTTCAGTGTCAGGCGAAGGTAAGTTTTAATTTCAGGCATGATGGTCGGATCGCAATTTGTCACCATATAGTGGGTGGGGTTCTGTTAAAAATTGTTGCGCACACAAGTTTGCCTGCTCGGCTATGTGCTGCAATAATTCCTCTGTGATGTACAGATGGAAGTAGTCAACAGGTGCCAGATTGTCAGCAGGCCCACACACACCTGTAGCGGCTGTAAAAGGTGGGATGTTGGGTGCAACAAGATTAGGGAGTGGACCAGGTGCCATTTAGAATATGATCTGGTACCTAATGCCTGCGAGGTAATGGTGGCCTCACACCCTGTCTGCGCCTGGCTTCTCTCTGATCAAGGCTGCTAGCTGCAGCAGTGTTGTAGCGGTGTTGTCCACTGAGCCACCTTCTATGACCTCTGATTGTCCCTCATCAGCGGACTCAGGATCCATCCTCAAGTGGTGAGGTGGCAGCCCTGCGTATTCGGAACCTTCAGATTTTGAATCAGAGTGGGTCCCAGGGATCCGCTTGCATCCTGAATCATCACCGCTGCTGCTCTGCTGCAGGATGGTGGCTGCCTTCTCCACAGAATACAGCCTACCTGCCATACCCAGCAAAAGAGATACGGTAGATAATAGAAGAATATATAGATAGAAATCTTACTAATATTATAAACTAGCTAGACGCCCGGCGTTGCCCGGGTATGTATTTGGCTGGTGTTTGCCCTGCCCCCTTTTCCTAACCCTAACACACAATTACTTAATTACCTAATGACCAAGTTTGTGAGCTTTGCGGTCTTTGGCATCAATAATTTGCATAGAAATAAAATGAATCTGATTGGCTGTGGCTCCACCCCTTTTCTGAATTTGAAGCCACACCACCCAATGGCCAAGTGTACCAGGTACAGGTGAGTAATATTGCAAGAGGCTTGTGCCATTAACAGTGCAAGAGGCTTGTGCCATTAACAGCGCAAGAATTGCAGCAATTAAATATTCCCCTTAAAAATCAATAGGTGGATTTTGATTGGCTTTTGTAGGCTCCACCCACCTTTCTGAATATTAATCCCAGTCACCCAGTGACCAACTGTGCAAAGTTTGAGAACCCTACCACTAACAGTGTAAGAATGGCTGCTGTTTACATTTTCTCAATTAAATTTGTATTTTTCTTCACCCACTGATTTCCTGAACATTGTTCGGGGATGTATTTGGCTGGTGTTTGCTCCTCCTACTTTTTCTAACACTAACACACAATTACTCAATGACCAAGTTTGTGTGCTTTGCAGTCTTTTGCATCAATAATTTGCACTGAGATTAAACAAATCTGATTAGCTGTTTGTGGCTCCACCCCTTTGTCTAAATTTGAACCACAGTCACCCAATGACCAACTGTACCAGGTTTAAGGCTTGTGCCATTAACAGTGCAAGAATGGCAGCAATTTCATATTCCTCTTGAAAATCAATAGGTGAATTTTGATTGTCTTTTGTAGGCTCCACCCACTTTTCTGAATATTAATCCCAGTCATCCAGTGACCAATTGTGCAAAGTTTGAGAACCCTGCCATTAACAGTGTAAGAATGGCTGCAGTTTACATTTTCTCAGTGAAATGTGTATTTGCCTCCGCCCACTGATGACCCGGTATTGCCCGATTATGTATTTGGCTGGTGTTGGCTGCGCCCACTTTTCCTAACCTTAACACACAATTACTCAATTACTCAATGGCCAAGTTTGTGAGCTTTTGGTTTTTGGTATCCATAACCTGCATTAAAATGAAACAAATAAGATTGTCTGTTTGTGACTCCACCCCCTTTTATCAATTTAAATCCCAGTCACCCAATGATCAACTGTACCAGGTTTGAGGCTTGTGCCATTAACAGTGCAAGAATGGCAGCAATGAAATATTGCCCTGAAAATCAATAGGTAATTTTTGATTGGCAGCTTCCCCCCAGTATAGGTTAGATTTTGATAGGTAGCTTCCCCCCAGTATAGGTTAGATTAGGTAGGTGCCCCCCAGTATAGGTTAGATTAGGTAGGTGCCCCCAGTGTGGTTAGATTAGGTAGGTACCCCCCAGTATAGGTTAGATTAGGTAGGTGCCCCCAGTATAGGTTAGATTAGGTAGGTGCCCCCCAGTATAGGTTAGATTAGGTAGGTGCCCCCCCCCCCAGTGTGGTTAGATTAGGTAGGTGCCCCCAGTATAGGTTAGATTAGGTAGGTGCCCTCCCAGTGTGGTTAGATTAGGTAGGTGCCCCCCAGTATAGGTTAGATTAGGTAGGTGCCCCCCCCCAGTGTGGTTAGATTAGGTAGGTGCCCCCCAGTATAGGTTAGATTAGGTAGGTGCCCCCCAGTATAGGTTAGATAGGTAGCTGCCCCCCAGTATAGGTTAGATTAGGTAGGTGCCCCCCAGTATAGGTTAGATTAGGTAGCTGCCCCCCAGTATAGGTTAGATTAGGTAGGTGCCCCCCCAGTATAGGTTAGATTAGGTAGGTGCCCCCCAGTATAGGTTAGATAGGAAGCTGCCCCCCTATAATGGAGGGGGGAGCCACAGCCGCGGGAAGGGCAGCCCGACCTCTCCCTCCCTTCCTCTCCGGGCGACCTCCGTGCTCCCCCCTCCGAGTCTGACTGCACAGGAAGCGGTGTGTACAGAGCGCATTAGCGCAACTCACCTCCCTCCCTGCTTCCAATCGCCGCTGGTCTCCTCTTCTGTCTTCTCCTCATAGCCGCTGACACGCTGCTTCCGGGTAAACAGGGAGCAGCGTGTGTATGAGCGGCTATGAAGAGAAGAGGAGACTGGCGGCGATTGGAACCAGGGAGGGAGGTGAGTTGCGCTAATGCGCTCTGTACACATCGCTTCTTGTGCAGTCAGACTCGGAGGGGGGAGCACGGAGGGCGCCCGGAGAGGAAGGGAGGGAGAGGTCGGGCTGCCCTCCCCGCGGCTGCGGCTCCTCCCTCCGTTACTGCGCCCATAGTCCTTCGGCGCCCAGGGCGCCCGCACGGGCCGCACGGCCCTAGAAACAGGCCTGCTCCCACCTTTGTGAATATTAATCCCAGTCACCCAACGATCAACTGTGCAAAGTTTGAGAACCCTACAATTATCAGTGTAAGAATGGCTGCAGTTTACATTTTCCAGTGAAATTTGTATTTGTCTTTTGGTTATGGGAATAAAAAGTATCCTATACTTTATTCCAGGTAATGTACTATGTGTGTGCCAAATTTCATTCAAATCCGTTCAGCCATTTTTGGTGATCGAGTAACAAACATCCAAACATCCGAACTTTCCCATTTATTATATTAGTAGGATGCGAACGTTTGGATGTTTGTTACTCGATCACGCAACAATAGCTAAACGTACTTGAATGAAATTTGGCACACACATAGTACACTACCTGGAATAACACATAAGATAACCAAAAAAGTGGGCGGAGACAAATACAAATTTCACTGGAAAATGTAAACTGCAGCCATTCTTGCACTGTTAATGGTAGGGTTCTCAAAATTTGAACAATTGGTCACTGGGTGACTGGGATTCATATTCAGAAAAGTGGGAGGAGCCCACAAAAGCCAATCAAAATTCACCTATTGATTTTCAAGGGGAATATTTCATTGCTGCCATTCTTGCACGGTTAATGGCACAAGCCTCAAACCTGGTACAGTTGATCATTGGGTGACTGGGGTTTAAATTCAGAAAAGGGTGTGGAGCCACAAACAGCCAATCAGATTTGTTTCATTTCAATGCAAATTATTGATGCCAAAGACTGCAAAGCTCACAAAATAGGTCATTGAATAATTGTGTGTTAGGTTTAGAAAAATTGGGCGGAGCCAACACCAGCCAAAAACATACCCGGGCAATGCCGGGCCATCAGCTAGTAGAAAAATAAGTGTAGGTGGAGAGGAGGGAAAGTACCAAAAGGTACCAAAAAGTAGTGGAAGGGGGATCAGTTAGATCACTTATAGCTAGGGAGAGGGAGGATCAGGTGTTAATGGGTTAGGTATGGGGTAAAAAAGATAGTTATGAGAGGGACAAAGATTATTTAAAAAAAAATCAGTAAAAGGCCTACCATTTTCCTGTGTCAGTCTCTATCCCAGCTCCTGTCACCACAGAACACTGACTGCAATCTGTGGTGATAGATGAACTGGAAGAGAGAAAAACACTTTTTTTATGTAAAAATTGTGAAAATGATTATTACAAGCATTCTTAAGAATGCTTTTTGTAACCGGTTGTAACTCTGTGGGCTTGATTCACAAAGCGGTGCTAACAGTTAGCATGCTGGTGAAAAGCCCTTTATCATGCCTAAACTCAGTTTAGGCTTGATAAGTTTAGGTGTGATAAGTTTAGGCGTGATAAGTTTAGGTGTGATAAGTTTAGGCATGATAAGTTTATGCATGATAAGTTTAGGCGTGATAAGTTTAGGCGTGATAAGTTTAGGTGTGATGATAAGTTTAGGTGTGATAAGTTTAGGCGTGATAAGTTTAGGCATGATAAGTTTAGGTGTGATAAGTCTAGGTGTGATAAGTATAGGCGTGATAACTATAGCACCAACTGGGTTAGCACCGCAGTGCACAGCTGATCAAAAGTTTTGCGCTAGCAAAGTCTGGTGCACTTCGCATAGGGTTTAATGGCGCTGCTTTGCGTGCGGGACTTTGTGCGCGATCTAAACTTATCTAAACTTATCACGCCTAAACTTATCATGCCTAAACTTATCATGCCTAAACTGGCTTTTCACCAGCGTGGTGCAATGGTTATCACGCCTAAAGTCTGTAACTGGGTTAGCACTGCTTTGTGAATCGAGCCCTGTATGTTCTTCACTAGAGAGCTCTGATTTGCTCAGGGAACACATGTTCCCATTCACCAATCTCTACCCTCTAAGTCTCACCATGAACGCATGCACGTGCACCCGTGGGAATTAGATTGGACGTGCAGGCTCAAACTGGAGGCGTATATATACTGTATATATATGTATATATATATATATGTATGTCCAGTTTGAGTTAAGCAGTTAAATGGAAGGTAAAGTAACGCAAGGTCTCTAATATCAATCAGCTTCATCATTAAGGAGTGAAAGAGGATTTCAGTGGCAACCTGTGAAAATCTACTGATCTCCATGCCCAAGACAGTTAAAGCGAACCTAAAGTAAAAAAAATAAATAAAAAAAACTGCCCATTTACTTACCTGGGGCTTCTTCCAGTACCCTGAAGTATTCCTGGTCCTTCGCCGTCATCACGCACTCCACCGTTTTTCCGGTGTCCCGCTCCAATGCTGGATGCGCTGCACCATGCCATTTGCCATATCTTCTGTCACGCTCTGCGCTTGTATAGTAACCACTACAGGACCATAGGCTTATACCCCCCCTAGTGACCTGGCTACTTTTTATTATCACACATATGAATCTCCCCCACCTTTTATGCCCACCAACAGAGTTTTCTGTTAGTGGGCTCTGATCACTGCTGTGATGTTTGTTTATTTTTTGTATTTATTTATTTATTTTTATTAAATACATTTGTGTATTTTATTTATTTATTTTCCCCACCCCTACCTTCCTCCCCCCACCAGCCAATGACAGTGATCAGCTGTCATAGTCAGGATAAAGGGGAAAGAGGCGCCCAGAGAAGATAAAATGCGTTAAAAACAAATAAAATGAAAAAAGTGAGGTGGCTTACCTCAATGAAGACAAATTCACGTAGTAATACAATTTTATTGCACTGGCAACGCGTTTTGTGTGTGCATGCCCATTTCCTCAGGCCAAATTGCAGTGCCTAATAGTGCTTGTAGCCACATATAAGGCGCCTCTGTAGAGAGGCGCCTTATATGTGGCTACAAACAACACTATTAGGCACTGCTATTTGTTTGTTTTTTGTTTTTAATGCATCTTATCATCTCTGGGCGCCTCTTTCCCCTTTACCTTGTGCCTTCACCCTCCTTTTGGAAGGGGATCAACCCTCTTTGACCAATTTAGGTAATTTGAGGTTTGCTTGTTATCAAGAGCGCGACCATCACCAGCTCCGTCTGGTCACCCAAGTGGAGTCGGGGTTATACATCTCCACCTGCTTCTAGTGGCCGGTTGCCCTTCTGCAACCCACCTTTGTGAGTATAATCTATCCGCATATTTTATATACTTCTGGTACTGTGACATACTGCACCATTTGGGCTCCTGCTGTCTCTGTGTCTTCTTTCTGCAGGGTGCAATTTTTATTACCCCTACTTTTTGTCCGGCTGTCATAGTCATCAGCCTATGAGAGCCGATCGCTCTTGAGCGCTGCTGTAGATCGCAGCGCTGTACAATGTAAATACACAGCAGTTTTGCCGTCCAACAGTCTCCTAGCGGCAATCTCTCGGCATTAGGCGGTCCTGGAGCTGCCTTCCTCCCGACGCCAGGCGGTCGGGTGAAGGGGGTAAACAAAAATTGCCACTGTGCATGCAAAGAATGCGCCCAGCCGCAGGAGCATGGTAGCCAGCAAAGTGCAACGGCCAGCCACCTCATCAGATAGCAGGATTATGGATGGGGGAGCCTTAGGAATAGCTGAGCGGGGGAGGACGGCGAGGGACCAGGGAGACTTCAGGGAGCTGGAAGAAGCCCCAGGTAATTAAATGGGCAATTTTATTTTATTTTTTTACTTTCAGTTAACTTTAAAGATAATCTGTACTCTAAAATTCTTACAATAAAAAGCATACCATTCTATTCATTATGTTCTCCTGGGCCCCTCTGTGCTGTTTCTGCCACTCCCTGCTGCAATCCTGGCTTATAATTGCCATTTTTATGCAGTGTTTACAAACAAAAGACATGGCTTCTAACCAGAGTATGATAGGCTGAAAACAGCTTACTGTGTGACTCATGCAGAGCTTGCAGAGGGTGTGTAAAGCTTCTGCCAATGACAAGCAGTGCTGCACATTCCACACATTCCAGCCTGAGCCCGACAGAGCCGACAGAGGAAAGAAGATAAGATTTATTACAGAGACAGTGCAACTAGGAAAGGCTGCAGTAAGACAGACCACATTAGAACAGACATAGGAACTTATAGGATAGAAGAAATAAGGCTCAAACTTTTGTTACAGAGTCTCTTTAAGGCAGTGCTGAAAAATAATAGTGGGCATACAAAATACTGACCCTTTGGGTTGAATTTTGATATTTTTCGTGTAGGGGTCATATTCACTTTTCAGATATTTTGATAGGACAGCAACTGTTATACAAGCTGTACACTGACTACTTTACATTATATCAAAGTATCACATCTTCAGTGTTGTCCCATGAAAAGCTATAATGAAATATTTACAATAATGTGTGCAGCGATCTTGCGTTTGTGAAATACTCTATCTATACTGTATATTTTCAATAACCGAGTGGCAATCTCCATGATAACAGTCCTGAAGTCATGTTGATATGCCCTTTGTGCGACGGGCATGTTTTCATTGTACGGCTAAATGTCTCTTTAATTGTGTGTCTTCAGATCATCTTACCGCAGCAGCAGTCTTTTCTCCTTCTGTATCCAGCCTGCCATAAAGGCACAATGAGGACGACGTTATTTTTAGATCCCTTCTGACGAGCTTTCAGAAGGGATTTTCCAGCTGACAATCAGCCAGCGCTGCCTTACCTTCATGTATATACCCAGGGATCGCCTCCATTCAGCTTCTGAGGAACACTGGGAAGAGGAGCCATAGTCAGGCACATGTTAAAGGGGTCCTCTAGAAATGAAGGGTGAATTGTACAGGAGGGTGTGTGTGTCTGTCTCAGTCTTATTGTAAACATATAGCCATGGAAGATGTTAGTGCTTTATACATAATTCCACCATAGAACAAGCCAATGTTTCGTAGTCTCTTGGAGCTCTTTTTCAAGGCTTGACAAAGGGGTCCTAGTAACTATAAAACATTGGCTTTTTCTTTAATGGAATAAATTCTCTTTTTTGTGGGTACTTCTAGACCAGGGGTCAGGAACCTTTTGACTGAGAGAGCCATAAACGCCACATATTTTAAAACTAGCTGGACGCCCGGCGTTTGCTCGGTTATGTATTTGGCTGGTGTTGGCCCCACCCCCTTTTCCTAACCCTAACACACAATTACTCAATTACTTAATGACCAAGTGTGTGAGCTTTGACATCAATAATTTGCATTGAAATAAAATAAATCTGATTGGCTGTGGCTCCACCACTTTTCTGAATTTGAACCCCAATCACCCAATGGCCAAGTGTACCAGGTACAGGTGAGTAACAGTGCAAGAGGCTTGTGCCATTAACAGTGCGAGAATGGCAGCAATTAATGTTCCCCTTAAAAATCAATAGGTGGATTTTAATTGGCTTTTGTAAGCTCCACCCACCTTTCTGAATATTAATCCCAGTCACCCAGTAACCAACTGTGCAAAGTTTGAGAACCCTACCATTAACAGTGTAAGAATGGCTGCAGTTTACATTTTGCCAATGAAATTTGTATTTTTCTCCACCCACTGATTTCCTGACATTGTTCGGGTATGTATTTGGCTGGTGTTGGCTCTGACTACTTTTTCTAACCCTAACACACAATTACTCAATGACCAAGTTTGTGTGTTGTATTTGGCATCAATAATTTGCATTGAGATTAAACAAATCTGATTGGCTGTTTGTGGCTCCACCCCTTTGTCTAAATTTGAACCCCAGTCACACAATAACCAACTGTACCAGTTTTAAGGCCTGTGCCATTAAAAGTGCAAGAATGGCAGCAAATACATATTCCCCTTGAAAATCAATAGGTTAATTTTGATTAGCTTTTGTAGGCTCCACCCACTTCTCTGAATATTAATCCCAGTCACCCAGTGACCAGCGCAGCTACATGCTGCTGCGTTGCCTGGTCATTCTAGTGCACATAGAATGAGAGCTACGCGAGCGCGCGCGCCAGGACCTTTATGCAAGTAGAAGGGGAGTCAGCTGATCAGCCGGGCAGCTAACTCCAGGAGTGCTCCGGATTGGCTGAGTGACTGGGGCGGCGCTGTGGGGCGCTCTGAGTATTTATAGGACCTGTCTGTCAGTTGCTGGTTGTCTGCTGTTGCAAATGCTACGTGTTAGCGCTCAGACCCTAGTCAGATCCCACAGTGTGCTAGAACCAGCTGGAGCTGGGGATCCACACTTAGCCAGTTTCCGTTGATAGCTTAAAGTACTAATTGCATTGTGTTATCTGCGTATTAGACCTTAGTCTAGATCCCAGGTGTTGAAACCAAGGACTTCACACCTAGACTAGGATATTGCTATATTGCTATTGTTTATCTGTTATGTGTAATGATCTGCTCAGCTGCCTGTGCAGGCAGGCAGCTTTTTTGACCATTGTTCAGGTCTGCATTCTGCAGGTCTCTGGAAGAGAGACCTTTTGTCAGTTTTTCAGCTTGCTGTTGCTGAGGAATTTGCATACGTTTGTCATGCAAATTGCCTAGCCACATCCCTTGTAGACCTGCTCTATATATACCATGTGATATCACAGAACTTGGCTGGTCATAAGGATTCCTCCTGTGAAACACTCTGGAGAGTGTCAGCCTTGCTCATTGTTTGAATATCAGCTTAGAGTAATCCCGGGAAACTGCACGGGGCAGGTTTCCTTAGTGCAGTTAGGATTGCTTATCTGTTTTGTTTGTCTGTTGCGATTGTCCTGTCCCAGCGGTGGTCGACAGGAAATCGTTCTGTGTGTCTGGGTGCTAACCGGAACAGTGGTTGTTACTGGTAGCCCCTTCTGATCTGTTTCCCTGGATCACACTAGCATCCTGTGCTAGTGCTGTGGATCCTTCTGTTCTGCTACTTTGTACCTGGATCGCACTAGCATCCTGCGCTACTGCTGTGGATCCTTCTGTTCTGCTACTCTGTACCTGGATCGCACTAGCATCCTGCGCTAGTGCTGTGGATCCTTCTGTTCTGTCTTCCTGGATCGCGCTAGCCACTTTCGCTAGTGCTGTGGATCCTATCGTTCGCTTATTCATGTTTTCGTGTGTCTGTCTTGTCTGCTACGAACGCTTGCTGGAGGCTCGGTGAGGTAACCGTTAAGCAAGCGCTCGCGTCCTCTGTTTCATGTTTGTCTGTCGGTGGTTAGTTAGGCGTGTTTGTCTCTATTGTGCTTATCACGTGGAGACCGCGCATAAACGCGTGCACTGTTGCGAATGAGTGCGGTGTTCGCGTTTAGCTAGCGTTTGTTATTTTCCGTATCTTCTCATTGTATGATTTGCTGTGCCTTTGCTACTCTCATGCTCTGCCTTGCTGTAACCTTGTGTCACGTCTGGCGATCGCACCTCTCGCGATCGCGTTCCTATTTCATATCTGCTGTGGTGTGTGCACCATCGCGGGTTGGCGACTGGTTTGGTGCACACACATACAATCTTTCTCTGTGCTCATTCTCAATCGCCTCTCTTGCGATTGCGTTCCGTCCCGTCGTACACTCCCTGTCTGGCATGTGTGGTAGGGCAGAGGAGCTGTTCCTTTGCACTCCACAGCTCCCCCTGTCGACAGGGATTTCCCTCTACAGGTGCATTGCACCTTCTGCTGGGTTCCCGCAAATTATACGTTTGTGGAGGATTTCCGCAGTGTCAGCGCACACGTCTTGTGCGCTGATCACGGAGAGAATTCCACAATCGTTACATTATGACCTTCTGCTTCCTTGACTACTCTCCTGTTTGCTGATTCAGTACCTCTGCCTATCTGATTACTGTTGCCGACGCAGCCTGTAGCTTAACATTGAATCAGCCTTCTGTCTTTGTACTTTATTTGTCCGTACGTTGCCTACTCTGCTTGTCTGACTTTCCTGTCCTCACTAGTGGGACTTACCATTAGTGAAGAATCTCTTATAGCTGTCACCTACCCCTTAGGTGATCAGCCCTTGCAGCACTGTCTGTAACACTTGCTCCTCAAGTGTCCGCTAGCTGCAGTATAGTCTTAATCACCTGCTCCTCAGGTGATTATCCTTGCAGCACAGTCAGTGGTCCCTGCTCCTCAGGTGTCCACTGGCTGCAGCACAGTCAGTGGTCCCTGCTCCTCAGGTGTCCACTGGCTACAGTACAGTCTGAATTCCCTGCTCCTCAGGGAATTCTTGGCTGCAGTGTAGTCTTAATCACCTGCTCCTCAGGTGATCATCCTTTGCTACACAGTCAGTGGTCCCTGCTCCTCAGGTGTCCACTGGCTGCAGGATTGTCTGAATCTCCCGCTCCTCGGGAGATCCCCTCTTCTCATTACTGTTGCACCAAAACACAATCCCACATTGGTTGTCCTGTGTCTGGCTATACTAGCATTATTGGTGATTCTGCAGATCACCACATAATCAGGTATAGTATCTGTATTATTGGTGATACTGCAGATCACCAATAGTCAGAATATCCGTGTTGCTGACACCAATCGTTACACCTACCATTTACAGTGTAAGAATGGCTGCAGTTTACATTTTCTCAGTGAAATGTGTATTTGTCTCCGCCCACTGATGACCCGGTATTGCCTGATTATGTATTTGGCTGGTGTTGGCTGCACCCACTTTTCCTAACCCTAACACACAATTACTCAATTACTCAATGACCAAGTTTGTGAGCTTTGCAGTTTTTGGCATCAATAACCTGCGTTAAAATGAAACAAATAAGATTGTCTGTTTGTGGCTCCACCCCCTTTTATCAATTCAAAACCAAGTCACCCAATGATCAACTGTACCAGGTTTGAGGCTTGTGCCATTAACAGTGCAAGAATGGCAGCAATGTAAATATTCCCCTGAAAAATCAATAGGTGAATTATGATTGGCTTTTGTAGGCTCCTCCCACCTTTCTGAATATTAATCCCAGTCGCCCAATGACCAACTGTGCAAAGTTTGAGAAACCTACCATTAACAGTGTAAGAATGGCTGCAGTTTACATTTTGCTAGTAAAATTAGTATTTGTCTCCGCCCACTTATGACCCCCTGTTGCCCACTTATGTATTTGGCCGGTTTTGGCTGTGCCCACTTTTCTAACCCTCACACACAATTAATCAATTACTCAATTACCAAGTTTGTGAGCTTTGTGGTGTTTGACATCAATAATTTGCATTGGAATGAAACAAATCTGATTAGCTGTTTGTGGCTCCACCCCCTTTCTGAAATTGAACCCCAGTTACCCAATGATCAACTGTACCAGGTTTGAGGCTTGTGCCATTAACAGTGCAAGAATGGCAGCAATTGCATATTCCCTTTGAAAATCAATAGGTCAAATTTGATTGGCTTTTATAGGTTGCACCCACTTTTCTGAATATTAATCCCAGTCACCCAATGACCAACTGTGCAAAGTTTGAGAACTCTACCATTAACAGTGTAAGAATGGCTGCAGTTTTTCCAGTGACATTTGTATTTGTCTCCGCCCCCTTTTTGGTTATGGGAATAAAAAGTATCCTATACTTTATTCCAGGTAATGTACTATGAGTGTGCCAAATTTCATTCAAATCCATTCAGCCATTTTTGCGTGATCGAGTAACAAACATCCAAACATCCAAACTTTCCCATTTATTATATTAGTAGGATGTAATTCCGTGAGAGCTATACAATATGTTTCAAACTGGGACAGTAGGGCTCACGCCCCTGTTGCCATGGTGGTGAGTATACAGTTGATCCGCCAGGCAGTGGCAGTGTCAGACACGTCTTCAGCTTCTCTTTGGTTTCAGCAACATCAGCAATTTCCCCGAGAGCCAGAGAAGAGAAATGCCGACTAACAGCTTGTACAATTAGCTAGCTGACTTGGGGGTTGATTCACTTTGTGGGACAACATCCCCACACTTTGGCCCAATAGGCTGCCTGTCAAGTGACAGGCAGCCTATTGGGCCAATCAAAGTGTGGGGATCTCGTCCTACAAAGTCACTAGACCTAATAGGGTCCAGAGTGGGACAATTGAAGCAGCCGGTTGTAACGATCGGTGAAGCACAGAGAGGATCTGATTACCGGTGATCTGCAGTATCACTGGGAATACAGATGCATACCAGATTATAAGTGATCTGCAGTATCACCGATAGTCCGATATACTAGCTAACCTCTGTTCACCTGAGTAGAGTGTAGTGTTTGGTGTAACAGTAACACATAGAGGACAAGGCCTCAATGCAGCAAGGAGTACTGCACAGATTCCTTCCGCAGACCTGAGCTCTCCAAGACGGGAGGAGTCAGACTGACAGTTGAAAGGATTGTCTGAAAGTGACACTCAGGAGGAGATGTCACTGACAGGACGAGTAACCGCCTCCAAGGGTAAGGTCGGTTCTCGAGGTCGGACAAGCCAGGTCGTACACACACGGACAGATAAAGTACAGATTCAGAAGGCAGAGGCGGAGTCTAGGTACAGGCAGGGTTCGGCAACAGGGTATCAGAATATCGAGGTACAAGATCAGGAGGCAGAAACAGAGTCTAAGGACGAGCCGGGGTTCGGCAACAGGGTATCAGAAATATCGAGGTACAAGGTCAGAATTCAGGAGGATAGTCAGACAGGCAAAACGTCATAACAGATAATCACAATCAAACTAGTACTTTAGCTATCAACAGAATCTAGCTAAGTGTAGGATTACAGCTCCAGCTGGTCCCGGCACACTTGCGGATCTGACTACGGATCTGGGTGCTCCCACATATGTGATCGCAACGCCAGACAATAAGCAAGTGAACAACCTGTGGTATATATACACAGGTATCCCCCCAGCACCTCCCTAAGTGCTGGGCCAATGACAAGTGGAGCCAGAGTCAGCTGACCATCGTGGTCAGCTGACTCCTTTCTGGCTGCCATAAATTCCCTGCCTGAGTGCGCGCGCGCTCGTCACTCTAACACTAGAGGGACTACGAGTCCCAGCCACAGCAGCCCCGCTCTGCGGTGTCTCCGCAGCGGGGGTATGCGCGCTAACCGCCGCGTCCAACTCGGCGGTTTCTCCGCGCTCCGCTGAGCCCTGCACGGAGACAGCCGCCTTATACCGAGAGGAGGCGGCTGCCTCTCCGTGTGCCGGCTCACTATGCGCGGAAGGAGCCGCCTGCCGCTGGCTCATGGCGGCGGCTCCTCCACGCTTTCTCACAGTACCCCCCCCCCGAGGAGTGGACTCCGGACAGCTCCCTCCAGGTTTTGCTGGGTGCAAAGTGTGAAACTCCCTCTTCAATTCATCGGCATGCATGCGAGTCCCTGGTACCCATTGTCTCTCCTCAATGCCATACCCCTTCCAATGTACAAGATATTGTACCGAGTTTTGCACAATGCATGAATCTAAAATCTTTTCCACCTCGTATTCAGGTTGATCATCTACCAACACAGGAGGAGGAGGACTGGGACCCACCTGGACCGCAGGTTTGAGTAGGGACACATGAAACGACCTTACGCCCCGCATGCTGGCAGGAAGATCAATGGCGTAAGTCACGTTATTGATTCTTTTGGTCACTGGGAATGGACCCACAAACCTGGGACCCAGTTTGGCAGAAGGCTGCTTCAGAGTCAAGTGACGTGTGGACACCCAGACTAAATCCCCTGGCTGAAACTTCCATTCCACGGATCGTCTCTTGTCTGCTTGACCCTTCTGACTCTGGAACGCCTTCTGCAAATTCCCCTTAACAATTCCCCAATTGTCCCTGAGTGACCTCTGCCAATCCTCCAGTGCTGGAAACGGAGACGAGACAACTGGAAAAGGGGAGAATTTGGGCGACCTCCCTGTCACAATCTGGAACGGCGAGAACCCAGATGAGGAATTCCTCAAATTATTTTGTGCGAATTCCGCGAAGGGCAAAAATTTTACCCAGTCACTCTGTGCCTCCGCAACGTAACATCTCAGGAATTGCTCCAAAGACTGGTTGATACGTTCCATCTGCCCATTGGTCTGTGGGTGGTAGCCTGACGAAAAAGACAATTTCATGCCCATTTGGTGGCAAAATGCCCTCCAGAATCCGGACACAAATTGGACTCCCCTATCCGACACAATGTCTTCCGGAATGCCATGCAGCCGGAAGACGTGAATGATGAACAACTCGGCCAGTTCCTGAGCCGAGGGGAGTCCTTTCAGGGGCACAAAGTGGGCCATTTTGCTAAAACGGTCGACTACCACCCAAATGACCGACATTCCTTCAGACCTGGGCAATTCCCCCACAAAATCCATGGACAAGTGGGTCCATGGCTCACTCAGGGTGGGCAAAGGCTGCAGCTTACCTACAGATGCCAGCCGGGAGGGTTTACTCTTGGCACAGACCGCACACTCCCTGACATACTCTTTGCAATCTGTTGCCAAAGAAGGCCACCAAGCACACCTGGCAATCAGATCCTGCGTTCTGGCAGCTCCAGGATGACCAGCATTCTTATGGGCGTGAAAGAGATGCAGGACTTGTAAACGAAAAGGCAGAGGGATAAACATAACCCCTTCGGGTTTTCCCTCAGGAACATCCTGCTGAAAGGGGCCCAAAACCTCTGTCCAATCCTCCCAAGTCTCCGTTGCGGCTAACACTAGTTCCCGTGGGATGATGGACTCAGGAGCGGGTGGCTGTGCCGTTTCTGGTTCAAAACACCTGGAGAGGGCATTTGCCTTGATGTTTTTGCTGCCTGGGGTGTACGTGATAATAAACCTAAACCTTGTAAAAAATAAAGACCATCGGGCCTGACGGGGACTTAGCCTCTTCGCCCCCTCGATGTATTCCAAGTTCTTGTGGTCGGTGTAAACTGTGATCGTGTGTTCTGCCCCCTCTAACCAGTGGCGCCATTCCTCCAACGCCAATTTAATGGCCAGAAGTTCCCGGTTGCCTATATCGTAATTTCTCTCTGCCGGTGAGAACCTACGGGAAAAGTAAGCGCACGGGTGTAATCTGCCCTGCAAGCCTGATCGTTGAGACAACACCGCCCCCACCCCAACTTCTGAGGCATCAACCTCCACGATAAAGGGAAAAGACGTGTCCACATGCCTCAAAATTGGTGCTGAGCAAAATAATTTCTTAAGAAGAGAAAATGCTGCCATGGCTTCAGGGGACCAGTGGTTGGTATCCGCCCCTTTTTTCGTCAGACTGGTAAGGGGGGCAACTAACGTGGAGTACCCCTTAATGAACCTCCTGTAATAGTTCGCAAAACCTAAAAATCTTTGTAGGGCTTTTAACCCCACCGGCTTTGGCCACTCCAACACAGCTGTGACCTTGGCAGGATCCATTGAAAGACCCGAGGTGGAAATTACGTACCCTAGGAACGTGACAGTGGTCACCTCGAAAATACACTTTTCCACCTTAGCATAGAGCCTATTTTGTCTTAATTTGTTCAAAACAAACTTCACGTGGACCCTGTGCTCGGAGAGGTTATTGGAATAGATTAGTATATCATCAAGGTATACCAATACGAATCTACCCAATACCTCCCGGAATACCTCATTGATTAATTCTTGGAAGATTCCTGGCGCATTGCACAACCCGAAGGGCATCACTAGGTACTCGTAATGCCCGTCGGGTGTGTTGAAGGCCGTCTTCCACTCATCGCCCTCTCTAATGCGGATTAGATTGTATGCCCCCCTCAGATCCAATTTAGAGAAGATTTTTGCGGCTGTGACCTGCGTAAATAAATCGTCTATCAAAGGTAACGGATAGCGATTTTTTTTACCGTGATTTTATTGAGGCCCCGATAATCAATACAAGGTCGGAGACCCCCGTCTTTCTTCTTAACGAAGAAGAAACCGGCCCCAGCAGGCGACCGGGAGGGCCGGATGAACCCCTTGGCCAAGTTATCACGAATGTATTCCTGCATAGCCATCTTCTCTGGACCGGACAAGTTATACAGGTGACCCCTAGGAGGCATACAACCAGCACGGAGATCAATGGGGCAATCGAAGGGGCGATGAGGAGGTAATTGGTCAGCAGACTTAGGACAAAATACATCGGAGAACTCAGAATACTCTTTGGGAACCCCCTCCACACAAAACTTGGTCCGACCCAATGTCACCTTCCCTAAACACTGTTGGTGACAATGATCGGACCATCTGGTTACCTGACCCGTAGCCCAGTCTATGTCTATGTGTGGAGAATGGACTTGTAACCACGGCATGCCTAGGATGATAGTGGAGGTTGACATACACAATACAAAAAACTGTAGTTGTTCCCCATGCAGTACCCCTAACGTGACTTTCACCTGCGGAGTCTGTGACAGGGGACGATCCCGTTGCAGAGGGGAATCGTCTACTGCCGTGACCTGAATGGGGGGACTTACTGGAGTGAGGGGAATACCCAACTCCTGAGCAAATTCAAGGTTCATAAAATTAGCCGCTGAGCCAGAATCAATAAAAGCCTCAGTGGCTACAGACTCATTCTCCCATGTAATCGTACAAGGGAGAAGCAATTTTTTCTCTTTTTGGGGTGAGAAAGGTGTGCCTAGGGTGTCACCCCCCACTACTCCAAGGCAGACTCGTTTCCCGGCTTGTTAGGGCAGTTTCGCACTCTATGCCCCGCTTCTGCACAGTACAGGCACAATTGTTCAGCTATTCTCCGCCTTCGCTCCACCTGGGTCAGTTTTGATCGACCAATCTGCATTGGCTCGGGTGGAGGTAAGGTCGGAAAGGAAGAGACAGGCGGAGATGTCGTTACTGAGGGTGCAGCGGATGGTGCCGCATAAGATGTCACCCTGACACGGTGACTGCCCCGAGTCTGCCTCTGATGGCGTAGCCGACGGTCGACTCGAATGGCCGATGAGATGGCCTCATCGACTGTCTTGGGCTCGGGTAAGGTCAGCATTAGGTCGGAGACCTCCTCCGACAACCCAGAAAGGAAGTAATCCATCAGGGCATAGGTGTCAAATCTGGCGGTAACTGACCACCTACGAAATTCTGCCGCGTAATCCTCGACCGAGCCTCTGCCTTGCCGCAAAAGTTTGAGCTTCCGCTCAGAGGTTGCCGCGAGGTCAGGGTCGTCGCTCTACCGAGGTCAGAGCTGTATCTGTGGGAGGCAGGTTGTATGCCCAGGACTGGGAATCACCGGTTAACAAGGTTTTAATAAAAACGACCCGTTGGGTCTCAGTCCTTGAGGATCGGGGTCTCAACTCGAAATATGACAACACTCTACTCTTAAAATTCCGGAAGTCAGACTTGTGGCCGGAAAATTTGTCTGGTACGGGCATACGTATGTCATCACTACGAGGGGATCGCACCGAATCAACTGACGTCTGAAGGGTTTGCACAGAGCCTGTTAGGGCATCAATTAAAGCTTTGTGCTGGCCCAGTGCTTGATGGATGGTATCCACCGAAGTGGCAAGCACAGTCAGAGGGTCAGCGCGTGCGTCCATCTGTTAATTGGTCTGGCGTTCTGTAACGATCGGTGAAGCACAGAGAGGATCTGATTACCGGTGATCTGCAGTATCACTGGGAATACAGATGCATACCAGATTATAAGTGATCTGCAGTATCACCGATAATCCGATATACCAGCTAACCTCTGTTCACCTGAGTAGAGTGTAGTGTTTGGTGTAACAGTAACACATAGAGGACAAGGCCTCAATGCAGCAAGGAGTACTGCACAGATTCCTTCCGCAGACCTGAGCTCTCCAAGACGGGAGGAGTCAGACTGACAGTAGGAAGGATTGTCTGAAAGTGACACTCAGGAGGAGATGTCACTGACAGGATGAGGAACCGCCTCCAAGGGTAAGGTCGGTTCTCGAGGTCGGACAAGCCAGGTCGTACACACACGGACAGATAAAGTACAGATTAAGAAGGCAGAGGCGGAGTCTAGGTACAGGCAGGGTTCGGCAACAGGGTATCAGAATATCGAGGTACAAGATCAGGAGGCAGAAACAGAGTCTAAGGATGAGCCGGGGTTCGGCAACAGGGTATCAGAAATATCGAGGTACAAGGTCAGAATTCAGGAGGATAGTCACGCAGGCAAAACGTCATAACAGATAATCACAATCAAACTAGTACTTTAGCTATCAACAGAATCTAGCTAAGTGTAGGATTACAGCTCCAGCTGGTCCCGGCACACTTGCGGATTTGACTACGGATCTGGGTGCTCCCACATATGTGATCGCAACGCCAGACAATAAGCAAGTGAACAACCTGTGGTATATATACACAGGTATCCCCCCAGCACCTCCCTAAGTGCTGGGCCAATGACAAGTGGAGCCAGAGTCAGCTGACCAGCCTGGTCAGCTGACTCCTTTCTGGCTGCCATAAATTCCCTGCCTGAGTGCGCGCGCGCGCGTCACTCTAACACTAGAGGGACTACGAGTCCCAGCCACAGCAGCCCCGTTCTGCGGTGTCTCCGCAGCGGGGGTATGCGCGCTAACTGCCGCGTCCAACGTGGCGGTTTCTCCGCGCTCCGCTGAGCCCTGCACGGAGACAGCCGCCTTATACCGAGAGGAGGCGGCTGCCTCTCCGTGTGCTGGCTCACTATGCGCGGAAGGAGACGCCTGCCGATGGCTCATGGCGGCGGCTCCTCCACGCTTTCTCACACCGGTGTTCGTTTTGGGGCAGCACGAGTAAGTTAGTAGTGCATGATGTTACAGCAGTAGCGTGCCTACTTTAAAAATGTTACTTGCTCTGCTTGAGCAGTGTAGCTTAGTGAATCAACCCCTACTGATTTGTATGTGAGCCAGATGTAGCCATCAAAAGAGCCACATCTGGCTGCCGAGCCATAGGTTCCCCATCCCTGGGCTAGACCACGGGTGTCAAACACAAGGCCCATGTATGTGGCCATTCAGAGCCTCAAATGTGCATCATTGTAAGCAGTAAAAGAATGACAACACATGGCCTACCTGTCCAGAGGAGCACACCGGTTACAGTGTGTCTGACTGAAACATTGTCAGTTTGAGTTGGGTGCAGCAATAACCTTCCAATAAAATTAGCACGGGGCCTGCTTTGGGGATATAAAAAAAAACTCTCAACCCCACATGTGGCTGGTAAATGCTTCTTTATTTGTGGTGCTGTGACATATGAGTCACAGCACCATCCTCCCCCCTCCAGCGCCTCTTGTACCTGCCGCTCTGCTCAGCCGTATTGTAGAGCTTGATTATGGGCGGGGAGGAAGTGTCAGTTCTTCTTCTGTCATTAGTCCCGGCCCCTGCACTCATAGCTTATATTGAGTGCGGAATGATAGCATACTAGCTGTTAGTACACTATCATTCCGAGCTCAGTTACCTCAAGCCCACACACAGTGCAGCTCTCTTGCGAGATTTGTCCTTTAATACTTACAGTATGTGGAACTATAAGTGGTGAGTGGAGGGGCGGAACTAAGGACAGGTAGAGAGGAGGAAGAACTGACACTTTCTCCCCGCCCACTAATCAATGTTCTGCTCAGTTGAATATTACGACTGAGCAGAGCTGGGGGGGGGGGGGGGGGGGGGATTGTGCTGGAGGGGGAGACCGGTGATGTGATAAATAAATAAGCAATAAAAGTATGTCATTTAAAAACAAGTTCAGGGGTATTTTAACATCTGCAGAGAGTCCATTGGAACCTGCCCTAAGGTGACTGGTGACAATTTTTCAATTTTTCAATGTTTTTCACTAGCAACACAGACAAATGCTGAACTATTGTACTTGTTATCTGTTCTCCGCGCTGAATATTTCTCAACCATGCAGGAGTTTCATGAACTCTAATTAGTTATCAGTGATAGTTACACTACAGTCTGGCTGCATTTACAGCCCTGGATTCTTAATCCTTAGGGCCAATTTCCACTAGCCGGTGTGTGTCTTGCAGGACGCACGTCAGCACTTGAAGTGATGCAGGCACTCATCCAGGTCACTTAGCTGTGCCTTACAGGGCTAGGGATTCAGAAATCTGCAGCACGCTGTGAGGATCCGCTCGGCTGCCTGCGCAGGCAGGCAGCTTTTTGACCACTGCTCAGGTCTGCATTCTGCAGGTCTCTGGAAGAGAGACCTTTTGTCAGTTTTGCAGCTTGCTGCTGAGGAATTTGCATACGTTTGTCATGCAGATTGCCTAGCCACATCCTTTGTAGGCTTGCTCTATAAATACCATGTGATATCACAGACCTGGGCTGGTCATAAGGGTTAGTCCTGTGAAACACTCCTGGAGTGTCAGCCTTGCTCATTGTTTAAAGATTAGCTCAGAGTAATTCCTGGGACTGCACTAGGCAGGTTCCCTAGTGCAGTTAGGATTGCATATCTGTTTTGTTTGTCTGTTGCGATTGTCCTGTCCCAGCGGTGGTCGACAGGAAGTCGTTCTGATCTTTGTTCTTGGAGTATAGCTGGAGCAGCGGTTGCTACCAGCTATCTCATCTGATCTGTCTTGTCTGGATCGCACTCGCCTTGCGCTAGTGCTGTGGATCCGTCTGATCTCCATCTCTCTTGCTGTACTTGGATCGCACATGCTCTGGCGGAAAGAGCAGTGGATCCAGCTCGCTCTGTTTCTATACTTGGATCGCACTCGCTCTGGCGGAAAGAGCAGTGGATCGTATCTCTCACTTATTCCTGTTTTCGTGTATCTGTCTTGTCTGCTATGAACGCTTGCTGGAGGCTCGGTGAGGTAACCGTTAAGCAAGCGCTTGCGTCCTCTGTTTCATGTTTGTCTGTCGGTGGTTAGTTAGGCGTGCTTGTCTCTGTTGTGCTTAACACACGGAGACCGCGCATAAACGCGTGCACTGTTGCAAATGAGTGCGGTGTTCGCGTTTAGTTAGCGTTTGTTATTTTCCTTATCACCAGAAAATAATCGTTATGTGGGGACAGTCACCAGAAAATAATCGTTATGTGGGGGCAGTCACCAGAAAATAATCGTTATGTGGGGGCAGTCACCAGAAAATAATCGTTATGTGCGGACAGTCACCAGAAAATAATCGTTATGTGGGGACAGTCACCAGAAAATAATCGTTATGTGGGGGCAGTCACCAGAAAATAATCGTTATGTGGGGGCAGTCACCAGAAAATAATCGTTATGTGGGGGCAGTCACCAGAAAATAATCATTATGTGGGGACAGTCACCAGAAAATAATCGTTATGTGGGGGCAGTCACCAGAAAATAATCGTTATATGGGGGCAGTCACCAGAAAATAATCGTTATGTGGGGACAGTCACCAGAAAATAATCGTTATGTGGGGACAGTCACCAGAAAATAATCATTATGGGGGGGCAGTCACCAGAAAATAATCGTTATGTGGGGGCAGTCACCAGAAAATAATCGTTATGGGGGGCAGTCACCAGAAAATAATCGTTATGTGGGGGCAGTCACCAGAAAATAATCGTTATGTGGGGGCAGTCACCAGAAAATAATCATTATGTGGGGGCAGTCACCAGAAAATAATCGTTATGTGCGCAGCATTCACCAGAGAATAATCGCAATGTGGGAGCATTCACCAGAAAATAATCGCAATGTGGGAGCATTCCCCAGAAAATAATCAAAATATGGGGAGCAGTCACCAGAAAATAATCATTATGTGGGGGCAGTCACCAGAAAATAATCGCTATGTGGGGAGCAGTCACCAGAAAATAATCGTTATGTGGGGGCAGTCACCAGAAAATAATCGTTATGTGGGGGCATTCACCAGAAAATAATCGTTATGTGGGGGCAGTCACCAGAAAATAATCGTTATGTGGGGGCAGTCACCAGAAAATAATCGTTATGTGGGGACAGTCACCAGAAAATAATCGTTATGTGGGGGCAGTCACCAGAAAATAATCGTTATGTGGGGGCAGTCACCAGAAAATAATCGTTATGTGGGGGCAGTCACCAGAAAATAATCGTTATGTGGGGGCAGTCACCAGAAAATAATCGTTATGTGAGGGCAGTCACCAGAAAATAATCGTTATGTGGGGGCAGTCACCAGAAAATAATCGTTATGTGGGGGCAGTCACCAGAAAATAATCGTTATGTGGGGGCAGTCACCAGAAAATAATCGTTATGTGGGGGCAGTCACCAGAAAATAATCGTTATGTGGGGGCAGTCACCAGAAAATAATCGTTATGTGGGGACAGTCACCAGAAAATAAACCTGTACAAATAAAAAAAAATTCACTCACCTGGCCAGCCTCTGACGTGAGCTCCCAGCCTCCCTTGTGCAGCTCCTCAGCGACGATCCTGCAGCGGAGCAGCCAGTTTCTCCCTCGCTGACAGGCAGAGTGCAGGGCTACGGAAAGATGGCGCCCGAAGCCCTGTACTGGAGACACAAATAGTCTCTAGTGCAGGGCTTCGGCAGCCATCTTGCCGTAGCCCTGCTCTGCCTCCGGGAGCCAGTCCCCGCAGTGCGCTGCGGGGATTTCAACACCTGGGGGGTCCAGGCCCCCGGGCCCCTCCCCTGCCTCTTTAGGAGGCGGGCCCGGTCGCCACGGTGACCCCTGCGACTGCGGGCCCTACGCCCATGGCCAGAGGGGCCCGAATGGCCCTCCCTCAATTGCAGTATTAGCTCTTTATTGGTCCTGTGCTTATTATGATCACTTCTATAAATGCTTTGAATGATAATAATCATTAACAAGCTGCTCCCCATCCCCTTCTTGCACCTCTGACACTGTGGTTGTCTTTGGCAGGTTTTGGTGCGCTGTATGAATTGTTATGTATAGAGTGCTGGGGCGGCCTCATGTAGAGCTTGCACCGGGGCCCATAGCTCCTTAACTATGCCACTGTTTATCCGCCATCAGCAAATCCCTCTCCCTGCCGAATAACCGAGACTCTACCATATGTTGCCAGGTATACTTGTTGGCTTTGACCCAAGCCTGCAGAGTACTTCCAGCTAGTGATGATCACAATTGTGAATTTTGTTTACATGTCATTTTGTGTAATTTTCGTGATTACCATTGTAATAGCAAAATTGTAATTGGAAAAAAATGACACAACATTTTTATTTCTTTTTATTATAGCGTTATACGTAAATATGCACAATTTGGCGTAATTATGACCAATTTTTTGCATAGTTATGGTTGATTATGACTCATTGTTGGGTAATTATGACACATTATGGGAAATTATGAGTACACACAAAAGTACACATGAAATTACAATTTAACATGAAATTACGATGCAACCTAACGGATTACAATGAAATTGATTATGAGCTTGCTAAAAGTTGCAAATTATGATGCAAAATTACGCATATGAAAAATTTCAGCTCATCACTACTTCTAACTTATGCTGCACTGTACACCTGTACCAGATGGCAGCTGTCGCCCCCTACCAAGCATTAGATAACAAGTGACATTTGTAAGGCCCAGTATAACACAAAAGTGCTGCTACAGGCAGAGGCATAACCACAGTATCAGCCAGTGTGCCTGGCTGTCCTGCTGATCCTGTGTCTCTATTCTAAAACATACAGCCATAGACCCAGAACAAGAATGCAGATCAGGTGCTCTGACTCAAGACAGACTGGATTAGCCACAGGCTTATTTCAGGGTTATGACACTCATAATGCCAGAAGATCAGCAGGACTGCCAGGCAACTTGTATTGTTTACAGATGAAATGCAAACAAATTGAATATGTTGCAAAAGACCATTTATTTCAGTAATTCAACTTTAACTGGTAAACTCGTACTGGCGACTTCAGCCTGAAGTCGCCAGTACGAGTAGTGAAGATCGTAATCTGTTAATTATGATTACGCAAAATTACACGTACATTTACGCAATTACGCCTATACATAATTACAAATTCGTAATTCAATTGACTTTGTATAATCATTCGTAATTACGCATGAAATAGAAAACCGAGAGCCCAATATAGTGTAATATGTATTGGATGATGGGTAGGAAGAATTGAGACTTAAGTATTGTACTTACAAACCCAGGTTACCTCCAAGGCAACCACTAGACAGGCAGGGGGGGAGTACAAGCCTGTCCCCACTCAGGATTAAGACGTCGCTGTCTGTAGACGGAAAAAAATAGGGTGTAACACCCTTCCACCAAGGGTGGATAGCTTGCTATGTAGAGATAAAAACAAGGAACACCAAGAGCCCCAATAGTGTAATATGTACTGGTAAATGGTTACTAGATAGAGTAAATATTAATACTCACAAACCAGGGTTACCATTAGGCAACCACTGTAAAGGCAGGTGGGGAGATTTTCCTGACCCCACTCAGGAATAAGAAGTCGCTCTCTGTAGATGAGAAAAAGGGGGTTCCACCCTCCACCCAGGGTGGACTCAATATTATGCAGGAGAACAGAGGCGCCAAAAGGATAAAAGGAAGCTAAATGAGCTTAAAAAAACAAATTCTTGGTAAATAGAGGAGGTAGTGGTGGACTTACCTCCTCCAAGTAGACACACAACGACTGTAGTAAAGACAGTCAATATATTTTATTTATTTTATTTATGAACTCCAAATATGCAACGCGTTTTGCAGGTTTGATCACAGAGGTGCCTGGCTCTTCTACTGGCCACATATGCTTATGCTCCGTTGTTATTGACTGATGAAGCGGGATCAAACCTGCGAAACGCATTGCATATTTGGAGTTCATAAATAAAATATATTGACTGTGTTTACTACAGTCGTTGTGTGTCTACTTGGAGGAGGTAAGTCCACCACTACCTTCTCTATTTACCAAGAATTTGGTTTTTAAGCTCATTTAGCTTCCTTTTATCCTTTTGGCGCCTCTGTTCTCCTGCATAATGCTACGTAGAGATTTACAGAGGCGCCAGTAGGATAAAAAACACTAAAAACTTTTAAAATGTTCGGGTTGCGGTGGTGGACCAGCCAACCCAAAACAGACACAGTACTGTCGATTCAAGTTGTAAACAATTTATTCGCATACTCCTAAGAACAGTTGCAACGCGTTTCGCGGGTAAAATCCCGCTTCCTCAGGCAATAAACAGGAGTGGTACACAGCACGGAGTCAGATCTACGCTTGGCACCTCTGTGTGACCTCTGTAATTCATAATTACGCATCCATTTACACACAATTTACCCCTAATTTTGTGCTGATTGGCAGTGAATAGCAGAGCCCCCATACAAGGTATAGCTATCAAGATTGCTACATATGTTAAGGAGAATAGTGGGTACAAGTAAAAATAACTTTTCAAAAAGACCTTGTAGCTTTTGAGAAAATCGACTTTAAAAATGCAAAGAAAAATGGTTTCTAAACCCAGAATGACAGTTTAAACCCCTTTTTTTTTTGTATATTTAAAATCAATTTTCTCAATAATTATATGGTATTTTTGAACAATTCTTTTTGTAGCGTGTACCCACTATTCTTCTTAACATATGAAGCAATATTGGTAGCAATAGCATGTATGAGGGCTTTGCTATATACCGCCAAAGTCGGCACGAAATTACGTGTAAGTGACACGTAAATTCATGCATAATTACGTATGGTAACAATTAACTAGGAAATGAATTACACTATTTCCCTGAAATTTCACATTACGATTACGATGCATAATTGCGTATTACGATGCGTTATTACGCATGGGCATAATTTATGCTTATCACTAAGTACAAGTCCCCACTGCGTACGCTAGGCGTCATCACGCCGGCCTGCGTGAGAGTCCTGAGCATGCACGGTTCAAAGTTAGAGAACCGCGCGCGTGCAGGACTCTCACGCTGGCCGACGTGATGACACATAGCGTGTGCAGCGGAACTCATACTGGTGATTTCAGACTGAAGTGGCTGATTAATGGAGCTGCCTGCGGGACCGGGAGAGGAGCCAGGAGGACAGCGGGGGACCTCGCGGCCTACAGTGGGCTGGAGGAAGCCCCAGGGAAGTGCAAATTGTGTTTTTAAAAGCTAATATATGAAATAGACTCATTACATGCAAAGCGAGGCACTTCAAACCTTTATTTGTTATAATTTGGAGGATTCTGACTTACAGCTCATGAGAACCCCCAAATCACAATCTCAGATCATTAGAATATTGTGAAAAGGTTCATTATTCTAGGCTCAAAGGGCCCTTTTCCACCTGCAATCGCTAGCGTTCATGCTGAACGCTAGCGATTGCTGAATCGCAAAACCGGCGATTCCCCCGACGTTTGCGGCCGCGATTTTGCTATGCTATGCACTGCATAGCAAAATCGCGGCAATTATCGCTCCGCCGCGCGTTCGCGTTCCCGACAAAAGCGAATCGCGGTAGTGGAAATGACCTACCGCGATTCCTATGTTAAAAAGCAAACCGTAGCGATTGTAAAATCGCTAGCGGTTTGCGGTTTTGCGATTCAGCCAGCGCAAACGCGCTGGTGGAAAAGGGCCCAAAGTGTCAGATTCTAATCAGCTAATTCATCCAAAACACCTGCTAATGGTTCCTATTTCATATATTAGTTTCACCTTTTATGTTGAATTACAGAAATTCTAAAAAAATTCTAATTTTTCGAGTTTCACCTGTAAATATGTCTCCATATCTCTATCTCCTCACGTTCCCATAAACCATGATTATATCCCGAGAGATGGACTTGTGACAATGGCCAACTCGTCACAGTTGCTTTCCAACAGCCGAAAGTGTGTAAACATGCATAAAATTAACATCATTTGAACGCCCCAAGCATCTGGGGGGCCTCGGCCTCCGGGATCTTTGGCATTATTACCTCTCTTGTCAGTTTGCTCAGTTGGTCAGAATGTACTCAGACGCTCAATGTCCATTATGGGTTGAATTTGAAAGGGTCTCTATACTTTCATATAACATTAAGGCTCTTCTTCCCTCTAAACAAAATACATCCAGATCCGTTTCAACCTTAAATCCGAAACTCCTCCTCCTACTTCAATAATTCCTTTAGTAGGTAACCCCGATTTCCCTCCAGCTTTTTCAGACTCGTCCTCATTTACCTGGAGGGTGGAGAATGGCCTACATTATGGGAAAAAAATCTGGGTTGATGATGTATTTGGACCATTTGAGCATCTGAAATTCCAATGAATCTGAACGGTTCCGATATCTCCAAATTAGACATTTTCTACGTCCTGCAGGCCTTGACAGAGGGGTTGACTCCCCTTCATTATTTGACAGGCTGTGTGGTGATGGGGTTGGGGGCAGGGGTACCATTTCCCATTTCCCTCCTTTATAAAGACATGATGGTGGCTCTCCCCTCTTCTAGATTGCAAAGGGAGAAACAGAGGTGTGTGCATCTAACCAGTTTCACCTGACTTATATACTGGCTGCCTCAAGTCTATTGACTCATTCAAATTTGAAATTTAACTGACTTTCGTCTAATTAAAATGGCAGAGCGTTGCAAACTCTCCCCTCTTCTAGGCCTAAATTTGTCGATAGATGGGAACATGATTTGGGTACCAGTTTTACTAATAAACAGTGGTCTATAATGTTTGCTGTTATACATTGGATTTCACCTTCTCCATGCTTGAAAGAAACCATTGTTAAACTCTTGACACGCTGGTATAACACTCCTTTGAAACTTCATGGCATCTTCCTGTCCCACCCTTCCTCCTATTTTCGAGGTTGTGGTGGAATGGGTAGTTTTGTTCATATTTTCTGGCACTGTGCTGTTGCGCAGTCTCTTTGGTCTAGTCTGTTTAACTTATTTCGTGCTGTCACCTCAACCAACATTACCTGTACACCTGCCCAGGCCCTTATCTATGTCCATGCCCCAGGTGTCCATAGGGCCTTTAAGAAGTTTTACCATGCCTGCCTCCTTGCTACCCAATAGGTAATAGCCTTTAATTGGAAGTCCCCTACTCTTCCACATGCTCAAATTGAACAGCGACTTAATGTTTTGATGGAGACAGACCACCTTGCTCATTCCATATCGGCCTCTATGGATAAATTTCAATATAACTGGGCAGAATGGTTATCTTTTCAATCCGCTAACTCTCCTCCTTAGAACGTTGGTTTCCCATTACCTTGGGAAAACGTGTTACTGGATTACATAGATTGTCTCTTTACTTGCCTAGAAGGTTGTTACAGTTTAATTCTGTTGATGGTATTTTGTACAGTATTTAGCAGGATCTGTACCATTATCTCTTCCTGTCTCCATTCCTAATTTGCTCATTGATTATATATCTCTATGTACATGCTATACTGTCTGTTTTTATAGAATGGATACATACATATATATATATATATATATATATATATATATATATATATATACTGTTTTATATTTTGTATGCTACCTGCTGATATTCTTTTCTCAATAAAATCTTTTCGTAAAAAATGAACATCATTTGTATAAGCTTAATAATTATTAGGCATCCTGTCCAGCATCTTTACTGCTAAGCAGAGATCTACTCAGTTTGTGTCCAACTGGAGAGTACATGAAAGGAAGTGAGGCGAAACCTTTCTAACCAGGACACCGAAAACGACACATGCACTTTTTATTGGACATTGGGGAAATTCAAGAACCTCTCTTTAGATTTTTATTGGAGACTGTCGGCAATCTGCCTATAGATTCCTCCACATTTCTGTCCAGGTGACGGCATCGATTTCAACATGAAGTAACAGGAACACAGACAGCAACAAAAATGTCACAAAGATTTTATCCCCCTGTCAAAAAGAAATGACAAAGTGTTTCCTACAGAGCAGATGGGACATGCTTCATAACTTTAGGCTATGTTCATAGTGCTCCATTGTGGTGCTTCATGACGAAGGTTTTTTTAACAGAGTTACGCACAGCAGTGAAAAGTCAATGCGATGTTCACAGTGTATGCGGTGTGATGCGCGTCAACGGGGTATGTAAAAATAACACAGATCCTGCTCTGCATTTATGCAAGTTATGTGTTGACACGTTCAATGTTAGTCTATGGTAACACTCGCATGTTTAAATTTTTGCGCTGCGTCACACTACGTTATAGCCATTGCACATGTGCATATCTGTTTTTAACCACTTCGCATCCAGACCTTTTTTCCCACTTATTGACCAGAGCAGTTTTGACAGTTTAGCTATGTCCTTATTTAATCAGAAATAACTTTATCCCTACTTAGGACACAGAAATGAAATATATATTGTTGTTTTTTTCAAGACAAACTAGGCTTTCATTGTGTGCCATTTTTTTCCCTTGAACAATTTTGTTTTCTATGAATTTTAATGGGAAAACAAAGAAAAAAAATAGAAAAAACATTTCTCAGTTTTACTAATTCCAGTTTAAAAATAAAAAGTGCTACTGTAGATAAAAAACACATATTTTGTTTGGCTATTCTTACTGCTTATCACAAAACTTAGATTATGTTCCGGTCACAATTTATGATGAAGATATTTGATTCTGAAATAATGCTACAGAGTGTATTTTTCACTATGAAATGAGAAAATAAAAGTATTTTTAATAGTAAAAATAATCTCATTAGTTTAGGAAACATATATTCCCGTTCACCAATTAGTGCTGCATCAGATAGTGCCAGAAATGTGCACAGGAGCGAGCCCAACCCTGCACAGCACTGCTTCTGCTACAAGACGTATATCTACTGACTTGTGGCTTAGATGAAGTCACAGAGGACGTATATCTACTGACTTAAGGATAAAGTGGTTAAAAAGGCGGGGCTTTATACTCTCAAATGTGCGACACAAACATCGCACACCTATGATGCAATTTTCATTCTTATGCCTCCGTTACATTGCATGCCACCGCAACACATTACTTGCTTCTTTGCGTTGGGTTTTATCTGCGTTGTGTAGCAACGCAACGCGCGTTGGTACTGTGAACGTAGCCTAAACCACAATATGAGTGCTTTAAAGTATGAATATATCCATACTATCCATACTTCCTACAGATGTTGGAACAGCATAAAAAGTTTTAGTTCATGGAACACATAATCCATAAAATGTAGCCAGTATGATTTATATTCCATAGCAGCCAAACAACGACATTCTTCATCCCATCATATGTGGTCAGTAGACTCCAATGATAAGAGAAGAAAGCCTTAATGGTCAAAAAGATATAGTAAGAGCGGATCAGTGAATAATGGCGCACAGCGCCTATGCATACAAATGGCGCCGCATTAAAAAGATACGCTTATCGCTATTTATCGTTAGTAATGTATAATAATGGCACACAGTAACATTATTTATCAATAGCGCCGTTCATATGCCAAACAGCAGACGTTATTGCGCAAAGTAACATTATTTATCAATAGTGCCCTACATAAGCCAAACTGCAGACGTTATTTAACTGCAAAACGGTGAATGGAACACTGTCAAGGTTAGGGTTAGGCACCACCAGGGAGGTCTTAGGGTTAGGCACCACCAGGGGGTGCTTAGGGTTAGGCACCTCCAGGGGGGTGGTTGGGTTAGGCACCTCCAGGGGGGTGGTTGGGTTAGGCACCACCAGGGGGGTCTTAGGGTTAGGCACCACCAGGGGGGTCTTAGGGTTAGGCACCACCAGGGGGGTCTTAGGGTTAGGCACCACCAGGGGGGTGGTTAGGGTTAGGCACCACCAGGGGGGTGGTTAGGGTTAGGCACCACCAGGGAGGTGGTTAGGGTTAGGCACCACCAGGGGGGTGGTTAGGGTTAGGCACCACTAGTGGGGTGGTTAGGGTTAGGCACCACCAGAGGGGGTTTAGAGGTTAGGGATAGGTACAGAGAGGGTTCTGTGTGTTAATACTAAATAACGATGAGGCTTTAACGTTAAATAGCGATAAGCGACAAACGGATTAGCGGCAACACCGTGCGCCATTATTCGCAGGCGCCATTTTCAGATGGTTCCAGTAAGAGATACCATCCATGGCCAGGTTATATCCCCTAAGTGTTGATGTGCATAAACTTTGGCTAGCATAAAGTCCTTTCAAAATATTTGTGAATGTATAGAACTTTATCTCCAAAGGTTCTCCAACAAAATAACGCAAGGTTTAACCCATGAACTCCTGCCATCGTATCAGATGACCTGTGAGCACCTACCCAATATGGGTTGTAAGCCATGATAGCAAATATTATCCAGTAGCTTTATCCAATATAATGTATCCTTGATGATTAAAAAAGAAAAAAATCCAAACTGTGATCTAGTTAGCTGGTAGTTTGAAGACTTCCCAAGTCCTTTAGCTCTTAATATTACATTCAGTTCTTTTAACTCCGTTATATGTGATGTTTAGTCAGTGGCATAACTACAATTCATGGGGCCCCCAGCAGAACTTTGACGGGGTCCCCCAATGTTCACACCCCTTCTCTTACCTCCCCGTGGGGCCCATCTCACAAGGGTCACAAAACAAGTGTGGCCATCATGATCTCACACCCATAACAAGTGTAGTTAGAAAACCACCTGATCTGAGGTACAGTCCCCTGTATCAGAGGAAGGGAAGGTTCGTAGTTGGGGCCCCCCCACAGCTCTGGGTCTCCCTGTGATCGCAGGGGTTGCTCCCCTTTAGTTACGCCCGCGTGTAGTGGATATGTCACGCTGCTCACACATTTTTGGCAACAGGAAGTACTTTGTCATCCATGGAGTGCAGCCGAGACATTATTGGATATTCCTGGTGGCCCGTCTATCCATGAACATCCCTTGTAGGATCCACAGTGAAGATCCACATCCCATGTAGGATCCACAGTGAAAATCCACATCCCATGTAGGACCAACAGTGAAGATCCACATCCCATGTAGGACCAACAGTGAAGATCCACATCCCATGTAGGACCAACAGTGAAGATCCACATCCCATGTAGAACCAACAGTGAAGATCCACATCCCATGTAGGACCAACAGTGAAGATCCACATCCCATGTAGGACCAACAGTGAAGATCCACATCCCATGTAGGACCAACAGTGAAGATTCACATCCCATGTAGGATCCACAGTGAAGATCCAGGAAGGCTTTATTGTGGGGTTCATCATGGGTGCAATCCATTGGTTACAGCTCCGGTGGGTGATCGTTAAGCCTTGATAACATACAGTATTGTAAGGAATGTTGAGTAGCAATCTCCTGCTCTTTTTTAGGATTCTCAAACCTGTTAAAATTATAGAAAAAATAAAAATCAATTAGTTGACGTTAAAAGTAAATAAATCCTACCTTCAATCTAACAAAGGAATGACAAATCTTGAACTATAAATTTAAATTGGAATTCTGGCCAAAAGGTTTTATTTTTTGCAAAGCTGAAAGCCAGGAATTCTGCATTGCAGGTTAGCTCTTTAAGCATAGCTCCCTCTCAGGGGTGAGCCTGGGGTGCCTGGCACCTGGGTGCAAGATTTTCTCTGGCGCCTATGGGAGTGGTTAAATTAACCACGCCCAACCACATAACCACACCCATGTCCTGCCTAACCACACCCACACCTTCCACCTCTTTACGCATGCATGTGATACCCCATACCTACCCCTCTTCCATGGGCTTGCTCCTGGCTGGCTTTGGCTGCCTGAGAGTCTGCTAGTCTCTGGACTGACTCAGGCTGAGAGGCTCTGCGAGTGCGACGCAGTCACACACTGCGTATTTATGGCTGCCTGCGGCCACCCTACTCTCACTGTCGTAGGCTCCTCCCCCCGCCAAGCCCAAGCGTGAGGTGGGCTGCCTGTATCTTTCCCGTTGCGCCGCACACCCTGACAGTGTTGCCAACCTTTCACGTTATTTTTTACTGACAAATACCTAAAAATTTACTGACAAAAGATTTTTACTGACAAAATTTCCCCACTAAATGCACATAAGAGACAGCGTTTCACCAGTAAATGCACGTAATGAGAGACAGCTTTTTCCCAGTAAATGCACATAATAAGAGACAGCTTTTCACCAGTAAATGCACATAAGAGACATTTTTTCACCAGTAAATGCACATAAGAGACCGCTTTTCACCAGTAACTGCACATAATAAGAGACAGCTTTTCACCAGTAAATGCACATAATAGGAAACAGCTTTTCACCAGTAAATGCACTTAAGAGACCGCTTTTCACCAGTAAATGCACATAAGAGACAGCTTTTCACCAGCAAATGCACATAATAAGAGGCCGCTTTTCACCAGCAAATGCACATAATAAGAGACAGCTTTTCACCAGTAAATGCACATAATAAGAGACAGCTTTTCACCAGTAAATGCACATAATGACAAACAGCCAGTGTCCCCAGTATATGTAGCCAGGGATATATGTGCCCAGTATATGTAGCCAGAGGTACATTTGAAATTGGCGCCAGTAGACTTGGGCGCAGGATCCAGCTGTTATATGGCTGGTCCTGCTTCTGCACAAGTCCGGGCCATTTTAATAACTATTCCCCCTCCAGGCCGCCATGGATAGTGGGGGAATGAAATAATTGCTGGAGGCCGAATTATTGTGTTTTTTAAGCAACTTCGGCTCGACCTTCCTCACTGAGCGCCGCTATAGACTGATTCCCATTACAGTCTATGGCGGCGTTGGCTGCGCCCAAAGCTAGCAGCGCTGAAAAGCACTGCTCCGAGTATATGTCCCCAGTATATGTACGAGGGATATACGTGCCCAGTAGATGTAGCCAGGGGTTATATGTGCCCAGTAGATGTAGCCAGGGGTTATATGTGCCCAGTAGATGTAGCCAGGGGTTATATGTGCCCAGTAGATGTAGCCATGGGGTATATGTGCCCAGTAGATGTAGCCAGGGGGTATATGTGCCCAGTAGATGTAGCCAGGGGGTATATGTGCCCAGTAGATGTAGCCAGGGGGTATATGTGCCCAGTAGATGTAGCCAGGGGGTATATGTGCCCAGTAGATGTAGCCAGGGGGTATATGTGCCCAGTAGATGTAGCCAGGGGGTATATGTGCCCAGTACATGTAGCCAGGGGGTATATGTGCCCAGTACATGTAGCCAGGGGGTATATGTGCCCAGTAGATGTAGCCAGGGGGTATATGTGCCCAGTAGATGTAGCCAGGGGGTATATGTGCCCAGTAGATGTAGCCAGGGGGTATATGTAGCCAGGGGGTATATGTGCCCAGTAGATGTAGCCAGGGGGTATATGTGCCCAGTAGATGTAGCCGGGGGTATATGTGCCCACTAGATGTAGCCAGGGGGTATATGTGCCCAGTAGATGTAGCCAGGGAGTATATGTGCCCAGTAGATGTAGCCAGGGGGTATATGTGCCCAGTAGATGTAGCCAGGGGGTATATGTGCCCAGTAGATGTAGCCAGGGGGTATATGTGCCCAGTAGATGTAGCCAGGGGATATATGTGCCCAGTAGATGTAGCCAGGGGGTATATGTGCCCAGTAGATGTATCCAGGGGGTATATGTGCCCAGTAGATGTAGCCAGGGGGTATATGTGCCCAGTAGATGTAGCCAGGGGGTATATGTGCCCAGTAGATGTAGCCAGGGGGTATATGTGCCCAGTAGATGTAGCCAGGGGGTATATGTGCCCAGTAGATGTAGCCAGGGGGTATATGTGCCCAGTAGATGTAGCCAGGGGGGTATATGTGCCCAGTAGATGTAGCCAGGGGGTATATGTGCCCAGTAGATGTAGCCAGGGGGTATATGTGCCCAGTAGATGTAGCCAGGGGATATATGTGCCCAGTAGATGTAGCCAGGGGGTATATGTGCCCAGTAGATGTATCCAGGGGGTATATGTGCCCAGTAGATGTAGCCAGGGGGTATATGTGCCCAGTAGATGTAGCCAGGGGGTATATGTGCCCAGTAGATGTAGCCAGGGGGTATATGTGCCCAGTAGATGTAGCCAGGGGGTATATGTGCCCAGTAGATGTAGCCAGGGGGTATATGTGCCCAGTAGATGTAGCCAGGGGGTATATGTGCCCAGTAGATGTAGCCAGGGGGGTATATGTGCGCAGTAGATGTAGCCAGGGGGTATATGTGCTCAGAAGATGTAGTGAGTGACAGGGACCCCCTTTAGTTAGTTAGTTAGTGAGTGACAGTCCGCCTCCCCTCGCCGACGCCGCCCCCCCCCCTCACCTGGCAGTGTAGTCAGACCTCGATCAGCGGGCGACCCAACCAGTATGAGCGGCGCCGGACGCACCCGCTCTATATGCGGAAGTGATGTCACTTCCGCATATCAGTGCGGCGTGCTAGGTCCTAGCGCCCGCACTATTGGTCGCCGCCTGATCGAGGTCTGACACGGCGCCAGTGCACCTGCTGCTAGAGGGAGGGAGAGAGGCAGAGCGGCGGCCACAGGGGGAGAGCGACGCCGGGCGGCGCCTCTCAGAGGCAGGCGCCTGGGTGCCTTGCACCCGCAGCACCCGCCCAGGCTCGCCCCTGCTCCCTCTGTTGGAGGGACAGTCCCTATCCCTCTGTCCCTCTTTTTTGCAATGTTTTCTGGAGGGTGGTAGCTGCCACATCATCACAGTAACCTTACTTTTGAGTGGGGGCTTGGCCTCGGCTCATCCCCACTCCTGGCTGCTGTTGGGGGGGCTTCCTTCCCATCAAGTGAAAAGTGGGAGGCTGTGTGTGATGCATAAAGGTAGTGGGAGGGAATCATGATGGTCTGTGGCGTGGCAGACCTAGTGTGGCACTCAGCCTTTCTTCCCTGGCTTCCTATGGGGAGGTGTGTCCACACAGCAAAGAGGAGTTTTAGGAGTTAGGAGGCGTAGTGCACTTTGCTCAGGGAGAGAGTCATATTACCCCCAAATATGAGGACCTCTGTAGATTAGTATGGATGTGGTTTGGGGGGCGTACAGCAATTTTACCAGTATTTACATAGGTGCATTAGCATAGCTCTCAACTGTCCCTCTTTTGGAGGGACAGTTTCTCTTTGGGAACCCAGTCCCTCTGTCCCTCTTTCTCCCTAATTTGTCCCTCTTTCAGGGCTGATGTACAGATTGATGTAAATATATGTATTTTCTACTGAAAAATGTGTTTAATTGACTCTAAATTTTGTCCCCATCCTTTTTATTGAAATATTGCATTTTCAAATGTTAATATGAAGGAAAATAAACCAAGATAGAAAGGACCAGTGTGATCTGAATTATATGACAACATATGGATAGTAGGTGTGCCTAGGGATGTGTGGGGGCATGATTAGAGGTGTGGCTTAGGTATCCCTCTTTCTGATCTCAAAAAGGTGGGAGGGATGCATTAGGCAATGACTATGTTACAGATTAGATTGTGAGCTCCTCTGAAGACAGTCAGTGATACAACTATGTACTCTGTAAAGTGCTGCAGAAGATGTCAGTGCTATATGCATGCATAGTAATCCTACTAATATAATAAATGGGAAAGTTCGGATGTTTGGATGTTTGTTACTCGATCACGCAAAAATGGCTGAACGGATTTGAATGAAATTTGGCACACAGATAGTACATTGCCTGGAATAAAGTATAGGATACTTTTTATTCCCATAACCAAAAAGAGGGCGGAGACAAATACAAATTTCACTGGAAAATGTAAACTGCAGCAATACTTACACTGTTAATGGTAGAGTTCTCAAACTTTGCACAGTTGGTCGCTGGGTGACTGGGATTAATATTCAGAAAGGTAGGTGGAGTCTACAAAAGCCAATCAAAATTAACCTATTGATTTTTCAGGGGAATATTTCATTGCTGCCATTCTTGCACTGTTAATGGCACAAGCCTCAAACCTGGTACAGTTGATCATTGGGTGACTGGGGTTTAAATTTATAAAAGGGGGTGGAGCCACAAACAGCCAATATGATTTGTTTCCTTTTAATGCAGGTTATTAATGCCAAATACCGCAAAGCTCACAAACTTGGTCATTGAGTAATTGATTAATTGTGTGTTAGGGTTAGGAAAAGTGGGCGCAGCCAGCACCTGCAAAATACATAATCCGGCAATGCCGGGTCATCAGTAGGTGGAGACAAATGCAAATTTCACTGAGAAAATGTAAACTGCAGCAATTCTTACACTTTTAATGGTAGGGTTCTCAAACTTTGCACAATTGGTCACTGGGTGACTGGGATTAATATTCAGAGAAGTGGATGGAGCCTACAAAAGCCAATCAAAATTCACCTATTGATTTTCAAGGTGAATATGTAATTGCTGCTATTCTTGCACTGTTAATGGCACAAGCCTTAAACCTGGTACAGTTGGTCATTGGGTGACTGGGGTTTAAATTCAGACAAAGGCGTGGAGCCACAAACAGCCAATCAGATTTGTTGAGGCTAAGTTCACAGTGGGACGTTAAAGTCGCACGTTAAAACAGCATTTAACGCAGAATAACTCACTGCAATGAAAAATCAATGCCCCGTTCACAGTGCACACTTTGCGTTGGTGTCTAACGCTGCACGTTAAGTAAAAGTACTGCATGCAGTGCGTTATACACGTTATTAGCTGCGTTGGACTGTTTGCACATGCTCAGTAATGACTTGGATGCATACTTTTCATTGCCTGTATTTTTTACTGTATCTGCTGTATGCGACGGTAACGCTGCGTTGCCACTTTTTGGGCGCGTTGCGTTGTAAGCTTGCGGTGCGACTTTAACGTGGCATCAAAACGCAACGTCCCACTGTGAATCTAGCCTCAATCTCAATGCAAATCATTCATGCCAAAGACCGCAAAGCTCACAAAGTTGGTTATTGAGTAATTGTGTGTTAAGGTTAGAAATAGTAGGCGGAGCCAACACCAGCCAAATACATACCCGAACAATGCCAGGAAATCAGTGGGTGGAGAAAAAAAAAATTTCATTGCGCAAATGTAAACAGCAGCCATTCTTACACTGTTAATGGTAGGGTTCTCAAACTTTACACAGTTGGTCACTGGGTGACTGGGATTAATATTCAGAAAAGTGGGTGGAGCCTATAAAAGCCATTTAAAATCCACCTATTGATTTTTAAGGGGAATATTTAATTGCTGCCATTCTTGCACTGTTAATCACCTTTACCTGGTACAGTTGCCCATGGGGTGATTGGGGTTCAAATTCAGAAAAGGGGTGGAGCCACATCCAATCAGATTAACCACTTAACATCTCAGTCGTTTTCAGCTTATGCATCCGAGCAATGTTCACCTCCCATTCATTAGCCTATAACTTTATCACTACTTATCACAATGAACTGATCTATATCTTGTTTTTTCCGCCACCAATTCGGCTTTCTTTGGGGGGTACATTTTGCTAAGAGCCACTTTACTGTAAATGCATTTTAACAGGAAGAATAAGAAAAAAAATGAAAAAATTCATTATTTGTCAGTTTTCGGCCATTATAGTTTTAAAATAATACATGCCTCCATAATTAAAATCCACGTATTGTTATTGCCCATTTGTCACGGTTATTTCACCATTTAAATTATGTCCCTATCACAATGTATCGCGACAATATTTTATTTGGAAATAAAAGAGCATTTTTTCCGTTTTGCATACATCACTATTTACAAGCTTATAAAAAAAAAATAGAGAGAAATATTTCATCTTTACATAGATATTTAAAAAGTTTAGACCCTTAGGTAAATATTTATGTTTTTTTTTTTTTTATAGTAATGTTGTTTTTTTTTTGTTTTTTTTATTAAACATTTTATGTGGGCATTTTTGGGAGGGTGGGATATAAAAGTGTTTAATTTGGGGAAATATTGGTGTATTGTAATGTTTTTGAGGATTTTCTTGTAGTTTTACTTTTTGGCCACAAGATGGCAATCTCGATTTTTTTTACATGACGTCACTCTAAGCGTACAATGTACGCTTAGAGAGACACAGCTTCAGAAAGAGCGAAGCTTCCGAGAGAAGCTGTCGCTTTTTCAGCGGGGGAGAGGAATCAATAATCGGGCTCCATAGCCCGATAAATTGATTCCGTGGCTACCGACTCCGCGGCCGGGAGTGCGCGTGCACGCGCGCGATCGGGCGCGGGAGCGCGCCTGTCCTCCTTGACGTTTTTATACGTCAAGGAGGACAAAGTGGTTAATGTTATTTCATTGCAAATTATTAATGCCAAAGACCACAAAGCTCACATACTTGGTCATTAAGTAATTGTGTGTTAGGGTTAGGAAAAGTGGGCAGAGCCAACACTAGCCAAATACATACCCGGGCAACGCCGGGCGTCCAGCTAGTATTATAAATGGGAAAGTTCGGATGTTTGTTACTCGATCACACAAAAATGGCTGAACGGATTTGAATGAAATTTGGCACACACATAGTACATTACCTGGAATAAAGTATAGGATACTTTTTATCCCCATAACCAAAAAATGGGCGGAGACAAATACAAATTTCACTGGGAAAATGTAAACTGCAGCCATTCTTACACTGTTAATGGTAGGGTTCTAAAACTTTACACAGTTGGTCACTGGGTGATTGGGATTAATATTCTAAAATGTGGGTGGAGCCTACAAAAGCCAATCAAAATTCACCTACTGATTTTCAAGGGGAATATTTCATTGCTGCCATTCTTGCACTGTTAAAGGACATGCGAGGTGAAAATAAACTGATGAAAAAAGCAATTTTATCGATCCTCCTCCTCCTAAAAATGACCTTTTTTTAGATATCCCACAGTTTTATTTTGTATTTAAATCTAGTTTTTACTGGTTCGTTGTCTCTGCCTTATGCCACCTTCATTGAAGTATGCCAGAGCTCAAATCTATGAATTATTGACCCTTTTTATCTCTTTCCTGCTCTAGGAAGCCATTTACTGACAGGGAAGTATTTTATGGCTGTAATTACATATCAATAATATATTGGTAGGTGAACAGAGGCGCCAGAAGGATAAAAGTACATACAATTTTAAAAAAATTGCTGGAAGGAAGTGGTGGACTCGCCTCCGTTAAAGCAGACACCAAGGACTGTAAATATATAGATATACACATTTATTGAAAATACCCCAAAGATGCAGCGCGTTTCGCGGGCACAGCCCACTTCTTCAGGCGAAGAAGTGGGCTGTGCCCGCGAAACGCGTTGCATCTTTGGGGTATTTTCAATAAATGTGTATATCTATATATTTACAGTCCTTGGTGTCTGCTTTAATGGAGGAGAGTCCACCACTTCTTCTCAGCAATTTTTTTAAAATGTTATGTACTTTTATCCTTCTGGCGCCTCTGTTCACCTACCAATATATTTGAGTCCACCCCAGGTGGAGGGGTGATCTACCCCCTTTCTTCCTATCTACAGAGAGCGACTTCCTAATCCTGAGTGAGGACAGGTCTAATCTCCTCACCAGCCTAATGAGTGGTTACCTAGGTGGTAACCCGTGTTTGTGAGTATTACCATCTCACTGTTTCATTTATCCAATCAATTTTGACATACTACACCATATTGGGCTCTCGATTTCTCTTCAACTTTACATATCAATAATAGTTATGCTATAGTCTGATCCAGTCCAACCCAGTCCCGACCCGGATAGAAACTGTCACTTGCATACCTGATGTGTAACTCTTTCATGCAGAGAAAGAAAAAAAGGAATAGAAGAAAAAGACTGGGTCTCCACCTGGATAAATGCAATTGTAGCACTATTTTATTGCACCATAGTGACAAAAAAAGAAAAAAAGGAAAACAGCCCAGTTATTTGTGTGCTTGGCACTATATATACGCAAGACTAGCTCATCATGTCACATGTCACCTCAGTTGTCCTTTAATGGCACACGCCTCAAACCTGGTACAGTTGGTCACTGGGTGACTGGGGTTCAAATTCAGAAAATGGGTTGTGGCCACAAACAGCCAATAAGATTTGTTTCATTTCAATGCAAATTATTGATGGCAAAGACCGCAAAGCTAACAAACTTGATCATAGAGTAATTGAGTAATTGTGTGTTAGGGTTAGAAAAAAATGGGTGCAGCCAACACCAGCCAAATACATACCGGGCAACGCCGAGCCATCAGCTAGTAAATACATAATAACAATATGGTAGGACATACAGTAAGACTATGTCTATGGTAGGGATTAGATTGTAAGCCCCTCTGAGGACAGTCAGTGACATGACTATGTACTCTGTAAAGTGCTGCAGAAGATGTCAGTGCTATATAAATACATAATAATAATAATATGGTAGGACATAAGACCATGACTATGGTAGGAATTAGATAGTGAACCCTTCGGAGGACGGTCAGTGACATGACTGTGTACTCTGTAAAGTGCTGCAGAACATGGCAGCACTATATAAACATATAATAATAATAATGTGGTAGGACATTAGACTATGACTATGGTAGGGATTAGATTGTGAGCTCCTCTGTGGACAGTGAGTGACATGACTATGTACTCTGCAAAGTTCTGCAGAAGATGTCAGCATTATATAAATACATAATAACAATATGGTAGGACATTAGACTATGACTATGGTAGGATTAGATTGTGAGCTCCTCTGGGGACAGTCAGAGACATGACTATGTACTTTGTAAAGTGCTGCAGAATATGGCAGCGCTATATAAATACATAATAATAATAATGTCCTAGGACATTAGACTATGACTATGGTAGGGATTAGCTTGTGAGCTCCTCTGGGGACAGTCAGTGACATGATTATGCACTGTGTAAAGCACTGCAGAGGATATCAGTGCTATATAAATGTTCAATAAAAATAATACAAAAAGTAAAATGACTTCCTCCCAGAATGGGCCCTATTTTGTAGCGGGGACATTAAAGAGACACTGAAGCGAAAACAATATATATGATATAATGAATTGGTTGTGTACTATGAATAATTACTAGAAGTTTAGCAGCAAAGAAAATATTCTCATATTTTTATTTTCAGGTATATAGTGTTTTTTCTAACATTGCATCATTCTATAATATGTGCAGATTACACAACACTCAGCATTCAAAATGATTCTTTCAGACCAGTCTGTGAACTAATGACCTCTCCTCTAGCAGGGAAAAAGTAAATAGTTCAATAACACTTGCGATAATAAAAGTCAGGCTAAGTTCACAGTGGGACGTTAAAGTCGCGCGTTAAAACAACATTTAACGCAGAATAACTCACTGCAATGAAAAATCAATGCCCTGTTCACAGTGCACACGTTGCGTTGGTGTCTAACGCTGCACGTTAAGTAAAAGTACTGCATGCAGTGCGTTATACACGTTATTAGCTGCGTTGGACTGTTTGCACATGCTCAGTAATGACTTGGAAGCATACTTTTCATTGCCTGTATTTTATACTGTATCTGCTGTATGCGACGGTAACGCTGCGTTGCCACTTTTTGGGCGCGTTGCGTTGTAAGTTTGCGGTGCGACTTTAACGTGGCATCAAAACGCAACGTCCCACTGTGAATCTAGCCTCAGATAACAGCCCTCTCCACGACTTTGAAAGTCCCAGAGCTTAATAGCTTTTTTGAATGGAGATAACAACTGGAGTTTCTTATCTCTTCCTGTACTAGAAACAATTAGACTGATGTATCTGATCCTAATGTTTTATTTCTTAGCTGTACTACACATACAAATCATAATATCATAATTTTTTTTTCGCTTCAATGTCTCTTTAAATTATGAGGTATTGTTAGAGGAGGAATAGGGGCTAAAGTTAATTGTTCTATGTTCTTTATAAAGTGCTGTGAAAATGTTTCAGTAGTTTGTAGCATGAGTAAATAAATAATGGAAATCAGCTCAGTGCTGTGTCTGTGCTGACTCGGCATGCAGTCAGTGGAGCGGGTTATCCTGATTCAGCAGATGTGGCACTGAGCTGATGAATGTACTGTATGTCATCTCAGTGCAGTCACTGATCCAAGTGAAAGTGGTAGCTAATTAAGCCACGTCTCTTATAGACAGGCTAAACTCTCTAAATACATACGGTGCATTTCTCAATGCTTTCCTTCTGTCCTGTGCAAGAGTTCAGGTCCAGTTTAATAACAGTACAGATGCCGTTTCTCACACAGAACACTTCATCTTATGTTTTATACAACCATGTAAAAAAAGGAAATCAAATTGATTATTGAGTAGCTGAGTCACAGCCAAACTTGCTGACTCCCTGTGATCACTCCCAAGCCCTCCCTTCTGATTACTCATGCTGTCTAGGGGGAAAGAAGACAGCATGAATCATCAGAAGGGAGGAGCTGAGGAGTGATCACATGGGAATCATTTGCAGGCTTTAATGGCATGTAGGATTTTCTTGTGACTGGATAAGACAGAAGAAAAGGTGTTCAGGGCAATAATCAACATCTGTGCTGTAATTAAACACTTCCGATTCTGGATTCAACACCGGATTCATTTGCATGAATACACAACAGGGTAGCTTTAACCCTTTAGCATAAAATTTATTTAGAATCTTGCAAGTGCTCCAGGCATATTTAATTTAGCACATATTTTTAATTTATTTTTTTGTTATATTTCCTTGCTCCTAATTAGTACTGCTGTAATGTGCATTTATGTCATTAGGGGGCAGTGTGAGACAATAAAAGAGAGCTTCTGCTTTCAATTTCTGTATTTTCTGCTAGTAGAGAGAGATCAAAGCATTCCAAGAATTTACAGCACAAGGAGTTCTGCCTACTCAGGTCATAAGCAGTACTCTTATCTTATCTCGCTGGAGATAACTCTATTGACGTCAGAACTTCCTCTCTGCTCTAAAAGAAAAGCAACAGCATAATAAACTTTAAAGAAAAACAAGTCTTTGTTACAGCTGATACAAATCCTGCCATAATTCTGCAGTGTGTTTGCAGGAGAGGAGAAAGCGATTGCTGAGTAGACTACACAGGAGGTAAGTATGACCTGTGTCTGTTTATTTTGACTTTTAATTTTCAGTTCAGGTCCACTTTAAGTTATAACGGCCATGAAATCAGACATCCCTGGCCTACCGTGACCCCGCTTTCCCCTCTTCGGATTCTCACACAGTGCAGTGATGAACTCCCACTAAAACTGCTCAGTCATGCCTAATGCTACAAGACACAAAGAGCCCAGCTGAGGAGAGAGCCGGGCAGGACACGTACAATTAAAGGCTTCTAATCTAATAGTGTCAAAATGCAGCAGAAAGGCTGTGAAATGTACAGTGAATTAATGATGATTTTCTTCACATCTCCAGCAGCAGATCAGGAGGGGATCACAAGGTGAAAATGCATGAGATGCGAGGAGGATAACATGAGCTGGCCCCGGAAATACAGAGAGGGGGTGTGAGTTATATAACATGGAGCGAGCCCATGAGATCAGTATATCATCTCCGCGGTATAACACTGAGGCACACATCTACTCACTAACTACCTCCATCTGCATCTCATAAACATAACCTGCATCCGTCCCTTCCCTGTGCATGACACTATGAACATGCCTCTGCATGCATAGCTGCCAACTGTCCAGGGGAGTAACTATAAATCACTGGGCCCCCCTGCAAACCTTTGGATGGGGCCCCCTTCCCCTGCACACTGAATAGCGATTGTCTACAAATCTTTGTCTACAAAACTTTGTATGATTCGTTATCAGTGGCTGAGCAGATGCAGTCATTAGAACAATTGTGCAGAGAGCAGAAAGTTTTTTCTCTCCTTGCCCTTAGTTGTCAGTCTCTTAGGAAGGGCCCCCCTGTGGCTTCTGGGCCCCCCTGTGGCTGCATCCCTTGCAGGGTCCATTGTTATGCCCTGCAACTGTCCCTCTTTTGGAGGGACTGACCCTCTTTCTTCCTCATTTGTCCCTCTTTTCAGGACAGATCTGTGTAAATAGATGTATTATTCTACTTAAAAACGTGTTTAATTGACTCTAAACTTTATTTCCACCCTTTACATTCATATATTTCTTATTTTAAAATATTATTATGAAGGTAAATGAACCAGGATAGAAATGACCAGTGTGGTTTGTATTATTAAACTATACATTTTTCTTGAGGAATCTTTAGGGTATGCGTGTCTAGCAGCGTGCCAGGGGCGTGGTTAGGGGTGTGCCAGGGGCGTGGTTAGGGGAGTGGCAGGGGCATGGCTTAAGTGTTTCTCTTTCCTATCTCAAAAAGTTGGGAGGTATGCTGCATGCTCCTTTTTTTGGCATTTCTATGTCTTAACTACTAAAGGTGGCCATACGCTTATCGATGTGTCCTGTCAAAAATTTCGGTAAATTCGATCACTGTGATCGAATCTGGTAGAAATACATGTTGCAAATGATAACAACACAAAATCCTTGCGCTTCAACAATGAAAAACAATCCTGGGTTTCTTCTACGGTAGACACAGTAAGCTGGAGCTCCTCCACCACTGAGTAAAACATGCAATCTAGGAAAAACAGGAGCGCTCCATAGTGTGTTACCAAGGAAGCAAATTTATTCAAATTCAAGGTTCTACTTACTTAAAAACAATATAAAATTCGCCTGTATGCGGTAGGCACATCCGCTAAAGCCCAAGGGAATGGATCCACACGCGCTGTGGCCTGCAGCGCGGTCTCCGATGGCCTGGGAGTTCCGTCTCTCGGGGCAGTGTGCGGAGTCTATGCCTGGCGTGCTGATAGCATCATTACGTGTTTCGGCGCTCTGCGCCTTCGTCAGATCATACAGGTGAATTTTACATTGTTTTTAAGTAAGTAGAACCTTGAATTTGAATAAATTTGCTTCCTTGGTAACACACTATGGAGCGCTCCTGTTTTTCCTAGATTGCATGTTGCAAATGATGCCTGATCAAAGGATTTGTGGTCGCTGGATGGAAGATATCGCTCGATCAGTGGGTCAGGAGCACAATGGTAGCGACGTTCGATCTTGGGACAACCAATGCAGTGTGTTGTCGGCAGAGCTCGCTCTCACCTTAGTACTCTGCTCTGAAAAGTAGCTTCACAATACATACATACTGTATATACAGCAAATTTCCTGTTATCCGGAACTCAGGCCACCGGAAGTCTCAACTAACTGGCATGCCCGAGGGGGTAACGGGGACTGTGCTTTGGGGGGGTTTTCAGGGCACATCCAGCACCATCTTCTAACCTTCCTATCGCTCCTAGTGGCTTTCTGGCGTCCTTGCATTGCTCCTGGCATGTCACGTGACCTGACACAATCAGGTGACATGCTGGGACCTGTACACGGAGGATGCTGGAGAGCCGCTAGGAGCTACAAGAAGGGTAGAATACAGCGCTGGAAGCTCGATATCTATTTTATGCTGCTTTTTATGTGCTTGAGCAACCGGCAAGTACATGTATCCGGCATCAGGCGATCTCCAGCGGTTCCGGATACCGGGGACTTTGCTGTAGTGAAAAAACAGGGAGTGTACAGTACAGTGCTGCCCATAACTATTCATACCCCTGGCAAATTTTGATTTAAAGTTACTTTTATTTAACCAGCAAGTCATTTTTTGACGAGAAATGACATAGGTGTCTCCTGAAAGATAATAAGACAATGCACAAGAGGCATTATTGTGGGAAATAAACATTTCCCAGCTTTTATTTACATTTGAGCGAAAAGTGTCCAGTCCAAAATTATTCATACCCTTCGCAAACTGTCACAGTCTGTGGGAAAATCCAAAGTTCTATACCACTCCAAATAGTCCAAGCTGTTCTAAAGCATCCTAATTACCCTGATTAATTGGGAACAGCTGTTTTAATCAATTCAACAGGTGAAAAACAGCAGCTCTCTGCAGTTGGTTTGTGGACAGTCATGGCTAAGACAAAAGCTCAGTTAGGATCTGCTGCTGCATATTGTGGCTGCTCACAAGTCAGGAAAGGGCTACAAGGCCATTTCTAAATGTTTTGCAGTTCCAGTGGCTACAGTACAAAGTATTATTAAAAAATACAAGATGCACTGTGGAAAATCTCAGAGGACGTGGTCGGAAGCCAAAAGTGACACCTGTGCCAGCCAGGAGGATAGTGAGAGAGGTGATAAAGAATCCAAGGATCACCACAAAGGCCATCCTGGTGAAGCTGGGCTCTGCTGTTGGCAATGTCTCAAGGCAGATAATCCAACGGACACTGCACACTGCTGGGTTCCACTGATGCAGAACAAGAAGGACACCACTTCTCCAGATAAGGCACATAAAAGCTTGCTTGGCCTTTGCAAGTGTTCATCTGGACAAAGAAGAAGACGTCTGGTCTTCTGTGAAACAAACATTGAATTGTTTGGTCACGATGATGTTTCCTTCATTTGACGTAAAAAAAAGACAATCCTTCAACCCAAAGAACACCATCCCCACTGTCAAACATGGTGGTGTGAACCTAATGCTTTGGGCTGCTTTTTCAGCCAATGGACAAGGGAACCTAATCACAGTAAACGAGTAATACATGAGGATTCTCAACAACAACATCAGGTAGTCTGCAGAGAAACTTCGACTTGGCCACCAATGGGCATCTCAGCATGACTTTGACCCAAAACACACAACAAAGTGGTGAAAATGGTTAGCAGACAACAACACAGAATCTGTGGAGGGAGCTAAAGGTCAGAGTGATGGCGAGAAGACCCTCCAACTTGAAAGATTTGGTGCTCATTGCTAAAGATGAATGGGCAAAAATACTCGTGGAGACATGCAAAAAGCTGGTCTGCAATTATAGGAAGCGTTTGATTGCTGTAATAGCTAATTAAGGTTTTTGTATTGATTATTGAGAAGGGTATGAATAATTTTGGACTGGACACTTTTGGCTCAAATGTAAATAAAAGCTAAGAAATGTTTTTTTTCCACAATGATTCCTCTTGTCCACCGTCCTATTATCTTTTGGGAGACACCTATGTCATTTCCCGTCAAAAAATTAGTTGCTGGTTTAATAAAAGTAACTTTAAGTCAAAATTTGCCAGGGGTATGAATAATTATGGGCAGCACTGTATTGGAAAAAGATAGTTACCACAATTGACAACCCAAAGTCCATCCAATAAAGACCAATTCCACTGGAAACTTTTGGCTATCATGACGTGGTTGCCAGTGAGTCCAAATACTTATGCCATTACATACATGTGTCCTAAAGTTCATCAAGACACACCGGCCTTAGACTGCTTTGGGCTATTCTCCTGTCTTCCAGCCAAAAATGTGCAAAATGTACACTCCTCCTCCTGAGGCCAAAAATGTTTTGAGTCCAAAAATGTGCACATTTGTGGCTTGAGGATGTGTGTATAGCCTGAAACAGTCTAAGGCCTGTGTCTGTAGCCGAATTTTAGTGTCCAGTAGAATTGGGCATAATTGGAAGGATGGTTATCACTTGTGGTAAGTAACTATCATTTGCCGTTATATTTCCTGGTTTGTCACTATAGTGCATATCTGAATAAAGTGTTTCCCAGGAGAGAGGACACAGAGAGGAGCGCAGTGGTATGGAGAGAAGACATGAAAGGAAGAAGACAAAGAGTGTGACACCACTCCAGTCTATTCTGAACTCTGCTATTCAACTCAGCTATATTTCATCATGCTTCTAAGCTGACACCCCTCTGACAACTCCTCTTGAAGCTCCTATTCTCAGATGTTGCGGTAGGCCCGATTTTTAAGCCACATTGAGGGACCCCTGTGCACAAACTAGATTCTTGGGCAAGACAGTCCTTAAAGAGAACCCGAGGCGGGGTTCTTACATCGCAATCCCCATACAGAGGCTAAGTCTGCCTATAGAGCCCACCCAGCCTCTGTTGCTATTTAGCTTCCCCCAAACCTCCCCTGTGCGCTGCGAGACCCCATAAAACACAGCCGCGCTATGCGGCTGTGTGTACCTCACTAATGTCAGTCTCCGCTCTGGCCCGCCTCCTGAATCGCTCCGGTCTCCGCCTGCGTCCCTTCCCTCAAATCAGCGGCATGGGAAGGGACGTGGGCGGGGACCGAAGAGATTCAGGAGGCAGGGGAGCGGCGAGACTGGCATTAGTGAGGTAAACACAGCGCGCTGCGACACGCTGCGTGTCGACAGCGCGGCTGTGAATAATGGGGTCTCACAGCGCGCAGGGGGGGCTTTGGAGGAAGCTATATAGCAACAGAGGCTGGGCTCTATAGGCAGACCCAGCCTCTGTATGGGGGTTGCGATGTAAGAACCCCGCCTCGGGTTCTGTTTAACGGCCCCCTTGGCCGAGTTTGTTGTAGTGTGTGTACCTGGCTTAACCACTTGAGGACTGTAGGCTTACACCCCTCTAGTGACTAGGCTACTTTTTACAATTCAGGCCACTGCAGCTTTAATGGCTCACTGCTGGGCTGTACAACTCAGCACTCTAGTGATTTCCACCCCACACACACACACACACTTTTTCTGCTCACCAAAAGAGTTTTCTATTGGTGGGCTCTGATTGCTGAGGGACCAAGTCCAGATCTCTGCGGGCAACAATAACTGCATGTGTACACACCCTTATTGTTGGGGTAGGTGAGGAAGATAGGGTCAGGGTCAGCAAAGCTCAAAGGGATAATTTCAACACTTTAGTTAATTTTTCTGTGAAATCATACAGTGCCAAGCTGTGCCAAACACCCATCTACTCATTGGAGGATTTCCATGTAGCCTTTTCACGATGGACATGATGAGGCTATTGATGCCCTCAAAGGCCAGATAAGTACATTGAGGTCTGTGTGGTTCTCCGACAATAGGAAACCACAAAGACCTTTATATACTTATGCTGGCTTTGAGGGAATCATGGGACATAGGCTTAGTCAGACCTTTTCAATCAGCTCTAACCATAACAGATACTGTACTAATTATTGTACAGTTGGGGCACACTACTGAAGCAGTTACAGAACTAGGACACACCAATGGGGCTCTTTAACAGCCAACTATTACAAAAGTTTTATAACTTTGTGCAGAGTGCGCTACTCAAGACTAGAGTTGGGCCGAACGGTTCGCCGGCGAACGTAGGTGGTTCGCGTGCGGGTACCGCACGCGAACCTTTTGCGGAAGAAGTTCGGTTCGCCCCATAATGCACTGAGGGTCAACTTTGACCCTCTACATCACAGTCAGCAGGCCCAGTGTAGCCAATTAGGCTACACTAGCCCCTGGAGCCCCACCCCCCCTTATATAAGGCAGGCAGCGGCGGCCATTACGGCCACTCGTGTGCCTGCATTAGTGAGAGTAGGGCGAGCTGCTGCAGTCTCTCATATAGGGAAAGATTAGTTAGGCTTAACTTCTTCCTGGCTGCATACCTGTTCTGTTCAGTGAGCCCTCAGCCCACTGCATACCTGTACTGTGATCCTGCCACTGCATACCTGTTCAGTGATCCTGCCACTGCATACCTGTTCAGTGATCCTGCCACTGCATACCTATTCTGTTCAGTGAGCCCTCAGCCCACTGCATACCTGTACTGTGATCCTGCCACTCCATACCTGTTCAGTGATCCTGCCACTGCATACCTGTTCTGTTCAGTGAGCCCTCAGCCCACTGCATACCTGTACTGTGATCCTGCCACTGCATACCTGTTCAGTGATCCTGCCACTGCATACCTGTTCAGTGATCCTGCCACTGCATACCTGTTCTGTTCAGTGAGCCCTCAGCCCACTGCATACCTGTACTGTGATCCTGCCACTCCATACCTGTTCAGTGATCCTGCCACTGCATACCTGTTCTGTTCAGTGAGCCCTCAGCCCACTGCATACCTGTACTGTGATCCTGCCACTCCATACCTGTTCAGTGATCCTGCCACTGCATACCTGTTCAGTGATCCTGCCACTGCATACCTGTTCTGTGAACCCGCCACTGTATACCTGTTCTGTTCAGTGGACCCGCCACTGTATACCTGTTCTGTGAACCCGCCACTGTATACCTGTTCTGTTCAGTGGACCCGCCACTGTATACCTGTTCTGTTCAGTGGACCCGCCACTGTATACCTGTTCTGTTCAGTGGACCCGCCACTGTATACCTGTTTAGTGAACACGCCACTGCATACCTATTGTGTTCAGTGATCCTGCCACTGCATACCTGTTCTGTGAACCCGCCACTGTATACCTGTTCTGTTCAGTGGACCCGCCACTGTATACCTGTTCTGTGAACCCGCCACTGTATACCTGTTCTGTTCAGTGGACCCGCCACTGTATACCTGTTCTGTTCAGTGGACCTGCCACTGTATACCTGTTCTGTTCAGTGGACCCGCCACTGTATACCTGTTCTGTTCAGTGGACCCGCCACTGTATACCTGTTCTGTGAACCCGCCACTGTATACCTGTTCTGTTCAGTGGACCCGCCACTGTATACCTGTTTAGTGAACACGCCACTGCATACCTATTGTGTTCAGTGATCCTGCCACTGCATACCTGTTCTGTGAACCCGCCACTGTATACCTGTTCTGTTCAGTGGACCCGCCACTGTATACCTGTTCTGTTCAGTGGACCCGCCACTGTATACCTGTTCTGTTCAGTGGACCCGCCACTGTATACCTGTTCTGTTCAGTGGACCCGCCACTGTATACCTGTTTAGTGAACACGCCACTGCATACCTATTGTGTTCAGTGATCCTGCCACTGCATACCTGTTCTGTGAACCCGCCACTGTATACCTGTTCTGTTCAGTGGACCCGCCACTGTATACCTGTTCTGTTCAGTGGACCCGCCACTGTATACCTGTTCTGTTCAGTGGACCCGCCACTGTATACCTGTTCTGTTCAGTGGACCCGCCACTGTATACCTGTTTAGTGAACACGCCACTGCATACCTATTGTGTTCAGTGATCCTGCCACTGCATACCTGTTCTGTGAACCCGCCACTGTATACCTGTTCTGTTCAGTGGACCCGCCACTGTATACCTGTTCTGTGAACCCGCCACTGTATACCTGTTCTGTTCAGTGGACCCGCCACTGTATACCTGTTCTGTTCAGTGGACCCGCCACTGTATACCTGTTCTGTGAACCCGCCACTGTATACCTGTTCTGTTCAGTGGACCCGCCACTGTATACCTGTTTAGTGAACACGCCACTGCATACCTATTGTGTTCAGTGATCCTGCCACTGCATACCTGTTCTGTGAACCCGCCACTGTATACCTGTTCTGTTCAGTGAACCCACCGCATCAGTGCGCATACCTGTGCAGTTAAGTGAACCCACCTACCTACGTGAGTGCACGCAGTGTGATATACCACTCCGTGCATACCCAATATGGACAAAACAGGTAGAGGAAGAGGAAGAGGTAGTGGCAGAGGCAGAGGAAGGCAACCCGGCAGGTCTGCGCGAGGTCGTGTAAATGTAATTTCGTGTGGACCTGGCCCACAGTACAGTGCTCGGAAGAAGGCACGTCCCATCACCTCCCAAGATTGTCAGGACGTGGTTGAGTATTTAGCGACACAGAACACCTCATCTTGCTCAGCCACCAGCGCTACTACTAGCACCACTTCCGCTGCATTTGACACTTCGCAAGAATTATTTAGTGTTGAAATCACTGATGCACAGCCATTGTTGTTACAGCCAGATGAATTTTCACCAGCTAATATGTCTGAGTTACGCGGCAACACTATGGATGTAACGTGTCAGGAGGATGAAGGACCTACTGATGGTGCAAGTTTGGATTTGTCTGAGGCAAGCGAAGCTGGGCAGGATGACTACGATGATGACGGTAATAGGGATCCTCTGTATGTTCCCAATAGAGGAGATGAAGAGGGGGACAGTTCAGAGGGGGAGTCAGAGAGTAGTAGGAGGAGAGAAGTTGCTGAAAGAAGCTGGGGCAGCTCTTCGTCAGAAACAGCTGGTGGCAGAGTCCGGCACCATGTATCGCCACCTATGTACAGCCAGCCAACTTGCCCTTCAGCATCAGCTGCTGAGGTCCCCATAGTGCCCACATCCCAGGGTGGCTCAGCGGTGTGGAAATTTTTTAATGTGTGTGCCTCAGATCGGACCAAAGCCATCTGTTCGCTCTGCCAACAAAAATTGAGCCGTGGAAAGGCCAACACTCACGTAGGGACAAGTGCCTTACGAAGGCACCTGGAGAAAAGGCACAAACAGCAATGGGATGGCCACCTGAGCAAAAGCAGCAGCAGCACACAAAAGAAAAGTCACCCTCCTTCTCCTCTTCCTCCTTCAGGTGCATCATCTGCTTCTGCCGCTTTCTCCTTTGCACCTTCACAGGCACCCTCCTCCACTCCGCCTCTGCCCTTGAGCGGTTCCTGCTCCTCTGCCCACAGCAGCAGTCAGGTGTCCGTGAAGGAAATGTTTGAGCGGAAGAAGCCACTTTTGGCCAGTCACCCCCTTGCCCGGCGTCTGACAGCTGGCGTGGCGGAACTGTTAGCTCGCCAGCTGTTACCATACCGGCTGGTGGACTCTGAGGCCTTCCGTAAATTTGTGGCCATAGGAACACCGCAGTGGAAGATGCCAGGCCGCACTTATTTTTCGAGAAAGGCCATACCCCAACTGCACCGTGAAGTTGAGAGGCAAGTGGTGTCATCTCTTGCGAAGAGCGTTGGGTCAAGGGTACACCTGACCACGGATGCCTGGTCTGCCAAGCACGGGCAGGGCCGCTACATTACCTACACAGCCCATTGGGTGAACCTGGTGGTGAACGATGGCAAGCAGAAAGCGGCGGACCAAATTGTGACACCTCCACGGCTTGCAGGCAGGCCTCCTGCCACCTCCTCTCCTCCTGCTACATGCTCTTCGCTGTCCTCCTCCTCCTCCTTGGCTGAGTGGCAGTTCTCCTCTCCAGCTACACAGCCCCAGCTCCGCAGGGCCTATGCTGCATGCCAGGTATGACGGTGTCACGCCATCTTAGACATGGCTTGTCTCAAAGTGGAGAGTCACACTGGAGCAGCTCTCCTGGCTGCTCTTAAGAAACAGGTGGATGAGTGGCTGACCCCGCACCACCTGGAGATAGGCAACGTGGTGTGCGACAACGGCAGCAATCTGCTTGCCGCTTTGCATATGGGGAAGCTGACACACATACCCTGCATGGCACATGTCATGAATCTAGTGGTTCAAAGATTTGTGGCAAAGTACCCTGGCTTAGCGGATGTCCTGAAGCAGGCCAGGAAGTTCTGTGGGCATTTGAGGCGCTCTTACACAGCCATGGCACGATTTGCAGAAATTCAGCGTAAAAACAACATGCCGGTGAGACGCCTCATTTGCGATAGCCCCACTCGCTGGAACTCGACCCTGCTCATGTTCTCCCGCCTGCTAGAACAGAAGAAAGCCGTCACCCAGTACCTCTACAACTGGAGTAGAACGAAACAGTCTGGGAAGATGGGGATGTTCTGGCCCGACAACTGGACACTGATGAAAAATGCATGCAGGCTCATGCGGCCGTTTGAGGAGGTGACCAACCTGGTGAGCCGCAGTGAGGGCACCATCAGCGACTTAATTCCCTACGCGTACTTCTTGGAGCGTGCTGTGCGTAGAGTGGCGGATGAAGCTGCGAATGAGCGTGACCAGGAACCGTTACGGCAGGAACAGGCATGGGACCAATTTTCATCAGACCCAGCTGTTTCCTCAACACCTGCGGCAGCACAGAGGGGGGAGGAGGAGGAAGAAGAGAGGTCGTGTGCAGAAGACGAGTCAGACTCAGAGGATGATGAGCAAGGTGTTTCTTTGGGGGAGGAGGAGGAGGAGGAGGAGGAGGAGGGGACAGCGGCAGGAGAACAACCGCAGCAGGCGTCGCAGGGGGCTTGTGCTGCTCAACCTTCCCGTGGTATTGTTCGCGGCTGGGGGGAGGAGGTTGACTTACCTGACGTCACTGAGGAAGAGCAAGAGGAGATGGAGGGTACTGGATCCGACTTTGTGCAGATGGCGTCTTTTATGCTGTCCTGCCTGTTGAGGGACCCCCGTATAAAAAACCTCAAGGGGAATGAGCTGTACTGGGTGGCCACACTACTAGACCCTCGGTACAGGCACAAAGTGGCGGACCTGTTACCAACTCACCGGAAGGTGGAAAGGATGCAGCACATGCAGAACCAGCTGTCAACTATGCTTTACAATGCCTTTAAGGGTGATGTGACGGCACAACGCCAGCAAGGTACCACTGCCACTAATCCTCCTCCCGTGTCCACGCAGTCAAAGACAGGACGCTCCAGCGATCTCATGGTGATGTCGGACATGCGGACGTTCTTTAGTCCAACGCCTCGCCGTAGCCCTTCCGGATCCACCCTCCACCAACGCCTCGACCGGCAGGTAGCCGACTACCTGGCCTTAAGTGTGGATGTAGACACTGCTGTGAACAGCGATGAGGAACCCTTGAACTACTGGGTGCGCAGGCTTGACCTGTGGCCAGAGCTGTCCCAATTTGCCATCCAACTTCTCTCCTGCCCTGCCGCAAGCGTCCTCTCAGAAAGGACCTTCAGCGCAGCTGGAGGCATTGTCACAGAGAAGAGAAGTTGCCTAAGTCACAAAAGTGTTAAGTACCTCACCTTTATCAAAATGAATGAGGCATGGATCCCGGAGGGCTGCTGCCCGCCCCAAGACTAAGTCAGTCCCCGCACACACAGCATCTCTGCCTGCACGCCGTGTGACTGGCTGCCTGGCCTGCCCCAAAAAGACTAAGTCGCTCCCAGTCCCTCCACACAGCATGTCTGCCTGCAGGCCGCTTCACTACCTTCTCCGCCACCACCAACAGGGTCCGGGACTCCAGGCGGATTGCTGAATTTTTTAGGCCGCTGCTAGCAGCGGCCACTGTAATAATTTTTATGGTGCGTGTACATGACTGCCTAATTTTTCTGGCTGCACTGAGGGCAGCTGCAACAACAAAAGAAAAGGCATGTACATGCGCCCATTCCCCTTCGTGATCATTACCTTGCCGTGGTGAAGGGGCTTGCGTATCACAATGAAGCAATGACCGGCGCCTAGATGAGTGTCTCGGGGGGCACACAAAAGATAATAAGGTCGTTGCTTCATTGTGGTCAGACCAAATTTGATCAGCTGGACAGTCACTGTTCTGTCATTCAGCTACATCAGCCAGGCCGACCATATGGGCTGTAAAGCCACCAAAACCTGCACTCTCGCCATGGTGCGCACCAGTCCAGCACGGCCGTCACTAGTACAAACAGCTGTTTGCGGTGCGTTACACGGTGAGTTTGGTGTGTCAGTGTGAAGCAGTACCTTAATTACACTACCTGATTGATGTATACACATGCAAGATGTTTTAAAGCACTTTAGGCCTGTCATTTAGCATTCAATGTGATTTCTGCCCTTAAAACGCTGCTTTGCGTCAAATCCAGATTTTTCCCGGGGACTTTTGGCGTGTATCCCTCTCCGCCATGCCCCCCTCCAGGTGTTAGACCCCTTGAAACATCTTTTCCATCACTTTTGTGGCCAGCATAATTATTTATTTTTTTCAAAGTTCGCATCCCCATTGAAGTCTATTGCGGTTCGCGAACTTTAACGCGAACCGAACGTTCCGCGAAAGTTCGCGAACCCGGTTCGCGAACCTAAAATCGGAGGTTCGGCCCAACTGTACTCAAGACTACCCGTGTCCCCTGGCTTGTGGAGCGGAGCATGCAAGCAACTTGTCAGCAGTGCAATGATTGGGGATTCTTCCTGTGTGGCAATTGCTATATCTCATATCTATGATGCCATCTAGTGGCATCTTAAGACACCGCTGTATTATCAATGGCGCACATCCGGCTATGGGGAGAGGGAATGACTTGTACTGGAGGCACATCTGGCTATATTGGGGAGGGGGGCTTATACGTGAGTCAATGACTTTTTCCTGGTTTCTGAAGAAAAGGTGGGTACCTTGTCTTTATACACGGGTCGACTTATATGCGAGTATATACAGTACATATAAATGTACCATATATTATCCTTAAAAGTAAAGTAAAATAAACTATAAATCACTTTTTTCCTATATTGTGATCACTTGCATTAGGTAATGAGAATCTGACAGATCTGTCAGGTTTTGGACTAGTCTATTACCCTATTGGGTGTTCTCAGGTATTTTTTCATTTACAAATGTAAACTGCGGATGCTCAGTCTAACTGCTGAAGTAGTGTGCAAAGGAGGAGGGACACTGAGTGTCTTGTTTGTATAGGTCCTTTCCAGGTAGTGCTTTTGTAAATAATAAAATTAAAGAGAACCCGTGGTGGGATTTCATTATGTTAGTGGGGCACAGAGGCTGGTTGTGCACACTAACACCAGCCTCTGTTGCCCCATGGTGAGCCTCCATGTCCCCCCTGCGCACCGCTATACCCCCGCAGTGCTGGCGACACGCAGCGTGTCGCCAGCACAATGTTTACCTAAGCGCTGTCTGTCAGCGCCGCTCCCCCACCTCCTCAGCATACGCGCTACCCGCACGTGTCCCTTCCTTCCCGCTGATTGGAGAGAGGGGCCGCGGGCGGGTAGCGCCAATGCGGCGGAGGAGGGAGAGCGGCGCTGACAGACAGCGCTTAGGTAAACATTGTGCTGGTGATGCGCTGCGTGTTGCCAGCACTGCGGGGGCTATAGCGGCGCGCAGGGGGGACATGGAGGCACACCATGGGGCAACAGAGGCTGGTGTTAGTGTGCACAACCAGCCTCTGTGCCCCACTAACATAATTAAATACCACCTCGGGTTCTCTTTAATACTGAGAATCTCCCATGACAATATGGATTAGTCTAAAATATGTCACTTTTTTACTACCTACAGTAAGTGACAACAAAATAGGAAAAAGGTAATTGAAAGTGCATTTACATTGTACATTTTATATTTATGTATTTAAAGTAAACTTGTAGGGAAAAGAAACAGCCCCTGGGGGTACTTACCTCAGGAGGGGGAAGCCTCGGAAATCCTAATGAAGCTTGCCCTGTCCTCCTCAGCCAGACAGATCCAGCACTGACTCCCCTGAACAGTCTATCATAATAATAATATTTACATTTACCTCAGCTGAACCATATAGGTTTCAATGCCCTTAAAGAGAACCAGAGACGAAGCACCCTCATATATTTTATTACATTTATCAGTGGGAACATGACAGTAAACACCTACCCTGCTTTTAGTTTTATTCTTCTCAGTCTAATCTATCTGTTATCAACTGTGATAAGACTCCACTGACTGATTCAGTCGAGGTTTGACCTGGAATCATTATAGCTGAGTCACTCTTCTGTGGAGTCTTTTCAAGCCCAAGCCTGCCCCCTCCTGGCTCAGATTTCCTACTCAGAGCTGTTGACATGGGGGGAGGGGGAGCTGCTGCTGCCGAGAAAGAAGTTCGGGCCCTTTTCCACTAGCAATCGCTAGTGTTCGCGCTAAACGCTAGCGATTGCTGAATCGCAAGTGCAGGAAACTTCCCGGAGATTGCGTTCACGATTTTGCTATGCAATGCACTGCATAGCAAAATCGCGGCAAAGATCGCTCTGCGGTGCTATCACGTTTGAGTAAAAACCGAATCGCGGTAGTGGAAATTACCTACCGCGATTCCTATGTTAAAAAGCAAACCGTAGCGATTTCAAAATCACTAGCGGTTTGCGACTTTGCGATTCAGCATCGCAAACGCCGCTAGTGGAAAAGGCCCTCAGGAAACAGACAAGTGTATCTGTGTGCAGTGTGCAGCCAGTCATTATCTACTGTATGCAGTTTCATTTCTACGAGAGACACTTTCTACAGGCTGCCACACAACATGCCAGAATAATAAAGTTGAAAGCAGACAGATGAAAGGCTGCAGCAGCCCTGCTTGTCTATAGTCTCATATAGCCTAGACAGCATATCCAGAACAGCTTATAACCTGGAAGCAGAAGGGATATGAGCCGGCGGTCATATTGGATATTTCCTGGAGCAATAATGGATAAAAACACTCAAAAAGGCACACCAGAGTGGCGAAATTATCAGGTAGAGCATTTATTCTTTACAAGCTATCAACTGATATGTTTATTTTGTGTGAATTGTTCATCTCTGGTTCCCTTTAAAGAGACTCAGAGACGACCTATACTAAAGCTCTGATACTTACCCGGGGCTTCCTCTCTCCCCATAAACACGTCTAAGTTCCACGCCGTCCTCCTGCGGTCTGCCGTTCAGCCTCACTGATCTCAGTTACCAGCCTCAGTCGATGCCAGTCAGGGCCTGCTGCGCATCTGCAGACCTCCCGCGCATGCACAGTAGACCTGGACTGACGTCACTGAGCCTATAACCGGGGCTCACCGCAGCTGAACGGCAGACCGCGGGAGAACGGTGTGGGACTTAGACGTGTTTATGGGGCGGGAGGAAGCCCCGGGTAAGTATCAGAGCATTAGTATAGGTCATCTCTGAGTCTCTTTAAGCCCCTATGATACTAGGTTTAGGGCCTGTTAACCCTATGTTGTTGTTCTTTATTAAAAAAGTTAAAATAATAATGCAATAGACTAGGTCAAAACTCAGTTCATACCGTTGTCTAGTCCCTTACCTTGGAACCTCTGGTTGTCAGAGGCCTAAAGGCCACCTGGCCCCTCGACCATGGTTCAGATGTTGCCTTGCCATTCAAATGAAAGGGGTGATGCCGGGGCTTCACCCATGTCTACTTTTTCCTTATTTATGACACACTACTATATATGGCCTGTATTATGCAATTGCTTATATGTACCCCTTGAATGTCACTTTTTGAATGTAACTTTTTTAGTTGTTGTTCTTTTTGAATGTTTTCAATAAAATAATTTTTCAAGTTCAAACAATGACCGTTTCCCGTATGCGCACTAGTGGCTCTCCACTCAGGGTCTATTGGAAATAGCAGAGTCAGATTGGGCCCCCTCAGTAAAGCAGACCCGATCGGGCTGCCGGAATCCGAGGGAGAGCTGCTAGTGCGCATGCGCATACCGCTTTCAACCGGGGACAAGGGATTCTTCAGGGGTCCTAGTGCTGGAGCCCCTCTGGTGAGGAGATTGGGGGAAGCCTCTTTAGGATCCAGAGACTTCCCCCTCCTGAAATAAGCTCCCCCTAGGGGCACTTTTTTCCTTTCAGGTACACTTTGAAATTTTACATTTCTTTGTGATAGTGGTCCTTAAAGCGGACCCAAACCAAACATTTTTTTAATTCAAAATATTTAGTTGCACCACTCTGACACATACAAAGATAAGAAAAATAAACACTCCTTCAAGCTTATGAGTCAGTGCGTGCTTTTCACCCTTCTCTTTTCATAACTAGGGTTATACAGGTGGCAGCCATTACTTCTGAGCTTAGTAGGAGGTTTTAGATCATGGGTGTGTTTGTCATCAGCTACCCTCCCTCACAGGGGCGTCGTCTATGTGAAATCTCACACAAGCTGAGGTCACCTCCCCTGTGACATCATCAGTAGCAGCCTGTGTTTTGTTTACCTCCTCCACCAGTCTGCCGGATTCTGTCCTGGCAATATGAAAGGAAGGGAGGGGATTCTCCAAAAATGTAAAATATTTTATATTTTTCATCATGCATCTGAAAAAAGGCTGCTATTTGTTATTATAATTTAGAAAATAGATTTTATTTCTGAAATCTTGTATTTATAATTTGGGTCCACTTTAACTGGTAACCGTGATATATTCCTGAGGGCACAGAAAAGCTACGGCATGCTACCAGACTACACCCTATTCCTCAGACTTAGAGTCCCGGGTATGTCCACTATGAGATCCCCACCCAGCATTCACATCAGTGTCAACCACAAAATGCTAAATTTAACATTCTTCCTGTCCTTCTCTCCAGCGGGGATACACACAACAGTAAAAACCTTCCTGACGTTCTCACCCTTGACCACGCTATCTAAAAATAGCAAAAATAATTCCAGCTGGACTTGCCCTTTAAGGACTTGCCCTGGTTGATTTAAGGTTGGTTTTGTACCCCTCCAGGATAGAGAGAGTTCATTAGGTCATAGTGCACAAGCAACTGTCCCAGAAGGGCAGAATTTACATACGTTTTCACCATCCAGTCTGCATGACCAACCCGCTTTCCATCCCTGTCCATCAAGCAGATGTGTGCCAGCAGTGACCTCATTACAATGCCCCCAGCGACTGGCCCCACGTCCGCGCGATGATAATGAGGCATCAGAATATAACAGGCATATGAGAACGTTGGAGCTCCGCCAGCACAGTGCCAGTTTACAGCAATAAGGAAGACAAGAGAATGAACATTAATTACTTTCCCATATAGATTCCATGGGCCTTGGTTACACGCAGGCACGGCACTGGCTCAGTGTAATTAACCAAAGAAATTGTATAGCTTGTGTGCATTTTACGGGCGAAGAGTTGGCAGCCCTGCGAGCGACCTGTCTGCAGAGCTGGACAGCTGTTCCCGCTCTTTCTCTCACTGTCAGCTGGAAGAAATGGTAACAGTAAAAAAGGGCGCAGGAGGCTAGTGGACAAATCGGGCGCCGCCATTCACTCCTATAATAAATATCGTTTAATGGGCGCCCGATAGGAAAAAAGGGCGCCGGAGAAAAATAACGTTTTAAAAGCGGCGCCCGGAGACTTAATGTTTTATTACTGCTTCTCATGATTACACATTATTTAATGATTTATACATTTTTAAATATTATTTTTAAACGAAAAACAGTACAATATTTTTTTTCAAACATTATTTTTAAACGAAAAAACCAACAGGGGGGTCTTAGGTTTAGGCACCAACAGGGGGGTCTTAGGTTTAGGCACCAACAGGGGGGTCTTAGGTTTAGGCACCAACAGGGGGGTCTTAGGTTTAGGCACCAACAGGGGGGTCTTAGGTTTAGGCACCAACAGGGGGGTCTTAGGTTTAGGCACCAACAGGGGGTCTTAGGTTTAGGCACCAACAGGGGGGTCTTAGGTTTAGGCACCAACAGGGGGGTCTTAGGTTTAGGCACCAACAGGGGGGTCTTAGGTTTAGGCACCAACAGGGGGGTCTTAGGTTTAGGCACCAACAGGGGGGTCTTAGGTTTAGGCACTAACAGGGGGGTCTAGGGGTTAGGGGTAGGTACAGGGAGGGTTACTTAGGCACCAACAGGGGGGGTCTTAGGTTTAGGCATCAACAGGGGGGTCTAGGGGTTAGGGGTAGGTACAGGGAGGGTTACTTAGTAATTTTTTTTTTTAAACGTTATTATACGTTTCACTATTTAAACGAAAGATTAACGTTTTTACAATTGCCGATTTAATGCACATTATTTAATGATTTATAACTTTATAAAACATTAATTTTAAACGAAATACAGTACAATACATTTTTAAACGTTATCCATGCTTATCGTTTAAAACCCCGCGCCCTTTTTTCCCAGCGTCCCTTTTTAACGTACGCGGAAGAAATGGCACTGACTTCATACTCTGTGTCTTGTATTTGAGCAGAATGCTGCACCAGCTGCTAGTAGAGGAGGGGCTTAGGGTGGAGTAGGTGAGGCTTTTTAAGTTGCTGGCTAATCAGAAGCATGAAATCACCTTCCTATGCATTCAGATATGTTTTTTAAAGGATACCCGAGGTGACATGACTTTATGAGATAGACATGTGTATGTACAGTACCAAGCACACAAACAACTGTGTTGTCTTTCTTGTTTTCTTTGTCTGCCTGAAAGAGTTAAAAATCAGGTATGGAAGTGACAGTTTATGTTCAGGTCGGGACCAGGTCGCACTATAGCATAACCCTCACTGATAAGGAATTACAGCCATAAAATACTTTCCTGGCAGAAAATGGCATCTAAAAGCAGGAAATATTGTAGATAAAAAGGGTCAACAGTTCATAGATTTTAGCCCTGGCATACTTCAATGAATGCATGTGTCATTGAGTAGAGAAACAAGTAGAGAAACAATAAAAACTTAAAACGTAGATTTAAAAATAAAATAAAACTGTGAGATATCTAAAAAAAAGTCATTTAAAGGAGGAGGAGGATAAATGATATTGTTTATCTCATCAAATTATTTTCACCTCGTGTTTCCTGTAATGTCAGTGTAGAAATTATCTATGGTATTTATCTCAAGTAGAAAAAACACTGTGACGTTTTCAGTAGGGGCGGGCTGAAGAGGACCCACCGAATATTTAAAGAGAGCCTGAGGTGGGCTCAAAAAAGAAAAAGTAGGCTACCTGATTCGTGGAGTTGAGCGCATCAGGTAGCCGTAAAAACCGCCGCTCCCTGCCGCTCCTCTGCGCCACACTGACCCACTTTTACTTTCATGACCTGTAGGTCTTGACGCTGGGATGAGAGATTCATTCTTTCATCCAGTGTGCAGGGAGGCGGGGGAGAGGCAGGGGGTGTGGCCATGGAGAGAGAGCTGCCCATAAGCAGCTCAAGAAACCCTGGAGAATCGCCCCTGGCGGGCATTTTGAAAAGGGGAATCCTATCCCCTGAGTTTACCTCCGAGATGGCGACAAATAATGTCGCTAATCTTGGGGGACTATAGCGCAGCTGTGTGGGGGGGGGGGGCAGAGAGTGGCGGTGGGGGGACAAAGAGGCATGTTATGAGGCAGAGAACATGCTTCTGTGTCCCATCTGCCCACCTCGGGTTCTCTTTAATTTACACTGGAGGTCCCCTTTAATCTCCAAAAAAACATTCGCTCTGCATTTCAGCCCAGCCAGAAAAGGACCTGCTGAGATCATTTGAGAAATGTTCTTGGCAACACAGGTCACATTATTGATGAGTCTGGATGCTCATTCAGATTCCACAGAGTTGAAATTTCCCCATTTCCAATCAGAAAATGGAAATTTTCAATCCTATTTCCCTGGAAATGCTGCATTACTGCATCTCTGTAAATTTAGCTCAATCACTGAACTCAGAAGCATTCGACCAATCAGAGTCTGCAAAAATAAGATTACCGTGGTCATTTTAGACCAATCACAAGACTCTGATACTATCGGGTATTCTCGAGTCTTGTGATTGGCCTCAAATTTCCACAGTATTACGATTATTGCGGTATATTTCTGCATTCTCTGATTGGTCCAATACTTACGGGTCCACTCGGAAGTATTTGGCCAATCAGAGAATGCAAACAATGACCCCCCCAAAAAGACTCAGAATTGGTAATCGGAAATCCGCAATTGGTAATCGGCATTGGCGGAAGTCGGAATTTCAGCAGAATCGGAATTCGGCATTTCTGACCATCCCTATTGACAAGCAAGGCTGGAGATCATTCTGTCATGCAGGTTGAGTTACAATAGAAAACTGAGTACTCTAAACGGATGACGATGCTTGAAGTCATTGTTCTTCCTCTGTTAACCACGGTTACCTGCAAGGAAACCTGAAGTTATCATTTTGTGTCTAAAAAAAGGCCTTCACAAGCATATTGCTGCTACTAACAATGCGCCTAAATCAACGAATTATTGGATCATCAAGAACTTCAAGGACAGAGGTTCAGTTGTTGTGAAGAAGGCTTCATGGCTCCCAAGAAAGTCCAGTAGGGGCCAGGACCGTCTCCTAAAGATTACTTAGCTGTGGCATTGGGGTGTCACAAGTGCAGAGCTTGCTCAGGGATGGAGGCAGGCAGGTGTGAGAGCATCAGTGCACACAGTGAGGCAAAGACTTTTGGAGGGTGGCGTGGTGTCAAGAAGGGCAGCAAAGAAGCCACTTTTCTCCAAGAAAAACACCAGGGACTAGCTGATATTCTGGAAAACGACAGGGATTGGGACCATTCATATGTGGGGCTGCTTCTGATCCAAGGGAGTGGGCTCAGTCACAATTTTATCTAAGAACATAGCCATAAAGAATGGTACCAAGCCATAGACCAACAGCAACTTCTTCCAACCATCCAAGAAATGTTTGGTGAAGACCAATGCCTTTTCCAGCATGATATAGTACCATGCCATAAGGCCAAAGTGATAATTAAGTAGCTTGGGGAACAAAACATCTGTTCCATGGCCAAGATACTCCACCGGTGTTAATCTAATTGAGAACTTGTGGTCAATCCTCAAGAGATGGATGGACAAACAAAAACCCACAAACTCTGACATACTCCAAGCACTGATTATGAATGAATGGGCTTCCATCATGTAGGATTTGGCCCAGAAGTTGATTGACAACATGCCAGGGAGAAATTGCAGAGGTCTTGAAAAAGAAGGTCCAACACTTCAAATATTGACTCTTTATGTAATTGTCAGTAAAAGCCTTTGAAGCTTATGAAATGCTTGTAATTACCGATATACGTCAATACACCACAGAAACAATTGGAAAAAAGATCTAAAATCACTGAAAAGTTTTTGAAAACCAGTACTGTCAGGTATAAAATAAAAAAAATTAATTCTTTATTTTTATCTGATAAACAAATAATAAGGATGCTAACCAGTAAACCAGGCAATCCAAAAGTTAAAAGTCACTGTTACTTTTCTTCTCCATAAAACAGCATACTCTAGTTTCTCTGGCTCTTATTTGGTACATCTGCCACACAAAGGAAGTTGCAGGGCATGCTGGGTTTACTTTTTTTCCTTCAGTCCGAGCCTCCGGTAAACAGAAACATGGAAAATTGCCCGCAATGTATCTTTTCTTCATTCAAAAGAAACAAATCAACAAGGCAGAGAGAGGCGCGTCGGGGATGAAATTGCATAGCGGTGTATTGGTTACTGTTTGGGGTGATTTATGTCTTGTAGGCTATTCTTGCTGCCATTCTCAGAAGAATTGATGAAGGAAGGCAGATTGTAAAGCCATGGCTGATAGCAGACATTCAGAATTACTGATCAGTAAAATACATTCACTCCAACAGTAAATTCCTGTTATCTCATCTGCAGGAAACGGGGACAGTGAAGCATTCTTCTAATGCTTATCTATTTTACTAATGCAGAGCTTATGTGCAGGTGGTTAAAGGATGATTGTACAACTTCATCTTTCTTCATTTAAATGCCACTGCTGCAGCCACAGAGATCAGCAGGACTGCCAGGAAATTGGTATTGTTTAAAGAGAATCTGTACTGTCCGATTTGTACAGTGGACGGAGACAAATACAAACTTTACTGGGAAAATGTAAACTGCAGCCATTCTTACACTATTAATTGTGGGGTTCTCAGACTTTACACAGTTAATTACTGGGTGACTGGGATTAATATTCAGAAAAGTGGGTGGAGCCTACAAAAGTCAATCAAAAATTCCCTATTGATTTTTCAGGGGAATATTTCGTTGCTGCCATTCTTGCACTGTTAATGGTACAAGCCTCAAACCTGGTACAGTTGATCATTGGATGACTGGGGTTTAAATTGATAAAAGGGGTGGGGCCACAAACAATCTTATTTGTTTTATTTTAATGCAGGTTATGGATGCCAAAAACCGCAAAGCTCACAAACTTGGTCATTGAGTAATTGTGTGTTCAGGTTAGAAAAAGTGGGCGCAGCCAACACCAGCCAAATACATAATCGGGCAATACCGGGTCATCAGTGGGCGGAGACAAATACACATTTCACTGAGAAAATGTAAACTGCAGCCATTCTTACACTGTTAATGGTAGGGTTCTCAAACTTTGCACAATTGGTCACTGGGTGACTGGGATTAATATTCAGAAAAGTTGGTGGAGCCTACAAAAGACAATCGAAATTCACCTATTCATTTTCAAGGGGAATATGTAATTGCTGCCATTCTTGCACTGTTAATGGCACAAGCCTTAAACCTGGTACAGTTGGTCATTGGGTGACTGGGGTTCAAATTTAGACAAAGGGGTGGAGCCACAAACAGCCAAACAGATTTGTTTAGTCTCAATGCAAATTATTGATGCCAAAGACTGCAAAGCGCACAAACTTGGTCATTGAGTAATTGTGTGTAAGGGTTAGAAAAAGTAGGTGGAGCCAACACCAGCCAAATACATACCCGAACAATGTCAGGAAATCAGTGAGTGGAGAAAAATACAAATGTCATTGGGAAAATGTAAACTGCAGCCATTCTTACACTGTTAATGGTAGGGTTCTCAAACTTTGCACAGGTGGTCACTGGGTGACTGGGATTAATATTCAGAAAGGTGGGTGGAGCGTACAAAAGCCATTGAAAATCCACCTGTATAAGCTAAGGCAAGGTCTGGGCCAGGACTCATTGGGGAACACCAGGGAAATGTTTTACAATATTACTTTATAAATGCTTTAGTCAGAGTTTGCACATTGTAAAATCTTTCCGCTCCTTGATTTACACTCTGAAATTTGTCTCAGGTGGCGACATGTTTAGTCCTGTTAGGCGCAGCTATGTGGAATGTTTTTTTACAGAGAGTTCTAAAGCCAGTAGAAAATAAACTTGTTCTCCCAGAATGCTCTGGGAGAAGAAGCCTGCATAGCTAAACAGCCTAAGCTGTGACATCACTTGGAGGGTGGGGCTACATACCAATGTACAGCTATATGTAACTATAGGAATTGTTTCTGGTGCTGAAACCAGGAAAATTACCATAAAAGTGGGTATCCCGAATAATTTACTGCATTTTACTATATGTCACTACAGGGCCTCTTTAAGTCTGGAGATTATTATTATTATTTAGTATTTATATAGCACCGACATATTCCGCAGCGCTGTGCAGAGTATATTGTCTTGTCACTTCAGCTGTCCCTCAGAGGGGCTCACAATCTAATCCCTACCATAATACTATGTCTATGTATGTATTGTGTAGTGTATGTATCATAGTCTAGGGCCAATTTTTTAGGGGGAAGCCAATTAACTTATCAGTATGTTTTTTGGGATGTGGGAGGAAACCGGAGTACCCGGAGGAAACCCACGCAGACACGGGGAGAACATACAAACTCCTTGCAGATGTTGACCTGGGTGGGATTCGAACCGGGGAAGATAACTAACCACTACGCCATCAGTTTGTGATTTCTGCGGACCTGCTGCCAGATATTGAGTTGAGATTCAGCATTGCACAGGCTGAGCTGTGTCCTGCAATACTCTGTGATCACAGCTCAGCCTTTCTGCAATAGGTAAAGCAATCATTTCCTTACATCATCATCCCTGATCAGTGGAACAACAAAGCCCCGAGCCATTCGCAGCAACCTGACCGGGTTACATAACATTCCTGAGTAGCTGATGCCCTCTTGTGGTGGAATGCGGAACTGCGGGCGCAATATTCTATTTTTAGGGGCCTATTTCCAACTTCATTACTATGCGAGTTGTTTAGGTGATACCTTTAATGGCTTACTGTTCAAGATTGCCTTGCAAGCTTTCGAAACTTTAAAGCCCCAATATCGCGAAAATCTTAAAATTTTAAATTCATGTAAACACATACAAATAAGAAGTATGTTTCTTCCAGAGTAAAATTACCCTTACATTACTTTTCTCCTATGTTGCTTTCACTTACAGTAGGTAGTAGAGATCTGACAGAACTGACAGGTTTTGGACTAGCCAATCTTCTCATAGGGGATTCTCAGGGTTTTTGTTTATTTTTAAAAGCACTCTGGGCTGGTGCACACCGAGCGGCTTTTTGGGCGTTTTCAGATCCGCTTGCGGCTGCGGATCTGCTTGGTCAATGTATCTCAATGGGGTGGTGCACACCAGAGCGGGAGGCGTTTTGCAGAAACGAAAAATGCCTGGGTGAGGCATTTTTTGGATTGCGGATGCGTTTCTGCCTCAATGTTAAGTATAGGAAAAACGCAAACCGCTCTGAAAAACGGCACTTCAGAGCGGTTTGCCAGGCGTTTTTTGTTACAGTAGCTGTTCAGTAACAGCTTTACTGTAACAATACAGGAAATCTACTACACCAAAACCGCTAGACAAAACCGCAAAACGCTAGCTGAAACGCTACAGAAAAAGAAGAAAAAGCGTTTCAAAATCTGCTAGCGTTTTGCGGATCTGCTTGCGGTTTTTGGTGTGCACCAGCCCTCAGTGAATAGCAGTGGCTCTGTCCAGCTGCCAAAAATAGTGTGCAGGGAGGGAACAGCCAGCATCTTTGTATAAATCTTTTTCAAAGAGTGTCTTTATAAAGAATAAAACCTTGCTGAGAATCACCCGGGAAGAGATGGGCTAGTCCAAAACCTGTTGGTTCTGTCCGATTTCTACTACCTACTGTAAGTGACAGCAACATGGGAGAAAAGTAATTTATGGCTCATTTTATCCTAAAAGAAATATACTTCTTATTTGTATGTGTTTACATGTATTTTAAATTTAAAAAATTTTCACAATAGTGATCCTTTAAGTTTCTTTTTCAGGTATGATACAGAACTGGATCAGAACCGTATGAAGCTCTTTCTTACATGCACAAACTTGATTTTCTGGGAGTTTACAGCAACTTGAAATTTGATACAATTCAGAAGTCCCTCTTCTTTTTAAATGTAAAAAGAATGCCTGGTTGTAATGACTGCATCAAACAATGAGAGGTGATACTATCAATTAAAGGGGCCTGAACTCTTGCACAGGACACAAGGAAAACAGAGAGAATTGCACCTGTGAGTTTTTAGAGAGTTTAGCCTGTCTAATTCCCCCTTATCTTCAAGTAATCCTAAGTGTAATTTGATCTGTCAGCTGTGTCAGCACAGAAATTTGGCAGTCCTCGGCAGACACAGCTAATATGCAAACACCGGATGTTAAACTTTTGTCTGCTTCCATGAAAGCAGGAAGTAGACACACTGCAGATTTATTGCAGGATTTGTACCAGCTGCAACAAAGATGTGTTTTTCTTTAAAAGTTATTATTCCATTGCTTATTTTTTAGAGCAGAGAGGAAGTTCTGAGTGTAGGCCCATTTTAACAAATGTATTGGTAGGCCAGAGGACAGCAGGAGATTAGGATATGTGAAAGTTTGTATTTTATGACTAAATGGAATGTTGTCTTCTTAAAAAAAAAAAATGAGTTTCACTTACCTGGGGCATCTACCAGCCCCCTGCAGCCATTCTGTGCAATCGCAGTCACTCGTGGCTCTTCCGGTCCCCCAGCTAGTTTCGTTTTTGCCGACTCGGAGTCGGCAGGCCGCAACACGTACCTTTGCACGCATTCCCACTGGTGCAAGAAGCTATCGCAGACATTAACACATACGTAATTACGCATTGCACCTGTAACATGTAAAACTGTATGTGTTAATGTCCGCAATAGCTTCCTGCACCAACGGGAATGCGTGCAAAGGTACGCGTGGCGGCCCGCCAACCCCGAGTCGGCAAAAAATGAAACTAGCTTGCGGCGGGGGTACAGGATGGCTGCAGGGGGCTGGTAGATGCCCCAGGGAAGCGAAACTCAATTTTTTTTTGAGTTAAGGGGCCCATACACCTAACGATTTTCCCGCCGATTTACAGCCGTTTCGATCACAGTGATCGAAATGGCTGTGAAATCGCCGCACACACCGCTGACAGAACGATTGATTTCCGCCCGAAATCGTTCCCGTCGATTCCCATCGCCCCATCCGTGCGGAAGATTTTCCTCGGTCGCTGGCAGGTCGGGAGTGGGTCGTTAGCGGCGTTCGAATGCCCAACGACCGACACAAACAGCGGGTATACATTACCTGCTCCGGCCAGCGCAAGTCCCCTGGTCTCTGCGGTCTTCTTCTCCGCTCCAGGCCATTCCTGCTACACAGAACTTCCTGTCCCGGCAGGAAGTTTAAACAGTAGAGCGCCCTCTACTGTTTAAACTTCCCCTGGACAGGAAGTTCAGAAGTCGGAGCCCGGAGCGAGAAGAAGACAGCAGAGACCAGGGGACTCGCGCCGGCTGGAGCAGGTAATGTATGCGGGGGGGTTTGGGGCGGTCAGCAGCGGCAGATCCACAAATTGTGATCAGTTTCAGGCTGAAATCGATTCACAATCTGTTTGCAGTAAAGGTGGCCATACGATCCCTCTCTGATCAGATTCGATCAGAGAGGGATCTATCTGTTGGTCGAATCTGATGGAGAATCGACCAGTGTATGGCCACCTTTTAAGAGAAACTCCGACCAAGAATTTAACTTTATCCCAATCAGTAGCTGATGCCCCCTTTTACATGACAAATCTATTGCAGTTCACAAACAGACCATCAGGGGGCGCTGTATGACTGATATTGTGGTGAAACCCCTCCCACAAGAAGCTCTGAGTACCGCGGTACTCTGGCCAAACTGCCACAATGTAACAATGTTCACAGACAGGAAATGGCTGTTTACAGCTGTCTGTAACAGCCAGAACAGCTAGAAACAGCTACATAACCTGCCCACAGTAACAATGTCACCATGTAATACATGTCAGAATGTGAATCTGGGAGAGGAAAGATTTTACAATGAGCAAACACTGACTAAATCATTTATACATAATTATTGTAAAAATGAAGCCCTTTTTTTATTTCATTATTTTCACTGGAGTTCCTCTTTAAGGTTCCCTTTAAAACAAAAGGCATTTGTGACAATTCAGCTCTACGATTCTATTTACGATCTGATTAAATCCAACATGTCCGATCGGGATTTGATGTAATTCAATTCGATTTGCCACTGTTTTGCAATGTCAAATCGAATTGAATCGAATCGAATCGAATCGAATCCCGATCAGACATGTTGGATTTAATCGGATCGTAAATAGAATCGTAATCGAATCGTATAAAGAATCGTGTCATGTAGATTGGGCTTAAGGGATTGATGCACAAGGGTAACTTATTTTTCACCTGTAAGCAGGGCCGGCGCTACTATTAAGGCAAAGGAGGCAGCTGCCCCAGGGCCCCAGAGCTTGTAGGGGCCCCCAGTGGCTACAAGAGGAAAAAAAAATTTTTCAAATCGGCCTTATAGTTTTTGAGAAAATCGATTTTAAAGTTTCAAAGGAAAAAAAAAACACATTTAAAAACCTGCCGACTTTAATGGTTAATAACAAATCCACCTTAAATGCTAGAAACCCTAAATTTACAGGATATGTTAAGGAGATCATTAGGAATAAGAGGAAAAAACAATTTTTCAAAAAGACCTTATAGTTTTTGAGAAAATCGATTTTAAAGTTTAGAAGGAAAAAAGTATAGTTTTAAATGCGGTAAATGTCACTTTTAGTAGCAAACCTAACGGTAGTGTAATTTTACATGCATCAAACGAAAGCGCAATAAATTTCCTGACGGGGTTTCCAGGGGGTCCATACGCAGCCGCAGCGCTTTGGCCAGGGATCGCTATACAGCCGCAATATGGCTGTATGAAGATCCCTGGCATTTTTTCCTATTTTCCCAATTTTTTTTTATGTTTAGAGTGTGGGAATTTTTTTTTTTTTAAATTATGTGGGGTTCCCCCTCCTGAAACTTTTTAACCCCTTGTCCCCCATGCAGGCTGGTATGCCAGAATGTGGAGCTCTGACCAATTGGGACTTCACACCTTGACTATACCAGCTGCAAAAAAGGTCCCCTAATGCCGATTTTTGTTCCGGGGTATATGTTGGGGGGCCCCCCAGGTTTATTTTGCCCTGGGGCCCCATTGTTGCTTAAACCAGCCCTGCCTGTAAGGAGCGCTAATGCATAAGATAAACAAATGATGAGAGATAATTTCATCAGATAAATAGATAAGGAGAGCTAAACCATGTGCTATGTCAAATAAGGAGAGCTAAACCATGTGTTATGTCAAATAAGGAGAGCTAAACCATGAGTTATGTCAAATAAGGAGAGCTAAACTATGAGTTGTGTCAAATAAAGAGAGCTAAACCATGAGTTGTGTCATTTAAGGAGAGATACATTGGGAGTTAATAAATAAGGTGAGATAATTTAACAGAAAAGCTTTGTGAATTAGGCCCCTAGTGAGCAACTGTGGTTTCCCATGATGCATCACTCCTGGATAGGCAAATCATCTCTTTCTGCCCCTGAAGCCAGATTTACATCTAGAACTGCTGGTGTGCAGTGAGTCTGTAGCGAATACATTCTACAGAGCTACAGCAACCCAACATACAGCCTGTTTCTGACTTTTTGGTCCTCATCAGTGCATAGCAGGGACTGATATGTCTCTATAGGATAAGGCTTGGACCAGTATGTTTATGACTGCAATCCCTTGGGGCTTATTTAAAAATGTAACTATCACTCTGATCCAAATAAAAGTTCTGTATTTTCTACAGAAAGATTTCTGTAAAAATAACAGCTCGTTTTAGACTAGTCCATCTCCTCATAGGAGATTCTCAGGATACTTTCAAAAGCACTGAAAGGCAGTCGCTCAGTCCAGCTGCCAAAGTAGTGTGGTGGGAAGTAGGGAGGCCAGCGAGCCTCTTTGAATAGATCCTTTCCAGGCAGTGCCTTTGTAAAGCATAAAGGACATATTGAGAATCCCTCATGAGGAAATGGACTAGTCCAAAACCTCTTTCTTAATATGAAGGAAAATGAACAATGATGGAAAGGGCCAGTGTGGTTTGGATTATAAAACAGCATATTTTTCTAAAGAAATCTTTATGATGCGTGACTAAGGGTGTGCTGGGGGCGTGCTTGGGGTTGTGGCAGGGGCGTGGCTTAAGATTCCTCTTTCTTATTTCAAAAAGTTGGGAGGTATGCCTACCCCTACTCTGTGACCTGGGAGTTACTGTACATCACCTGTAGGATGCTGTAAGCTTCAATCAGTGGTGAGCAGTACAGCGACCCCTGTCTTCACCCTCAGGGAAACCATCCACAACTACCCACCCAAGCATATATTTACAGTCATGTCCAACATGCAAGTCATGCTATATTATGCACCAATAGAGATGTGAGCGAACAGTTCGCCCGGCAATCTCTATGTGGCCGTACTACTTCCGGGTCGCTATGACCCTTAGTAGTACGGCTGCGCTGGGCCGGTGGTGCGCGTCTTTGATCGCGCGCCTGTTGCCGGGCACTCTCTGCGCATGAGCGTGACATCACTCATGAAGTCACGCACATGCGCAGAAAGTGCCCAGCAACAGGCGCGCAATCAAGGACGCGCACCGCCGGCCCAGCGCAACCGTACTACTAAGGGTCATAGCGACCCGGAAGTAGTAAAGGGTGAGGGGTTCGCCGGCGAACTGTTCGGGAACTGTTCGCCGACATCTCTATGCACCAGGGCACAGAAATGTTAAATCCACCCCAAAAAAACAAGTTTGATGATTCCGCTTCCTGTTAAACTCCTATTGATTTGCATAAAACGCATAAAAAAGCATGCAAAATGCATACAAAACGCATATGCGAACTGCAATTGCATTAAAACGCACGCAAAACGCAAAAAACCGCACATGTTGGGAAAAACGCACAATATAAACGCACAGAAAAGGCACGTAAAACACATATGCAGCAAAATGCTTCATTTCCCGCACTGCCTAGTGTGTTTTCAGCCTGACAGTTTGAGTCCCATGTTCTGGATCTTTCATTATCTTTCAACTCTGGTTAAAAAGTAGGATAAAACTCAAATGTAATCTATTGTTTTTTTGTTATTGTGTTTAATAATAATTTTTAGAGCAAAAATTGTGTTTTGAGTTACATGCCAATGTAAGTTTATATTTCAGTCTGTATGCACTAAAACCCAACGCCTTTCTCAAAAGTATTCTTAGGGTTCAGGTACTCAGTGGCAAAACTTGGTTTATCTGCACAGTAGCTACTCAATTAGCTAATTAAAGGGGAACTTCAGCCTAAACAAACATACTGTCATTAAGTTACATTAGTTATGTTAATTACAATAGATAGGTAATATAATTTTTTACCCACCCGGTTTTAAAAGAACAGGCAAATGTTTGTGATTCATGGGGGCAGCCATCTTTGTCATGGGGGCAGCCATCTTTTTGGTTGAAAGGAGGTGACAAGGAGCATAAGACACAGTTCCAACTGTCCTTTGTCCTGATTACCCCTCCCAGCTGCACACTCTAGGCTTCAAATGTCAAATTAAAAATGTAAAAAAAAAAAATTGCACCAAAACAGCAGAACGAGAACAACATCAGAAATCCCATCATGCTTTGCACAGCATCAGGGGAAAAAAGCCCGGGCAGTTTTCTTCTGTGCAGCTAAAAATGAGGCTTGTATAAGAGAATCAAAGTTCTGATGCTGTGAAACTTAAAGAAACACCAAGCCTTTTCAGTGCTGCTGAGTCGATTTTTAGTCCGGAGGTTCACTTTAATCACTTTGGGGGTAGGTGCACACATAACATAACATGAAAGGCTGCGTTTTATGTCATGTTTCATTTTATGTTGTGTGCGTTTTTGCTGCGTTTTGTGTGCTTTTGCGTTAGGTTTTTTTTCTTACCTCAGATGCATTTTTCAAGCATTTTGTGTGCATTTTAATGCGTTTGCGGTTCGCATATACAAAACGTATATGCTTTTTATATGCGTTTTTCATGCGTTTTAAATTGCGTTTTATGCAAATAAATAGGAAGGCAACAGGAAGTGGAAATACATCACAACACAATTTTAAATAATCTTCATTATGTGAATTTTTGATGCATTTTTAAATATTATACAACAAAACCTGCATTTTTAAAAACGCATGTTTCAAAACGCATAGAAAACTCATTTGCGCTTTGATATGCGTTTTTCCTGCGACCCATAGACTTCCATTAGTGGCAAAAGACGCAGCGTTTTCTGCAACATTAGTGTTTCTGTTAAGTGTGCACCTAGCATGAAAGTACCTGTCCAGGATCCCAGACCCTGGGCACTTCCTGTGGCACAGACCTCTCCACAGCTTCATGCTGCAATCATCAAAACCCTCTGTCTGTGCCACACCCACTTTCAGTCTTGCGCAACGTGAGGATACTGAACATATCAGCAGGAGCAGAAGTCCTGCATCCAGAGCTAAAAGTGGGACTAAACTCAGAACTCAATCGCTTCTCTAAAAGATTAGCCACAGCAGCACAACCTTAATGGGAAAAAAATCTGAGTCACAATTTATAAAAATTCCCCAAAAAACTACAGTTTTTACTTGGTTACACTTTGCAAGGAGCACTGAAAGGGTTAAGTCGCAGTGTTTACTGTACAGGGAGAGTTGCCTGGCAGAGCTCTCATGCAGTCTATTCACAGCTGCTGCTAAGAACTAGTTAGACACTTTGATCTGGCTGAAAAATTGCTGAGCACAGAGAAGGGGATTTCTTCAGAAACCAGAGGTGTAACGAGAGGGGAGCAGCCCCAGCGATCGTGTGGGGGAGGGGGGGGCAGAGCTGTGGGGGGCCCAGACTACTAACCTTCCCTTCCTCTCATACAGGGGTCCATACTTCAGATCAGAGGTTTTTGTGGCTACACTTGTTATGGGTGTGAAGATCACGATGGCCACACGTTATGACCCTTGTGAGATGGGCCCCAAGGCCATGAAGAGCACCAAGGGGAGACAAGAGAAGGGGTGTGACCATTGGGCGGCCCCATCAAAGTTTTGCTGGAGGGCCCAATGAATTATAGTTACGCTCAAGTGGTGCTCGTAATGGCCAAAAAAACTTTGTTTCGCAAATTTCGCTAAGTTTTTCGCATCGTAAAATTTCACATTAAACTTCGCGTAGTATTTTACGAAGTTACGGGTATAGCGTAATTACGGCTACGGTACTACACATGTAAACGAAATTGCATAACGTAATTTCGCGTTACTTAACTTGCCAACGCGCATGCGCATAATATATATTAATGCGAACCATCATGCTTATGATGCGTATAAGCATATGCATGAAATAGCGCATGCGCGTCTATAATGTAACATGCCTGCATGCGGAAATTTGTAAGCGTACATCAATACAAATACGCGTCAAAAGATACTAAATGACTAATTTCGTAATGAACCGTAATTTCGCGAAGTTACGAAGTCATGCGAAATTTCGATACATAATTACGGTTCACACGTAATTTATTACGCATTCTCCCGTAAATTTTGCATTATGATTACGATGGAAAACGGTGAATTTCGATGCGAAATTTCGCACATGCGAAATTTCTCAGCAACACTGGTTACGCCACTGTCAGAAACTATATGTGGAGTAAAGACTTTTCATTGTGTGCTGTGAAAAAGTTTGGGTGCGCGTTAATTCTTTCACCTGTCAAGTCACGTGACCTGATATTTATAAACAGGATTGTAAGGTGCGGAAGCCTAATTTCACTCAAATAAGTGGCATTTGCTTGCTAAGTTATGATCTAGTGTACTGTATGTTGCTGTGCGCCTGGCTGTGAGCTAGTAAAAGAACCCATCCCCCTGACTGCTCCATAAATTTGTCATCGCAGTGCCATGCATCTAAGTCCCCGTCATGCATTTTGCATTATGATCTGCGGATGTACAAGACTCTCTTTACAGGGAACATATTTTAGCGTCGTGCGGGCACCGCGGGATCCCAGCCTCTCCTGCGCCTTCACTGTGCACAGATTATTAAACTCATACGAGATCTGATAGCCCAAGTCCCATCGTGCTAATAGAATGAGATCAGGCTTGGTTCGTTGTAAATATGCTGTCACCTCCTATTAGGCTCCCGCCCCCAGGAAGGAGGCGGGGGCATGGAGGGGGGGGGGGGGGGACCGAGAGGAGAGGCAGCCCTGACATCGCTACCAACCTGCTCAGATAAAATTTCAGGGGCACTTAGCTTCCAAAGTGGCGTGCTTATGTTGGATAGCTGCCATGCTGTCCCATAAGGCTGGGTCCACACTAGACCCGGTTGCAGGACGGACACTGCAGTCCGGATCAGGGGAAGTACCCACCGTACTGCAAACTGATGAAAGTGCATCAGTTTTGCATAAGTTTTGTATCAGTTTCCGTTCAGGTTTTTCCCTGACAGAAAACGTCTCTATCATTAGGAAGGCATGTGGTAGCTGCGGTTGTGGCACACCTTACCCCAAAGTGTGGGTGCATAGCCTGGATGGTGCTAAGCCCAAGCATCACAGAAGTCAATAGTTCAATCAAGTTCAGGCTAGCACACCTGCTTCAAAGTGCAATAGTTCTCCTTTTTATTGCTCCATCAACACAATGATGACAATTGTTTCGGAGCCACGGCGGGTCTCCTTCCTCAGAATGTGCAGACAAAACGACAAAATGTCTGCACATTCTGAGGAAGGAGACCCGCCGTGGCTCCGAAACAATTGTCATCATTGTGTTGATGGAGCAATAAAAAGGAGAACTATTGCACTTTGAAGCAGGTGTGCTAGCCTGAACTTGATTGAACTATCATTAGGAAGGAGTGGGAGGATTTTTTGGGCCAATCATAAAGCTCAGGCTATCCGTTTTCACATCCGTTTTTTGCCTGTGGAGCTGGAGATGCGTTTTCTCATTGCTTTCACTACCCCTGCGTGTATCCGTGGTCCTGATCCGTTGCGTGAAAATGCAGCAGGTCCGGACCTTCCGTTCAGGTTTTGAAAACGGATCCCCGCAAACGCAGACGGATCCGTTTTTTACTTGGGTGAGGCTGGCTGCTATTTTAAACATTAGTATCCGGGACTCCGTTTTTCATCAGGTTTGAAAAACGCAGCCACGGATACGTTTCCGGACCTAGTGTGGACTAGCTCTTAGACCGCGGTGCCTTCCCTTCCCATCATCTCTTATTTATGGAACTGTATTATGAATTACTAGTTATTTATGGAACTGTATTATGAATTACTAGTTATTTGTTTAAACCGCATCTGTTTAAAAAAAAAAAAAAATGGAGCTGTCAGATACCGAGCAAGGCCACGACTGGGTTCTGGGGTGAGATCTTGCTGCAGAGAGGTCTATTTTTTGGTATCGGTGCTTGCAGCCAGGGCCGCTTCTAGACTTTTTGCTGCCTAAGGCAAACTTGTGTGGATGTGCGCCCCACATGCTCCCAATTTGGCACGATTGCCCAGCACCCGACATTTTGCTCAGCACATTATAGCAGAAAAAACAAAAACCTTGTATAGGTGCCCCCTATATACGAAGCCAGGTGTAGATGCCCCTAGTATAGGTTAGCCAGGTAGGTTCCCCCAGTATAGGTTAGCCACGTAGGTTCCACCAGTATAGGTTAGCCAGGTAGGTTCCCCCAGTATAAGGTAGCCAGGTAAGTTCCCTCAGTATAAGATATCCAGGTAGGTTCCCCCAGTATAGGTCAGCCAGGTAGGTTCCACCAGTATAGGTTAGCCAGGTAGGTTCCCCCAGTATAGGTCAGCCAGGTAGGTTCCACCAGTATAGGTTAGCCAGGTAGGTTCCCCCAGTATAAGGTAGCCAGGTAAATTCCCTCAGTATTAGATAGCCAGGTAGGTTCCCCCAGTATAGGTTAGCCAGGTAGGTTCCCCCAGTATAAGGTACCCAGGTAGGTTCTCCAAGTACAGGTCAGCCAGGTAGGTTCCCTCAGTATAGGTTAGCAAGAAAAGTTTCCCTAGTATAAGGTAACTAGGTAGGTTCCCCCAGTACAGGTCATTCAGGTAGGTTTCACCAGTATAAGGTAGCCAGGTAAGTTTCCCCAGTATAAGGTAGCCAGGTAAGTTCCCCAGTATAGGTTAGCCTGGTAGATTCCCCAGTATAAGGTAGTCAGGTAAGTTCCCCCATTATAAAGAAGCCAGGTAGGTTCCCCCAGTAGGTTCCCCCAGTATAAGGTAGCCTGGTAGGTTCCCCTAGTATAAGGTAGCAAGGTAAGTTCCCCCAGTACAGGTCAACCAGGTAGGTTCCCCCAGTATAGGTTAGCCACGTAGGTTCCACCACTATAGGTTAGCCAGGTAGGTTCCCCCAGTATAAGGTAGCCAGGTAAGTTCCCTCAGTATAAGATATCCAGGTAGGTTCCCCCAGTATAGGTCAGCCAGGTAGGTTCCACCAGTATAGGTTAGCCAGGTAGGTTCCCCCAGTATAGGTCAGCCAGGTAGGTTCCACCAGTATAGGTTAGCCAGGTAGGTTCCTCCAGTATAAGGTAGCCAGGTAAATTCCTTCAGTATTAGATAGCCAGGTAGGTTCCCCCAGTATAGGTTAGCCAGGTAAGTTCCCCCAGTATAAGGTACCCAGGTAGGTTCTCCAAGTACAGGTCAGCCAGGTAGGTTCCCTCAGTATAGGTTAGCAAGAAAAGTTTCCCTAGTATAAGGTAACCAGGTAGGTTCCCCCAGTACAGGTCATTCAGGTAGGTTTCACCAGTATAAGGTAGCCAGGTAAGTTTCCCCAGTATAAGGTAGCCAGGTAAGTTCCCCAGTATAGGTTAGCCTGGTAGATTCCCCAGTATAAGGTAGTCAGGTAAGTTCCCCCATTATAAAGAAGCCAGGTAGGTTCCCCCAGTAGGTTCCCCCAGTATAAGGTAGCCTGGTAGGTTCCCCTAGTATAAGGTAGCAAGGTAAGTTCCCCCAGTACAGGTCAACCAGGTAGGTTCCCCCAGTACAGGTCAACCAGGTAGGTTCCCCCAGTATAGGTTAGCCACGTAAGTTCCCCAGTATGAGGTAGCCAGGAAAGTTCCCCCAGTATAGGTTATCCAGGTAGGTTCCCCCAGTATAAGGTAGCCAGGTAGGTTCCCCCAGTATAGGTTAGCCAGGTAGGACCCCAAGTATAAGGTAGACAGGTAGGTTCCGCCAGTATAGGTTAGCCAGGTAGGTTCCCCCAGTATAAGGTAGGGTCCCCAAGTACAGGTCAGCCAGGTAGGTTCCTTCAGTATAGGTTAGCCAGGTGAGTTCCCCAGTATAAGGTAGCCAGGAAAGTTCCCCCAGTATAAGGTAGCCAGGTAGGTTCCCCAGTATATGTTAGCCTGGTAGATTCCCCCAGTATAAGGTAGCCAGGTAAGTTCCCCCAGTATAAGGCAGCCAGGTAGGTTTCCCCAGTATAGGTTAGCCAAGTAGGTTCTCCCAGTATAAGGTAGCCAGGTAAGTTCCCCCAGCACAGGTCAGCCAGGTATGTTCCCCCAGTACAGGTCAGCCAGGTAGGTTCCCCCAGTACAGGTCAGACAGGTAGGGTTCCCCCAGTACAGGTCAGACAGGTAGGTTCCCCCAGTACAGGTCAGACAGGTAGGGTCTCCAGTATAAGGTAGCCAGGTAGGGTTCCCAAGTACAGGTCAGCCAGGTAGGGTCCCCCAGTACAGGTCAGCCAGGTAGGTTCACCCAGTACAGGTCAGCCAGGTAGGTTCACCCAGTACAGGTCAGCCAGGTAGGGTCCCCCAGTACAGGTCAGCCAGGTAGGGCCTCACAGTACAGGTCAGCCAGGTAGGTTCACCCAGTACAGGTCAGCCAGGTAGGGTCCCCCAGTACAGGTCAGCCAGGTAGGGTCCCCCAGTACAGGTCAGCCAGGTAGGTTCCCCCAGTACAGGTCAGCCAGGTAGGGTCCCCCAGTATAGGTTAGCCAGGTAAGTTCCCCAGTATGAGGTAGCCAGGAAAGTTCCCCCAGTATAGGTTATCCAGGTAGGTTCCCCCAGTATAGGTTAGCCAGGTAGGACCCCCAGTATTAGGTAGCCAGGTAGGTTCCCCCAGTATAGGTTAGCTAGGTAGGTTCCCCCAGTATAAGGTAGCCAGGTAGGGTCCCCAAGTACAGGTCAGCCAGGTATGTTCCCTCAGTATAGGTTAGCCAGGTAAGTTCCCCAGTATAAGGTAGCCAGAAAAGTTCCTCCAGTATAGGTTAGCCAGGTAGGTTCCCCCAGTATAGGTTAGCCAGGTAAGTTCCCCAGTATGAGGTAGCCAGGAAAGTTCCCCCAGTATAGGTTAGCCAGGTAGGTACCCCAGTATAAGGTAGCCAGGTAGGATGCCCAAGTACATGTCAGCGGGGTAGGTTCCCTCATTATAGGTTAGCCAGGTATGTTTCCCCAGTATAAGGTAACCAGGTAGGTTCCCCCAGTACAGGTCAGTTAGGTAGGTTTCCCCAGTATAAGGTAGCCAGGTAGGTTTCCCCAGTATAAGGTAGCCAGGTAAGTTCCCCAGTATAAGGTAGCCAGGAAAGTTCCCCCAGTATAAGGTAGCCAGGTAGGTTCCCCCAGTATGAGATAGCCAGGTAGGTTCCCCCAGTATATGTTAGCCAGGTAAGTTCCCCCAGTATAAGGCAGCCAGGTAGGGTCCCCCAGTATAAGGTAGCTAGGTAGGTTCCCCAAGTACAGGTCAGCCAGGTAGATTCCCCCAGTATAAGGTAGCCAGGTAGGTTCCCCCAGTATAATGTAGCCAGGTAGGTTCCCCCAGTATAGGTTAGCCAGGTAATTTCCCCAGTATAAGGTAGCCAGGAAAGTTCCCCCAGTATAGGTTAGCCAGGTAGGTTCCCCCAGTATAGGTTAGCCAGGTAAGTTCCCCAGTATAAGGTAGCCAGGAAAGTTCCCCCAGTATAGGTTAGCCAGGTAGGTTCCCCAGTATAAGGTAGCCAGGTAGGTTCCCCAAGTACAGGTCAGCCAGGTAGGTTCCCTCATTATAGGTTAGCCAGGTATGTTTCCCCAGTATAAGGTAGCCAGGTAGGTTCCCCCAGTATATGTTAGCCAGGTAAGTTCCCCCAGTATAAGGCAGCAAGGTAGGGTCCCCCAGTATAAGGTAGCTAGGTAGGTTCCCCAAGTACAGGTCAGCCAGGTAGGTTCCCCCAGTATAAGGTAGCCAGGTAGGTTCCCCCAGTATAAGGTAGTCAGGTAGGTTTCCCCAGTATAAGGTAGCCAGGTAGGTTCCCCCAGTACAGGTTAGTCAGGTGTACCAGGCTTTAGGCTAGAATTATAGCCACATATAGTACAATGAAATACATTAATTAGGATACCCAATTTTACATCATCCTGGTTTCAGCATCAGAAACACTTCCTGTATCTGTCTATTGCTGTATATAGGAATGTAACCCCGCCCTCCCAGTGATGTTAAGCCTATGCTATGTCTGATGTCATGCAGCCTTCTCCTCCCAGTGTACTCTGGAACACCAGGTGTTGTTTCTGCTCACTTCACAACTTTGTCTAAAAGGAAAAATTATGGCAGCTTCCATATCACTCTCACCTTGGGTTTACTTTAAACCATACATGTCAAACTTTGGCCTACAGGCCAAATTTGGCTCTTAGAGCAAAAAAAAATTGGCCCGCAAATGGTTTGGCTCACTCTAGACCACCAGGGAAGCTATATTGGAGTTGAAGGAAAGCTATATAGGGGGGTAGACACCAAGGAACTGTATAGGGTAGGGAGGTCACTAGACAACGGGGAACTGTAAAGGGAGAGAAGAGGACACTAGACACCATGAAACTGTATAGAGGAATGGTGGGAGGCAGGTTACTAGACATCAGGGAACTGTAAAGGGGAGGGAAGGGGGAGCACTAGACACCAGGGAACTGTATAAAGGAAGGTGGGAGGCAGGTTACTAGACATCAGGGAACTGTAAAGGGGAGGGAGGGGGGAGCACTAGACACCAGGGAACTGTATAGAGGAAGGTGGGAGGCAGGTTACTAAACATCAGAGAACTGTAAAGGGGACGGAGGGGGGAGCACTAGACACCAGGGAACTGTATAGAGGAAGGTGATAGGCAGGTTACTAGACATCAGGGAACTGTAAAGGGGAGGGAGGGGGGAGCACTAGACACCAGGGAACTGTATAAAGGAGGGAAGGGGGTACTAGATGCCAGGGAACTGTATAGGAGAGAGTGAGAGGTTAATAGATATCAGAAAACTTCCAGGTCAAAATGTACTTCCTGTTTCGCTACAAAATCGCTAAACACAAATGCTCCGAAATCCCTAGGCATAAATAGAAAATCGCTAGGCACATGCCGGGAATCACTACTGCAAATAACTACAAAGATTATGCTTAGAGATTATTGGTGTGAACTGGCCCTAAGAGGCAGAGGATCAGCTGGACAGCCGGGCAATGTGCATTGTTTAAAAGGAAATACATATGGCAGCCTCCATATCGTTCTCGCTTCAGGTGTCCTTTAAAGGAAAACTGTCTCACATGGGAATATCCTCCTTCTTAAAATAGCCTGTAACTAAAGTTTTACATGTTGTGGGCTTCTTTTCCATTGCATTCTTCCTTTTCATGTATCAGAACAGAATAGCAGGAACAATTCCAGTTGGAGTGCTGCCTTATCTCCTGCCTTGGCACATTGCTGAGTAAAGATATGCATAGAACTGTCATATAATAACCAAGGAACCGTCAGAGAAACAGAACGCAAAACTAAGCTGAATACTGACATACTTACATAGACAGCTTTTATGGGGTCCTTCCAGTCTGACTCATGTGTGTATACACCAGGGGCGGACTGACAACTCATGGGGCTCCTCGGCAATAGGAGATAATCGGGCCCCGTACACCCGCAAGCCACACCTGCCCATCCTCAAGCCCCACCCACACACAGCCTCACCCACATAACCTACACTTGTTACAAACCTTAAACACATGAAATGTAACAATCATTTCCTCCGACACATGAAATGCATGAACCATTAGCTCCCACACATTAAATCCTTTGGGTTGTTTGGGTGCTGGGTGGGAGGGTGGTTTGGGTGCTGGGAGGGTGGTATGGGTGCTGCACTGACTGCCCTATGTTCGCCGCTAGCGTCCTATCTTCCGGTCAGCTGAAACCATGGGGACAGGATGCCAGAGGCAGAGAGAGCAGTTAGAGGGGCGGTGCTGGAGCCTGGAGCACGTGACATGAGTACTTAAAGTATCTCTGCTAAGTAGCTCCTCTCACAACTCTGCAGGGCAGGCAAGGGACCTCGGCAGCACCACAGCCAGCGCCCAATCCAAGTAGCACAGCACCCAAACTTCTGGATAGAAGGGGCGCCAGGAGCAGGTCCCTTACTGACCACAGGCCCATCGGTCCATGCCTGAGTGCCCGAATGGTCAGTCTGCCCCTGGTATACACCTGGGATATCATTGGTGCAAATGTGGGCTAGTTTTACTGTTGGCTACTAGAGGTTTATGATTTGTCACCCTCACCAGGGTCATATAAGATTAAAGTCAAAGTTACAGAGAGATTTGTGAATTGATGGTTATGTGATTGCAGTTGCTTCCAGCATCCACAGCAAGGCAGGCTGGGATTATTAAAATTAGAAGTTCTCGTTGTGGCCAGGGACACTCTCAAATTCAAATTCGGATGAAATTTGAATAGGGTTATTCGAAGTTCATCCTGCTAATTACAGCAGCTGTGCAGGTGGCCGAGGGGGTAATCTTACCCATCAGCCGTCTTCTTGGTCCAAGAAGTACCCTCGGCGCCTCCCACGCTGTGTTCCAATCTGGCGTCACGTGATTACATACACTTCCTCCTTCCGGGTTGAAGGAGGAAGTGTATGTAATCACGTGATGCCGGATTGGACTGCAGCGTGGGAGGCGCCGAGGGACGGACCAAGAAGACGGCTGATGGGTAAAATTAACACCCCCCCCCCCCCCTCGGCCACTCACACAGCTGCTGTAATTAGCAGGATGAACTTCGAATTACCCTATATTAAATTTCATCCGAATTCTAATTTGAGAGCATCCCTGGTTGTAGGCACTTGCAGGAAACTGCTAATGTGCCAACCTTTCAATAACTCCATTCTGTGTCCTGACCCAGGTGACCCTGAAGTGGTGTTCATGCATCTGGCCTGTAGATGGCGCTGTTATACTTGTTTTATGCATAATATTATCTAGACTGTTTTTGGTTGTTGGTTTCTGTTCTGCCAGGATAGGAAGATGAAGAGAAGTCACTGCTTATGTAGAGAGTCGGTGAATCATGTAAATAAACCTAGTTTCAGTTATCCTTCCTCCATGACGACTGAACACAACACCAGGCAAGGGCTGCAATCTTTTACCACCCGATAAAAGACAATTTTAGAAATAGGGACAATCACTGGGAAGGCCTTAAAGAGGAACGGTAGTGAAAATAACATGATGAATAAAATTGCTTATTTTTTTACAATATTCATTCATAGTGTATTTAGTCAGTGTTTGCCCATTGTAAAATCTCTCTTCTCCCTGATTTACATTCTGAAATGTATCACTGACATCTTTCATTCTGCCAGGTGATCTGTACGGATGGCTCGTTACTGAGAGTTCTATGCACAGAGGGAGATACTGCTTGCTTGGCAATTGGAAACAGCCATTATTTCCCACAATGCAACAGAATTCACAGACAGCAAACTGTCAGGACCATGGTCATGACATCACTGTGTATGTGTGTGTGTGGCAGGGGTCACCACAATATCAGCTATACAGACCCCCCTGATGATCTATTCAAGAAGAAGTAAAGATTTCTCATGGGAAATCGGGTATCAGCTGCCGGCAGGGATGAATTTTAATCCTTGGATAAAGTGAGCTCATATACCTGTCAATCTGCCACCAGATCGACAATCAGATAGATCCCTCTGATCGAATTTGATCAGAGAGGAATCTTTTGCCATGTGACACAGTGCATGAAGTGACATCATTTTACATGCTGGTGTCACGTGGTACAGGCTCTCGGTGACGCCGGACACCGGAGGAGGCCAAGAGTCGTGCCGCCACCTTTAACACTCACCGGGAGAGGGGATAAACTTGGGGAGACATCGGTTGGGGGTCCGCCCATCATCAGGAACGCCATTACCGCTGAGCTCCCAAACAATCCCTTGTGACCAAAACTTCCCAACCTTTCAACTGCTTTCCGAATTGATCAAAAGATTGATCGGGTGGCCATGTCGTGGCACGGCTTCTCCTTCTATTCAATAAAATTATCAGATCGGAAGACCAATCAGCCTGCAAATCAGCCTCCATTTAGTAATGAATGGGCATGCTTAGTAAATGAACTTACTCTGTGCTTATCTAATTAGTAGTCAGGGGCGTAACAATGGCCCATGCAAGGAATGCAGCCAATGACTGCCTAACCTATACTGGGGGCACCTATAGCTGGCTAACCTATACTGGGGGCACCTATAGCTGGCTAACCTATACTGGGGGCACCTATAGCTGGCTAACCTATACTGGGGGCACCTATAGCTGGCTAACCTATACTGGGGGCACCTATAGCTGGCTAACCTATACTGGGGGCACCTATAGCTGGCTAACCTATACTGGGGGCACATATAGCTGGGTAAACTATACTGGGGGCACCTTTTGCTGGCTAACCTATACTTGGGGCACATATACCTGGATAACCTATACAGGGGGCACAGTTACCCGGATAACCTATACTGGGGACATTTATAGTTGGCTAACCTATACTGGGACACCTATATGTGGCTAACCTATACATGGGGACACCTACAGCTGGCTAACCTATACTGGGACACCTATATATGGCTACCTATACTGGGGTCACCTATAGCTGGCTAACATATACTGGGGCACCTAGAGCTAGCTAACGTATACTGGGTATCTATACCTGGCTACCTATAGTGTAAATAACTTTTTTTTATTCTTTTAATATCCTGCCTGCCCTGCCTTTCCAAGGAGGAAAGGGGGAGGGGCATCCAAAGTTTCACAGGGGGGCCCAGTGATTTCTAGTTACGCCCCTGTTAGTAGTGTATATTAAGTTCACATAGGGTTTTTACTCCCCAAAGGAATGAACTGCGTTCATAAAATACGTTTTTTCGTGAATTCGCGTTTTCAAGGAGGATTCACTGAATCCCGGATCTCTTGTCCCCGGCGAGGTGGCTGGGAACGGGTCTGCGGAGGAGCAGGTTGCCGATCTGCGCGGAGCAGCAGCAGCAGGTGGGAGCAGCTGGGCGCGAGAAGGGTTAAGCCGTGGCAGCCGATGTATTTTTTATGAGCTACCTTAAAAGGAATCGGTGCCCAGGGAGGCAAGCTGTGTCTGTGTAAGTGCGCTGATGTCTTAGCTGCACTACATCCTCTCTGGCAATGCAACGCTCTGAAGCGACGCACTGCTAATGCAGAGTGGCACATTCTGTGACTCAAAGTCACAGGCTGACCCGGCTGTGCTCAGTGACCGTGAGCTGAACCCTGCTGTTCCAGGCTGCGCCTGCGCGCCCCTCCGCTTGCCTCGCTGGCCCCCTCAGCTTCGCAGGCTGTGCTAGCCCCGCAGCACAGCTCTGGGCGCTTTGCAAAAGGTGAAGTCTAGAAAAGGGGTGGGCAGGGCGAGCCGCAGAGCCGTGTGCCGCTTGTTCTACCTGGCCTCCCGTGCAACAGGGGAGCCACGCTGGTCTGCAGGTGGCACAGTTACCCTCCCATAGTACAGACACTGTGGCTTCTGACCTTGGAGAGACTTGGCTGAGGTCTTCATGCCCTGTGGGGATAATGCACAACAACCAGGCAGCAGTTCTCATACACAAACACTGTTTTTAAGAAAATATTAAATTAAAAAAGCAGAACCTAAGCCTGAAAACACAGTTTTATTATTATTATTATTATTATTATTTAGTATTTATATAGCGCTGACATCTTCCGCAGCACATAGTCATGTCACTGACATCCCTACCATCAGGGTCGGACTGGGACACGAAGGGCCCACCGAGGAAGTTTCAGCCTGCCCCCCCCCCCCCCCGCTCTCCTCCACCCCCCCCCCCCCATCTCATTTTGGGCTCACATATACATGTACTCTAGAAATTTTGCATGATTTTATGGTAGGGAATAGATTATAAACACTTCTGAGGACAGTGTCCAATAGGGATATGTCCACATGCGGTGCGCGCAGATTAGGTCCGACCAGATACATTTTTGATAAAATAATCAAGTAGTTACATGCCTCATGATAACTTATCAAGTAGTCAAATCGCAGCAGATTTTCAGACAAAATGCAATCAAATTGGCAGCAGATATCCCCACGAAATGCAAATAGATTGGCGGCAGATATCCCCACAAAATGCAATCAAATTGGCAGCAGATATCCCCACGAAATGCAAATAGATTGGCGGCAGATATCCCCACAAAATGCAATCAAATTGGCAGCAGATATCCCCACAAAATGCAAATAGATTGGCGGCAGATATCCCCACAAAATGCAATCAGATTGGCAGCAGATATCCCCACAAAATGCAAACAGATTGGCAGCAGATATCCCCACAAAATACAATTAGATTGGCGGCAGATATCCCCACAAAGTCAGGTCCCCTGTTAGTGGGGGCCCCCATGCTGGAAGGGGGTGCAGTGGGCACAGAGCGGCAGGGGGGGGAAGTCTCCCCCCCTCCCTCACCTGGAGCTCCCCCCTCCCTCACCTGGAGCCCCCCCAGTTTATGTAGGCAGGTCACAGGTGTCCCCAGTTAGGTAGGTCTAAGTTCCCCCCCAGCTTGGTAGGGGGGGCAGTGGGCACACAGAGCAGCGGGGAAGCTCCCCCCCCCTCACCTGGAGCCCCCCTCCAGTTTAGGTAGGCAGGCCGCAGGCGCAGGTCACAGGTGTCTCACAGCGCAGGAAGGGGGGCAGTGGGCACACAGAGCGGCGGGGAGGGGCGGAGCTTCCCCCCCCTCCCTCACCTAGGGGCCCCCCTTCCACACTCCCCCTCCCTCCAAAATTTCAGCCAGCGGCAGTGAGCGGGGAATAGCTTTACCAGCATGAAGATATCAGTCATCAGAGGAGATCCATCGCTCTGCGTGCCGCTGGCTGGTCTCCGTCTCTCCTGCAATGCACTGACCAATCACGCTCTTGCAGTACTTCCTGTGAGAGCGTGATTGGTCAGTGCATTGCAGGAGACGGAGACCAGCCAGCGGCACGCAGAGCGATGGATCTCCTCTGATGACTGATGTCATCATGCCGGTAAAGCTTTTCCCCGCTCACTGCCGCCGGCTGAAATTTTGGAGGGAGGGGGAGTGCGGATGGGGGAGCGCGGAAGGGGAGCGTGGAAGGGGGGGCCCCTAGGTGAGGGAGGGGGGAAGCTTCCCCCCTCCCCGCTGCTCTGTGTGCCCAATTTCCCCCCTTCCTGCGCTGTGCCGGCTCTGCCCCCCCCCCAGGAGGCGGGGCCCACCGATGGAATCATCGGCAGTTTGGTGGGTCAGTCCGAGGCTGCCTACCATAGCCATATCTAATGTCCTACCATATTATAATTATGTCGTTATGTAGCACTGACATATTCTGCAGCACTTTGCAGCCTACATAGTCATGTCACTGACTGTCCTCAGAGGAGCTCACACTCTAATCCCGACCATAGTCATAGTCTAATGTCCTACCATATTATTATTATGATTATTTAGCACTGACATCTTCTGCAGCAGTTTACAAAGTACATAGTCACGTCACTGACTGTCCTCAGAGGAACTCACAATCTACTTCTACCATACAGGGGTGTAACAATTCACCCTGCAAGGGATGCAGCTGAAGGGGGGCCCAGAATTACAGGGGGGCCCCGTGGGGGGAGAAGTTTCTTTTCTCTGACCTAAGAGACTGACAACTAAGGGCATGGAGAGAAAAAAAACTTCTGCTCGCTGCACAATTGTTCCAAGGACTGCTACTGAATCATACACAAATTTTGTAGACAAAGATTTGTAGACAGTCCCTATTTAGTGTGCAGCAGGTTGTTGTGTACAACACCCAGCCCCCAAACTCTCTACCACTCCCCAAGTGCTCTGTACTGTAGTGATGCTTGAGAAGTTTATAGAGCCAGTTCAGCTTCATCAGAGATGGACAGAGTGAGTGTAATAAGCTGAGGCTGGGAGCACACTAGTCTGTCAGTTTTCTGTGTGTGTTTTTCTGTATGTGTTTCCTGCACATCATGGGCTTGATTTGCTAAACCGTGATAAATGATATCCCCATCCAAAGTTTTTTAGGGGGGGGCCCAGTGATTTCTAGTTCCGCCCCTGCTACCATAGTCATAGTCTAATGTCCTACCATATTATTATGTATTTATATGGAGCTGACATCCTCTGAAGCACATTACAGAGTACATAGTCATGTCACTGACTGTCCTCAGAGGAGCTCACCATCTAATCCTATCATATTCTTATTCTAACCCCTACCATATTATTAAGATGTATTTGTGTAATGCTGACATCTTCTACAGAGTACATATAATCTTGTCACTAACGATTTCTTCAGAAGGGCTCACAATCTAATCCCAGCGCTAGTCTGTTTTAGGGGACCCAATGAGAATCCCCATGGAAAAAACATCCGCTTCCATTTGTAGGAAATAAGGGACTCGACAGGAGTCACTATCCACGCCACCAACCGAATAGATTTAGTAAAGTTGTGTGAGCGGAGGTGAGCTGTGCCCAAAGTCCATCGGTCGAAGGCGGGGGTCCTGGTGTGCAATTTCAGTGTTTCCTCCTGGTTCCCCTATTTCTTACAAATTAGTGGTCGCAACCAAATGTAGTGAGTTTTCTGCGATCTGGAAGCAGCCATTTGTCTAAGGGAGATTCCCGTTGGGTCCCCTAAAGAAGACTAGTGCCCTAATCCTTACCATAGTCATATGCCGATTGTAGTCTAGGGACAAGTTTTTGGGATGTGGGAAACTGGAGTGCCCGGAGGAAACGCTGTGCAGTTAGTGCCCTGGCTGGGTTTCAAACCAGGGCCCCAGCGGTGCAATGCGAGAGTGCTGTCCACTACCCCACTGTGGGCCACATTCTTCTTCTGGCACAAGCACGGGTGTACTGCAGCCATGCAAGCACGGCCACGCCTGCGCAGTAGCATGGGCCCCGTCGTGTACACTAGCCCACTCTGGCTTACTACAGGCGTGGCTGTACTTGCGCAGGTACTTGCTTGAGAAGTGCGACCCTGATAAGATTACTGACAAGCCCTTCTATGAAAACTTTGGGGTGCTTGTGACCGGCAACAGGGGAGCAGAGGATGTCGGGGGAAAGCAGGAAATTTAGGCACCTGCTTTCAGCAGACGTTTGGGCGTCGACGTAGGGCTCCTTTTGAAATACCAGCATGGAGGTGAAATGTGGGTGCCCGCAGCACCCAATAAATAGTGGGCACTGGGTTCAGCACCCGAAGTTTATTGGGTGCTGTGGGAGCACAAATTATCACTCAATGCCACAAATTCAATGTGCGCCTGTGGCAGAGCCGAAAAATCACGTTTTTGCTTTATTTTTCCGACGGAAGTAAGGTTGGGCTTGACGGGGTGGGGGTTAGGGTTAGGCATCAGGTAGGATGTTTGTGCAGGGGTCATGGTTAGTTTGGGGGGGGGGTGCAGTTAGGCGTCAGGTAGGATGTTTGTGCAGGGGTGGTGATTAGTTAGGGGGGGAGGGGGAGGGCGGTTAGGCGTCAGGTAGGATGTTTGTGCAGGGGTGGTGATTAGTTTGGGGGGGGGGGGGGGGGGCGGTTAGGCGTCAGGTAGGGCCCTTTTCCACTAGCAATCGCAATCACAAACGCCAGCGATTGCGATTTTTCATTAATTCTGTTATGCGATTTGCGATTTTCATTTGCATTGCATTATCATTGTAAAAATCGCTCCAGAAAGTGTTTGCGATTTTCGATTTCCAAATCGAATCACTGTAGTGGAAAATACTTCTCGTGATTTCTATGATAAAGTAACAACCGTAGCGATTTAAAAATCACTAGCGATTTGCGATTCAGCAATCGCAATCGCTTTAGTGGAAAAGGGCCCATAGGATGTTTGTGCAGGAGTGGTGGTTAGTTTGTGTGTGTGTGTGGGGGGGGGGGGAGGGGTGGTTAGGCGTCAGGTAGGGTGGTTGTGCGGGGGGAGGGGGCGAATAGGATTAGGAGTTAGGCAGAATATCTGTGCAGGGGGGAGGGGAGGGTTAGGCATCTAGGGGAGGGTTCTATGAGAGAGTAGGGTTAAGTTTAGTTATAGTAAAATGGTATTTGATGATGCTACTTTACACTCTAAATTTATCAATATTCTAATATCAGCTTTCCTGGGCGCCCACATTTTTAGACGCCCTTTTATAACGTATGCTGCCGTGGGAAGCCCCTACAAGATCCAGAGGCTTCCCTCTTAGGTAAGTATGTTATTTTTGACCCGAGCTTAAAGGATACCCGAGGTGACATGTGACATGATGAGATAGACATGTGTATGTACAGTGCATAGCACACTAATAACTATGCTGTGTTCCTTTTTTACTTTCTCTGCCTGAAAGAGTTAAATATCAGGTATGTAAGTGGCTGACTCAGCCCTGACTCAGACAGGAAGCGACTACAGTGTGACCCTCACTGATAAGAAATTCCAAATATAAAACACTTTTCTAGCAGAAAATGGCTTCTGAGAGCAGGGAAGAGATAAAAAGGTCAATAGTTCTTAGATTTTAGCTCTGGAATACTTCAATGAATGTGTCATTGAGCACAACCAATAAAACAGTTACAATTTAAAAAGTAGATTTGAACATAAAATCAAACCGTGGAATATCTTAAACATTATTTTTTATGAGAAGGAAGATAGATACAATTGTTTATTTCATTTGTTTATTTTCTCCTTGGGTGTCCTTTAAGCTCTGGAACACCTTAGGCAGGGGGGGTAACTAGAGAGGAGCAGCAGGGAGGCTCAGAGCTGTGGGGGGCCCCCAACTACTAACCTTCCCTTTTTCCGATACAGGGGACTGTACTTCAGATCAGGTGTTACTGTGGCTACGCTTGTTATGGGCGTGGAGATCACGATGACCACACTTGTATTACATATGACCCTTGTAATATGGGCATCAATGCCATGGAGGGCACCAAGGGGAGGCACAGGAAGGGGTGTTAACACTGGGCGACCTATCATAGTTTCACTGGGGGGCCCCATAAACTGTAGCTAGGCCACTGTCCGTAGGTTTAATACAACCTCACCAAAAGTAATGAACACCGTTTTCGACCTCGTAAACTCACTTCCCTGTTACGGCCCTCCTGGACACAGAAATAACAAACAAGGTTTGGGGTTAGCTGTGTGAGAACAATGCTGCCTGTACAGAGGCCCTGGGATTTGTGGGAATAGAAGCTCAGCGCTGTACCTCAGCATCTGCAGGAGGGGCCCAGCCTGCTGGAAGTAGGGCATGATCATTAGATACTAGTGCTCGGTCATGTGGGTTAATGAGAGGCAGGCAATGGAGAGGATTTAGGAATTAAGCCATGGGTCACAGATCGGCTTGCCGTCTCGGAGAGGATCAGGCGCTGAAATCGCTGCCTGGCAGCGGAAACACAACCAGACTAAATTCCTTTCATTTTTTTTTTTACCCCCTTTAGGTCTTTTAGCTTTCCTCCTAATTGCTTTGTTATGTGTAATTATTTTCGCTGCACCGATGACATGCGGTCCTGTTTCTAGAAAGGAAAGGGGAATGGCGTACTCAAACATTGGGACGCTGCGCCCATTAAAGATGGAGGTGTTGGGTGACAACAAGTCAAATCCACTCATATCCGTCAGATGACCGCCAACCATCAAAAGACCAAATAGTGTCTCCTCCCCACAGTCTGCTCCCATGTGGGACAGGGAGAGTTTTGTGGAGGCTGCCATCTGAGAGCGAGTGTACTCCGAGAGCTGATCTAAGGAGGAAAAATGTTATGGTAGATATTTACCACACAGAGTCCTGGGCTGCTTGGCCTTCCTGACACCATAATCTTCTTTTCCTGAGCGCCACAACATATTTAAGCACTTAAAGGACAACTGAAGCGAGAGGAATATGGAGGCTGCCATATTTATTTTCTTATAAGCAACACCAGTTACCTACAGTAGCTATCCTGCTGATCCTTTGCCTCTAATATTTTGAGCCTAAAGGGGATATACACTGGTCGATTTCAGACATCGATCGATCAGAAATCGATTCTCGATTCTTTCAAATCAGCAAATCGGTCGATTCGCAGCCGATTTTGATCAATTTAATCTATCTGACAGGATGGAAAATCTAGGTCGCTCTGCTGCTGGCAGCAAATCGATGGCCTATAGAGTTGCATTGGATCGAATGGTGCAATAATGCATTTAGATCGATTTTGAATAGATTTCTAATAGATTTCATTCTGAAATCTATTGGAAATCTGTTCCTAGTGTGTGGCACACATTAGATAGATTCCTGTCAGATTCGACTTGACAGGCATCTGACAGAAATCTTTCTGATGGTCGAATCTGCTGCAAAGTTATAAGTGTACTTTATGCTGGGAATACACCATACAATTTCCTGTTAGATTTTCTATTAGATTTACCTGCCAGATAGATAAAGTTCAACATGTTGGAAATGTATCTATCTTACCATCTATCTGCCGAGCAATTAGGCATTGTTCTACTCAGCAGGAGATAACCAGAAGACAATGCACCAGAGATAATGACCAGTCTCTACAGAAAATAATCTAACAGAAAATCTAACAAAAAAATCTAACAGAAAATTGTATGGTGTATTCCTAGCAAAAGCATGCAGCAGGTCAGGTGTTTCTGACATTATTGTCAGATCTGATAAGATTTGCTGCATGCTTGTTTCTGGTGTTAGTCAGACACTACTGCAGCCAAATAAATCAGCAGGGCTGCCAGGCAACTGGCATTGTTTATAATTAATAATAATGATCTGTTGCAGTGAGCAGTTTACATGAACTCTAATGGGGCATGTACTGCCTCCAAATATAAATAGAATGTTATTCTATCTCAACTGCTATAAACACAACCAGTTAGTATTAACTCAAATAACAATAAAGATTCGGTATAAAGTGTAATCAAAATATAAACATACTTTATTAATATCAAAAATTGGGATTGGGGATATGGTAATTAAAAACTATGGAAGGAAGTTTGCGGAGTCAACATATGCAATATATATGGCCGGCCATACAATCCAACAGACCACTCACTACATCCACTCATGCATACCCCCATACAGCCTAATAAATCTCAGCGCTGAGATACTTATCACAGGAGGATCATAGAGCAGAGTCCATAAGACTACTGACGTCTCTTCAAAGTTAGTAACATACAGGTGGTTAGTTGTAATCCATATAGAAGTTCATTTTATATATATGACAGCTGATAGGAAGCTTCAACAATCATCAGGGATGCATGCACAGCGTAATGATAGAATGGATAGATCTCACCAATGTCGCCAATGTCTCATAGAACCTCCGCAGCGCTGCTTCCCAATGCTGCTAAACTGATGGGGTATGCATGTTCATCTTCGGGGGCCCCCCTTCCACCAGGTCGCCATATATATGGAGCTGTTAGCAGGGCGCAGCGTGGAGCTATGGCTGGCTGGCGTCCCAGCTCAGCTCAGATGCCGATCTTCCACGGACTTCCGTATTGAAGCGCCCGTCCTACTGCCCGCAGGGGCTCCTGGGTAGGGTAGTTTCCTTGTAGTGGGTGGTTTGGACGGCCACACGTTGCGTTGGCTCCGCCCACCGACGCGTTTCACGCTATGGGCGTTTCTTCAGGGTGTCGTTCCCTCCTTCTGTGCATCTATTTGTATTGGGCCACGACCTCCTCCCTGGCCAACCATTGGTCTGGCATTGTTTAACAGGAAATAAATATGGCAGCCTCCATATTCTTCTCACTACATTTGCCCTTTAAAGGGAACCTAAAGCCAGATGGATATGGAGGTTGCCATATTCATCTCCTTTTAAACAATACATATTGCCTGGCAGTCCTTCTGATTCTCTGCCTCTAATACTTTTACCCATAGACCCTGAACAAGCATGCAGCAGATCAGGTGCTCTGACTGAAGTCAGACTGGATTAGTGCATGCTTGTTTCAGGTGTGTGATTCAGACACTACTGCAGCCATAGAGATCAGCAGGACGGCCAGGCAACTGGTATTGCTTAGAAGAAAAGAAATATGGAAGCCTCACTTTAGGTTCCCCTTAAAAAGGAACTGTGATGAAAATAATATAATGAATAAAACTGCTCTTTTTTAACAATATTCATGTATAGATTATTTAGTCAGTGTTTGCCCCTTGTAAAATCTTTCCTCACCCTGATTTACACTCTGAATTTTTATCACAGGTGGTGACATCTTTAGTCCTGGCAGGTGATTTCTGCAGAATGTTTATTTCTGAGAATTCCAAAGCCAGTATAAAATATACCTGGTTTCCCAGAATGTCTAGGAGGAGAATTCCACAGAGCTAAACAGTCTAGGCTAGGCATCGCTGGGAGGGTGGGGCTACATACCAATATACAGCAATGTATAGGCGTACGAAGGAAATCACCACCGGGAGACTTGGGCACAGGATAAAGCTGATACACTGTATACGGCTTACCCTGCTGCTGCACAAGCCCCGGCCGTGTTAATTACTATTCCCCCTCCAGGCCGCCATGGATAGTGGGGAATGATGAAATTTGGCTTCAAGCTATTGCTGGAGGCCGAATTACAGTGTTTTAAAAGTAACTTCAGCTCCGCCTCCTGACGTCGCCAAAGTTACTCACTGTGCGCCGCTATAGCCGTTATTACTATTACAGTCTATGGTGGCACCGGCTGCACCCAAATCTTCCTGCGCTGGATCACTCGTGTACGATATATAGCTATAGGCAGAGGCTTAACTTGGCTTTCCAACGTCCGGGGACAAAGACAGTTTTTGCAACCCCCTATGGACAAATTGGGCATGGCCACGCATCAGAAAGTGGTCATGGGTGGAGTCAAATATGCAAATGCTGTTTAGATAGCCAGATGTGCCTCCCTTCCCCACGTTTAGATAGCCAGATGTACCCCCTACAGTTAGCCAGATGTGCCCCCTATAGTTAGCCAGATGCGCCCCCTTGTTCTGCTGCTATTATCACTTCTGCACTCCTCTGCAGAGGGAGGGAGAGAAGCAGGGGCACTTTGAGCAGCCATCGATCTGCCTCTCACTCACTTGGGGGTGCGGTGGCCATGCTCTGTGCCCCCTTACAGTGCTGCGCCCAGGGACATGTGTCTCCCAATGCCCACCCATAGCTACGCCTCTGGCTATAGGAAGTGTTTCTGGGGGTTCTGGAGGAATCCACAGCTTTTAGAGTTTTATGGCTGAACTGCCGCTGATTGAAGCAACACCAGAGCGGAGCTGCGGCGGATGAGATGATTAGGGTATTTTATATAGATGCCTCTGGTTTTAGTTTAAAAAAACAAACAAACAAATAATAAAAAAAAAAAAAACAATGAGCTCCGTTGGCAGAATTAGTCAAATGTCTAACATCAGCTCTGATTAAAAGGACAAGAAAAAAAGAAGCAGCATCCATACTGAACTCCAACCACGGCCTGCCTGGAGCCAGATCCCCGCCATGATCTGATTGGCATAAGCCCCGAGAACCCCGGGGTAGACACAGAGAAATTCCTCCCTGGCACGCCACGCCAGCCGCATTTGTAAAAACACTAATTTGCTCATAGTAAGTTAATTCCAGGCAAATGTGGATCCTTCACCCTTCATTAACCCGCGTCCAACACATCAACGCTGAAACGTGTAACCCCTTCACTGTCACCGGAGGCCGAGGCACATGACCTCACGTGATGGTTCCCTTCTAAAGAAGAAATAAAGTAAATGGGGATGTGGGGGCTGCCATTCTTCTGACCAGGGTCGTAGCAATAGGGGTTGCAGTGGTAGAGACTGCATCGGGGCCCTTGGGCAAGAGGGGCCCCAAAGGGCCCTCCCTCAAATGCAGTATTGGCTCTCTATTGGTCCTGTGCTGTTAATAATCACTTCTATAGACACTTTGAATAGTGGTAATCATTAACACACTGTTCCCCATCCCCTTCTTGCACCTCTGACACTGTGGTTGTCCTTGGCAGGTTTTGGTGTGCCGTATCAATTGTTATGTATAGAGTGCCTTGGGGGCCCCATTGTAAAACTTACATCGGGGCCCACAGCTCCAAAGCTACGCCACTGCTTCTGACCTCATAACAGATGCAATGTGCCCGGCCTTCCTGATCAGAGATGATCCACCCAGGAATCTAAAGCTGGGATAAGCAAATCACAGCTTCTAGCAGTTAAAGGGACTCTAAAGGGAGTCTGAACAGAGGCTAAATATAGATTGAATGTATGTGTGCAGGCGCTCAACAAAAGACATATGAAAAAAAAAAGTCTATTAAAGTCTATTGGTGTCAAAAAAAGTCCAGCTCCAGGCAATAATTCCACTAAATCCCTCACCGAATCAGATGGCTGATTTTGTTACAGATCAGCATAAACAAGCGTCTCTTAAGCATCCAGCGATCTTCTGGCTTTCTCAGTATCTATAACTTAAACATATGGTGCAGACATAATCCTGTTTCATATGGTAAAGCATACAACTGACATCCCTCAGCCTCACACTCGTGCCAGGTGTCAAAACCACAGTGTCCCCGCCACCGTCCGTGCCAGAGATATAACTATGCGCTCACCAGATGAGAGTGCTGATCCCCTTTAACTGACCAGCAATATGCGCTTTTTGAGATGAGTCCTCCTCATTTTCAACTTTCTTCTGCACCCCTTAAACTCAAAACAAACGCCAACATAGCGTAATACTGTATTTATTAAAACCTTTAAAATATTCCGATACACTCACAAATTTGTAGATCATATGCGCATATAATAAAATCCTTAGAGAGTCCCAAAGCAGCCTGACGGTTACTCCTATCATGTCTCCCAGTACGACTTCCGCCAGAGGCCACGCCGAAATATAGAATTTGAACTTACTCACTGTTCAGGGTCCCTGAAGTGGTAGGAATACAGAGGCTTCCATCTTCATCCCCTTATGAAAAATGCCAGCTGTCTGGCTGTCATGCTGAGCTTTTGGCTTGAGTTGCTTTTAAGTCACACAACTGCAGCAAGCATGCAGCCAGTGGAGTCACACCAGAGTCACAGCATCTGATCTGCATGCTCATTCTGGGGTAGTGACTTTATAGTATTCGAGGCAGAGAATCAGTCAGGCAACTGGCATTGTTGAAGATGGCAGCCTCCATATTCCTCTCACTTCAGGTTCCCTTTAACCAAGTGCTGGTCTAAGTATACTATATCTACGCTCCTTGAGACATCATCTTAGTCTCAGGGGTGTAGTCCTCTCCCGTCCAAATTCAAAAGTGACATTTAAAAAAAAAAAAAAAACATAAATAGTTCCCTCAGGGACTCAGGGACATTTTTTTAATATGTATGTCATGAGTGTATATTACTGTTGTTTTCACAAATAATAGCTTGTAATTAGTGATATAGTATAAACGAACACAAAACTGAAAAATACACCTTATTTCCAAATAAAATATTGTTGCCCTACTTTGTACTAGGGGCATCATTTATAGGGAACTGAAGTAAAAGTGATATGGTGGCTGCCATATCAACAATACCAGTTGCCTGGCTGTCGCGCTTATCTATTTGGCTATAATTGGCAGAAACAAGCATGCAGCTAATCTAGTCAGATCTGACAATGTCAGAAACACCTGATCTGCTGCATGCTTGTTCAGGGTCTATGGCTAAAAGTATTAGAGGCAGAGGATTAGCAGGATAGTCTGGCAACTGGTATTGCTTAAAAGTAAATAAATAAGGCAGCTTCCACATCTCTCTCACTTCAGTTGCCCTTTAAGCTTTGTAATAACTGGGAAAAATGGGAAAATAAAATGTGTTGGTTTTATCCACAGTAGCATGTTTCATTTAAAAACTGAAATGGCTGAAAACTGAAAAATAATTTATTATTCCCGTTAAAATGCATATAGTGTAATTATTAGCAAAAAGTACTGCCGAAAGTACATCTACCTGGTGGCGCAAAAAACAAGATATAGATCATTTTGGTGTGATAAGTAGTGATAAAGTTATTGGCAAATGAATGGGAGGAGCGCTGAAAGGTGAAAATTGCTCTGGTCCATAAGGGGAACACAACCTGTAGTGGTCAAGTGGTTAAAGGAAACCTAAAATAAAAGGCCCAGTTTAACTTACCTGGAGCTTCTTCCAGCCCCCTGTAGACCTTCAGGTCTCTCACAGTCATTCCAGTATGATCCATTCAGCAGCTGTCCCCTCCGAAAGCTGCATGCACAGGCCCTGGCCGTGTGCCTACTCGATCGCCCTTCTCCTGGAACATGCGCCTAATGCTCCCAGCTATGGGACCCGCAACTGGCTCACTCAGCCAGATTTCAGAGGGGCAGAGCTGCTCGCAAAGCGTAACGATTGCAAGAGACCTGAAGGACTACACTACTACTGTGGCCGATCTCAGGTGTAAAGACTCATTTCCACTAGTGGTGATTTGTGCCAATTTCCCATGTACGAATCCAGAAACAGAATCACAGCTTATCAAAATGAATAGGCTGCTTTGGAAGTTTGGACAACGCATCTGGATCATGATAACCTTGGGAAGTGTTATCGCAGACCAAAGTGCCGATATCAAAGTGCCCTAATGGTTTATTCACACTATGTCAGGGAGGGGCGTTGCTAGCCCTAAAGATCAGTGGCCCGGATCTTTTCTGGGGTGCCCTGCATGTCCCCCAGGCAGAGTCAGCTGTGTTGCCTCAATGTCGGGCATGCTGGGAGCTGTGGTGCATCAAACGGAGGTATGCTGCTGGGTGCTGTGGTTCCTCTATGTGGGCATGCAGGGAGTCGTGGTTCTTCTTTGGTGGCATGCTGGGAGTTGTGGTGCCTGAGTGGGAGGCCCGTGTGAGCATGGGAGGGGGTGCATCAAAAGATCAGGGAATGCTATGGGGAAACAGCCAGATAAACTGCATTTTTTTCCCTTGTATTAATGGAGAGGGGGCTTCATCCAACATTTTGCTGGGCAGGCCTACTTAGAACGCTGTCAAGTTTATGTAAATTTGACTCCACCCATGACCACACCCACATTCTGACTACACCCATTTTCCGGCTGGAGTGCCCAGAAGTGCCCCAGATCTCTTCGAATCCTAAAAACGCCCCTGGTGACTATGTGCAGTTTAGTTAGAAGGTAGAGTGCCGTCTGCCACCACTGCTGACAATGCCGCTCGGTCCAGGTAACAGCCGGTATACACAGAGTGGAGTCCAGCAAAAGCATCTTGCTCACCACTTGGTTTACAAAAGACATGGCCTCAATTCACTAAGCTTAACTCCTGTCTTTAATAACTCTTCTGAGCTTTTTTACAGTTATCACCATGGTGATATACTTGTGATAACTGTAAAAAAGCTCAGAAGAGTTATTAAAGACAGGAGTTAAGCTTAGTGAATTGAGGACTTTCTCTCTAGCAACAGGGAGGATTTTCATTGGTCTATCATGTACCCTTGAGAATCCTCCCTGTTGCTAAGGAGGATTCCCATTGGCCTTTTGCAATCCAATGTGTAGCCCCATGCTTCTGCTGGGCTCCATTCTGTGCTTCTCCCCTGCAGTGTGCCAGGTGGCGGTACCATTACTGGCGGAACCAAATCCACTGGACAGGTGAATATTGTGGTGTCCAGCCTAGTGAGGACACTGTCTGTTCTCATAGCTTCCCCTGTGTGTAGGGGCATAACTATAGGGGAGCAGCCCCTGTTTGCAGGTGGGCCCAGAGATGTTGGGAGCCCACAACTGCTAGCCTATTCTTCTGATACAGGGGACTACACTTCAGATCAGGTGTTTTTGTGTCTAAACTTGTTATGGGTGTGAAGATCACGATGGCCACACTTGTTTTATGACCCTTGTAAGATGGGCCGCCAGCAGGGCTGGGCCGAGGCAGAGGCGAGAGAGGCTCCAGCCTCAGGGCAAAGTGTAAGGATGGAGGGGCGCACTTTGGTGTCTCAGCCTTGGGTGCTGGAGGACCTTGTTCCGGTTCTGCCTGCCAGGCCATGAAGGGCGCTAAGGGAAGGCAAGGTGTGTGAACACTGGAGAGGGCCCAACAAAGTTTTGCTGGGAGGAAGCGGATCTTATTTTTAACAACATACCAAACCGTTACGTTTTCTACACAAGTGGGAACCAAGACTTAGGCCCAAACCAATGCTATGAGAACCTTACTTTCCTTGTATGTCCCAGATTTATACATTTTTTAAATCTTTCCAACCATCTCTTTAAACCACATATTAACACTTTAACTACCTCCTGCTACTTTCATCTCAAAAACATTTCCAGAATCCGTCCTTTCCTTTCATAAGCAGCAACTAAAATGCTTGTGCATGCCCTAATCATCTCCCGTCTTGACTACTGCAACACCCTACTCTGTGGTCTACCAAAAAGCAGACTGGCACCTCTCCAATCCCTACTAAACCGTCTCATCCACCTCTCTTCTAGATCCTCTGAGGCAGCCCCTCTCTGCCAATCCCTCCATTGGTTACCAGTTGCCCAAAGGATCCAGTTTAAACTTCTCACGCTTGCATACAAAGCTCTACACAAGCTATCGCCTCCATACATTTCCTCTTTAATCTCCAGATACCTCCCCGCCCGGACCCTTCGTTCCTCACAGGAGACCCTTTTGCCCTCCAGCCTAGTCACCTCCTCTCACTCTCGCATTCAAGACTTCTCACGGGCTATCCCTTTCCTTTGGAACTCTCTCCCCCAGCCAGTTCGTCATGCCACGAGTCTGGAAACCTTCAAACGTACTCTGAAAACACACCTGTTCAGACAAGCCTATAATGTGGTATAAGAAGCACTGAAGGCACACTGGCTCACTCACTAATCCACGTGTTTCCTTCCCTGTTGTTTCCTCCCCACTACCCTCTAGATTGTAAGCCCGCAAGGGCAGGGAGTCAGGGACCTCCTCCTAGTGTTTCTCATACTGCTGTAATTTTAACATATGTACATGTACCAACTATACATCAACTATGTATGTATCTATATTTATTCTATTCAATGTCATGACTGTACAGTGTCTTGTATTTCTTATGTATATTTGTTACCCATTATCTGTTTGTACTATGTACAGCGCTACGGAAGATGTTGGCGCTATGTAAATTAAAAAAAAATAAATAATAATAATAATCTCTTTTTATTCTCCAGCAGAAGACAACTTAAAGTGAACCTAAAGCCACAAAAAAAAATGAGATGAACTCACCTGGGGCTTCCCTCAGCCCCGTGCAGCCGATCGGTGCCTTAGCAGCTCCGCTCCGATGGCCCAGGACCCGCCGGCGAACACTTCCGGTTTGGCCGTCACCGGCCGACAGGCATGGGAACGCGAGTGATTGTTCGCGTTCCCAGTCTGTATATCGCCCCTATGCTGCTATTGCGGCCTCCTGGCTGGGAACGCGAACAATCACTCGCGTTCCCATGCCTGTCGGCCGGTGACCGCGAAACCGGAAGTGTTCGCCGGCGGGTCCAGAGGCATCGGAGCGGAGCTGCGAGGGCACCGATCGTCTGCAGGGGGCTGAGGGAAGCCCCAGGTGAGTTCATCTCATTTTTTTTTTTGTGGCTTTAGGTTCACTTTAAGTCCTTCAGAAGTGACACCGATGTTACGCCAAACAAAATGCATTAGAGGGAAAATAAATATATGTATATACTGTATAATAGACAACCGACGCATTAACATGTCATGCACCAAGCTGAACTTATCCGAGCTCCACAGAACTTTTCAGAAGACAGGGATGACAGCGGTTAGAAAATTTCCAGCCTGGAAACAGCCTCTAATTTAGTATTCGTCCTTCATCTAACGTAACCTGACATGCAAGTTGCATTTGGTACCTTACACATAAGTGATCTGAACTGCCTGCTATTTTAGTTGATGATAATTTGGTCTGTGTTTGGGTACGGTTCACGGTTCGGTCAGCTTCTCCTGATACTATATTCCCGTTAGTTTCAGCAAAGGTTTTGCCGTCAGCTCGGATTAGCGTTGAGTGCGCCTTGAACCGTGAATACACTGCAGCTTGGGACCGGTCTGCGCAAACTGCTGAGATCTCTCCAATTGTTAAGGGACTGGAGAGGAGGGGAGGGCGGTAGAGTGGGGGGAAGATAGGACACATTGCAGGAACGGGAGGGGGGTGTAAGCTTGCTCTTTCCTTCAAGCGACATCAAGTGAACGAGGGAAATCAGTTTCTGAGATAATATACCAAAAACGACAAACGATAATTACATGGAAATGATTTCAGATGGGGAGATGGGGAGGGTCTCGGGGAAGTGATCTGATGACACAGACCTAGGCACATATATAAAATAATATTAATAGGGTCATCCTGATGAGCTGGCTTCAGAAAAAAAATCATGGTTTGATAAGGTGGCTATAGAGAATAATATTGTAGTATAAGGAGATCTTTTTTTTTTTTTTTTTACCACCATACAGTGGCATAGCAATAGGGAGTGCAGAGGATGCAATAACTCCAGGGCCCTTGGGGCAGAGGCTCCCAGAAGGTCCCTCCCTCAACTGCAGTATTAGCTGTGAGAGAACGCGGAAAAGCCGCCGCATGTGCTGATTGCAAGGCGGCTGATTCCGCGTCCAATGCGGCAGTTTGCACACGGAAGCGTGCGTCTGGTAACATGGCAGAACGCGGAAAAGCCGCCGCATGTATTGACAGCAAGGCGGCTGGTTCCGCGTCCAGCGCGGCGGTTTGCACGCAGCAGCGTGGGTCTGGTGTGGCTGAGTCTGTTAGTTCACATAGGCTTAGGAATGCGCGCGCACTGAGAGGCAGAAGTTTTATGATGGGCAAGGGAGGATCAGCTGACCGAGCCGATCAACTTACCCCAGAGCTGGTAACTATTGGTTGATCACTTTAGGGTGGCGCCAGAGAGCACTACTCCATATATAGTCACAAGTTGTCTGCCGTTGCGAACACTACGTGGAAGCACTCAGACCTTAGTCAGATCCAACAGTGTGTTTGAACCAGGAGGACCTGGAAATTCACACTGAGCCAGTTAACTTGTATTATTGCTCTGTTATATGTTAGACTAGTTCCAGGGTGTAGAGACCACGGACTTCACACCCAGACTAGGGAACTTGTGTTATCATTCTGTTATACATCAGACTAGTTCCAGGGTGTAGAGACCACAGACCTCACACCCACACTAGAGAACTTGTGTTATCATTCTGTTATACATCAGACTAGTTCCAGGGTGTAGAGACCACGGACCTCACACCCAGACTAGGGAACTTGTGTTATCATTCTGTTATACATCAGACTAGTTCCAGGGTGTAGAGACCACGGACCTCACACCCAGACTAGGCATTGTTTGATATCTGTTGTGACTTATTGCTTTCCTGACTATTCCTCTGATCACTGATTCGGTACCTTGCATATCTGATATTCCGTTGCCAAACTCTGCATGCCTTGGATACCGAATCAGCTTTCTGTCTTTGTACTTTGTCTGTCCGTGTGTTGCCGACCTGGCTTGCCCGACCTCGAGAGCTATCTCTCCCCTTAAGAGATAGTCTCCGGATCAGATAGTGATATCCACCTTCTGGTGTCACTCACCCTCTGGTCCTTCCTACCTCCAGCCTGACTCCACCCTTTGGAGAGTCTCAGGCTGCTGGAAGGTTCCTGTACTCTCTAAAGCAGTATTGCCTATACTGCCTAAAATCACCTGCTCTTCAGGTGTGTTTCTCAAAGTATTACTGTTACACCAAACACCTTATATACATAGATGTCCAGAGGTTAGTAACATATCTGTATTATCGGTGATTCTGCAGATCATCAATAATCGGGTATATATCTGTATTCTTGGTGATACTGCAGATCACCAATAATCAGATTCTCTCTGCGTGCTGACACCGATCGTTACAGAACGGCAGACCAAACCCAAATGAACGCACTCAACAGCCGTCTGAATGCACTCACCACCTCGGTGGAAAATTTCATCCAAGTGCTGGACAACCATCAGACCCAGATCAATGCCTTGTCTGGGTCTGCACAAACCCTACAGACGGCTGTGGATACAGTGCGATCTCCTCCTAGCACAGACATACGCATGTCTGTACCTGAACGGTTTTCTGGCCACAGATCTGACTTTCAGAATTTTAGAAATCGAGTGTTATCATACTTTGAGTTGAGACCTAATTGTTCAGGAACCGTAGCTCAAAGAATTACGTTTATTAAGACATTATTGTCAGGGGATTCCCAGACCTGGGCATATAATCTCCAGCCTGGGAATGGGGCTTTAGCCTCGGTTGAGGCATTTTTTAAAGCCATGGCTATAATTTACGATAATCCAGACATTGCCTCTACCGCTGAGCGGAAACTCAAAACTTCGCGGCAGGGCAGGAATCCGGTCGAAATTTACGCAGCTGAATTCAGAAAATGGTCAGTTTCAGCTAGATGGGGTACATTTGCACTACTAGACTGTTTTTTGTCAGGGCTGTCAGACGCGGTCTCAGAGCTAATGTTGGGTCATCCTGAGCCAAAATCCATCGATGAGGCTATTTCATTAGTAATCAGGGTTGATCGTCGTCTACGTTATCAAAGGCAGACCCGGGTAGGGACAATGTGAGATATGTATCCTACACTGCACCTCCATCTGTTCCATCTCCACCCGCTTCACCTCCACCAGAACCAATGCAGATTGGTCGGTCAGGATTGTCCCGGGTGGAACGGAGGCGCAGAGAAACAGAACAGCTCTGTCTGTACTGTGCAGAGGGGGGTCATAGAGTGCAGAATTGTCCCAAAAAGTCGGGAAACACTGCTGCCTAGGTGTAGTCGGAGTTAATACCCTAGGCATGCAGTCGTTACCTCTAGATGATAAACGTTTGCTTCTCCCTTGTACTATATCTTGGAGGGATAAGACAAAGACCACTGAGGCCTTCATTGATTCTGGCTCAGCAGCCAATTTTATGGATTATGAATTTGCTAAGAAATTGGGGATCCCGATCTCCCCATTAAAACAACAGATTGGGGTCACAGCAGTGGATGATTCTCCTCTGCAGAGTAACCACCCTTTGTCTCAGACCCCAGAATTACGGGTCACAATAGGGGTGTTACATAAAGAAAGTTTACAATTCCTGGTGTTACGAATGACAACCTCCACGATCATCCTTGGCATGCCATGGTTACAAATTCACTCGCCTCAGATCAATTGGGCTACAGGTCAGCTAACGAGCTGGTCTACCCATTGTTATCATCATTGTCTAGCGAAAGTAACCTTAGGTAAAGCCAAGATTCACATGGAAGGATTGCCAGATCAGTATTCAGAATTTGCGGACGTGTTTTGTCCCAAGTCAGCAGATAAACTTCCTCCACACCGTCCTTTTGACTGCCCCATTGATCTCAGGTCTGGTTGTATGCCCCCTAGAGGTCATCTCTATAATTTATCTGGGCCAGAGAAATTAGCCATGCAAGAATACATCCGAGAAAATTTAGCCAAAGGTTTTATTCGTCCTTCTCGGTCCCCAGCTGGGGCAGGTTTCTTTTTTGTGAAAAAGGATGGAGGCCTCCGTCCATGCATTGATTATCGAGGCTTAAATAAAATCACAGTAAAAAATCATTATCCTTTGCCTTTTATGGACGATTTATGTACTCAAGTCACCAATGCTAAGATTTTCTCGAAACTAGATTTAAGGGGTGCATACAACCTTGTGCATATCAGGGACGGTGATGAATGGAAGACGGCCTTTAACACGCCCCGACGGGCACTACAAGTACCTAGTGATGCCCTTCGGGTTGTGTAATGCCCCGGCCGTCTTTCAGGAGCTGATTAACGAAGTCTTCAGAGAGGTTTTGGGCAAATTCGTCTTGGTGTATTTAGACGACATAATAATTTTCTCATCCAACCTCTCAGAACACAGGAAACATGTTAAGTTCGTGTTACGAAAGTTAAGACAAAATATGCTGTATGCTAAGTTGGAGAAGTGCATTTTCGAAGTGACCTCTGTCGCCTTTCTGGGGTACATAATTTCGACCTCTGGCCTTTCTATGGACCCTGGAAAAGTTTCAGCTGTCTTGGAGTGGCCCCAACCTGTAGGACTGAAGGTGCTCCAGAGGTTCCTGGGGTTCGCCAACTACTATAGGAGGTTCATAAAGGGGTACTCTACGGTGATCTTACCTCTCACCAGTCTCACCAAGAAAGGGGCATATACTCACCACTGGTCCCCTGAGGCCCATGCTGCTTTCTCCACCCTGAAGAAATTGTTCTGTTCTGCACCCATATTGAGACATGTTGATATTACCTATCCCTTTATCATGGAGGTAGATGCCTCAGGGTTAGGGGTAGGGGCTGTGCTGTCTAAGCTCTCTGGTTTGCAGGGAAAATTGCACCCCTGTGCCTATTTCTCCCGTAGGTTTTCACCCGCAGAGAAAAACTACGATATAGGCAATAGGGAACTTCTAGCCATCAAGTTGGCCTTTGAAGAATGGCGACATTGGCTAGAAGGGGCAGAACAAACCATTACTGTTTACACTGACCACAAGAATTTGGAATACATTGAGGGCGCTAAGAGGCTTAGCCCCCGCCAGGCTTGGTGGTCATTATTTTTCTCAAGATTCAGATTTGTAATCACGTATACCCCTGGTAGTAAAAACATCAAGGCTGACGCCTTATCCAGGTGTTTTGAGCCCGAGACAGCACAGCCCTCAGACCCAGAAACCATTCTCCCTCAGAAAGTGGTTCTGGCAGCCACTGAGACCTGGAGGGACTGGACAGAGACGTTGAGTCCGTTCCAACAGGATGTACCAGAGGGGAAGCCTGAGGGGGTCATGTTTGTACCATTGCCTTTTCGTCAACAAATACTGCAGTTGTTCCATTCCCACAAGAATGCTGGGCATCCTGGGGCCACCAGAACTCAGGACCTCATTGCTAGGTGTGCTTGGTGGCCGTCATTGGTGACTGACTGCAAGGAGTATGTGAGAGAATGTGCAGTGTGTGCTAGGAGCAAACCCTCCCGTCAGGCACCTGTTGGGACATTGCAGCCCTTACCAGTCCCTAGCGAGCCATGGACCCATTTGTCCATGGATTTTGTGCGCGAACTCCCCAGGTCATTTGGGTGGTAGTCGATCGATTCAGTAAGATGGCCCATTTTGTCCCCCTGAAAGGACTCCCCTCGGCCCAGAGGCCGATCTCTTCATCCAACATGTTTTCCGGCTGCATGGCATTCCGGAAAATATAGTGTCAGATCGGGGAGTCCAATTTGTTTCCAAGTTTTGGAGGGCATTCTGCCATCAGTTAGACATTGAGCTTTCATTTTCATCAGGCTACCACCCACAGACCAATGGCCAGACCGAGAGAACCAATCAGTCTCTGGAACAATTTCTGAGGTGTTATGTTGCAGATGCTCAAACCGACTGGGTCAAATTCTTGCCGTTTGCGGAATTTGCACACAACAATTTGAAAAGCTCCTCCTCAGGATTTTCCCCATTTCAGGTGGTGACAGGAAGGTCACCTAAGTTCACCCCATTGCCAGTGGCTTCTACTCCGTTTCCAGCCCTGGAGAATTGGCAGAAGTCTTTAAAGCAGATTTGGGGAATGGTCAAAAGGAATTTGGGGAGGGCTTTTCAGAGTCAGAAGAAACAGGCTGACAAGAGATGTTCCGTAGAGTGGGAATTTCTTCCAGGAGACTTGGTCTGGGTGTCCACACGACATTTGGCTCTGAAGCAACTATCACCCAAGTTAGGTCCCAGATTTGTGGGTCCTTTTCCAGTAACCAGGAAAATCAATAATGTCACTTATGCCATTGATCTCCCCACCAACATGCGAGGTGTAAGATCATTTCATGTGTCCTTGCTCAAGCCGGCAGTGCACGTGGATTCCGCTCCCCTCCCCCCCCCCCCCCCCCCCGTGTTGATTGATGACCAACCTGAGTATGAATTTGAGAAGATTCTGGACTCACGGCTTGTGCAGAACTCCGTGCAGTATCTGGTTCACTGGAAGGGGTATGGCATAGAGGAAAGAACTTGGGTGCCAGAATGTCGTATGCACGCAGAGGGGTTAAAAAGGGAATTCCATAACTTACATCCTGGAAAGCCGGGTAGGAGATGTCCGGAGTCCACTCCTCAGGGGGAGGGGGGGGGTACTGTGAGAGAACGCAGAAAAGCCGCCGCATGTGCTGATTGCAAGGCGGCTGATTCCGCGTCCAATGCGGCGGTTTGCACGCGGAAGCGTGCGTCTGGTAACATGGCAGAACGCGGAAAAGCCGCCGCATGTATTGACAGCAAGGCGGCTGGTTCCACGTCCAGCGCGGCGGTTTGCACGCAGCAGCATGGGTCTGGTGTGGCTGAGTCTGTTAATTCACACAGGCTTAGGAATACGCGCGCGCACGCTGAAAGGCAGAACTTTTATGATGGGCAAGGGGGGATCAGCTGACCGAGCCGATCAGCTGACCCCAGAGCTGGTAACTATTGGTTGATCACTTTAAGGTGGCGCCAGAGAGCTCTACTCCATATATAGTTACTGCTGCCCAGTCACAAGTTGTCTGCCGTTGCGAACACTACGTGGAAGCACTCAGACCTTAGTCAGATCCAACAGTGTGTTTGAACCAGGAGGACCTGGGAATTCACACTGAGCCAGTTAACTTGTATTATTGCTCTGTTATATGTTAGACTAGTTCCAGGGTGTAGAGACCACGGACCTCACACCCAGACTAGGGAACTTGTGTTATCATTCTGTTATACATCAGACTAGTCCCAGGGTGTAGAGACCACGGACCTCACACCCAGATTAGGGAACTTGTTATACATCAGACTAGTTCCAGGGTGTAGAGACCACGGACCTCACACCCAGACTAGGCATTGTTTGATATCTGTTATGACTAATTGCTTTCCTGACTATTCCTCTGATCACTGATTCGGTACCTTGCATATCTGATATTCCGTTGCCAAACTCTGCATGCCTTGGATACCGAATCAGCTTTCTGTCTTTGTACTTTGTCTGTCCGTGAGTTGCCGACCTGGCTTGCCCGACCTCGAGAGCTATCTCTCCCCTTAAGAGATAGTCTCCGGATCAGATAGTGATATCCACCTTCTGGTGTCACTCACCCTCTAGTCCTTCCTACCTTCAGCCTGACTCCACCCCTTGGAGAGTCTCAGGCTGCTGGAAGGTTCCTGTATTTTCTAAAGCAGTATTGCCTATACTGCCTAAAATCACCTGCTCTTTAGGTGTGTTTCTCAAAGTATTACTGTTACACCAAACACTCTTATATACATAGGTGTCCAGAGGTTAGTAATATATCTGTATTATCGGTGATTCTGCAGATCATCAATAATCGGGTATATATCTGTATTCTTGGTGGTACTGCAGATCACCAATAATCAGATTCTCTCTGCGTGCTGACACCGATCGTTACATTAGCTCTTTATTGGTCATGTGCTGGTAATTATTGCTTCTATAGATGCTTTGAATAGTAGTAATCACTAACAAACTGTCCCCCGTCCCCTTGCTGCACCTCTGACACTGCGGTTTTCCTTGGCAAGGTTTGGGGTGGCTGCATCGGTTCTTATGTATAGAGTGCTTGGGTGGCCCAATGTAAAACTTGCACTGAGGCCCATAGCTCCATCATACTTTAATCCAGTACCTGTCCCCTCTATTATTAGTGTGCCTTCATGCTTGTCAAAGTCATTTTCGTAAATGGTTTGCAAATCTGCAATGCGCAAATTTTTGCATATGATTTTGACTTCTTTCCCTTTGTATGTATTGCGAGTTTTTCTTAAAGTTATGATTTCCTACCTCTCCCTTCTATTTCCTGTGGGTTTTCCAGAGTGGAGTGTTGAGCATTTGCTTGTTTTTTTTTGTGGAGTTGTTGCTACTGCTGAACTTCTTATTTATGGAAATGTTGGTATTTGCATGCAAATTTTCGCATTTGGGATGCAAATATTTGCATTTCCATTGACTTGCGTGATATGTGATTCACGTGCCCATGGTGAAAAAATAGAATACAGGTAGGCCAATTTTTTTTCTGCAGAAAATTCTAATTTGGAAATTCACATTAAAACACACAGCAAATATGATGCAATTTACTTGCATTGGATGTGCGATGAATGCAAACTCGAAAAAATACCCAATCAGCATGAATTTTATCATTTAAGAATACTTCCTCAATAAAGTGTACATATACTGTAATCTTGTTTACCATCATACAGTGCCTTTATAACATTGTCCCCCCCATACAGTGTCCTTGCTACACTTGCTATAGAAACAAGGGCGTAGTAATAGCTAGTGGTGCTCAAATACCCCTTTTTAAAATTCGAGTTTGGTCGAATTCGAATAGTAAATTATTCGAGGTCATTCGAATATTCGAGTCGAATAATTTTTACTATTCGATTCGACCTCGGACTTCGAGCTCACTATTCGAGTCGGTATTCGAGCTGACTATTCGAGCTGACTATTCGAATTGGCCTTAAATAGCTTCCAACACTTGTTTTGAGGGTGAATGATGCAAGAAACCTCTTTTTTTCCAAGTAACAACAGCAAGTGATTATGTGGGGATGTTCCTTTAAAAAAAAATGTGGAAAGAGAAGTTGTGTCCTTAATTTTGTTCAGTAGTGTTACTGTATATACTTGTTCGTCTTCTTCTATATCGTCTTCTTCTATATCGTCTTCTTCTTCTTCTTCTTCTTCTTCTTCTTCTTCTTCTTCTTCTTCTTCTTCTTCTTCTTCTTCATCTTCTCCTTCCTTTTCAATATAGTCTTATTCTTCTTCACGTATTTCTCTTTTCAATTTTTTTTTAAAGAAATGCAGCTATTTTTGAGCGTAACAAATAGCTGGTGGGCGCACGCATGTTGGAAGCGCCATTGTATGTGCTCCCTGGCAGTGGAAACACAAAGACAGCAGGAGGTAAATTCAGCAGCAGGAGGAGGAGGATGAGTGTGTGGCAGCAGGCAGTCAATGAGGCAGGCAGCTCGCCGTGACATAATAGCCCTGGTACCTAGCGGTGATACCAGGGCTGTAAATAAACACAACAGGAGGTCCCAGACAGCGGTCGTGCAGCCCACATTGTGTCCAATACACAACTGGGACAACACAGTTTTCAACCCGGGCACCTCAGAAAAATTAAACCTTTTTTTTTTTTTTTATGGTTTTTTGGTTTTTGGTTTTGCAACCAATATAGCTATTGTTTGACGTAATAGCTGGTGGCAGAGTGGCAGCAGAAGGTAAATCATCTGTGTACCCTGGCAGTGGGAAACACAGACAGACAGCAGCAGCAGCAGCAGCAGGAGGAGGTATGGAGGAGCAGTGTGAGTGTGGCAGCAGGTAGGCAGCGTGACATAATAGCCCTGGTACCTAGCGGTGATACCAGGGCTGTAAATAAACACAACAGGAGGTCCCAGACAGCGGTCGTGCAGCCCACATTGTGTCCAATACACAACTGGGACAACACAGTTTTCAACCCGGGCACCTCAGAAAAATTAAACCTTTTTTTTTTTTTTATGGCTTTTTGGTTTTTGGTTTTGCAACCAATATAGCTATTGTTTGACGTAATAGCTGGTGGCAGAGTGGCAGCAGAAGGTAAATCATCTGTGTACCCTGGCAGTGGGAAACACCGACAGACAGCCAGCAGCAGGAGGAGGAATGGAGGAGTAGGCGAGCAGCTATTGTTTGACGTAATAGCTGGTGGCAGAGTGGCAGCAGAAGGTAAATCATCTGTGTACCCTGGCAGTGGGAAACACAAACAGACAGCAGCAGCAGCAGCAGGAGGAGGTATGGAGGAGCAGTGTGAGTGTGGCAGCAGGTAGGCAGCGTGACATAATAGCCCTGGTACCTAGCGGTGATACCAGGGCTGTAAATAAACACAACAGGAGGTCCCAGACAGCGGTCGTGCAGCCCACATTGTGTCCAATACACAACTGGGACAACACAGTTTTCAACCCGGGCACCTCAGAAAAATTAAACCTTTTTTTTTTTTTTATGGTTTTTTGGTTTTTGGTTTTGCAACCAATATAGCTATTGTTTGACGTAATAGCTGGTGGCAGAGTGGCAGCAGAAGGTAAATCATCTGTGTACCCTGGCAGTGGGAAACACCGACAGACAGCCAGCAGCAGGAGGAGGAATGGAGGAGTAGGCGAGCAGCTATTGTTTGACGTAATAGCTGGTGGCAGAGTGGCAGCAGAAGGTAAATCATCTGTGTACCCTGGCAGTGGGAAACACAGACAGACAGCAGCAGCAGCAGCAGGAGGAGGTATGGAGGAGCAGTGTGAGTGTGGCAGCAGGTAGGCAGCGTGACATAATAGCCCTGGTACCTAGCGGTGATACCAGAGCTGTAAATAAACACAACAGGAGGTCCCAGACAGCGGTCGTGCAGCCCACATTGTGTCCAATACACAACTGGGACAACACAGTTTTCAACCCGGGCACCTCAGAAAAATTAAACCTTTTTTTTTTTTTTATGGTTTTTTGGTTTTTGGTTTTGCAACCAATATAGCTATTGTTTGAAGTAATAGCTGGTGGCAGAGTGGCAGCAGAAGGTAAATCATCTGTGTACCCTGGCAGTGGGAAACACAGACAGACAGCAGCAGCAGGAGGAGGAATGGAGGAGTAGGCGAGCAGCTATTGTTTGACGTAATAGCTGGTGGCAGAGTGGCAGCAGAAGGTAAATCATCTGTGTACCCTGGCAGTGGGAAACACAGACAGACAGCAGCAGCAGCAGCAGGAGGAGGTATGGAGGAGCAGTGTGAGTGTGGCAGCAGGTAGGCAGCGTGACATAATAGCCCTGGTACCTAGCGGTGATACCAGGGCTGTAAATAAACACAACAGGAGGTCCCAGACAGCGGTCGTGCAGCCCACATTGTGTCCAATACACAACTGGGACAACACAGTTTTCAACCCGGGCACCTCAGAAAAATTAAACCTTTTTTTTTTTTTTATGGTTTTTTGGTTTTTGGTTTTGCAACCAATATAGCTATTGTTTGACGTAATAGCTGGTGGCAGAGTGGCAGCAGAAGGTAAATCATCTGTGTACCCTGGCAGTGGGAAACACCGACAGACAGCCAGCAGCAGGAGGAGGAATGGAGGAGTAGGCGAGCAGCTATTGTTTGACGTAATAGCTGGTGGCAGAGTGGCAGCAGAAGGTAAATCATCTGTGTACCCTGGCAGTGGGAAACACAGACAGACAGCAGCAGCAGCAGCAGGAGGAGGTATGGAGGAGCAGTGTGAGTGTGGCAGCAGGTAGGCAGCGTGACATAATAGCCCTGGTACCTAGCGGTGATACCAGGGCTGTAAATAAACACAACAGGAGGTCCCAGACAGCGGTCGTGCAGCCCACATTGTGTCCAATACACAACTGGGACAACACAGTTTTCAACCCGGGCACCTCAGAAAAATTAAACCTTTTTTTTTTTTTTTTTATGGTTTTTTGGTTTTTGGTTTTGCAACCAATATAGCTATTGTTTGACGTAATAGCTGGTGGCAGAGTGGCAGCAGAAGGTAAATCATCTGTGTACCCTGGCAGTGGGAAACACAGACAGACAGCAGCAGCAGGAGGAGGAATGGAGGAGTAGGCGAGCAGCTATTGTTTGACGTAATAGCTGGTGACAGAGTGGCAGCAGAAGGTAAATCATCTGTGTACCCTGGCAGTGGGAAACACAGACAGACAGCAGCAGCAGCAGCAGCAGGAGGAGGTATGGAGGAGCAGTGTGAGTGTGGCAGCAGGTAGGCAGCGTGACATAATAGCCCTGGTACCTAGCGGTGATACCAGGGCTGTAAATAAACACAACAGGAGGTCCCAGACAGCGGTCGTGCAGCCCACATTGTGTCCAATACACAACTGGGACAACACAGTTTTCAACCCGGGCACCTCAGAAAAATTAAACCTTTTTTTTTTTTTTATGGTTTTTTGGTTTTTGGTTTTGCAACCAATATAGCTATTGTTTGACGTAATAGCTGGTGGCAGAGTGGCAGCAGAAGGTAAATCATCTGTGTACCCTGGCAGTGGGAAACACCGACAGACAGCCAGCAGCAGGAGGAGGAATGGAGGAGTAGGCGAGCAGCTATTGTTTGACGTAATAGCTGGTGGCAGAGTGGCAGCAGAAGGTAAATCATCTGTGTACCCTGGCAGTGGGAAACACAGACAGACAGCAGCAGCAGCAGCAGGAGGAGGTATGGAGGAGCAGTGTGAGTGTGGCAGCAGGTAGGCAGCGTGACATAATAGCCCTGGTACCTAGCGGTGATACCAGGGCTGTAAATAAACACAACAGGAGGTCCCAGACAGCGGTCGTGCAGCCCACATTGTGTCCAATACACAACTGGGACAACACAGTTTTCAACCCGGGCACCTCAGAAAAATTAAACCTTTTTTTTTTTTTTTTTATGGTTTTTTGGTTTTTGGTTTTGCAACCAATATAGCTATTGTTTGACGTAATAGCTGGTGGCAGAGTGGCAGCAGAAGGTAAATCATCTGTGTACCCTGGCAGTGGGAAACACAGACAGACAGCAGCAGCAGGAGGAGGAATGGAGGAGTAGGCGAGCAGCTATTGTTTGACGTAATAGCTGGTGACAGAGTGGCAGCAGAAGGTAAATCATCTGTGTACCCTGGCAGTGGGAAACACAGACAGACAGCAGCAGCAGCAGCAGCAGGAGGAGGTATGGAGGAGCAGTGTGAGTGTGGCAGCAGGTAGGCAGCGTGACATAATAGCCCTGGTACCTAGCGGTGATACCAGGGCTGTAAATAAACACAACAGGAGGTCCCAGACAGCGGTCGTGCAGCCCACATTGTGTCCAATACACAACTGGGACAACACAGTTTTCAACCCGGGCACCTCAGAAAAATTAAACCTTTTTTTTTTTTTTTATGGTTTTTTGGTTTTTGGTTTTGCAACCAATATAGCTATTGTTTGACGTAATAGCTGGTGGCAGAGTGGCAGCAGAAGGTAAATCATCTGTGTACCCTGGCAGTGGGAAACACCGACAGACAGCCAGCAGCAGGAGGAGGAATGGAGGAGTAGGCGAGCAGCTATTGTTTGACGTAATAGCTGGTGGCAGAGTGGCAGCAGAAGGTAAATCATCTGTGTACCCTGGCAGTGGGAAACACAGACAGACAGCAGCAGCAGCAGCAGGAGGAGGTATGGAGGAGCAGTGTGAGTGTGGCAGCAGGTAGGCAGCGTGACATAATAGCCCTGGTACCTAGCGGTGATACCAGGGCTGTAAATAAACACAACAGGAGGTCCCAGACAGCGGTCGTGCAGCCCACATTGTGTCCAATACACAACTGGGACAACACAGTTTTCAACCCGGGCACCTCAGAAAAATTAAACCTTTTTTTTTTTTTATGGTTTTTTGGTTTTTGGTTTTGCAACCAATATAGCTATTGTTTGACGTAATAGCTGGTGGCAGAGTGGCAGCAGAAGGTAAATCATCTGTGTACCCTGGCAGTGGGAAACACAGACAGACAGCAGCAGCAGGAGGAGGAATGGAGGAGTAGGCGAGCAGCTATTGTTTGACGTAATAGCTGGTGGCAGAGTGGCAGCAGAAGGTAAATCATCTGTGTACCCTGGCAGTGGGAAACACAGACAGACAGCAGCAGCAGCAGCAGCAGGAGGAGGTATGGAGGAGCAGTGTGAGTGTGGCAGCAGGTAGGCAGCGTGACATAATAGCCCTGGTACCTAGCGGTGATACCAGGGCTGTAAATAAACACAACAGGAGGTCCCAGACAGCGGTCGTGCAGCCCACATTGTGTCCAATACACAACTGGGACAACACAGTTTTCAACCCGGGCACCTCAGAAAAATTAAACCTTTTTTTTTTTTTTATGGTGTTTTGGTTTTTGGTTTTGCAACCAATATAGCTATTGTTTGACGTAATAGCTGGTGGCAGAGTGGCAGCAGAAGGTAAATCATCTGTGTACCCTGGCAGTGGGAAACACAGACAGACAGCAGCAGCAGGAGGAGGAATGGAGGAGTAGGCGAGCAGCTATTGTTTGACGTAATAGCTGGTGGCAGAGTGGCAGCAGAAGGTAAATCATCTGTGTACCCTGGCAGTGGGAAACACAGACAGACAGCAGAAGGGCAGTACACAGCAGCCCACTGTAGGTGTAAAATGTGTGGCTGCAGGCGACGTAATAGTCAAAGTGAACCAGGCTGGCTTAGTGAGCAGGAGCCAGGAGGTGGTAAAGGGTGGTAAGGCACATTAACGATGGTTCCGGCAGCCAGTTCATGTCCCCCTCTCGCCGACAACAGGGGCCAGGAACTCGCCTTCCACCCACGCCTGGTTCATCTTGAGAAACGTCAGTCTGTCCACAGACTTGTGAGACAGACGTGAGCGTTTCTCGGTGACCACGCCACCAGCTGCACTGAAGCAGCGCTCGGACAGCACGCTGGAAGGGGGGCAGGACAGCACTTCCAGGGCGTACTGCGCCAGCTCGCTCCAGATCTCCATGCGCTTGACCCAATACTCCATGGGATCAACAGGGGCATCGCTGTCAAGCCCGCTGTACGACCCCATGTAGTCAGCCACCATGCGGGTCAGGCGCTGGCTGTGACCGGAGGAGGATGCTGCTGCATGCATCTCCTCTCTAGTCACTGCTGCCGGAGCCTCTACAGTCCTGTAGAGCTCGTGGCTGAGAGACAGCAGGTCTGTGGGGCGCTTGCTGCTGCTGGATGCAGGCACCTGCTGCTGCCTCTGTGCTGGCTGCTGGACAGTGGGGGTGGAAGGCTGGGGGAAGGCTTCCTCCAAGCGCTCAACAAGGGCCTGCTGCAAGCTCCTTATTTGTTGCGCTGGGTCTCCTCTTGCAGGCGGCAGGAACTGGCTCAACTTCCCCTTGAGGCGTGGGTCCAACATCATGCTGATCCAGATGTCCTCCCTCTGCTTCATCTGGATCACCCTGGGGTCCCTGCGCAGGCACGTCAGCATGTGCGCTGCCATTGGGAAGAGGCGGGCCACGTCTGCTGGCACATCGACGTCAGTGCTGTCCTCATCCTCCTCCTCTGCCGCCTCATCCTCTCTCCACCCCCGCACCAACTCAGCTGCGCTGTGCTGATCCCCCTCATCAGCAGCCAGGTCAGGGACCTCCACCAAGTCCTCCTCCTCCTCCCCCTCAGAGGTGGACTGCGCAGCTGGTTGCCGCTCCTGCTGGTCCAAGGCTGCCGCTCCCTGTTCCAGCAAAGCATCGAGGGCCCTGTTCAGCAGAGAAACCAGGGGCACCCACTCGCAGACCATAGCATGGTCCCTGCTCACCATGTTTGTGGCCTGCAGGAAGGGAGCCAGCACTAAGCACACCTGCTGCATGTGCCTCCAGTCATCATCGGGGACGATGGACGGGAAGTTGCTGGTCTTGTCCCTTCTCTGAGCTGCGGAAACAGTGGCCAGGGCAAGGTACTGTTTGACAGCGCGCCTCTGTTCAACCAGACGCTCCAACATCGCCAGGGTGGAGTTCCAGCGAGTCGGAACGTCAAGGATCAGCCGATGGCGTGGCAGATCCAGCTCCTTTTGCACGTCTTCCAGGCTCGCACAGGCTGCAGCCGAGCGCCGGAAGTGACGCACAACATTCCTTGCCGTTTCCAGCAGTTCGCCCATCCCCTGGTAGGTGCGCAGGAACTTCTGCACCACCAGGTTCAGCACGTGGGCAAGACAGGGGATGTGGGTCAGGTTTCCCCTGTCTATTGCGGCAACCAGATTGGCCCCATTGTCGGCCACCACCTCTCCGACTCTGAGGCCTCTGGGGGTCAGCCAAATCCTCTCCTGCTCCTGGAGTTTGGCCAACACATGGGTTGCCGTCAGCTTGGTCTTCCCAAGGCTGACCAAGTGCAGCAGCGCTTGGCAGTGGCGGGCCTTCACGCTGCTGCTGAGGCGGGGGGTTTGGCCAGGTGTGCCGGAGGATGGCAGAGGATCGGAGGAACCTGCTGCAGTTCCCCTGAGCCTGCGGGGTGGCACCACCCACTGTGTTGCTGCTGCTGCTGTGCGCGCTGCTGCTCTCCCATCCTCACCCCCTTCCACCAAGCTGACCCAGTGGACAGTGAAGGACAGGTAGCGGCCTGTCCCGAAGCGGCTGCTCCAGGAGTCCATGGTGACGTGGACCCTTTCACCAACCGCGTGCTCCAGCCCTCGCTCCACATTGGCCATCACAAAGCGGTGCAGTGCAGGAATGGCCTTGCGGGCAAAGAAGTGTCTGCTGGGGAGCTGCCAGTCTGGGGCTGCGCAAGCAAGCAGCGCACGAATGTCGCTCCCCTCCTGCACGAGCGTGTACGGCAGGAGTTGGGAGCACATGGCCCGTGCCAGCAAGCCGTTCAGCTGCCGCACGCGACGGCTGCTGGGAGGCAGAGCCCTAACCACCCCCTGGAAGGACTCGCTCAAAAGGCTCTGGCGTGGCCTTTTGCTGACACGGGAATCAGCAGACACAGCAGAGGAGGCCACTGAGGACTGGCTGCCAGAACAGGCCTCAGTGTCGGCGGCAGGAGTTGCAGAGGGGGGAGGAGCAGTGCGTTTCCGCACTCCTGCTGGTGCTGCTGGAGGAGCAGGAGGGCGGGTGGCTGCTGTTGCTGCTGCTGCTGCTGAAGGCTGTGCAGTGATGGGTGTGGTGCCACTGCCAGCACTAGATGCCTTCAGCCTCTGGAACTCCTCATGCTGGTGGAAATGTTTAGCCGCAAGGTGGTTGATGAGCGAGCTGGTGCAGAACTTTAAGGGGTCTGCACCTCTGCTCAACTTCCGCTGACAGTGGTTGCAAGTGGCGTACTTGCTGTACACAGTGGGCATGGTGAAATATCGCCAGATTGGTGACTTAAACATCCCCCTACGGCATGGAAGCGCTGCTGCCTGTCTCCCTGTGGTGGTTGGGGGGGGGGGCTTGGGGGGCTTGGGTGCGGCTGGTGGTGGTACTGGCAGATGCTGCTGCTGCTGCTGCTGAGCCTGAGACACCAGCAGGCTGTGGGACCTGCCTACTGCTGCTGCCAATGCTTGCAATGATGCGCCTCCTTGCAAGGCCCACAAGAGCATCCTCCTCCTCCTCCTCAGAGCTGCTGAGGACGACATCCCCTGGAGGTGGTGGCACCCAGTCTCTGTCTGTCACCGGGTCATCATCATCCTCCCCCTCCTGAAACATGTCCTGCTGGGATGAGGACCCCCCAAACTCCTCTCCTGATGCATGGATGGGCTGCTTGACTGTCGCCACAGTCTTGCTGTCCAATCCCTCATCCCCCAAAGTGCCCATCAGCATCTCCTCCTCAAGATCGCCAACAACAGCAGACAATTTACTCATGATGCCTGGGGTCAAAAGACTGCTGAATGACAGGTCGGCGAGTGACGGTGAACTGGCCTCCTCCCCAGACCCTGCTGGGCGGCTGCTGCGAACAGGGGTGGTGGTGGTGGTGAGGGTGGAGGCCTCGGATGCAGAGCTGATGGCGGGCTGCTCATCCTCCGTCATGAGTTGCACCACAGTGTCTGCATCCTTTTCCTCAATGGGACGTTTCCGACCCGGCTGGAGGAAAATGGGAGCAGGTGCTACACGCTGCTGCTGCTGTGTCTCTGCAGCGTGAGTTGCAGATGCTCCTGCTGGGCGGCGCCCAAGGCGTCCACGGCCAGTGGCTATGGGAGGAATGTTAGCCACTGACGCTGCTGCTGCTGCTGCGGAACTGTGCATGGTGGCGCGCCCGCGGCCGCGGCTTGCCACAATGCTGCTCCCTCTCCTCCTGATTCCCTTGCTGCCCTTCCCCTTGCCCAAACCGCGCTGGCTGCCACTTCCAGACATCTTAAATGTTTTGGGCGTATAGACAAAAGTTTTGTAAAAGGGCGGGTGAAAAGTGGGGTACTTTAATGGAGTGGGTTGGTTGGTGAGGTGACTGAGTGAGTGTCCCCTAGTACAGTAAGTAAGTAGTAACAGTCAGGAAGTACAACTAGCAGTTACAATAATCAGTAGTAATCACAAGTAAATTTAGTGTGTGTACACTCAGACAGTGAGTGCACGCACGCAGGAGCTAGTAGCCTATGAACACAGTGACTGAGTGTCCTAGACTCCTAGTACAGTAAGAGTAAGTAGTAACAGTAAGTAGAACTAACTAATTACAATAATCAATCAGCGATCAGAAGGAAATGGAGTGTGGGTGTGTGTACACTCAGACAGTGAGTGCACGCACGCAGGAGCTAGTAGCCTATGAACACAGTGACTGAGTGTCCTAGACTCCTAGTACAGTAAGAGTAAGTAGTAACAGTAAGTAGAACTAACTAATTACAATAATCAATCAGCGATCAGAAGGAAATGGAGTGTGGGTGTGTGTACACTCAGACAGTGAGTGCACGCACGCAGGAGCTAGTAGCCTATGAACACAGTGACTGAGTGTCCTAGACTCCTAGTACAGTAAGAGTAAGTAGTAACAGTAAGTAGAACTAACTAATTACGATAATCAATCAGCGATCAGAAGGAAATGGAGTGTGGGTGTGTGTACACTCAGACAGTGAGTGCACGCACGCAGGAGCTAGTAGCCTATGAACACAGTGACTGAGTGTCCTAGACTCCTAGTACAGTAAGAGTAAGTAGTAACAGTAAGTACAACTAACTAATTACGATAATCAATCAGCGATCAGAAGGAAATGGAGTGTGGGTGTGTGTACACTCAGACAGTGAGTGCACGCACGCAGGAGCTAGTAGCCTATGAACACAGTGACTGAGTGTCCTAGACTCCTAGTACAGTAAGAGTAAGTAGTAACAGTAAGTAGAACTAACTAATTACAATAATCAATCAGCGATCAGAAGGAAATGGAGTGTGGGTGTGTGTACACTCAGACAGTGAGTGCACGCACGCAGGAGCTAGTAGCCTATGAACACAGTGACTGAGTGTCCTAGACTCCTAGTACAGTAAGAGTAAGTAGTAACAGTAAGTAGAACTAACTAATTACAATAATCAATCAGCGATCAGAAGGAAATGGAGTGTGGGTGTGTGTACACTCAGACAGTGAGTGCACGCACGCAGGAGCTAGTAGCCTATGAACACAGTGACTGAGTGTCCTAGACTCCTAGTACAGTAAGAGTAAGTAGTAACAGTAAGTAGAACTAACTAATTACGATAATCAATCAGCGATCAGAAGGAAATGGAGTGTGGGTGTGTGTACACTCAGACAGTGAGTGCACGCACGCAGGAGCTAGTAGCCTATGAACACAGTGACTGAGTGTCCTAGACTCCTAGTACAGTAAGAGTAAGTAGTAACAGTAAGTAGAACTAACTAATTACAATAATCAATCAGCGATCAGAAGGAAATGGAGTGTGGGTGTGTGTACACTCAGACAGTGAGTGCACGCACGCAGGAGCTAGTAGCCTATGAACACAGTGACTGAGTGTCCTAGACTCCTAGTACAGTAAGAGTAAGTAGTAACAGTAAGTAGAACTAACTAATTACAATAATCAATCAGCGATCAGAAGGAAATGGAGTGTGGGTGTGTGTACACTCAGACAGTGAGTGCACGCACGCAGGAGCTAGTAGCCTATGAACACAGTGACTGAGTGTCCTAGACTCCTAGTACAGTAAGAGTAAGTAGTAACAGTAAGTAGAACTAACTAATTACGATAATCAATCAGCGATCAGAAGGAAATGGAGTGTGGGTGTGTGTACACTCAGACAGTGAGTGCACGCACGCAGGAGCTAGTAGCCTATGAACACAGTGACTGAGTGTCCTAGACTCCTAGTACAGTAAGAGTAAGTAGTAACAGTAAGTAGAACTAACTAATTACAATAATCAATCAGCGATCAGAAGGAAATGGAGTGTGGGTGGTGTGTGTACACTCAGACTTTGAGTGACCGCACGCAGGAGCTAGTAGCCTATGAACACACAGTGACTGAGTGTCCTAGACTCCTAGTACAGTAAGAGTAAGTAGTAACAGTAAGTAGAACTAACTAATTACAATAATCAATCAGCGATCAGAAGGAAATGGAGTGTGGGTGGTGTGTGTACACTCAGACAGTGAGTGACCGCACGCAGGAGCTAGTAGCCTATGAACACAGTGACTGAGTGTCCTAGACTCCTAGTACAGTAAGAGTAAGTAGTAACAGTAAGTAGAACTAACTAATTACAATAATCAATCAGCGATCAGAAGGAAATGGAGTGTGGGTGGTGTGTGTACACTCAGACAGTGAGTGACCGCACGCAGGAGCTAGTAGCCTATGAACACAGTGACTGAGTGTCCTAGACTCCTAGTACAGTAAGAGTAAGTAGTAACAGTAAGTAGAACTAACTAATTACAATAATCAATCAGCGATCAGAAGGAAATGGAGTGTGGGTGGTGTGTGTACACTCAGACAGTGAGTGACCGCACGCAGGAGCTAGTAGCCTATGAACACAGTGACTGTCTGACTGAGTGTCCTAGACTCCTAGTACAGTAAGAGTAAGTAGTAACAGTAAGTACAACTAACTAACAATAATCTATCAGTAATCAGAAGGAAATAGAGTGTGTGTACACACAGACAGTGAGTGAGTGCACACACGCAGGAGCTAGCTAGTAGCCTATAAACAGTGACAGTCAGTGAGTGTCCTACTCCTAGTACAGTATAACTACAATACTATTAGTAAAGGACAGCATAAATACTGGTATAGATGAGAGAAATAAACAGAGGACAGCTGCCCACAGAGGCAAGGCCCCCCTGAGGCCTAAACCTGTAAGCTTGCAGCAGCTGCCTGTCTCTAATGTAACACACAAGCTACCAGGGCCGGATTTACCATTAAGTATTGTAGGCACGTGCCTACAGGCGCCTTATAAGGGAAAGGCGCCTCCCCTCCGTGAACGACTGCCTCCCGATGCAGAGATACTGCCGCTGCTGCTACACACTTCTTCCCAGTCCTGCACATGTACCCAGCCAGCTCCGCTCTGCCCCCCTCCTCCCCATGGAGATCATATGCAGCAGGTACATGCTATGCAACTCACTCACGCTCTCACTGTGGCAATGGGGTGGGCGGGCCTGGCTGGGCTTGGGAGGGAATAGATTTATTCCAGGCCACTTCCTCCAAATCTTTACAGCTCCGTGGCCGCTCGCGTCTAAGCCCCGCCCCTTTACCGGACCCGCGAAGCTCCGCCCCTTCCGCTAAGCCCCGCCTCCACTTGGGTACCGGGACTCCCAGCTTCGGTCCTCCGGATATAGATCAGAGGGCAGAAGTACTCGGTCAGCTGTAAGTTTTGGCCTTCTTTGTACCTCCTTCCTCTTGCCTGTCTTAACATGCAAGCCTGTTCTCTGCATTTTGTGAACAGTTCTTGCACATTTATTATGCTTTGAGCTTAGTTTTCGGGGTGTCGGGTCTGATGGTTCTTGCACGATCCTGCATTGCATGCCATGTTTGACTGACTTGCAGCACTGGTCTTCCTGCAGTCTACACTGCAGCTATCAGTTTTGCATTCTCCTTATACTAGTGGTCTACTGCAGTCCACTGTAATTATGCACACATGGGTGTTTATTATCACCAGGGCACCACTCAGACTCATACATCAGGTGATGTGGTGTCCGATCGACCATCCAATTCGATTATTATAATCGAATTGGATGAAAATCTGTGCCGCCAAGTGCTTCGAATTGGATGAAAATCTGTGCCGCCAAGTGCATGCCCGATCGACGTTGCAACCAATTTTCAAGCTGGAATGTGTCGCATTTATCAATCGGACATGCTGCAAGATGTAGGGCTGACATGCTCGATTGGGTGCGCGGCGGTAATGGCATGCGATATCAGGACAAGCGACGGACCCCCTGGCACTGTTTCTCCAATGTATAAATGTACTTGTACATATACATTACCTATTCTGTGTCGCAGCGCCATCCGTCTTCCAAATCCGCCACTTTTTCATTAGCCCCATACATGTTGCCGGCGCATAGCACACTGGCGTTTGACTTCACACGCCATGGCGGCACATGTATGGGGAATTGGGGATAATGGAAAGGCAGCAGATTCGGAAGACGGATGGGCATCGCGACACAGGACAGGTAATGTATAAACGCACACGTACATTTATACACTAGGGAGGCAGCAGCGGGCGCAGCTGATTCCCGGGAGATTTCATGCTGAAATTGATCGAGAATCGGCCTGCAGTGTATGGGCAGCCAACAAATCTCTCTAATCAGACTCAATTAGAGAGGGATTTTTCTCTTGGTCGAATCTGCCCATCATTGCAAGATGTATGACTACCTTCAGGTTTTCTTGGTCATTTTAATGCGTCAGGTATTGCTCCCTGTTTACTTTGTTATCACTACAAATTCCCCATGGAGGCTTTTTGTGCCTTGTGCTGCACTTTGTACACTGGCTGCAGTACTGGATTTAGCATAATGCACTGTAGGCAGTAGGCACGAGCCTACAGGTGCTTTATGGAGCATAGGCAGCTTACTAAATGTCCCCCTTCACAATTGAAAAGCTGAAAGCGTGATCACTGACAGCCCCACATGCCATGCCCACTCAGATCACGATCCCGCCTTGTCCTCTGTAGCCAGCGTCACACACAGTGACAGCTAGGTTCAGTGTCGGACTGGGAGGTGGAAAACCTGAGGAAATCCACCTGCTGGCCAAGCAGCAGTAACCCTGTGTCATCACTCCCAATAGAAACCTGCAGCAAGTTTTCACTGTGAGCAGCAACAGCTAATTACTGCTGCTTGGCCAGCAAGAGGATTTCCTCAGCTTTTCCAGCTCCCAGTCCGGCACTGGCTAGGTTAGTGTCCCACAGTCTACATCCCTGCTGCCTACAGACAGTACAACCATGATGAGCAATCACATCTGAGGACACTACCAGTACCAGATGGTCAGCGAAAAATCTTACTGACCGTCTGGTAGTGTCCTCAGATTTGATGACTCATGGCTGCCTCTGTGCTGTCTCTAGGCATGCAATTTGATAGCCTGCATGCGTCCAGAATTGTGGGTATCTCGCTGACCATCTACTGAGACTGAGTGGGGCGGACAAGCGAGTGTTAGTGTTAGCAGTTTGGGAGGTCGGAGTATGTCAACAAAGGATGCCTGGAAATTTTGGCGCCCAGTTAGCCCGATAGTAAATATGAATATTGGTAAATTTACCAATATTTTACTATTAAACTGTAAAAATTTATAGTAATATACTGACTACTGAAGTATAACCTTAACCAACCCATGCCTAACCTAACCCATCCCTGCTGCCACATAACTCCCCCCGAACAGCAAACTTTAACCCTTCCTACCCCATGCCTAACCTTAACTATCCCCACCAACACAAAACCCTCCATGCATAACCATGCATAACCTTAATTATTTCCTCCCCCATGCCTCACCTGAACCGTCCCCGCCAGTAGAAAAAAAAACAAGCAAGTAAAAACAAAATGGGTGTGCATTGGGGGTGTGGCCTAGGGCGCCAGAACCCCTGTGCCTATAGGCTCCTGAGTTGTAAATCCGGCCCTGCAAGCTACTAACTAAAATACAATGTCTATCTAACTAACAACAATATAGGTGTATATGGCAGGTGTAGGTGAGCAAAAACGCTAGGTAAATGATCACAATAGAGCACTTGCTAAGCCAAAGCACAAAGGAGCAACTCTCTCTCTGTACAAGTCTCAGGCAAGCATGGAGAAACGGAACATGGCGGCCGCTATTTATAGGGTAGGGGCTGGCCAGGGTCCCCCTCTGTGATTGGCTGCCGTCAGAGGGCCTGGGAGCCCTCTGATTGGCTCTAAGGACATCAATCTGGGCTATGACGCTATTCGAGCTCGGTACCGAGCTCGAATAGCGCCGTTTGCTCGAATAGCTCGAATAGTGAATGGGCTATTCGAGTGTACTCGGATAGCCCATTCGAATAGCTACAGCTATTCGGAGCTCGAATACCGAGCTCGGATAGCTGAAAAAGAGCTCGAATATTCGAGCTACTCGAATATTCGAGCTCTGCTGAGCACCACTGGTAATAGCCATGGCAGCAATAGCAGCTGCTATGGGGCCCTGGATCAGAGGGGGCCCAGGTGGTACTTGATGTATTCACCATTAACTTTATTGTGTTCCTTCACCCTATGAATTTGTCTCAGTACCCATGTAATATATGCAGTGTAGATTGTATTAGAATTTATATTGCCCAGTTAACTCATATCCATAGGACAGGTGGCATTGCTCAAGAATGCCTACATCTTATGGTCCCATGAAAGTTTTGCTATGGGGCCCCATAATCTCTAGCTGCTCCACTGTATAGAAATCCCCCCTTTTTTTACTGTCCTTTTGCAGTAATACTATTGCCCAATATAGTATACCCATAATACTGTTCACCCCATGTATTCTATACATGTGACATCTCAGTCAGCCTCCTGTAGGCGGGGTCAGCTCTGTGTTCACAAAAGAAGACTAGCTGATGCCCCTCCCAGCTTCTCCTTGAATACCTCATGGGCGTGATGATGGCATTGGCATTTGACAGTTCAAAGGCTGCTGATGCCATTCCTGATGAGAGGTATCTGACAAAACTAGTAGAGCGGGGGTGAGGACATGACAGGTTCTAAGTGGCATCTTGGGTGAAGGAGGACGAGACCCGTAGCACAACTCCAAGCCAGCCGAGCGGCCACCATAAGGGGGAGAAAAACTCTATGCGCTAGCTCTGCTGATGGAATGGGAGTTTGTATTTTAAGCTTAAAGCGGAATATAACCCTGCATTTCAACTTTGCTCTAAAACATTATTTACAGCATATTATATGCAAAAAGCATTTTTTTTTTACTAGACTAGCATTGGAAGGGTTAAACACAGAGGTTTAAAGTTCCATGGAGAGATATGCAGAAGTTCAGATTGTTACATTCTATTTAGTTAAATGTATCTATTGAGAAATGTTACACACTCTTTGGCTGTCCTCCAACTCCTTCTCAGTCAGAGAGATGAGTCACATTCAACACTTAGATACATTTATGTAAACAAAATGTATCTATGTCAGCTTCGGATGCGGCAGCAGTTCTCTCCAGGAACTTTAAAGCCCTGTGTAACCCTTCCAATGCTGGTCTAGTAAAAAAAAAATGCTTTTTGCATATAATATGCTGTAAATAATGTTTTAGAGCAAAGTTGAAATGCAGGGTTATATTCCGCTTTAATACATTTTTATGTTGTGCCGCTATGGATGCTTGGTTGTCCTTCATTTGAAGGGTAATGGATTCATGCTATCCACACATTGGGGAACATAGAGCAGAGGTCCAGATAAGGCACCCTAGATGACAGCAATGCGCTGCTAACCCTTCTAAAGGAGTCATCAGGGATAATTTAATAAAATAAGTGCTACTTACCGGGGGCTTCCTCCAGCCCCAAGCTCCCAGCATGTCCCTCGCCGCAGCTCTCCTGCAGCCGGTCACCGCAGCTCCGTCCCGGTCCCCGGCGATGACGTCAGAGCGACCTCCAGGTCGGCCTGTACTGCGCCTGTCAATCACCGCCACGTGGGCCAGAGTGGACTGCGCAGTCCGCTCCAGCCCACGTGGTGGTGATTGACAGCACCAATCGCACAGGCGCAATACAGGCCGACCTGGAGGTCGCTCTGACGTCATCGCCGGGGACCGGGACGGAGCTGCGGCGACCGGCTGCAGGAGAGCTGCGGCGAGGGACATGCTGGGAGCTTGGGGCTGGAGGAAATCACTAATCGCAAATCACTATCACAATCACTGAAAAAAACTTACCCTTTTTAAAATCGCTCCCAAAATCGCCAGAAAACACTCATGAAATCGCTTACAAAATGATACTTAAAGATTTGCGATTTGTAGTGCGTTCCAGGCATAACTGAGGTTCTTGGAATTAGGTGAGTACCCCCTTCTTTGGGTGAGGTGGTTGGTGATATACAGAAGCACTTAAACCTGAACAATCGCCTTGATCCTGTCTATGTGGAGGCTAGCCTGAAGAGCTAACAATTCATTTAAGTGATATTGGATATCTATGTGCACAGTTTGAAAATAGTGTATAGTCCATAGGCTGCTGTTCAGTCCAGCATAGGAGGATCTGACTCTAGCACAGGAAGTCAGCATTGCAAATCCAGCCAGCCAGGTAATAAAGCATGAAAATTGTTCATTTACCTTGCCCATAACATTTTGCATTGTTCATTGTTATACTGGATAGTCCACACAATGGTCCTTATTCAATTAACTTTTTCTTATTAGTTTTCTCCAAAGTTATATTTTCAAACCTTCTAAATAAAATACCTTTAAAGTGAATGGGAACCGCATTTAAAAAAAAAATGAAGCAAATACTTACCTAAGGAGAGGGAAGGCTCTGGGTTGTATAGAGCCTTCCGTCTCCTCTCTCAGTGCCCTCTATCCTGTGCTGGCTTCCCCCCCCCCACGTTTAAATCCCCCACCGAAAGTGTATTTGGAAGTCTTCGGGAGCCGTGTCCTCCCGAAGACGTGCGGCCCCATACTGCACAGGCGTGAGCGTGCAAAAGTGCGTGCCTGCGCAGGCGCAGTACAGGGCCGCCCTTCTTCAGGAGCATTCGGGCTCGCTGAAGACTTCTGAAGCTTCCTTCAGCCGGATAAAGCAGTATTTGACTATTTTAGTCAAATACTGCTACCGGGCGAGCCAGCACCGGAACGAGGGGACCAGGAGAGGGGCCGGAAAGGTTCTATAGGACCCAGAGCCTTCCTTCTCCTTGGGTATGTATCTGTCTCATTTTTTTAAAATGCGGTTCCCATTCACTTTAAGCTACCATCAAGCAAGAAAATACTCAAAACTAATTTTAATATTACTTTTGTGCTGAAAAGTTATCTTAAAGAGAGAATGAAAAAGTAACTCTTATGAAAAAACTTCGGAGAAAAAGGTACCGTGTATACTAGCATATAAGCCGATTTTTTGAGCACAAAAAAGGTGCTCAAAAGTCTCCCTCTCAGCTTATACGTGAGTCACCTATTTTGTATGACTGTTTTCGTGTGGGACATAAGCTCCTTTCCTTGCAGCGGTGATGCTGTATGCAGGCTGTGCGGTCAGGAGAGGATGCCAGTGCCCGCAGGATCAGATGTCTGCAAAGCGGGACAAGAGCTCAAGTCAATCCAACTTGACTTGAGCTGTGTCTTATCAGTTGTTTGAACAATGGCAATTGTTTCAACAACAAAAGTTGTTTGATAATTGTGCATATAATAGACTTTTGTTGAGCATGTGTATAAGGCTTGAGGCTTTCCTACGCACAATATTTCTGTCCCTCAGGAAGGATCCCAACTCAGATGTAACAACTGTTGGTCTATTGTCAGACATCACATTAATGCCTTTGGCTTACTTTTCCTGCTGATGACTTTGAAGAGAATCTCGATCACACAAGCAGATGTTACATGATATCCTATCTTTGGCCATTTATTGTACTAGTATATTAAAAAGTTATAGCAAATAGTCAGTCTCTAAGCACATTTGAAAAGAGATCCACTATATCATTAGTAATATTATCCCAGTCAGAATAAGGAAAGGGAACTGGATGAAGGGGTGGACTATGAGTAACAGCAGATTAGTCATAACTCCCACAATAACTGATTGGCAGGTTACATTTGAGCTTCAGCTACTAGCTGTTTATACAGTTCACGGCCTCAATTCACTAAGCTTATCTCCTGTCTTTAATAACGTTTCTAGAGTGATCACCATGGTGACGAGGCATGTCGTATTCAGCAAACATTTTACCTCAGGCAAACCTAAAGTTAACTCTTCTGTCTTTAAGCTAACTCGTCAATCCTTAAAATAACTCCAAAGTTAAAGACAGGCTGTTTATTAACTGCGTGTGAAAATAACTACAGAGGAGGTAACGTAACTACCGAGGAGGTAACTTAAGGAATGGAGAGATAAGATAACTCTCTCACTGTGTGGAGGTAAGTTTTCTCTTGCCTTATTGTCACCGGCATGATCTTAGTGAATTGAGGCCTTTGTCTTGTTTTTGTTCCTACGAATCTATCGTGTATAAAGTGTGTCTGTCTTGCAAAGTCTTTGGTATCAGTGAAGCCACATACACACGCGCAACAAAAGTCTTTTACTATTAACAACTTTACAAACAACTACGATTAAAAAAGTTAGAAAATATGTCTTGGCGTGCAAACGACTATTATACACACAGAATGACTTGACGGACAACAACAAACTTACATATTGTTACTCAACTGGTGTTCTAGTTAGTAATGGAAGTCATTGAAAAGTCATAGCAGACTACTGTACACATTGCCATGTTAAACACAACTTCTCTTATGCCTAATACACACGGTATGATTTTTCGTGCGATAGATGGATCCGATTGATAAAATCCGTCATGTCCGATATTGCTCCCGATCGTTTCTGCGCTCGATTTCTCATAGCAGTGAATAGAAAAAGATAAGTAAAAAGAATGAAGATAAGAGAATAGAGGGAAGAATCAAGTGCAGAATCGCGCAGAATAAACAATCGGGTCGGAATATCGCACGGAAAATCTTACCGTGTGTACCCAGCATTAGTTGTTCATTAAGTCAATCCAATAGCTGGATTGACTTCAGCTGCGTCTTATCAGTTGTTGGTTGCCTCTTATCAGTGATAACGCCTTGACAAAATTTGTCCAACTTCTTCAAGTTGTTTGATAATTGTGCATTTAAAGGATACCCGAAGTGACATGTGACATGATGAGATAGCCATGTGTATGTACAGTGCCTAGCACACAAATAACTATGCTGGCTGACTCAGACAGGAAGTGACTGCAGCGTGACCCTCACTGATAAGAAATTTCAACTATAAAACACTTTCCTAGCAGAAAATGGCTTCTGAGAGCAAGAAAGAGATAAAAAGGGGAATTTCTTATCAGTGAGGGTCACACTGTAGTCACTTCCTGTCTGAGTCAGGACTGAGTCAGCCACTTACATACCTGATATTTAACTCATTCAGACAGAGAAAGTAAAAAAAGGAACACAGCATAGTTATTTGTGTGCTAGGCACTGTACATACATATGTTTATCTCATTATGTCACATGTCAGTTCGGGTATCCTTTAAAAGACTTTTGTTGAGTGTGTGTATGAGCTTTAAAGGGGCAATATGAGTATCTGCTAATGATATCTCATATCTAAACCTGTAGTAAGGTCACAGATTAAGGTTTATGTGTTTTGAGCGTTTGGCCATTCATTTTGCTAAATGTCTAGTGAATCATTGTTCCCCAAACCTGTCCTCACAGCACACCAACAATACATGGTTCATGGAAATCCACAGAAGTAGTTAATAAGCTGTGTTAAGACACTCATTACCTCATCTGTTTGTGGTTTCCTGAAAAAACATGGCCTTGAGGACAGTGTTGTTGAACTCTACTGTAAGTTTAGCAAAACTGGACCTCTTATGCCAGAGCTCGGATGTGAGACTGGTGCCTGGGAAGGGAGGGGAGGAGGCAACACACACCACCTCAGTTTGTAAAATGAAAGGTATGGGAAAGAGGACATGCAGAGCAGTGCTGTACTAGTCAGCCCTGTCTGTTTCTATTTTTTAGTCTTTAAGTGGAAGAAGAAGATCCATAGTTGCACTGCAGCCACATACATATCTCTTTTCCATATCCAGTATAAAACAAAAACTTTTTTTTGTGACAATTTTCCTTTAAAGCTAACCTAAAGTAACATGTGACATGATCCACTAAACATAGGTACATACAATACTAGCCCTAGTAAGATATTCTCTGGAGTCTCTTTCTGTTTTCTAGTACAGCATGAGTTAAAAAACAAAACTTCAGTTGTCGTCTATGCAAAAAAGTTTGTTGGCAGCTTGTCAAATTCAATTAGTTTTTCTGAAAAGTAAATGTAAGCAAAAACAGCTGATAAACTGTAAAATAAAACCACTAATGGAAAGTTCAAAGGGTCACTACTTCTATTTTTCTTTCAGCTTAACAAGGCAAGTGTGGATTTCCTAACAGCAGCTGGAACAGTCTGATGCAATATTAAAAATGATAAACTGAAAATTAAATGATGAGGCTGATTTCCATGTTACTAATGTTCTATTTATCATCCGTACTACACCTAGGGCTCGATTCACAAAGCGGTGATAACTCAGTTATCATGCCTAAAAGACTTTAGGCGTGATAACCTTTGCACCACTGAGTTATCACCGATTTGTGCTGCTCTTCGCGCGAAGCTACCGCGCGTACGCGCGTAAGCGCGCGCGCAAAGTCCCATAGGGCTTAATGGGAGCGTCGCGCGAAGCGCCGGGTGCTGCGCGCGCGCCCGCGCGCTTGCACGCTGAAAACTTTGCGCGCGGAAAATTTGCGCGAGTTTCTTCTTATCACGCCTAAACTGAGTTTAGGCGTGATAAGGGGCTTTTCACAGGCGTGCAAACACTTTGCACCGCTTTGTGAATCAAGCCCCTAGAGTTAATTATCTCATAAGTTTATTTTCACTTCAGGTTCACTTTGGGTTAAGCGCCTTTTTGGGTTTGCGTGCCTCTTGAATTTCTTTACTTTTGAAACAAATTCGATGTAACTTTTTCCAGTCTTGTACAAATAATGGTCTCTACGAAGCACCCTTGTGGGATGAAGTGGAGTGAAGTGTAAAGCACTATCAGAAACTGCCGCTACTATCTCAGAAGGTACGGTACCTACAACAGCATATGTAGAATGCTCCTCAGACACTTCCGATCATCTTCCAGAAGCAGGTTAGTAAATCTGACCCATGCACTAACGCCCTTTGCGCTCTGCTCACTTGCATCATAGACTTCTTGAGCTTGGCAGTCTTTTAGCTCTTGTTGGTAAACGTGGCCCTGAGCCCAGGAGAGAGATGACAAAGGCATTCACACTTCAGAGGCAATGACCTCACTGAATTACTGCTGGGCCCTGGGGGCACACAGAAAACTGCCTCCATGGGGGTCGCCTTCATGGGTGACTGGCCTGCTTCTGACTCACTTGTATTGACATTTCCACCATGGCAAAGGATTGTGTAATAATCTAAAGGAAAAGGTTATATCCAGGACTATAGGAAGACTAGCCAGCTGCATAGGAGAGCACTGTGAGGTTATCTATATATATAAAATCGGATGTATGTATGTATGTGTGTGTGTGTGTGTGTGTATGTGCCGCGATCACGCGAAAACGGCTTGACCGATTTGAACGAAACTTGGTATACAGATCCCTTACTACCTGGGATGATAGGTTCTGGGGGTCTCGCGGCCCCCCTGCACACCTGGGCGGAGCTACAAACAGCAAATCAGATTCCACCCATTCAAGTCAATGGAAAAAATGTAAAAGGCTGCCATTCTCACAGTAATCGAGCTACAGTCCCCACACTTTGCACAGTTGGTCACTTGGTGACCGAGGTTACAAATTCAGGAAAAGTGGGCGGAGCATAAAACAGCCAATCAAATTTCAGCCGTTCATTTTAAATGGGAAAATGTAAACTGCAGCCATTCTTAGACTGTTAATCGCAGGGTTCTCAAACTTGCCACAGTTGGTCACTGGGTGAATGAGATTAAGATTCAAGAAAGTGGGTGGAGCCTACAAAAGCCAATCAAAATTCACCTATTGATTTTCAAGGGGAATATTTAAACTGCTGCTATTCTTACACTTTTAATGGCAGAGGCTTCAAACTTGCTACAGTCGGTCATTGGGTTACTGGGGTCAAAGTTCACTAAAGGGGCTGGGCCACATACAGCCAATCAGATTTCCTTGGTGGATAAACTGCTTCCATTCACACATTTTTGATGCCTAGAACCTGACAGCTCACAAACTTGGTCATTGAGTGACTGTGTGTCAAGGTTACAAAAAGTGGGTGGAGCCAAAACAACTTTTACTGGGAAAATATAAACGGCAGCCATTCTTACACAGTTAATGACAGGGTTCTCAAACTTTGCACAGTTGGTCATTGGGTCACAGATTAAGATTTTGGAAGGTGGGTGGAGCCTACAACAGCCAATAAAAATTCCCCTTTTGATTTTCAAAGGGAATATTTTATCTGCTACCATTCTCTTATACTGGTAAAAGCAGATGCCTCAAACCTGGTACAGTTGGTCACTGGGTGACTAGGGTCCAAATTCAGGAAGGGGGCGGAGCCACAAACAGCCAGATTTGTTTATTTTTCATTGGGAATATACAAATTATTGATACTAAGGATCCCAAAGCTGATAAACTTGATAATTGAGTGACTGTATGTCAAGGTTAGAAAAAGTGGCCGGTGCCAACAACTTAATTTTTTACATTGCAGGGTTCCCAAACTTTACACAATTGGCCACTGGGTGACTGGGATGAATATTCAGAAATGTGGGTGGAGCCTACAACAGCCAATCAAAATGTACCTATTAATTTTCAAGGGGAATATTCACATTGCTACCATTCTTACACTGTTAGTGGCAGAGGCCTCAAACCTGATACAGTCAGTCATTGGGTGACTGGGATCCAAATTCACTAAAGGGGTGGAGCCACAAACAGCCAATCAGATTTGTTAGATTGATTTCAGCCATTCTGTTGTTGCCAGGGTTCTCAAACATGACACAGTTGGCCACTGGGTGACTGTGACTAATATTCAGAAAAGTGGGTGGAGCCTACAGCAGCCAATCAAAATTCACCTTTTGATTTTCAAGGGGAATATTTACTTTGCTGCCATTCATGCACTCTTAATGGCAGAGGCCTAACATCTGCTACAGTCAGTCACTGGGAGACTAAAATTTAAATTCTGAAGGGAGCGGGCCAAAAACAGCCAATCAGATTTGTTTAATTTCAATGGTAAAATGCAACTTATTGATGCCAAAGACCCCAAAGCTCATAAACTTGGTCATTAAGTGACTGTATGTCAAAATTAGAAATAGTGGGCAGAGCCAAAAACAACTAACTTTTTACATGGGGAAATGTAAACTGCAGCTTTTCTTACACTGTTAATGGCAGGGTTCTCAAACTTCACACAGTTGGTCACTGGGTGACTAGGATTAATATTTGGAAAAGTAGGTGGAGCCTACAAGAGCCAATCAAAATTCACCTATTGATTTTCAAGGGGAATATTGAAACTGCAGCCATTCTCACACTGTTAATAGCAGAGGCCTCAAACCTGCTACAGTCAGTCGTTAAGTGTTGGGGGTTCAAATTCAGTAAAGGGGCGGAGCCAAAAACAGCCAGATTTCTTTGCTGGATAAACTGCTTCCATTAGCACAATTTTGATGCCAGGAACCCAAAAGCTCACAAACTTGGTCATTGAGTTGTGACTGTGTGTCAAGGTTACAAAAAGTGGGTGGAGTTAAAAACAGATTTTTCTGGGAAATTGTAAACTGCAGCCCTTCTTCACTGTTAATGGCAGGGTTCTCAAACTTAGCATAGCTGGTTACTGGGTGACTGGGATTAATAATCAGAAAAGTGGGTGGAACCTAAAAATGCCAATCAAAAATCACATGTCGCTTTTCAAGGAGAATATTAAAATTGCTGCCATTCTTGCACTGTTAATGGCACAAGCCTCAAACCTGGTACAGTTGGTCATTGGGTCACTGAGGTTCAAATTCAGAAAAGGGGACAGAGCCACAAACAGTGAATCAGATTTGTTTCATTTCATGGGAAAAAACAAATTATTGATGCCAAGGACCCCAAAACTCACAAACGTGGGCATTGATTAGTGACTTTGTGTCCAGGTTACAAAAAGTGGGCGGAGCAAAAACAAATTTCACTGGAAACGTGTAAACTGCAGCCCTTCTTACACTGTTTATTTCAGGGTTCCCAATCTTTGCCCAGATGGTCACTGAGTGACTGAGATATTCAGGGAAGTGGGTGGAGCCTATAATAGCCAATCAAAATTCACCTGTTGATTTTCAAGTGGAATATTTAAATTGCTGCCATTTTTACACTGTTAATAGCAGATGCCTCAAACCTGCTACAGTTGGTCATTGGGTGACTGGGGTTTAAATGCTGGAGAGGGGTGGAGCCACAAACAGCCTATCTGATTTGTTTAATTTCTATGGGAAAATTATTGATGCCAAGGACTCCAAAGCTCACAAATTTGGTCATTGAGTGTTTGTGTGTTAGGGTTAGAAAGTGGGCGGAGCCAACACCAGTCAAATACATACCTGGGCAACGCCGGGTCATCAGTGGGTGGAGACAAATACAAATTTCACTGGGAAAATGTACACTGCAGCCATTCTGTTAATGGCAGGGTTTTTAAACTTTGCACAGTTGGTCACTGGGTGACTGGGATTAATATTCAGAAAAGTGGGTGGAGCCTACAAAAGTGAATCAAACTTCACCTGTTGCTTTTCAAGGGGAATATTTAATTGCTACCATTCTTCAACTGTTAATGGCACAGGCCTCAAACCTGGTACAGTTGGTTATTGGGTGACTGGGGTTCAAATTCAGAAAAGGGGGTGGAGCCACACACACTCAATCAGATTTGTTTCATTTCAATGCAGATTATTGATACCAAAGACCGCAAAGCTCACAAACTTGGTCAGTGAGTAATTGTGTGTTAGGGTTAGAAAAAGTAGGCGGAGCCAACACCAGCCAAATACATACCCGGGCAACGCCGGGCAATCAGCTAGTTAATGATAATGATATTTCAATTTGTTCTTAAAGAGGAACTGCAGCCTAAACAAACATACTGTCATTAAAGCCAATGGGTGCCGGTAAAAAAAAGAAAAAGTCAGATACTCACCTAAGGAGAAGGAAGGCTCGGTCCTAATGAGCCTTCCCTCTCCTCTCCCGGTGCCCTCGGTGCTGCGCTGGCTCCCCCGTTCGCGTCCGCCGCCGCAGGGACTTCGGAGGTCTTCGGGAGCACTCGGGCTTCCGAAGACGGGCCGCTCCATACTACGTACGCGCGAGCGCGTCATAGAGGGCGCTCGCGCATGCGTAGTATGGAGCGGCCGCGTCATCCGGAGCCCGAGTGCTCCCGAAGGCTTCCGAAAGCTCCCACAGTCCCTTTGTACAGATTCTGAATAGGTCAGAGGAAGTTAGATGGATGGACTTTATCTGCCACACAATGCATGATAATGGTTTTAAGCTAATTGGTCGGATTGGTCTATTTCTCATATGTTCCCTGATCCCCGCCCATACAACACACTTAGAACAGGATTTCAGTTTGACAGCATGAAGGTTGCAGATTTATTTATTTTTTGTTATTCACTGGTTATGCCTATAGGACAGCGATTCTCAAACTGTGTGCCGGGGCGCTCTGGTGCCCCAAATTAGTCTATATGAGCACCGCTATAGCCCTAATTCTCATTACCGAATGATTGGCGCAGCACTGTGCCGAAATTAGCCGATTCCAGTTCTGTGCTGCAGCCTACAAATTTGGACAGATTAAAAACGTAATACATCCTTCTCCATTTCCTGGGGACGCTCGTTTTAGGGGGGGCCAATAGCAGTGGCACATCTAGTTAAAACGGAATATAACCCTGCATTTCAACTTTGCTCTAAAACATTATTTACAGCATATTATATGCAACCAGCATTTTTTTTTTTACTAGACCAGCATTGGAAGGGTTACACACAGAGCTTTAGGGCTGGTTCAGACAGACTCTTGCAGAGCGTTTACAGCCAGCGTTCGGGGCTTGGTGTTAAACGCTCCCATTCAAGTGAATGGGAACGTTTGTACCAAGCTTTCAAGCGCGTTTGCACGAACGCGGCGTTTGGGTCCTGATTTTTCCCTGGCGTTCATGGAGCCCCTGGAAGCTACATGTAGCTTCCAGGGGCGGTTAACCACGACGGCTAATGTCCCTCTAGGGGAAGAAAAAACGCAGCCGCATCCGAACGCAACACGAATGCTGCTGAAAGCCCGCAACCGCGACGCCAACGAACGCGACGCCTCCAAACGTCCGTCTGAACCAGCTCTAAAAGTTCCTGGAGAGAAATGCAGACACATCCGAAGTTTAGATAGATACATTTAAGCAAAACAAAATGTAACAATTGTGGAATGTGACTCACTCTTTCTGACTGTGCAGGAGCTGGAGAACAGCCAAAGAGTGTGTAACATTCCTCACTTGCTACATTTTGTTTACTTAAATGTATCTATCTAAACTTCGGCTGCAGGGAGCAGTTCTCTCCATGGAACTTTAAAGCCTTGTGTAACCCTTCCAATGCTGGTCTAGTAAAAAAAAATGCTGGTTGCATATAATATGCTGTAAATAATGTTTTAGAGCAAAGTTGAAATTCAGGGTTATATTCCGCTTTAAAACAGTTCCCATGGCCAACACTGAAATTGTGCACCCCCCAGTCACATACGGAATGCAAATGTTACCCCAAATATGAAATGCAACAAACCTGATCCCACATACGAGAATGCAGCAAATGTTACCTCACATATGAAATGCTGCAAACTTTACCCTACATGGCTATACAGGTGAAACTCTAAAAATTAAAATATTGTGCAAAAGTCCATTTATTTCAGTAATCCACCTTAAAAGGTGAAGCTAATATATGAAATGGGAACCCTTTGCAGGCGATTTGGATTAATTAGTTAATTAGAGTCTGACACTTTGAGCCTAAAATAATGAACATTTTTACAATGTTTTAATGGTCTGATATTTTGATTTTGAGGTTTTCATGAGCTGTAAGCCATAGTCATCAGTTATAATAAATAAAGGCTTGAAGTATCTTAGTTTGCATGTAATATGTCTATTTGATATATTAGTTTCACCTTTTCAGTTGAATTACTGAAATAAATAGACTTTTTTTTACTATATTATAATTTTTTCTATTTCATCTGTAGGTAGCCAAACGTGTCCCCCCCTCTACTATCTACTGTACAGGTAGCCCCTAGTATAGATAGCCAAAGGTGTCTCTCTCTCCCATCCCCACCATATAAGGTAGCCAAAGATGTCCCGCAGTATAGATAGTCCCTTCCACCCTTAGCTAGCCAAAGGTGTCCTCCAGTAGAGACAGTTCACCCCATAGGTAGCCAAATGTTTTCAGAGTATAGATAGCCCCCCCCCCCCCATAGGCTACCAAAGGTGTCTCCCAGTATAGATAGTTCCCCCACTCATAGGTTGCCAAAAGTGTCTACCAGTATAGATAGTGCCCTCACCTTAGGTAGCCAAGGGTGTCTCCCAGTGTAGGTAATATCCCCCTACTCATATGTAGCCAAATGTATCCCCCAGTAAAGGTACCCCCATTAGTAGTTATCCGCAGTATAGGTGAATTCCACACCCCACATCACTATACTACCTATACTGGGTGTCCCCAGTATAGGTAGTAAGATGTCCCCAGTATAAGTAGTATTGAGAGGTTTCCCCAGTATAGGTAGCATTATAAGATGTCCCCAGTATAGGTAGTAAGGTGCCCCCAGAATAGGCAGTAAGGTATTCCCATGTTTATGTAGTATTGTAAGGTGTCCTCGGTATAGGTAGTATTGTGTCGCCAGTATAAGTAGTATTGAAAGGTGTCCCCGGTATAGGTAGAATTATAAGATGTCCCCAGTATAGGTAGTAAGGTGTCCCCAGTATAGGTAGTATTATATGATGTTCCCAGTATAGGTAATAAGGTGTCCCCAGTTTAGGTAGCATTATATGATGTTCCCAGTATAGTTAGTAAGGCGTCCCCAGTATAAATAGTAAGGCGTCCTCAGTAAAGGTAGTAAGGTGTTCCCAGTATAGCGAGTAAGGTGTCCCCAGTATAGTTAATTAGGTGTCCCCATTATTATATGATGCCCCCAGTATAGGTAGTAATGTGTCCTTAGTATAGGTAGTATGATTTTCCTGTATAAATTGTTAGTTGTTACGATAAAGAAATGTCAGTTAAATATATCATATAGGAGACACACACACAGATATTTGAGAAGTGAAATGAAGTTTATTGGATTTACAGGAAGTGTGCAATAATTGTTTAAACAAAATTAGGCAGGTGCATAAATGTGGGCACTGTTGTCATTTTATTGATTCCAAAACCTTTAGAACTAATTATTGGAACTCAAATTGGCTTGGTAAGTTCAGTGACCCCTGCCCTACATACACGGGTGAATCCAATTATGAGAAAAAGTATTTAAGGGGGTCAATTGTAATTTTCCCTCCTCTTTTAATTTTCTCTGAAGAATAGCAACATGGGGGTCTCAAAACAACTCTCAACTGACTTGAAGACAAAGACTGTTCACCATCATGGTTTAGGGGAAGGATACAGAAAAGCTGTCTCAGAGATTTCAGTTGTCTGTTTCTACAGTTAGGAACATATTGAGGAAATGGAAGACCACAATTCAGTTCAAGTTAAGGCTCAGAGTGGCAGACCAAGAAAAATCTCGGATAGACAGAAGCGACGAATGGTGAGAACAGTCAGAGTGAACCCACAGACCGGCACCAAAGACCTACAACATCATCTTGCTGCAGATGGAGTCATTGTGCATCGTTTAACCATTCCGCGCACTTTACATAAGGAGATGCTGTTTTCGAGAGTGATTCAGAGGAAGCCTTTTCTCCACCCACAGCACAAATAGAGCCGCTTGAGGTATGCTAAAGCACATTTGGACAAGCCAGCTTCATTTTGGAATAAGGTGCTGTGGACTGATAAAACTAAAATTGAGTTATTTGGGCATAACAAGGGGCATTATGCATAGAGGAAAAAGAACACAGCATTCCAAGAAAAATAACTGCTACCTACAGTAAAATATGGTGGTGGTTCCATCATGCTGTGGGATTGCGTGGCCGGTGCAGGGACTGGGAATCTTGACAAAGTTGAGGGACGCATGGATTCCACTCAGTATCAGCAGATTCTGGAGACCAATGTCCAGGAATCAGCGACAAAGCTGAAGTATCGCAGGGGCTGGATCTTTCAACAATACAACAACCCTAAACACTGCTCAAAATCCACTAAGGTATTCATGCAGAGGAACAAGTACAACATTCTGTAATGGCCATCACAGTCCCCAGACCTGAATATAATTGAAAATCTGTGGTGTGAGTTAAAGAGAGCTGTCCATGCTAGGAAACCATCAAACCTGAATGAACTAGAGATGTTTTGTAAAGAGTAATGGTCCAAAATACATTCAACCAGAATCCAGACTCCCATTGGAACCTACAGGAAGCATTTAGAGGCTGTGATTTCTTCAAAAGGAGGGTCTACTAAATATTGATTTAATTTATTTTTTGTGGTGCCCAAATGTATGCACTTGACTAATTTTGTATAAACCATTATTGCGCACTTTCTGTAAATCCAATAAACTTAATTTCACTTCTCAAATATCACTGGGTGTGTCTCCTATATGATATATTTAACTGACATATTTTATTGTAACAACCAACGATTTATTCAGGAAAATCATGACTATTAACAAGATTGCCCAAACTTTCGCATCCCACTGTAAGTAGTAAGGCATTCCCAAGGATAGGTAGTAAAGTGTCCGCAGTTCCCAGAGTGCTCTGGGGTAGAAGGCTACATAACTTAATAGCCTAGGTTCAGGGGCATGTTTAGGGAAAACAGTCCTGTGGCTAACATTGAGATCTGCCCCGGAGAAGAGAAGGGGAAGGGCACCATCCAAAAGATGTAAGTTATAGCCTCAGTTGAATTGGTTTTGTCCAATGTGACATGAAGCAAGACCTGTAAGAATGCAGTATGGCAATAGGCAGGCAGCCTGTCCCCCCAAATAATGTAACCAGGCAGCAGAATGCCCCCCAGATAAAAACTAGAATCTATATGGAGAACGCCAGGGATGCTATGGAGCAGCGCCCCCAGGCACATTCCATACCTGCACCCCTGCAGATACGCCTCTGCCTTGGCTAGACATCACTAGGAGTCAGAGCCGGATCACCAACAAGGCAAACCTAGGCAATTGCCAAGGGCCTGAAGAGTCTAGGGGCCTGGAGGATGCTAGCCTCCCACCAAATCTTACTAAAAAAAGCCAGGTGACCATCAGCAGTGGGCAAAAACTGCTATCTTGCCTGGGGCCCCATTTCCTCTTAATCCTTTTACTACCAAAATACAGCAATATACAGATATAGGAAGTGTTTTGATGCTGAAACCAGGGTAATTACCCTGAAATGGGGATCCTCAATTTTTTTTTATGTTCTGCTGTGAGTCGTAACCAATCCTGTTTTAAGGTTTAGATTTCTCTTCACATCTGTTGCAGACCGGTGGCTGATCCCAGTAACCTCCTACCACTAAATATCTGCCAAGCATGTGCCGGATTGGCAGCTGAAGCCTTTTTGGCAAAGGATACACTAGATACAGACACGTTGTGTGGATCCCAAAGGGGCACTTGATCGTTCGCGGATTCTGAATATAAAAATAGCATTGCTGGTCCCGTGGTTCATTGATCTAAATATGGCCTTTTCAGTGACAGCTTGGACCCCTTGGCCGGCTTGCAGGGACAGTGACAGGCAGTTCAGTGTACACACACATAGCGTCTGGGGTCTGGGGCTGTGACATTAGCTCATGCAGACAGAGCAGCAGGAGAGGTCAGCCTTTTGTTTTCTGTGAGACGGAAACTAGGGGGATACAGCTGTGCGGGCGGGCAACAACCAAGCTGTGACAAAAAAACACAATTAATCTAGCCTGACAGTTAAAACAAGTGGCAGACATTTTTTCCAGCCTGCTTTCGACTTGAGAGTTGGCCTGTTCTTCACAGCAGATGCATTAGTAAAGTACACTGATCAGCCAAAACATTAATACTGACCACTGTATATTGTGCACACCCTCCCTTGTGCCACCAACATAGCTCAGACCTGTCAAGGCTTGAACTCCACATGACCTCTGAAGAGGCCCTGTGGTGTCTGGCAGCAAGACATTAGCAGCGCATCCTTTATGTCCTGAAAATGGCAACGTTTGGCCTATTTTGATTGGGCTTTCCAGCGCATCCATCCTGCAGATGCTCAATCAGACTGAGATCTGGAGAATTTGGATGCTAAAGAATCATAGCTCCCAACTGTCCCTCTTTTGGAAGGACAGTCTCTCTTTGGGAATGGCGGTGCCCAATAAATCCACTTGCCCCATGCGCCCAATATTACTGCTTGAAGCCCAGACTATCTTTTCCATTGCTCCATGGTCCAGTTCTAATGTTCAAGCTTCCTTTGTAGGTGCTTTTAGCATGGACAGGGGTCACTATGGGAACGCTGACTGTCCTACAGCTGCACAGGCCCATATAAACCATAGAACCAGTAATGCGTAAAAATGTATGTGTTAATGTTGCTGCACTAGCGGGAATGCGTAAAAATGTATGCAATGCATCCCCGACCTCCGAGGTCGGCAAGCTGGCAGCGGGGGACTGGAGCAGCAGTGAGTGACTACAAGGGCACAGGATGGCTGCATGGGACTGGTAGAAGCCCCAGGTAAGTGAAACTCATTTTATTTTGTTGGACATTCCCTTTAAGTCACTGTCTCTTCAAGAGGGACCGCAATAAGTTTGAAAGTCTCCATAGACTTTCATTGCTTTTGTGGCCCCTTGTAGCAAAATAGGGTAACACAACGCAGGTTTACCCTACTAGTATAAAACAGGCCTCAAGATAAGATAACATCAAAAATAGCATGCCCCCCAACCTCCCCTTTAATGCTTATAAACCCCTTGCCCCCATGCAGGCTGGTATTCCCCAGGGAAGGAGGGCGTGGTTACATAGGAGCAAGGCAGGGGCTCTTGGAATGTTCTGCAGGGAGGTACTGAGAGGGAGGAGTCACAAACTGAAGCGCTTCGTGGGTATTTTTCCTCCATGGTCTGCTATTGGGAGTCGGGGGAACACTGTCAGGCTACAGAGGGTGTGAGCGGGAGGGCATGGCAATTTTTTTTCCTGGACATTAATGTGAAATCCTCATTTTCAGAAGTAGACACCCTGCCTGGCATTAAATGCCAACATTTGACTTTAAATACTTGAACGTTTGAGTTCTCCATGTACACGACGTCTTTGTCGTTTGACTCTTTTACCATACAACGTGTTCAGCACTTAAATAAGAGCATCAAGACGCAGCCAGGCTTTAGAATGAAGTGACCTAAATGGAATCCCAGTTGAGGGTTTTAGGATCATCCTTGGGATGAATAATTCACTGTACTGTGCCGAGCTGCAGAGCACTTACATTTAACCCCTTCCACAGGTGCGCAAGCCGCGGGGAAGCCTTTTACGAGGACTGGCTTTAAAGTGGGACATAAGGATGAATTACTGAACATATTGTATCTGGGCCATCTTGAAACTGCTTTTTATTACACGAGTGGATGTGGCTTCCCTGCAGATTACAAGCTTAAGGTAGATTGTTTTACACTTGTAGAGTTGTTTAATTGGTACTGAATGCAGACGCTCACTGTCAGTATTAAGTAATGCTTTGCCGGCACGGCTGGCTCTAGACTGCCTGAGGTAAACTTGTGAGGATAGTGGCCCCCAGTATAGGTTAGCCAGGTAGGTGCCCCCAGTAGGTAGCCAGCCAAACCCCCCTTCTCTTCCTGGCTGCGGCTAATTTACCTTGTGAGTCAGCGGCTACCTCCTCCACACAGTTCGTGGGCCCCCTCGCCTCGCTACTACTAGACCTCATATCAGCAACTACCCATAGCGCTGCAGTGAAGAGAGGAGAGCAGTTCTCCTGGTAATGATGTGTATACAGGAAGTACTTCCTATATATGTGCCGCTACGGGAGCCGATCTTCTCCCTTCACTGTGGGGATGCGGGTCGCCACCGTTCTGAGGTCTAGTAGTAGAGAGGCTAGGGGGACCAAGAACTTTGTGAAGGAGGGGGTTTCTGACTCACAAGGTAAATAAGGGCAGCCGGGGGAGAGGGGGGCCGGTAGGGGGCAAGACTAATGACACTACCTGAAGCACGGCATTCAGGTGGCGTCATGGGTGGACCACCCCTGTTTGCTGAGAGGCAGCACCCTCCACATGACCTGTCCTTAGATGAGGCCATGTGCACCTCAGTTTGCCTCGTGCAGCACTTTACTGGTGCTAAAGGTGCATTGGGCAGGGATCGCATTTGATTTGTGTGAGCAAGGGCATAACTAGCTCTTGTGACCCCAGTGATTGTGGAGGGCAGGGCCCGTTCGAGACTTTTACCCGCCTGAAGCAATACATTGTGAGAAGCCCCCCCCCCCCTTCTGACTTGTGTGTGCAAAGCCAGACTGGAGAGGAGAGACAGATCGGGCTGTGCATTGCAATTACTGGCACTACGCTTACCTCCCTCTGCTTTCTTCAAGACAGCATTTCCTCCCTGCTGGCCAGCAGCATTTGATCCCCAAGATATGTGCTGCACCAGCGCCGCATCACTCACCCACTCTCAGCAGATTAGCGATCTGCTTAACCAGCCACAGGTTAAGTCCTGCTTCCTCTTTGACTACAGCAGCGCCTCATGTGACCCGGCAGCAGGTAACAGCTCACATGAGGAATCGCTGTAGCCATGGATACAGGAAGCTGGACAGGCAGATAGAGATTCCATCGCTGGAATGCTGAAAGCAGGTGAGTGAAGTGGTGCCGCGCATCTAGGGAGGGGCAGATGGGGAGTGCGAGGGAAGGGAACATTTGGGGAGGGATGCTGCGTCTTGCCGCCCTCTATTTGTTGCCGCCCTGAAGCAAGTTATTCATGTTGCTTCATGGAAGAATCGCCCCTGGCTGTGGTGGCCTCCTCCCTCTCCCCACCCACATGCAGAGTAGCGCAAGGAGCGGTGTAATATTTCCCTGCTTCACTGCAGCAGGTTTCCTCCAGCTGCTACAGCCGCAGGGACGCGCTAGTCACGTCCCTGCAGTTTGGGACATGACTATGCGGGCAATTGTGCGGGATTACAATGTTGCCGAGAGCAGGGGGGGGATTGGTTGCAGGGGACAAAAGTCCCCTGTGCCAATCCATACATGTCCGTCAAGAATGAGCACTGTTTAGCTCAAAAACAGTGTTCAGTCTGAAATAGATCCACCGCGCTTCCTCCCGCCGCTGATTTCCGCTGCTTGCCACCACCGATCGTTAGATTTATTATGAATGGGAACAAAGTTCCCATTCATTAATCTCCCCACAGGCCACCGTGATCCTAGGCATCCATTGATACCTGCGTCACTTCCTTAGTTACAATGTAGCAACACATTGCTTCCTATCGCGTACTTATTGTACGTGAATAGGAAGCGCTCAATGGGGACATCTTGTGGGCATATAGTAAAATTACACCTACTAACTTTAGGGAATCATTTTTTGTATATCTATGTCAAGACGGCATATTATTATTAAATTATGGGCTAAAAATTAGTAATGGATTGTAAAACTTAAAAAATGCACCTTTATTTCCAAATAAAATATTGTCACCACACATTTTACTAGAGATATCATTTTAATGTTGCAATAACAGGGACAAATGGCCAAATAAAATGTGTAGATTTTAATTATGGTAGCATAAATTATTTTAAAACTATACTGGCTGCAAACTGAGAAATAATGAATTTTTTCCATTTTTTTCTTATTATTCCCATTATAATGCATTTAGAATAAAATCATTTTTAACATAACGTACCTCCCAAATAAAACCTAATTGGTGGTGGAAAAATCAAGGTATAGATCATTTCACTGTGTTAAGTAGTGATAAAGTTATTGGGAAATGAAAGGGAGGAGTGCTGAAATGTGAAAATTCCTCTTGTCCATAAGGTGAAAAATACCCGTGGGCTGAAATCGTTAGGATGCGTACACACCTTTGAGCACTGGCCTGGGCGACACAAACGCATTGTCAGCTGTGTAGCTGATGTTGTGCTGTGTTTCTATGCATAGGGGCAGAACGCTCCCAGGGATGGAAGCGTGATGTGGCAGCCCGCCTGGCCGGCCCGCACATGCGTGATGAAGCGCGACTCAGCCAAGCTTTCAGGCTGAATTGTCGGGTACCAGAGCCACCCGGGGAGACGGCGAGGGATGAGCGGCCTCAAGGGGGCTTAAAGAAGCCCAAGGTAAGTATGGAACATGAGACGCTTATAATATCATGCTCCCTTTAATCAAGCGTTTGTAGGAGGCTTTTATCATCAGAATAGGCAGCTCGACTGGGTAGAAGATTAATGGTGGCCATACATGGTACAATTTTTCATTTTTTTTTCGATTAGATAATTTAGTTCGATTATTCCGTTAGATCGAATATAAAGATTTTTCCAGCATGTCCGATCAGATTTTTCTCAAAAAAACGGGATTATTTGTTCGAAAAAAAAATATTTTCAACTTTCATTCGATTCGATCATTTAGATCGAATAAACGGGAAAATCGAACCTTTGTATTTTATCGTGTATGGGCACCATAAGAAACACATGTCTCAATCCCTATTAGGACCATATGCACTCAGAAAGCAAAGAAAAGGGTTGTTCTAAGTTTAGATTGTTTATTACTTAAAAAACACACTATTCTATTAAAAAAAAACCACTATTCTATTAAAGAAAAAAACATTATTCTATAAAAGAAAGGTAAAACTGAAAATACAAGACATCATGAACTCAAGTAGGGGGCAGTGGCGTAACAATAGGCCCTGCAGCCCCTGCGCCCGCGGGCCCCCCTCCGGGGGCCCGCTTGGGGCCGTTTTGTGGGGGCTGTAGGGGTGGCAGCATGAGGGGAAAGCCTTGCCCACAGTCGGCGGGGAGAGGGGAAGTTCCCCCCCTCACCTCGGGCTCTCCCCTCTGCGCTCCCCTCCAGCTAGATACAGTGTGGGCAGTGGGCAGCGGGCAGTGGCGGGCAGATACATACCTTCTTCCGTGCGATCCACCACAGACTCCTCGCTCTAGCGGCTGACGTCACTTCCGGAACTGACGTCAGCCGCTAGAGCGAGGAGTCTGCGGTGGAACGCACGGAAGAAGGTATGTATCTGCCTGCCGCTGCCCACACTGTAACTAGCTGGAGGGGAGCGCAGAGGGGAGAGCCCCGAGGTGAGGGAGCCCCGCCGCCTGTGGCCAAGGCTTTCCCCTCATGCTGCCACCCCTCCAGCCCCCACAAAACGGCCACAAGCGGGCCCAAGGGAGGGGGCCCGCTCTGAAATTCTGCAGGGGGGCCCGGTGGGGCCTAGTTACGCCCCTGGTAGGGGGTCTTGTATCACAGGGTACCCCACACAGCAGAATAGCGTAGACTTTTGCATGTCTGCATTTGTGCAATGTTTTCTATAAAATATTTTTTAATAAACAACAAACTCATGTAATGTTTTGCCTAAAAAAACTCTGAAATAGTTGGAGATCAAAACAATAGCTCCTGTTAGCTTACATTTGCTTACATATAGTTAAAGATTGATTATAGTTAATGGCAAAAACAGAGTTGTGGAAAGTTTGTGTAAGGGCCCTTTTCCACTAGCGCGTTTGCGCTAGCGGAATTGCAAAACCGCAAACAGCTAGCGATTTTACAATCGCTAGGGTTTGCTAAATAGCATAGGAATCGCGGTAGGATGTTTCCACTACCGCGATTCGTTTCTGCCTGAAACGCGATCGTGGCGCGGAGCGATATTTGCCGCGATTTTGCTATGTAGTGCATAGCATAGCAAAATCGCGGCCGCAAACGTCGGGAAATCGCCGGTAATTTTTTACCTTTGCGATTCAGCAGTTGCTAGCGTTCAGCGTGAACGCTAGCGACTGCTAGTGGAAAAGGGCCCCAAGTGATGGAAAACCGACATAACAGTTGTGGCCACATTGTCCTGCAGGGTTGTTTAGCCCGAGACATCCAGATCTTTCCTGCAAAGAGACACTATTTGTCTCACACATCCTTAAAGACTACTGAGGTCAGCCTTGTGCTTTTTGTCTCATCTACTTTTATGGACTATTGAACATCCATTCTCACTTGTGTACTGAAACCTCATTGACATTTGGTGTTCTGACACTTTTCCACCATCTAGATTTTCTGTTAGTTCCCCATGTTTTGGAGATTTTATGCTTCAAGTGTTTAGTGTTTAATCGGACTCCCTGCAATACTTTCCTGATGATGAGAGGTCAATCTTGGCAATTTTACTGTTTTCTTTACTTTATTGTTTTCTCTCAGGTTTTTTCTGGAAATTTCGTGAGATGGCCTCGATTCGATAAACCTTTCCCTTAGCAACAAAAAAAGTCCTTACAATGACTTCATCACAGGTTGTCCTTAATTTACTTTTGTTTGACATTACTTTTCTTACCTACTGTGAAAGCAAACCTGAAGCGAAAATAAACTTATGATATAATGAAGTGTATGTGTAGTACAGCTAAGAATTAGAACATTAGTAGACAAGAGACAAGACAAATAACATTTATATCGCGCTTTTCTCCTGGCAGACTCAAAGCGCCATAGCAGCAGCCACTAGGGCGCGCTCTATTGGCAGTAGCAGTGTAAGGGAGACTTGCCAAAGGTCTCCTACTGAATAGGTGCTGGCTTGCTGAACAGGCAGAGCCGGGGTTCGAACCCTGGTCTCCTGCGTCAGAGGCAGAGCCCTTAACCATTACACCATCCAGCCATAGTAGCACAGATATGAGTCTTATATTGTTTCCAGTACAGGAAAAGTTAACAAACTTCAGTTGTTATCTATGTAAAAGAGCTTCTCTGAGCTCTTCAACCCACTGGGTTGAATACAGTCCTGTTTTCTGAAGCACTTAAAGAGACTCTGAAGTCTCTTTTTTCCCTGCTTTTAATTATAATCCTGTTCAGCATGAATGCCCAAATAAAATCGCCGCATCCCCGCGGTAGATGAATGATTTATTATAGAGGATTAAGACCTGCAAAGCTCCTGGGCTCGCAGGGCTTTACTTCCTCGAAGAGGAGGCAGAGCTTTATACACTGTAGCTCTGCCTCCTCCGTAGTTAATCTCTGCTGATCGCCGCCTCTCCCCCGCCCCTCTCAGTCTTCTTTCACTGAGAGGGGAGGAGAGGAGGCGGAGATCCGTGGAGATTGATTGCGGAGAGGCAGAGCTACAGCTCAAAACTCTGCCTCTCTAGGGCAGCTCAAACTGTGACCTGCAGAGTCATGGAACTTTTCAGGTCGCTTTCTCTCTATTAAATCATTAATCTGCCGCGGGGATGCAGCGATTTCATTTTGGCATTAATGCTTAACAGGATTATATGAAAAAATCAGGGGAAAAAAAGAGACTTCAGAGTCTCTTTAAACAGCCAAAAAACACTGAGAGTTAGCTTGAGATAAGATTTCACTGCAGAAAAATTCAAAGGGTCATTATTTCTCCTTTGTTTTATAGTTTAAAAGACAGAGTGTGCGTTGAAAACTGCAGAATGATGCAATGTTATAAAAATGCTATACTGTATAGGTAACTGAAAATAAAAATATGAGACTCGTTTCTTTGCTACTAATGGTCTATTCATTATCCGTACTGTATATGTATAGAATTCATTATATCAGAAGTTTTTTTTTTCGCTTAAAGAGTACCTAACTTATAAATTACAGTTTGCCAAGATAAGTCAAGATAAGTTGCCAAGATATATAAAATCACACATGATAAAGTGTGATTTTCTCACCCCCAGGGTCTGTATCCCACATAAGGCCCCCAATGTGAAATTGGGCTCTGGTGATTTTTTTTTTTAATTTCCAAACCATAGGTGCAAAGGATGCTGGGGGATTGATGTCATAACTCCACCTCTCATGTCTGTGTGATCTAATCTAGGCAGACAGACAGACATCTGTTCTGCTGTCTATCCTCTCTGTGAAAAGAGAAGTAATTTGATTCAGGCAGGCAAAGAGCAGAGGAGGGAGGGGCAGGGGAGTTAACCAGGCTGGAGGGGTGGACACAATGCTTTAGCAAGGCTTCATTTTCTGGAGAAATAAGGAAGTTCTAATTACAGATATAAATGTGAGTCTGTTCTATCCACAATTATGTTCCAGATGTAAACTTTATATGTGCATCTAACTGTACACAGTGCATAGACTACATACAGTAGCAATAAAAATATGTGAACCCGTTGGAATTATATGGATTTCTGCACAAATCGGTCATACAATGTGATCTGATGTAACTCCTTCAATAAGTCCTCATCCACCCCCAACCACCTCTCAATGGGAGTCCCCTAAGGCTTGATCCTTGGCCCCCTACTGTTCTCCCTATACACATCCTCCATTGGCAAGGTTATCTCCTCCATGGGTTTTAACTATCATCTTTATGCAGATGACACCCAGATCTACCTCCACACCCCTGACATATCCACCACTACCATGGACAAGGTCTCCTCCTGAAAGTCCGCTAGGTTCCTGAAACTAAATCTAGACAAAATGGAATTTATGATCTCCCCACCCCGGTCATCCCTGAACCTCCCAGATGTGCATGCCATACTAAATATTGTCTGTAACCTAAACTAATGTCCAGCGCTGCGTAATATGTTGGCGCTTTATAAATACAATAAATAAATAAATAATCTGATCTTCATCTAAGTCAAAACAATAGACAATCACAGTCTACTTAATCTATTACCACAAAAATAATTAAGTTTCCATGTTTTTATTGAACACACCATGTAAACATTCACAGTGTAGGTGGAAAAGGTATGTGAACCCTTGGATTTAATAACTGGATGAAGCTCCTTTGGCAGCAATAACTTCAACCAAACATTTCCTGTAGTTGCAGATCAGGCATGCACAACTGTCAGGAGTAATTTTTGACCATTTTTCTTTACAGAACTCTGACTCGGCCACTCAGAAGGCGTATTTTCTTCTGTTTAAGCCATTCTGCTGTTGATTTAGGTCTATGGAGTCATTGTCCTGTCCTGTTGCAACATCCATCTTCTGCTGAGCTTTAGCTGGTGAACAGATGGCCTTAGGTTCTCCTGCAAAATGTCTTGAAAAACGTGGGAATTCATTTTTCCTTTCGATAATAGCAATCCGTCCAGGCTCTGACGCAGCAAAGCAGCATCAAACCATGATGCCCCCACCACCATACTTTACTGTTGAGATGAGGTTTTGATATTGGTGTGCTATGCCTCGTTTTCTCCACACAAAGTGTTGTGTGTTTCTTCCAAACAACTCCCTTTGGTTTCATCTATCCACAGAATATTTTGCCAGTACTGCCGTGGAACATCCAGGTTCTCTTTTGCAAACTTTAAATGTGCAGCATTGGGGTTTTTTTGGACATCAGTGGCTTCCTCTGTGATATCCTCCCATGAACTCCATTCTTGTTTAGTGTTTTAAGTATCATAGATTTGCTAACAGAGATGTTAGCATATGCCAGAGACTTTTGTAAGTCTTTAGCTGATACTCTAGGATTCTTCTTCACCTCAATGAGCATTCATGCGCTGTGCTCTTGCAGTCGTCATTACAGGACGGCCACTCCTAGGGAGAGAAGCAGCAGTGCTGAATTTCCTCCATTTATAGACAAATTGTCTTACCCTGGACTGATGAACAGCAAGGCTTTTGGAGATACTTTAATAACCTTTTCTAGCTTTATGCAAGTCAACAATTCTTAACCGTAGGTCTTCTGAGAGCTCTTTTGTGCGACACATCATTCACATCAGGCAATGCTTCTTGGGAAAGGCAAACCCAAAACTAGTGTGTGTTTTTTTATAGAGCAGCTGTAACCAACACCTCCAATCTCATCTCATGCATTGGACTCCAGATGGCTGACACATTGGTCCAATTAGCTCTTGGAGATGTCATTAGTCTAGGGGTTCACATACTTTTCCACCTGCACTGTGAAAGTTTACATGGTGTGTTCAATACAAACATGGGCACATTTAATTATTTGTGTGTTATTAGTTTAAGCAGACTATGATTGTCTATTGTTGAGACTTAGATGAAGATCAGATCACAATTTATGACCAGTTTGTGCAGAAATCCATATAATTCCAAAGGGTTCACATACTTTTTACTGCTACTGTATATGTATTGCCATCCAGACCTTGTTTTGGCTGGAGGTGCTCTTTAAGGTCTGCTTTGAGGGCTCTTTCACATTAGACAACGCATGCAGGAGCCTTTCTCCTGCATGCGTTGTCTGCCTGCGGCGTGTCGTCGGGTATCTGCGGTGCGACGCAATCAGCGGTGGCAGCTGGTAATTAAACCCGACGGAAAACGCCCGCTCGTGGGTGCGTTGGATGAAAAACTGCGCCCCGGTGCGTCGGAACCGCAACGCATCGAAACGCAGCGTCGGGTCTGAAAGGTAAAATGAAAGTCTATGGACTTTCATCTTACCTTGGTTAACGCAAACGGCTGCCGTTTGCGTTAACGCACAAAATCTGCCCTAATGTGAAAGAGCCCTAAGTACTTTTTTATTTGGTACCTACACATAAACACCTTCACCAGTTGGGCCACCTAAGCCTGGTATTTTAGATTAGGTTAGACAACTCTAGGCTGAACTTTTTTGGTAAGTTTTGTCAGCTCCTGAGTCCCCATATTAGCTTTCAGGTTGTTGCCATCATGAAAGATCTCATTCTTCCTGTTGAGTAGGCATCACTGTAGTGGTGGCCGAAGAGCTGATGGACTGAAATAGTGCATAGTCCTCCCAAAGGAAATCTAGATGCTGAGCTATGGAAAGCCCAGTCATAATAAAGTCTGCTGCCTTCCCCACACTTACAGGTGGACTAGATTTTAACCGGGTAATTCAAATGCTAAATTAAAATAAACTTTGTACTGACAAGGTTAATAATGAATGATCCATGTACAGGTGAAACTAAAAAAATTAGAATATGGTGCAAAAGTCCACTTATTTCAGTAATTCAACTTAAAAGGTGAAACTAATATATGGAATGGACTCATTACATGCAAAGCGAGATATTACAAGCCTTTATTTGTTATCATTTTGATGATTGTGGCTTACAGCTTATGGAAAACCCAAAATCAAAATCTCCATTAGATTATTTGAATGTTGTGAAAATGTTCAATTTCCTAGGCTCAAAGTGTCAGACTCTAATCTGCAAAGGGTTCCTATTTCATATATTAGTTTCACTTTTTAAAGTGAAACTTTAATTAAGAATTGACCTTCATCCCAATCAGTAGCTGATATCCACTTTCCCACAGGAAATCTTTACCTTTTCACATATAGATCATCATGGGGGTCTGTATGGCTGATATTGCGGTGAAAGCCCTCCCACAGTGTGATGTCATAACCATGGTCCTGACAGTTTGCTGTCTGTGAACCTCATTGCATTGTGGGAAATAACAGCTTTTTCCAACTGCCAAGCAAGCAATATCTCCCTCTGTACATAGAAATCTCAATAATGAACATTCTATACAGACCTAGCACTTAACCTCCTTGCCGTTCTAAAAAATCCGGCAAGGAGGCAGCGCCGCACTTTTTTTTAATTTATTTTTTTTTTAAATCATGTAGCGAGCCCAGGGCTCGCTACATGATAGCCGCTGAGCGGCGGCATCCCCCCACCCACTCCGATCGCCTTCGGCGATCAGAGTATGCAGGAAATCCCGTTGAGAACGGGATTTCCTGCAGGGCTTCCCCGGTCGCCATGGCGACCGGGCGGGATGACGTCACCGACGTCATGGACGTCGTGACGTCAGAGGGAATCCCGATCCGCCCCTTAGCGCTGCCTGGCACTGATTGGCCAGGCTGCGCAGGGGTCTGGGGCGGGGGGGGTGGCTCGGCACGGCGGGTAGCGGCGAATCAGCGGCGAGCGGCGGCGATCGCGTACTACACGCAGCTAGCAAAGTGCTAGCTGCGTGTAGGAAAAAAAAATTATGCAAATCGGCCCAGCGGGGCCTGAGAAATCCTCCTGCGCAGGTTACCCCGAACTGTGTTCGGGATAACCGGCAAGGAGGTTAACCACTTCTCTACCACAGCTTTTTGCCCTTCAAAAGCACTTCCCATTCATTCGGTAATAACTTTATCGCTAATTATCTCACTGAAATGATCTATATATTATTTTTAGCAGGACAAACTAGGCTTTCTTTGTGCAGTACTTTATGCTAAGAATTATATTCTTTTATATGCATTTGATAGGAAAGAAGAAGAAGAAAAAAAATGGAAAAATGTACCATTTCTCAGCTTTCAGCCATTGTAGTTTAAAAATAAAATGTGCTAGTGTAGATAAAACAAACACATTTTATTTGCCCATTTGTCCCGGGTTATTACAATGTTTAAATTGTGTCCCTAGTACAATGTATGGTGATAATATTTTATTTTGGGTTAGGAGTGAAGTAGGTAAAAAAAATAATGAAAATGTATTCAATTTTTTTGTGGTAACTGTATAATAGTGTATTTGTAAGTAGTTTTACTTTTTGGCCACAAGATGGTGCTATACTAACTCCGTTTTCTAAAAATAGAAAACAGAACCAAATGTTTACATGTGTTTACAGATGTTTATAAGCAGGGGCGTAGAAAAGCGTTGCTAAGTGGTTAAGGGTTTCACCACCAATGATAAATGTCAGAATGGAAATCAGGGAGAAGAAAGATCTTACAATGGACAAACACTGACCAAAGAATCTGTAAATGAATAGATCCCGACCCCACTACATTTTCCATTCTGTATATACAATTGTGCTCTTAAAATTATACATAGGTAGATCATTTAGACTTGCTAATTTTTAAAAGTAGCTCATAGCCGAAAAAGCGTGGGCACCTCTGTTGTAAACAATAAGCAATTTTATTCATTATGTGGTTTTCACTACAGTTCCTCTTTAACTTGAATTACTGAAATAAATGGACTTCTGCAAGATATTCAAACGTGTTATATACTGTTTAACTACTTAAAGAGAACCAGAGATGAAGCACCCTCTTGTATTTTACCTTATAAATCAGTGGGAACATGACAGTAAACACCTAATCTGCCCTTTGTTTCATTGTTCTCTGTGTAATCTGACTGTTATCACGTCTGATAAGAATCCCCGACTGAGAAGTCAGGCTGCTCCGTCTAGCTTTGCTACAGAAAGATTATAGCTAAGTCTGTATTCTGTGGTGTTATTTCAAGCCCAAGCCTGCCCCCTTGTGGCTTTGCTATAATGACTCAGCTATAATCATTCCCAGCAAAGCCAGATTTAATTGCTCAGTCTGGGATTCTTGTGACTGCTGTTAACAGACACTTTTAGCAGTGAGGAGGAAACAGAGAGCATGGTAAGTGTTTTCTCTAATGTTCTTACTGATATACATGGTAAAATACACAAGGGTGCTTCGTCTCTGGTTCCCTTTAAAGACCGCCTAACGCCAATTGGCGTCAAGTCCTGGGGCTGCATTTTGCAGGAGATTACGCGCAGGCTGTGTGCACATCTGTTGCTCGGGGGCAGAGCTCCGCCCCGCCTTCAGTCTCCGAGCAGCGATTGCCGCTCGGAAGACTGTTAGAGGGCGAAACCGCCGTCTTTTCTGTTAGTACAGCGCTGCGATCAGCAGCAGCACTGTACTGGGGACAGCCGTGTTACACGTCTGTCCCCTTTTGGGACAAGAGAGCGATCGGCTCTCATAGGTAGAGTTGGGCCGAACAGTTCGCCTGCGAACGGTTCCATGCGAACTTCAGTGGTTCGCGTTCGCGTCCCGCAGGCGAACCTTTGCGGAAGTTCGGTTCGCCCCATAATGCATATGGAGGGTCAACTTTGACCCTCCACATCACAGTCAGCAGGCCCAGTGTAGCCAATTAGGCTACACTAGCCCCTGGAGCCCCACCCCCCCTTATATAAGGCAGGCAGCGGCGGCCATTACGGTCACTCGTGTGCTGCCTGCGTTAGCGAGAGTAGGGCGAGCTGCTGCAGACTGTCTCTCAGGGAAAGATTAGTTAGGCTTAACTTGTTCCTGTCTGGCTGCATACCTGTGCTGTGAACCCACCACTGCATACCTGTGCTGTGATCCCACCACTGCATACCTGTGCTGTGAACCCACCACTGCATACCTGTGCTGTGAACCCACCACTGCATACCTGTTCTGTGAACCCACCACTGCATACCTGTGCTGTGAACCCACCACTGCATACCTGTTCAGTGAACCCACCACTGCATACCTGTGCTGTGAACCCACCACTGCATACCTATGCTGTGAACCCACCACTGCATACCTGTTCAGTGAACCCACCACTGCATACCTGTGCTGTGAACCCACCACTGCATACCTGTTCTGTGAACCCACCACTGCATACCTGTTCTGTGAACCCGCCACTGCATACCTGTTGTGTTCAGTGAACCCGCCACTGCATACCTGTTCTGTTCAGTGGACCCGCCACTGTATACCTGTTTAGTGACCCCGCCACTGCATACCTGTTGTGTTCAGTGAACCTGCCACTGCATACCTGTTCTGTGAACCCGCCACTGCATACCTGTTGTGTTCAGTGAACCCGCCACTGCATACCTGTTCTGTTCAGTGGACCCGCCACTGTATACCTGTTTAGTGAACCCGCCACTGCATACCTGTTGTGTTCAGTGAACCTGCCACTGCATACCTGTTCTGTGAACCCGCCACTGCATACCTGTTGTGTTCAGTACACCCGCCACTGCATACCTGTTTAGCATTCAATGTGATTTCTGCCCTTAAAATGCTGCTTTGCGTCAAATCCAGATTTTTCCCAGGGACTTTTGGCATGTATCCCACTCCGCCATGCCCCCCTCCAGGTGTTAGACCCCTTGAAACATCTTTTCCATCACTTTTGTGGCTAGCATAATTATTTATTTTTTTCAAAGTTCGCATTCCCATTGAAGTCTATTGCGGTTCGCGAACTTTAACGCGAACCGAACCTTCCGCGGAAGTTTGCGAACCTAAAATCGGAGGTTCGGCCCAACTCTACTCATAGGCAGAAGCCTATGACAGCCGATCGCAGGATTGGCTGGCTGGGGGGGAGGGAGGAGTTTACAAAAAAAAAAAGTGGAATAGTCAAAAAAAACAAAAAAAACAAACACCAACATAAATATTTATTACAAAAATAAAATAAGGGGGGCGATCAGACCCCACCAACAGAGAGCTCTGTTGGAGGGGAGAAAAAGGGGAGAGGGGGAATCCCTTGTGTGCTGTGTTGTGCGGCCCTGCAGCTTGGCCTTAAAGCTGCAGTGGCCAATTAACAATAAAAAGGCCTGGTCTTTAGGGGGGTTTAACACTGCGGTCCTCAAGTGGTTAAAGTGACACTGAAGCAAAAAAAAAAAAGTATAAAATAATGAATTGTATGTGTATTGCAGATAATCAATAGAACATTAGTAACAATTAAAAGAGTCTCATATTTTTATTTTCAGTTATATAGCTTTTTTTTTTTTTTATAACATTGCATCTTTCTGTCCTATTAACAATTACAAACCACACACTGTATTTTAAACTATGAAACAGAGCAGAGCTAATGACCCTTTGAACTTTCCTGCAATAAAACCTTATCAGAAGCTGTGCCTCACTGTTTCTTTGACAGGGGCGTAGCAATAGGGGGTGCAGAGGTAGCGACCGCATCAGGGCCCACCCCTCCACCACAGTATTAGCTCTCTATTGGTCCTGTGCTCACAATAATCACTTCTATAGATGCTGGGAATAGTAGGAATCATTAACAAGCTGCTCCCCACCTCCTTCTTATACCTCTGACACTGTAGTTGCCATTGGCCGGTTTTAGTGCGCCGTATCAATTGTTATGTATAGAGTGCTTGGGGGGCCCCCAATGTAAAACTTGCATCGGGGCCCGCAGCTCCTCAGCTACGCCACTGATCTTTGATGTATAAGTGTTTCAGAAAGTAGGACTGTCTCAACCCAAGTTGAGTCGGAGACCTCAGAGAAGCTCTTTTGCATATACAAAAACTGAAGTTCTTAAAGGGAACCTGTACTGAGTAAAATTATTTAAAATAAACACATGTGGTAACTTTAAATGAACATTAAATAGTTACCTTGGCATCAGTTCCTCTCAGCAGCTCACCATTTTCTTCTGACAATAATCCCTTCCAGTTCTGACAACATTTTGTCAGAACTGAAATATATCAGTTGCTGTCAGTTATAGCTGAGTGGACATCTGATGTGTCCGGTTATGTCCATGTTTCCCTATGGCTCAAGTGGACGATGTTACAGTTTAACAGTGTGCTGACCAGAAAGCTGTTATGGGGTAATGGCCATTTTCAAAATGGAGGACGGAGAATTCCCTTGATCACAGTGGACAAGCAGGACGCGGGAGAGGAGAAAAAGATTTAGGAGTAGACTACACGGGAGGCAAGTATGACTTGTGTATGCGTATTTTGACTTTTAATTTTCAGTTCAGGTTTTCTTTAAAGGGGAACTTCAGCCTAAACAAACATACTGTCATCAAGTTACATTAGTTATGTTAATTAGAATAGATAGGTAATATAATCTCTTACCCAACCTGTTTTAAAAGAACAGGCAAATGTATGTGATTTATGGGGGCTGCCATTTTTGCCATGGGGGCAGCCATCTTTTTGGTTGAAAGGAGGTGACAAGGAGCGGGAGACACAGTTCCAACTATCCTGTGTCCCGATAACCCCTCCCAGCTGCACACGCTAGGCTTCAAATGTCAAATTAAAAATGTAAAAAAAAAATTGCACAAAAACAGCAGAACGAGAACAACAAACTCAGAAATCCCATCATGCTTTGCACAGCATCAGGGGAAAAAAGCCCAGGCAGTTTTCTTCTGTGCAGCTAAAAATGAGGCTTGTATAAGAGAAACAACGTTCTGATGCTGTGAAACCGTTAAAGAAACACCAAGCCTTTTCAGTGCTGCTGAGTAGATTTTTAGTCCGGAGGTTCACTTTAACTCTTCCTGCACTGGAAACATTATGAGATATTTTTTCTTTGCTACAAATGTTCTATTTCGTAGCTATACTACACATACAATTCACTAGCCCATATGCAATTCACCTATGTTTTCTCCTAGGAGATCATTTTTAAACTTCTGTTTAAAATAACTATTCAGTACATTACTTTGCAACTGAAAATAATTTCCAAAAGTAGTTGGAAAAGTACTGTAAACATTATTCAGTGAATTTTTTTGCTTCATGTGACCTAAAAAGCATTTTCTTGACAAGGTGTGAAAATATCAACTTGGAGAAAAATAAGGAGAAAAAATGAATTGCATGTGGGCCATTATCTCGTAGGTTTATTTTCACTTCAGATTCTCTTTAAAGTAGAAGTTTAACCCTCCTGGCGGTCAATTAATCTTGAATCGAGCGGCAAAATCGAGCCGTGTGTGCCCAGCATTAGTGCCAGACCTGTGTTGGAGATGGAAACAAGATAAAGGATCTTTCTTACATATTATGTGCAACACACACAATTGCTCACTTCCAGTCAAAACAATTTCCTACCTGTATTTGGTCAGCAGGCACCAGTCAGCTGACTGATGCCTGCTGACCAAATAAAGGTAGGAAATTGCTTTACCTGGGAGTGAGCAGTTGTGTGTGTTGCAGTTAGCATTCAGTTATGAGGCAGTGGGGGTGTATTCCCTGGTTGTGAGAGGTCCAGGGCTCGCCTGCACTTTCCTCTGGGTATCAAATGGTGGTGTGGAGGCCCCGGCCAGTGAGAGAGTTCTGGGCCCCCCGGCTATCGTGCGAACCAGTGTTTGTTACATATTATGTGGAAATGCTCCAAATTGGCTAAATATTGGCAAGAAATCCATGACATAATTTCCATGTGACAGATATTAATCTACCACTTGCTCCTGAGGTGTTTTTCCAGCATGGCACTGATATTCCTCATGAATCACACAGAAAAACAATGCTTCCAAGCCTTCATTTTTAGGGTTTCAGACCCAGATTTAGGGAAAAAATCATGCTGCCAGAATGCCAGCAGCAGCCCCTTCTCTCACTCATCTGCAATTTTATCTCCGTCCTCCGGGTGGCGCTGTAAATTTGTTACAGTTGATAAAAATCCTGCAATTAATATGCAGTGTGTCTACTTCCTGCTTTCATGGAAGAAGACATAGGGCCCTTTCACACTGTGGTGGTGTAGTGCGGATAATTGCCGCACTGCTTTTGCAGCCTAATGAAGGTCTATAGGGAATTTCATACCTCTCACATTGCGGTACGCTGCGTCAGAAGAGCCCGATTTAATGCTAGCGCATACCTATGTTACAGTGGGGCTCCTGCGGCGATCTGGGTCAGCCCAAAAGTCATGTTTGTCTATTCTGTTCTTTAACACTAAAGCCCAACTGGACGAACATTCTCGTCCAGTTGGGCTGTGTGCACTCCTGCGGGCCGCGCGTTCTCCCGGGGGGGCTCCCGTGCACCCACCCGCCACCGGCCGTTAGCCCAGCGATCAATGAAAGGGATTATAGATCCCTTTCATTGATCGAAACCCCCCGCAGAAAAGCAAACAGTGTCTAAACAGACGCTGCGGTTTTTCTGAGTTTCAAAAAGTTCCCCGTCTTCATTCTTCTTCCTGGAAGCGTACGATCACGCTTCAAGGGACTATTTCACTGTGGCCATCTTGTGGCCAAATACTAAAACTACACATACATCCATTTTTTAATAAATAAATACATTTTTTTTACATTTAAAATTAGCTGTTTACCTCCCACACCAAAAATTACCCACATACAATTTTTAATACAAAAAAATATAAAAAATTACAATAATAATTATAATAAAAAAAAACATAAATAGTTACCTTAGGGTCTGAACTTTTTAAATATGCATGTCAAAGGAGTATATTAACATCATTTTTTAAATTATGAGCTTGTAAATAGTGATGGACGCAAATTGAAAAAAATGCACCTTTATTTCCAAATAAAATATCGGCGCCATACATTGTGATAGGGACATAATTTAAATGGTGTAATAAGCGGGACAAGTGGTCAAATAAAATACATAGGTTTTAATTACGGTAGCATGTATTAATTTCAAACTATAATGGCCAAAAACTGAGAAATAATGATTTTTTTCCATTTCTTTCTTAATATTCTGTTAAAATGGATTTAGAATAAAATAATTCTTAGCAAAATGTATCACCCAAAGAAAGCTTAATTGGTGGCGGAAAAAAACAAGATATAGACCAGTGATGGCGAACCATTTAGAGGCCGAGTGCCAAACTGAGACCCAAAATTCACAAACTTATCACAGAGTGCCAATACCCCAATTTATACAAAATACTTCAGTTTTAGTTAAGAAAAAAACAACTCATATGGGTTGTTTTTGCATCTAATTTTAAGACCTTTAATGCATGAGTTGTTTTGTATTTTGTATAAATTGGCGTATTGGCACTCTGTGATTTGTTTGTGAATCACAGGGACAGACAGACAGAGGGAGACAGACAGACAGGGGACAGCCACACAGGGGGACAGACAGCAGAGACAGCCACAGAGGGGACAGCCACACAGGACAAAACCACACACAGGGGCAGAGACAGGCATACAGGGGAAAAAACAGGCACATGGGACAGGTACAGCCACACAGGGAAAAGGCACATAGCGGCAAGACAGCCACACAGGAGCAAAGGCAGCCACACAGCCAACAGGCAGAGACAGCCACACACAGGGGCAGAAGCAGCCACACGCAGGGGCAGAAGCAGCCACACGCAGGGGAAGAAGCAGCAACACGCAGGGGCAAAGACAGCCACACAGGGGACAGGCACATAGGGGCAGAGACAGCCACACAGGGGTAAAGACAGCCACACAGGAGACAGGCACAAAGAGGGAGAGACATGCTTACAGGGAAAGAGACAGCTACATGGCATGGGGCAGAGACAGGCACACAGGGAGAGACAGCCACACAGGGGCAGGAACAGCCACATGGGAGACAGCCACACGGGGAAGAGACAGCTACATGGGAGACAGCCACACAGGAGCAGAGACAGCCACACAGGAGCAGAGATAGCCACACAGGAGCAGAGATAGCCACACAGGGGGCAGGGACAGGCACACAGGGGCAAAGACAGCCACACAGGAGACAGCCAAACAGCCGACAGCAGGGCCGAGCCTGGGCGGGTGCTGCGGGTGCATCGCACCCAGGCGCCTGTCTCCGACAGGCGCCGCCCAGCCTCCGCTCACCCCATCTGGCCGCCGCTTTCTCCCTCCCTTCCTCCCTCCCTGTAGCCGCCGCCGCCGCCGCTGCGTCAGACCTCGATCAGGCGGCGACCAATAGTGCGGGCGCTAGGACCCAGCGCCCGCACTGATATGCGGAAGTGACATCACTTCCGCATATAGAGCGGGTGCGTCCGGCGCCCGCACTTACTGGTCGGGTCGCCGCTGATCTTGAGGTCTGCTGAGTGCTGGCTGACTGACTGCCAGGTAAGGGGGGGAGCGGCGGCGGCTAGAGGGGGGCTCCCTGTCACTCGCTCACCAATGGCGCTCCCTGTCACTCACTAATGGGGCTCCTTGTCACTCACTAACGGGTCTCCCTGTCACTCACTCACTAATGGGGCTCCCTGTCACTCGCTCACTAATGGCGCTCCCTGTCACTCGCTCACTAATGGGGCTCCCTGTCACTCACTAATGGGGCTCCCTGTCACTCACTAATGGGGCTCCCTGTCACTCACTAATGGGGCTCCCTGTCACTCGCTTACCAATGGGGCTCCCTGTCACTCACTAATGGGGCTCCCTGTCACTCGCTCACTAATGGGGCTCCCTGTCACTCGCTCACTAATGGCGCTCCCTGTCACTCACTAATGGGGCTCCCTGTCACTCACTAACGGGTCTCCCTGTCACTCACTCACTAATGGGGCTCCCTGTCACTCGCTCACTAATGGCGCTCCCTGTCACTCACTAATGGGGCTCCCTGTCACTCACTAACGGGTCTCCCTGTCACTCACTCACTAATGGGGCTCCCTGTCACTCACTCACTAATGGGGCTCCCTGTCACTCGCTCACCAATGGGGCTCCCTGTCACTCGCTCACCAATGTGGCTCCCTGTCACTCACTAATGGGGCTCCCTGTCACTCGCTCACTAATGGCGCTCCCTGTCACTCGCTCACTAATGGGGCTCCCTGGCACTCGCTCACTAATGGGGCTCCCTGTCACTCGCTCACTAATGGGGCTCCCTGTCACTCACTAATGGGGCTCCCTGTCACTCACTAACGGGTCTCCCTGTCACTCACTCACTAATGGGGCTCCCTGTCACTCGCTCACTAATGGCGCTCCCTGTCACTCGCTCACCAATGGGGCTCCCTGTCACTCGCTCACTAACGGGTCTCCCTGTCACTCGCTCACTAACGGGTCTCCCTGTCACTCGCTCACTAACGGGTCTCCCTGTCACTCGCTCACTAACGGGTCTCCCTGTCACTCGCTCACTAACGGGGGTCCAGGCTGGCTACATATACTGGGGACACTGGCTGTTTGTCATTATGTGCATTTACTGGTGAAAAGCTGTCTCTTATGTGCATTTGCTGGTGAAAAGCGGTCTTTTTATGTGCATTTGCTGGTGAAAAGCGGTCTTTTTATGTGCCTTTACTGGTGAAAAGCGGTCTTTTTATGTGCCTTTACTGGTGAAAAGCGGTCTTTTTATGTGCATTTACTAGGGAAAAGCGGTCTTTTTACGTGCATTTACTAGGGAAAAGCGGTCTTTTTATGTGCATTTACTAGGGAAAAGCGGTCTTTTTATGTGCATTTACTAGGGAAAAGCGGTCTCTTATTATGTGCATTTACTGATGAAAGGCTGTCTGTCATTACGTGCATTTACTGGTGAAACGCTGTCTCTTATGTGCATTTAGTGTGGAAATTTTGTCAGTAAAACATCTTTTCTCAGTAAATTTTTAGGTATTTGTCAGTAAAAAAATAACGTGAAAGGTTGGCAACACTGGCTGGCGGCGCAACGGGAAAGATACAGGCAGCCCACCTCACGCTTGGGCTTGGTGGGGGGAGGTGCCAACAGCGAGCGGAAGTAGGGTGGCCGCAGGCAGCCAGAAGTACGCAGTGTGTGACTGCGTCGCACTCGCAGAGCCTTTCAGCCTGAGTCAGTCCAGAGACTAGCAGACTCGCAGGCAGCCAAAGCCAGCCAGGAGCAAGCTCATGGAAGAGGGGTAAGAATGGGGTATCACATGCATGCGTAAAGAGGTGGAAGGTGTGGGTGTGATTAGGCAGGACATGGGTGTGGTTATGTGGTTGGGCGCGGTTAATTTAACCACTCCCATAGGCGCCAGAAAAAATCTTGCACCCAGGTGCCAGGCACCCCAGGCTCACCCCTGGCCGACAGGCACACAGGGGCAGAGACAGCCACATGGGAGGCAGGCAGGCACACTGACCAAGAGACAGGCTTACAGGGGAAGACACAGCCACGTGGCATGGGAGCAGAGACAGGCACACAGACGGAGAGAGAGCCTCACAGAGGTTACAGCCTGAACTTACCAAGCCTTAGGCACCGCAGAAATAGCAGCCCATCCATTGCACTGCATGTCAGTGATCGTCTGCAGTATCCCAGGGCGGCTCATTAGAGTTACACACACAGAACTCTGAAGGGCCCCGCTTTCTTCAGGCTGACTCATAAGTGCCTGTTTCCCAGTGTTTAAGAAAAATCTGTTTATTTCACTCAGGCGCTGATGAGACAGCCTGAGGATGTAGCGGGGTCCTTCAGAGTTCTGTGTTTGGTCAGGCAGCTTCTCCTTCTGTCTCCACGCGCGTACTGTAAGGGACAGAAATGTAACTATTCGTGCATACAGCGGTGGTGATGGGGCAGCACGCGTACCCACAGAAACCGCCCTGCGTGCCACCTCGGGCACGCGTGCCATAGGTTCGCCAACGCTGATAAAGACCAATTCATTGTGATGAGTAGTGATAAAGTTATTGGAAAATGAATGGGAGGTGAAAGTTGTTCAGATGCAAAAAATAAACAACCCTTCGTGCGTAAGTGGTTAAACATGTTGAAGTTGTGATGTTGCAGCACACATGCGCAGAAGTGTATTTTTACAATACGCTTCCTTGCACTTCTGCATACCCGAAACAGGAAGTGGCTGCAAGCGCGCATCACTTCCTGTTTGGGCGGATGCCAGACAGGGAACACCGAGGTGTTTGCTGAAGGCCTGCACCGCAATGCTAAGGGCAATTTGTAGTGTGAAACTAGCCTTAGGGTTAACATCCTATGTTTACAAATGAGCTGCTCTGCTGAAGCAGCCAGCTGACACAGCTCAGAGATCAAATTACAGTGGTGATTAGTCACACATAAGGGGGAATTAGACAGGCTAAACTCTCTATGTTTTCCTTCTGTCCTGTGCAAGAGTGCGGGTCTACTTTAACATTACACCATCACATTAAGCATCAACCCTGTTGGACCCCCTATAATCGCTGTGTGCAAGCAAGTTCTGACAAAAGGGGCCTGTAGGCATCCTGTGTTGGGGTTTCATAGAATTTGTTTTGCTAAATGAATGTCTATCAGTATTGGTGATCAATTGTATGTATCTGTACTTGTGTCACTGGTTGTGCTGCTTGTACAACATGTACAGTGGAATGCTAAAGTTTGGGCAACCTTGTTAATCGACAAGATTTTCCTGTATAAATCATTGGTTGCTACGATGAAAAATGTCAGTTAAATCTATCATATGTGCACTTTCTGTAAATCCAATAAACTTCATTTCACTTCTCAAATATCACTGTGTGTGTCCTATATGATATATTTAAAGCGGAATATAACCCTGCATTTCAACTTTGCTCTAAAACATTATTTACAGCATATAATATGCAACCAACATTTTTTTTTTACTAGACCAGCATTGGAAGGGTTACACAGTGCTTTAAAGTTCCTGGAGATTTCTGAAGACGCATCTGAAGCTGACATAGATACATTTTGTTTACATAAATGTATCTAAGTGTTGAATGTGACTCACTCTCTCTCACTGAGAAGGAGTTGGAGGACAGCCAAAGAGTGTGTAACATTTATCAATAGATACATTTAACTAAATAGAATGTAACAATCTGAACTTCTGCATATCTCTCCACGGAACTTTAAACCTCTGTGTTTAACCCTTCCAATGCTGGTCTAGTAAAAAAAAATGCTTTTTGCATATAATATGCTGTAAATAATATTTTAGAGCAAAGTTGAAATGCAGGGTTATATTCCACTTTAACTGACATTTTTTATCGTAACAACCAACGATTTATACAGGAAAATCATGAAGATTAACAAGGTTGCCCAAACTTTCGCATCCCACTGTATCTATGCTCCTCATTGCTGTATGTTTGCATGCTGTACAACGCTATGGAATATGTTGGTGCTCTATAAATAATAATAATTTTAGTAATAAATGCTCACCCTGTTTCAAAAACACCCATATTTATGAAGAAGGTGTGTGCTAATTATGTTTTATTGACTGATTTAACTTCATGATTATTTTTGCCTCTAGACTAAATCATAATTGATTGTTTGCTATTAAGCGGTAGTCTTGAGAAATGAGAATTTCTATATTGGAAACCTTTCATATTAGCTGAAGGAGCTGATCCAATGGAATAGCTCTACTAATACTATGGGGATGGATGGTGACTATGATTAAATGACTTTATTTAAATAAACCTATCTCTATGTACCATCTTATAAGTAATCTATTGTCTTAAAAATTCACATACAATTGTGTGCTAAGCACACTATGACACTAATGAAAAAAAGTTCAAAAACCCGTAATTGCAAAAGTATAAATCCATTTATTACTAAATAATCTATAAAAGACAATGTGGTGTGTGCCCCAAAGTGCAACCCCCCCATAAAAAGACCCAGGATTCAAGCCCCAACACTACCCACAAGCAATACCCCTGTACCCCTGACATGGGAGAGAAACCACCACAGGTAAACCTCCCTGCCTTCTGCCCTCAGAGCTCTTATAAGGCAGGCCTGCCTAATGAAGTTCTTGGTGTTGTCAGCAAAGCAACATACTATGTAGCATCTAATTGTGCTACACGCCATAATATGAACTTCTCCATTTAGATGCTACATAGTATGTTGCTTTGCTGAAAACACCAAGAACTTCATTAGGCAGGCCTGCCTTATAAGAGCTCTGAGGGTAGAAGGCAGGGAGGTTTACCTGTGGTGGTTTCTCTCCCATGTCAGGGGTATTGCTTGTGGGTAGTGTTGGGGCTTGAATCCTGGGTCTTTTTATGGGGGGGTTGCACTTTGGGGCACACACCGCATTGTCTTTTATAGATTATTTAGTAATAAATTGATTTATACTTTTGCAATTACTGGTTTTTGAACTTTTTTCAACCTATTGTCTTACTTTGCGGCAGCCTTTTCTTACTTCTGCTTATAATATTTCTCTTGATCCTCTCCCCTCCTCTGCAACACCCTCCCTCAACACATTTGCCACTCACCCACACTTACCCTTTTTAGACACAACTTAAAGCGGAATTAAACCAAACATTTTTTAGTTCGAAATATTTAGTTGCACCACTCTGACACATACAGAGATAAATAAACACTCCTTCAAGCCTATGAGCATTTCAGTGCACGCTTTTCTCCCTTCTCTTTTCAAAACTAGGGTTATACAGGTGGCAGCCATTACTTCTGAGCTTAGTAGGAGGTTTTAGATCATGGGTGTTTTTGTCATCAGATACTCTCCTTCACAGAGGCGTCGTCTATGTGAAATCTCACACAAGCTGAGATCACCTCCCCTGTGACATCATCAGTAGCCGCCTGTGTTTTGTTTTTGTTTTTTAAGTCCTCCACCAGACTGCCGGATTCTGTCCCGGCAATATGAAAGGAAGGGAGGGGTTCCTCCAATAAATTGAAAATATTTTATATTTGTCATCATGCAGCTGAAAAAAGGCTGCTATTTATTATTATAAGTTAGAAAATAGATTTTATTCCTGGAATCTTGTATTTTTAATTTGGGTCCACTTTAAAAACTCAAGCATACTCCCTAAGGACACCTCAGCCACTGGCCACCATCTCGTACACAGCTATCCCTTCACATTTTGTCCTACCCCTAAACCCTTTAGATTGTAAGGCTGATTGGCCTGGGCTCTTTTTCCCTTTTGTCTCCAAATTCTGTGTAGTGTGCATACATGTCTTCTACCCCTATATAAAAATCAATCATACTATACAACATTTCTTGAATGACCCTGACATTACAAACCATAAATAAAATAATTTGGTGTTGAATGTATTTGACTTCAAAAGGGCCCATTATCTCCAAGTGTGGGGTGGCAATGGGGACTTTTCGCACCCCTCGAGTACACCAATCTGTATCTGGAGGGTTGGGAACAATTGCTATGTTCTAAGTTAGACCCAACAATGCTTAAGTGCCATATGCTTTCATGGTACGGATGCATTGACAATATCCTGGCATTTTGGACTGGTAGGTTGAACTTCTGGATAGTTTTATTACTCCTTTAATGAAAATGTTTTTGAATTAATTTTCACGTATGTATAAGATAATGAGGTTCTCAACCAAGTACCTTGTTTTACAAATGTACTGCAATAAATGCCATACTGCATGCATATAGGCAGACACCATCCCCATAGTCTTATTAGAGATAGGCCAGTTAGGAAGTACTTAAAGCGGATCCGAGATGAAAAACTAACTATAACAAGTAACTTGTCTATATGTCTTAGCTAAAGTTTAAATAGTGTACACAGCAAATCTAGTTGCAAACAGCTTCAATAGAATATGATCATTTCTTCCTGTGATACAATGACAGCAGCCATGTTGTTTGTAAACATTACACAGAGGCAAGCTTATCTGCATCTTGAGCACTCAGCCTGTGAAAAAAACCTAATCTCCCTCCTCCTCCCCTCTGCCTCTCTAATCTCTGGCTAGTAATACCTCCCCCTCCTCCTGCCCAGACTGAGCTCCCATGAGCCCTTGCTACTGTCTGAAAATGCCTTGGCTGTCTGAAAACCTGTGGGCGTGGCTTGTTTAGTTTATAGGGAATTTGAGTATTAAAACAAAAAAGTATTTGGCTTGAGGAATGCCCTATAAACAATAGAAAAGGAACACAATTATGCAATGAGTAAAAGTTCATCTCGGATCTACTTTAAAGCGGTTTAAAACCCTGACATAATATTCAATGAAAACATGTTACCTACTTTTTATATGCCACACGGTTATCATATTTGCATTTGTGCACAAGTATTATTATTCATTTAGAAGTTATAGGTTTCCAAAAGTACAGTTTTTTGCTTTGTGAGCTGACTTTGCATTCTATTAATAACTGTATACATTATGTATTGCAGGGAGACAAGCTTTCAGTGTCTCTCTGTCTCCAGCAGCTCCTCTGCAGTCAGAGAATGTGTCACATTCCTCACTTGATACATTTAAAGGATACCACAACTGACATGTGGCATAATGAGACAGACATGGGTATGTACAGTGCCTATCACACAAATAACTATGCTGTGTTCCTTTTTTTCTTTCTCTGCCTGAACGAGGTAAATATCAGGTATGTAAGTGGCTGACTCAGTCCTGACTCAGACAGGAAGTGACTACAGTGTGACCCTCACTGATAAGAATTTCCCCCTTTTTATCTCTTTCTTGCTCTCAGAAGCCATTTTCTTCTAGGAAAGTGTTTTATAGTTGGAATTTCTTATCAGTGAAGGTCACACTGTAGTCACTTCCTGTCTGAGTCAGGACTGAGTCAGCCACTTACATACCTGATATTTACCTCTTTCAGGCAGAGAAAGAAAAAAAGGAACACAGCATAGTTATTTGTGTGCTAGGCACTGTACATACCCATGTCTATCTCATTATGCCACATGTCAGTTGTGGTATCCTTTAAGTAAACACAAGATAACATTATCTGAAGTTCAGACGTGGCAGCATTTCACTGCACTGAACTTTCAAGCTCTGTGTGTAACCCTTCGAATGCTGGTCTAGTAAAAAAAAATGCTGGTTGCATATAATATGCTGTAAATAATGTTTTAGTGCAAAGATGAAAATGCAGGGTTATATTCCACTTTAAGAACAAAGCAAAACTTCACCAACATTAATAACTTCAAACGTAGGCAGACAATTTCAAAATTACTCTGCAAGTTTGTGCAGACTAATTTAGGGCTCGTTTCCATTTATGCAATGCAGAGCCATGCTCTCAGCGCGGCTCTGCATTGTACCTGGTTCCCCTGGGGGACAGGCCTGTGGTCCTATTCATTATAATGAATAAGAATGCTGTTGCAATCAAAATGCATGCAACCATACGCTGCAATTCAGTGGTGAGTCACAGCGCATGTATGGAAACATCAGACAGTCTGCTTTCCCTGCGATTGTGCTTCTATAAGCGCGGCTGAAAGTGCACAAGTGGAAACGAGCCCTTAGTGATGACTAATAAACTTTTGTTTACTTTACAGGTAAAAAATACACATTAGGATAATACAGACAATGTCTGTATTTCATCACTATCTACCATCGACAATACAAGATTACCATAGACTTTTCTTTAGTACATATTGGTTGGTGCTGAAATAGGATGATCAATCAGCGAGATGTATTCCCCACTCCAAAAATAGTTTTCAGAAGGCCCTCCTTCCCCCGTCATAACTTGCCCTGCATTGCAGCATTCAGATGGGAACCAAAAACTGGAAATATTTAAAGGGAAGGTTCAGGGAGGGTGCCTAAAAAATAAAAATCAATTTCCACTTACCTGGGGCTTCCTCCAGCCCGTGGCAGGCAGGAGGTGCCCTCGCCGCCGTTCCGCAGGCTCCCGGTGATCTCCGGTGGCCGACCCGACCTGGCCAGGCCGGCTGCCAGGTCGGGCTCTTCTGCGCTCCAAGGCCCGGCACTTCTGCGTCCCACGCCGGCGCGCTGACGTCATCGGACGTCCGCCGGGCTGTACTGCGCAGGCGCAGTAGTTCTGCGCCTGCGCAGTACAGCGCTGCGGACGTCCGATGACGTCAGCGCACCGGCGTGGGACGCAGAAGTGCCGGGCCTTGGAGCGCAGAAGAGCCCGACCTGGCAGCCGGCCTGGCCAGGTCGGGTCGGCCACCGGAGACCACCAGGAGCCTGCGGAGCGGCGGCGAGGGCACCTCCTGCCTGCCACGGGCTGGAGGAAGCCCCAGGTAAGTGGAAATTGATTTTTATTTTTTAGGCACCCTCCCTGAACCTTCCCTTTAAAGCTAAAGAGGTAAATGTCTGTGTAGGTGACACCATTTGTAAATATATTAGAGGTTGCATTATAATTAAAGGTTGCAGTATTGCAGGGGTAGGGAACCAATGGCCCGGGAGCCAGATTTGGCTCTTTTGATGGCCACATCTGACTCACAGTTAGGGGTTTATTCACTAAGCTACACTCCTCAAGAAGCGCAGCTTAGTGTGGCAGTAGACAAGAAGTAACAGGCTGCACCCAACCATCCAGATGCGACGTGCTTTTGGTCGTTGTCCCTCTGTCTCCTGGAACAGCAGGTAGAAGCTCCAAGAGAAGAGACCCAGCACTGTCTTCAAATGTATTGCAAGCTCTTCATTTGTTTAAAGCATCAAAAGATATAACAAAGGGCAAGTCTTTGTGACGTTTCGAGAGGAGCCTGCTCTTTTTCTGAAGCTGACAAGTCCTCTGAATACATACAACTTCAATCGGCTTTAAATAGTGCTTTCTCCACTAGGGAGCCAATCAAAAAGGTCTGGACACCCTGTCGTCAACCAATCAGGCTAAGTTCCTACAAGTAAACTCTCCCATCTGGTGGAGGACCTGATGGGGAACTGCATCTATTTTTATGCTCCAATCATTTTAAAATGGCCGCTGGAGCACCGACCAATAAGGGCAGAACATGTCCTGAATGAAAAAAGGTCATATAACCGCCGCACGCAGAAATCCGCATTGAAAATCCGCATGTGGTTAAATCAATGCGTATGCGTAAAAATGTATGCGTAAAATACCCGGAAGTGTAAATCGTTTAAGACATAGATGTTCCAATCCAATCGCCTATACCGGTCACACATAAAAGTGTATATGCTCCTAACCCTTAATGGGTTGAATATAAACAATGCAGAATAGGAAAAATAATTTAAGAAAAAAAGAAATTTTTTTTGAGAAAACGTGCGCTCGGTGTCTCACGGCCACCCAAAGCGGCGGCCAGACACCGAACGTAACAAAAATCCAAACAAAGTAATAACATCTCACCCTCCCAGACTGGCTTGTGCCAAATTGCGGCGGCCATTCTGGGCTGGCGAGAACAAAAATACCAATCCTGTCCCGACTGGCGTCCACATATGGCAGCCAGTCTGGAGAGAAACAGGTAAACAACAAAACACGCACACAATATTTGAAGGCTCACCTGTGACCCGGACTGGTGGCCGCATACCGGTGGCGGCCAGTCCAGGATAGCCAACAAAAAAACAAAATGAAAAATAAAAAATGATATATACCCATCTCTCTCTCGATCGGCGGCCACCAATTTGCGGCAGCCGGTCGAGAGGGTCGGGAAACAAGGAAACAGAACCGAACCAAGAAGGAGACTCCAGGCGTCCAGACCAAATTATTATCAACAAGACATCTATCTTTAGACATACGGACCCAACTCACACTCCCGGTTGAGACCACCAGGACCAAGGGCATCCAGCTTCCTGATCCAAAATAGCTTCCGTCTCAATAATTGTTTGACCCTATCACCCCCTCTTCGTGGTGGGGGGGGGGCAGAGTCAATCACTTGGACCCTCAACTGGCTGACATTATGGCAACAGGCAGAAAAATGGCTAGCAACCCCTTGTTCAGATGTGCCAGAGCGGAGAACTGATTTGTGCGCTGAAATGCACATTTTAAGCATCTGTGTGGTCATTCCCACATAAAGCAGGGGCAACAAAGAAGATACAAAACATATGTCAAGTCACATGTGTAATAGCCATTAATTGAAAAAACGTTTTCCTGTTGTAGGGTGTGTAAAAGTATCCCTTTTCACAATGGAATTACACATGTGGCAAGACAAACAGGAAAAAGTCCCTTTTCTGTAGTTAAATTGGCAGTCCGAGTGCCAACATCTGCCCTCACCAAACTGTCACCAATTATACGACATAAGTGGATATTCCTGAAATTCTCTAACCTGAGGAAAGCCTTTTTTTTTAATAAAGGCCATTGCTTTCTGACAATTTTCTCAATTTGTTTTGAATTGGTCGAAAAGGTGGTGACCAGAGGAATCTGATCGATCTGTTTGGAATGTGATCTTTTGATCGTAGCGGATCGGTTAGAAGGATTGCATAAATCTAATGGATAATCTGTCTGAACAAATCTATTGGCCATTTCTTTTAGACGTACATCCCTCAATGCAGGATCAGACACTATTCTATTCACTCGTTCAAATTGAAGCACCCTTAAGGGCCTCTTACCCCCTTGTGCTTCGTACCCTCCCTTTTAAGGGACCTTGTTTCCTGGCTATATAGTCTGCAGCCAGTACCGTGTATTTTCTAGAGCAGTGTCCCCCAACCCTGTCCTCAAGACCCAGTGCATGTTTTGTGGAAATCCACAAAGTTAATCAGCTCTGCTGAGGCACTAATTACTTCACCTGAGAATGTTTGTGGTTTCCTGCAAAACATGTTGGTGGGCCTAGAGGACATGGTTGGAGAACTATGTTCTAGATAGTGACCATACTAAGAACTTCTGGGAACACCCGAGTGGAGATGGGTTTTTAATATAATAAACCTAATTTTTGTGAGTACTACTCCCTTCTTTATACTCCCTTACCTGTCTTATATGGCACCATTTGGGCTCCCACTGTCTGCGTGCATTCTTTTTAAGGTGCTGTGTCACCTTACTCTACCCTTTTTCATAGAAGTAAACTAGTAGGCCATTATGCAAGCATAATTATACATTTTTGCAAATATTTTTAAAAGTGAGTACATCCCTAAGTTAGAAATGTCAACATTTTACCCAGTTAGACAATTTCCCTCTCCTGGGGTCATTTTACTCATTCTCAGGTGTGAATGGGGTGCGGTGTTAAATTTGGTGTAATTGCTCTCACACTCTTTCATACTGGTCTCTGGGAGTTGCGGATAACTCCCTGAGGATGTTAAAAAAATAATTTTTGCTCAACATAAAGATGACCTAGGCTGTAAGAAGATTGACCGCACAGATGGCCAAAGCATTTGGAAACAGAGCTGCAGCATGGAGGCCAAGACCATACACATACAGTGGTTTATAAGGAAAGGTTTCACGCAGAACAGGCCTTGCCATAGCTGAGCAAAGAGATTGAAAGCACATGCTCAACATCAAATCCAGAGGTTGTCTTTTGCAAATATATTTATGAGTACTGG